>NC_046972.1:16263687-16900354 GCF_009769545.1 Cyclopterus lumpus
GCGAGGGGACTTTATAAAGTGTGCGTGCGTATGTGCGTGCGTGCGTGCGTGCACAGGGGTTGATTGCACTGATGTGAAATCCCCAAACAATACAATGCCTGGCTTGTCAGTATGAGACGGGGATTGAAGAAACGTTGTAGCGGGTGGAAGAGAAATGTCAGCTGTTACAGCCACAGCTGCCATTCGGATGTAAATGGATAATAGCTTTGCCCCAATGTGCTTATGTTTGGTCTCTTTTCAAATCACAGCGAATTCCCCGGTCTCATCAGCATGCACAGTGGTGCTGAATTTAGCCCCACAAACTGCTCTCACACTAAAGTGAAGAGACTCAATGATGAAACAGTGAGTCATGTGAAAATTACAGGTCTTTAGGTGTTAAGGATTGACCGCAAAAGAGTGAGGAAAATGAAACACTGACACAACCTTAGCGCTAAAATGATTGGAAAAACAAAGTACGGTAACATGCTGTGAGATATTCTATTAATCAGGTGATATAAAACCAAATAGAGAAAAAGGAAGAAGAAACAGTAGCCGACAAACCTATCATTGGCTAGACTGACGCTTGCAGGACGCTTTCATAGCATAGTCATTCGCGTGTCCACCATTCCCCGCAACGTTTCTTTTATTTCAATATGAAGTGTGTGTGTGTGGCTCATCATCACCATTGATGAGTCACTTCTACCTTCTTGGATTGAGAGTGAAAGGCCTTTGAGGTGGAGTGATTGTGGCAACAAGTAAGAATATGTTTAACTGCATCAGATAAAAGCAACTCTGTATGCCATGAGCCCACTCAATATACATGGATAAGATCCTCAGAGTCAGTTCAGACCACCACCGTATATCATTTTCAGATGGCTTTAATTACGGAAGAGGCGGCTTTGTGATTCATCATCAAAAAAAGCTTACTGTAATTTTCCTAAGAACAGAGAATGTCAGCTAAATGTAATAATTATTTGTTCTGGGAACATGGTACAGTATCTCTGGGCTCCATCCTCTCAGTGTTCCTGGAGCTTGCTCTCGAAAAAACCCGGTGAGTCAACATCCTCTCTCCTCTTGGACAAACACCACAGCGTACGGCATTCCTGTAGCCCAGACGCTCACTGCTCTGCAGCCGGAGAGTTTCAGGCGGGCATGCTGTTTCATTTGCTGTGACATTGTGGGAGATGAGGACAACATGCTGTACCCGCATGTTGGCTGTACTGTTATATCAGTGTGGACGTGGTGGTTGTATTTTGCTCAGCATCCCATGAAAAAAAAGAAAACGTTCAGAACAGGGGTGATCCGCACCACTTCCTGTCTTTGGAGACAGGAAGAAGTTACTGTTGGCCTTCCTCTTTCTTTAAAACTACGCATGGATGTCTACTGGTCTGCACGTTCTATCATTTTTGGAACTTTATTTTAGTGAGAAAAGGTGATGTCTTTTTAAAATATTTAGCTGTTTCAATTTCTGGGAAAACTAAAGCCGCATTGTGTTTAAAGATATAAACACATCATGACACTTCCTGCCATTGTATTTGAGGACTTTCTCTGTCTTGCCTTAAACTCACAGCTGTAAGAGGTTTTATTATAACAGCAATTTCATTCTGGTGGTTCAGAAACGACCCGGTTGATCCGTGGGACTAATATAGTAAGAGTAGTTTTGCACATTAGTAGAATTTCATATTTCAGCTATTATTATTTTAATCTCCCCCATTCATATTATTTTTTTTAATAGAGTTTTTCTAGGATATTACTAACCCAACTTTCAAGTCAAGAATTCATAGGATGATATTTCTGTCACAGGAACTTACTTTGGAATACATCCTAACTGTCTTAATGTCCGGAAGATATCTGGCTTGTGAAAAATATAATAATAATAATAATAATAATAATAATAATAATAATATTTATGAATCGGTCATAGCTAACATTGCTGCCATTAACACCTTAACTGAGTAGCCTAGCTAGCTAGCATAAACTGCTGACTAACATAAAGCTAATTAGCGATAGTTTGCTAGTGTTTAGCTTATTAGCTTTTTCTTCATGTTGTATTTTGCTTAATTTATCTTGATTAAGGGTTGATTGGCCTTTAGGATGGATAGATGGATGGATGGATGACATTCCTGTGGCAATTCAGCGACAGTAGTAAAAGAAAATACAAGTAAAAGAAGTGGGTAAAATAATTTGGGAAAAGTCCTGTTATAACTAAAAGGGAACTGCCCTCTTAGTGGTGAAGGGGATTTAAAGAGTTTATTCTACATAGTTTAGTAAGCTAAGTAGCGTAACTTGGCCTAATTGCTACGTTTGACCTTTTACTGAAAATTATGAATAACATTCAACATTCTTATGATTTAGGTGTATAAGAGTATAGCATATATTTAGCATTAACGGAAACAATTGATTCAACTACAGGTGGTATTCTGTTTGTGTGCATAAATGTGTATGTGTGTGTGTGTGCGTGTGTGTGTGTGTGTGTGTTTGTGTGTTTGTGTGTAGATCAGAGTGGAAGCAACTGAACGTTGGCAGGTGGTTCCTTATCTGACTTTGTGCTGTAATCATAAAAACCTGTTTAATAACTGAACATCCAGTCTGAGGCCTATATCGTACACCATATGCAGCCTACACGCTTCCCATCCAGAGAGAAAATATCACAAATCCCTCAAATTAAAGACAAATAACCTGAAAATTATCAATTTTAATATATTACTGAAGCTTTTCTAAGCAGGACATAAGAGAGAGAGAGAGAGAGAGAGAGAGAGTGAGAGATGCAGAGTTTAAACAAAACACAGTCACATGTGTATTGTATTAGGACTAAGTCTACAACTATAAATGAGTCATTCATTCATTCATTCATTCACCCCTGAAAATACACTGACACTTGCCACATGCTGCTGTTGTGTTTCCTGTGTTAGCATTACAGCTAAATGAGCATGAGTGTCTGACATATTATATATATTATATATATTCAATGACAAAGACATTCCCACATATCACTCGTTTAAACAATAAACACATTATACACTTAGTGTGTGAGAAAGGTGATGTCTGTGTATGTGTATGTGTGTCTACACACCAGCCATTTAGCATTGGACTATCATCAGGTTGGGGAACTCTAAAGACAGTTAGGAAAACAAATAATAGTCCAATGATGCATTACAGTCTGAGATACGCTGAATTTTAGTCCAAAACACTATCCTACAATTCCCATGATGCAAATCAGTATGCAGAATCTTTTATCAGACCGTTCCTGTTTTTGTCAGGACCAGGAGGCAACCTGCTGTGAAATGCATTCTTTGTTCAGTGTTACTGGATTTTTGGACACTCCTCAGTTACACTCAAATACTCATCTTATCTGCTTCATCAGGGTTGTGTGGGTGTTTGTTTGATCATATTTCATTGATAGCACCTGGCAACCATTGCAAACAAACCACATAACTGCCATCAAATTTGAACTGTGAATGTAAATATATCACTTTTTTTTGAGGACCTCCCGCTTTCCACCACCCCAAAAAAAAAAGTAGAACAGAAATCTTCCATGGACAATAATCCAAAGGCTTTGGAAGAAAATAGTTAATGTTTGATGTCATCACTCATAATAAAAGCTTTTTATGGACTGTATCTGGGGTGGTTGATAAAATACAAAGCTGTCCAGCTCTTAAATAAAGAGGTTCTGACTGTATAACTGAGAAATCCATAACAAGCTGCTCAGGGGAAAATTATGAGCAGCAGTGTGAATGAAGAAGCTGTAAAAGTCACAAAGAGACAATATTACTGTGAACGTATCAACTCACTGCTGCTGAGAAACCAAATGCAGAATCTTTATCTCAGATTATTAAGCGTGTACTGATTCACTCACATCCCGCTGGGCAGTTTTTGTTTCTTTTTATTGGTGCTAAACTCACTCTTTTATAGACATTTTTAGAAGTAAAGGATATTTTTTATTTGTAACTTTTGACCCTACACATGTCGTAAATCCTCACCTGGTGCCTTGCGAGGCAGGTGTCTAGTCTGGTTACATTACTGGTTCTCCCTCTTTGTTAAACACACAGTGACAGACAAACATGGAGATAATCACATGCACTGCATGCTGTCTTTTCTTTTACCGTATTCTCTTATCTTTATGGTGGATTTCCGTCACATTTGTCACCCACATCCTGGGCCTTGACAGCCCACTCAGTCTCCTATATCACTATCAGATGCAACAGACTCCAAAGTGCCACACAGGCCTCCCACGCTTTACAACACCATAACTTTTTCAGTAATATTTCTGCTTCATATGGAATTATTTCTTGCGTGGGAGTGACATTGGTGGTTTTGTCTGGTGTCTTTTCTGTGCATGTGTTTATAGATGCTGCAAGAGTTGAGCACAACCACCAAACCGCTTCCTTATTTTTAACCAACAAGAACATCTGCACTGATCCATAAATTTGACCAGAGGCACTAACGGCCCATCAGAAACTGTGATGCACGCTATGCTTGAGAAAGAGCCCTCTGGTCTGAACCGTTTCACCACAGAGGCTCAACTATGTCCTGCAGGCCTTTCTGCTTCCTCTTCTCGAAGCTTCTCATTTCATACCACCGACTGGCGGAAACAGGACCGGACCATCGGTAGTTTTTTGTTGCCTGAAGACTTCCAATTCAGTTAGCATCGCACTGGGTCCCGAGACAAAAAGCCAATGGAATTTGTCCAGAAAATCAGCTCTTTGGCTTTCTTATCCTGCATTATTGCTCCTCGACAAGAATGAGAAAAGATATTTTCAGTTTTGTAAATCAATTAGTTGATCAACAGAAAATTAATTGAGCACAAGCAAAAATTACAAACATTTGATGGTTGCACATTCTTAGTCATATATTATCATTTGTTGCAGTATTTTTCTTTTAGATACCAGGATGTCATTTGGTTGATTGTTTTGTTTTGAGAACACAACACCTTTTGGAGCATTTTGTCAAAATAATGGATTGAAACTGATTCAGTCTCTCAACAAAATACACATTTGTAAACATTCTGGTGACAATAAGAACTTAATAAGTAATCATACTTGGAATAGTGGGGAAAATCTGCTCTGCAAGCAGAAACTGACCTCCATCTGCTGTTTAGTCAACAGTGGCGTTTTAGCAGTAGGGCAACATGCAAACATTTGAAACAGTATTATTAGCGAGCCATCCCCTCTATGCTAACCGCCTACTGGGTTAATTGCTGAGCACCCTCCTTGTTCAGGCATTGTCTCTGTTAATTGCCCCTTTCACACATTGTTTTTAGTGTAGCATCATCTGGAATAATTAGCCCCTCGTTATGCATTCTGCCCATTCGCCCTAAACCCATGTTTCAAGCACCGGCAAGCTTGCATAACAATCCCTTGTGTCACCCCCTCCCTGCTTCTCATTAATTTCCCCACAACAGTCGGAGGGCTCGGCTCCAACACATGGCCACATACCATCATCAACACTCCTGACGCATCTGTGAATGAATGGCAGAGGACAAAAGTGATCAACGCTGGAGAGAGTGACCACCATGACCTCATGGGTCAGCTGGGAGCCAGCAATGAAAAGACTCAAACCAACCCCCGCCCTACACACACACACACATACACGGAGAGAGAGTGATCTCTTGGACAACTGAAGCCACCATGTGAATATGAGAGTGTGGAAGAGGAGGAATAAGCATTCGTTTGCAGGAGCTGAAGGAAAGCGGTTGTGTTTGGAATTTTGGGTCATGCCTTTCTCCGCACATTCCTCACCATCATCCCAACAATAAACTGTGTCATAGCCAAAACAACAGCCTCCCTTCTGGATAACTCGCACCACAAAAAGCCTCAAACCATCCGCGACCAGACATTCACCTCCAGAACTCGAGTGATAACATTCTTAAACGGAGTAAGAGTTGTGAAACCTTGAAGACTTGCTATATTTAAAAGTATCACATGGAGTAGGACACATCTCTACTGGAGAAAATTACAAACAGATTGTGTGTACACCCGAGGTCTGAGCGCTAATTTAAGTTTGGAAGCTACAATTACCACAAACAGTTGCGGTTTGTGAAATAAAATAGCTTTTCTTGCAAATTCTGCACAAAATAACGAGAGTAAAATCAGAAAATGACAATTTATTTTTAGGAACCTTGGAAAAAAAACAAAAAACAGGATCAATAATCATCATCATCCAACGTAGATATCAAAGTTGTCTCTTACTAAATGTCGTGTTGCACAATCAAATCGTAACAGGTCATTTACTCAGCTGTCAAAATAAAAGTTGGTGCATGCAGTACAAACTAAACAAATTCCTTCATTCCGTACAGTAACATGTTAAAATAAATAAATAACTTAAAGAATAAAAAGGAAACAAAAGTTATTTACAGCTGTGAAACATTAAGGGCTTCAGAACGTAGCCACATGATCATTGGTCAAACGTGGAGAGTGCAACTGTAGAGCCATACACTTTGGTCTCGTCACTCTTTGGAGCTGCTTGCACTTTTTTCTTTGGCAATTTAGTTCAAAAGTCAGTGGTGCTTAAAGTCTTTGGGTGTGTAAAGTTTAGGTGAACAGCTCCGTTTGCTGCTCACAGTTTGCTCTCCTCCTCCTCCAGCGGCCGGTTCAAGCCCGGGATGAACTTGAGGAGGCGCCTGCGGAAGCTTTTCTGTTTGGGCTTCCTCTGCAGCGAGTTGAATCCTCCCGGCTTCTCCCCTGAGGTGGACGAAGGCAATGAAGATCCCCTCATGTAGCTGCGAGTGCTGGCGCTGCGGGTCAGCTGCGTCTTGGCTGTCGTGAAGAGCTCGCTGGCCGGTCGGAGGCGTTGCTGCTTCTGCGGCGCTTTCTGCTGCTCTTTCTTTTTGTCGCCGACCGAGTCCCCGCTGCGGTCCGCCGGGTACAGGCAGGTCTGGTAGAGAGGGTCGTCCTCGGTGGCCGTGCTGAGGAAGCTGGCGCTGCTGCTGGTGCTGCCGGTGCCGTGGAGAGCTCTGGGAGTGGCGGGGCTGGGAGTGCCGAGGCTGCCGTACAACCCTGCTGACTCCAGGGACTCATAGACTGCAGCATCACTGAGTACTATGCCTACAGGAGAGAAGGTCAGAGTTAGGATGGTGGACACATATTTATTTACATAACAATGAACACACAGGCATGGAGGAAACTATTCAAACAGGGACAAGGGATTTCTTAGTTTGAGAACATGGGAATGTTTGTTAGCTTGTCATTTAAAATGGATGATTGCAGGATTTATAAATCTGGACACAAGACGCATAAAACCTACCATGAACAAGCCTCTGCTCCTGCACCATCAACGACCGATATTCATCCCATTTCTCGTGAAGAGTTTGCTACAAAAAGGAAGTCAGAGATATGTTAAATGATTAACAAACAGACTCATGAACAACAAATTACTTTCACCATGAAGTAACTTGTGTACAGTTAGAAATGACGCTGCAAAGGGTTGTACAAGTTCATTAAAACTATAATGGGTCATGGCTCAGTTTCCAGCTCATGTATAACAGACGTTTCAAAAAACTTCTAAAAGTAACAAAAAATAATGAAAGCCAAATTATCTGTGTCAACGCTTCAGGTGCATTGGCCAAAGTTACCCATGGCGTCAAGGGGACAGTATGTGTGAAACGGAAAACTGTACGGACAAATACACTACCAGGAAGTGCAGGCTACAGCTAACAGGAAGATGACATAGTAGAGGGCTTTCCCAGAAGAAAAGTTGAATGCTAATTTAACATGCTAAAATGAAGCCCCCCACTTTCAATAACATGGATAGCACCACTAAGTGATGAATACATTTTGTTCCTGCGTGTTGAGCAGCAGGTTAATCTTTAAAACGTTGGATTAGTATCTCAGAGAGCGGCTGTGTTGCAGCTCTCACACACACAAACACACACCCACACACACTTGTGGATTAGAGCGGGACAGCTGCTGTAATCTCTGGGGCAAAGCTGGCAGCTTTTTAACAGCCACGAGTTTGAGAATGTCTGCAGACATCAGTGAACTGCTGATGCAACAGGTGGCGCTGTAGAGGAGACAGGTGTGGATGGGGGGTGGGGTGTCTATATCTAGCATGTAACATAATGTGTGTGCGTGTGTGTGTGTGGTGGACATACACAAACAGACCGCTGACAGTGAAAAACTGCTGCCACGACAGTAAAAAACCCTCACCTTCAGAAACTGCAGCCGGGCTTCCAGCTCCGCTTTTCGGATTGAGTCACTGTAAACTGTCTCCAGCCTTTAAGCACAACACCAGAAGGCAATAGAGTTATTATGCGTAACAGGAAGCACTTATTAAAACAACAAGGGTAGAAAATAGCTGAGAACATATTAAAGGCTCTTTTCATAAAGGGAATGAGTCTGGTGTCGAACAGTTTACAAGAGAAGGGGAAGGATAAGGAACAAATACAATTTCCACTCAAAGACTGTTCAGCAAACCAAATCCTTTGAATTACACAAGTGGGTGACCAATTTATAGAGCTTGTTTTCAGTTTAACAGTTGTGAATGTAATTTGATGATGTCAGTCTATATAATCTGTGCCTCTGACGCGGTTAACCTCACGTTTTCAGCAGCAGCTCCCGAGGCCTCACTAATTGTCCTTTTAATCTTTTACGAGCAGAGAAGGAGGATGAGGAAGAGTGTGGTTTAGATTAAACCACATTCAACAGCGATGTTCAAGATACTTAAGCTATGGATGACAGCTCTTTTAACTTAATAAAATGAAGTAAAACAGGACATTGATATAACAGGATTGATATAACAATATCTAGAACATCGCCCTTCGTTTACTCATGAGTTTCTGTTGCTTTTAGACACCAGGCTTTCTATTTTGAATTCAACTGAGGTGTTTGCACAATGAGCATCACCTCTTTTTCTTCATTTCCTGTTAAGACACATTACTTTATGTTTTCCTCTCAATAAATCTTTCTAACAGCCTAGGTAGCAGCAGAAAACTCTTGTTTGTTTTTTGTTTCCACGCAAATCAGACTCTTTCAACTTTCAGTTTACAATGACCAAAATGCCTCCAACTAGCTTTGAAATCAAATCATTGTTTCAGCCCTAGAATAAATGGAACATGTCCATTATTTAATTAAAACCAATGAAACCATTAAAACATTACCAACAATGATTACGTCAACATTGTGTACCTGAGTGTGTTGCCGCACGCCCGGATGAGCTGAACAATCTCCTTGTGCCTAAATCCATCCACGGTGGCCTCGTTTACACTCTCGATGGTATCCCCTGAGAACACACACACACACACACACACACACACACACACACACAAACACACACACAAACACACACACAAACACACACGAACACACACAGTCTGTTAACCAGCAGCCTCCAGGAAGCACTTCAATCAACTGTGGCTTGAATTACAGCAAGATGCAGCCAACTGAGGATTGTTTGATTCCAAATGAAACACAAATGTGGAAGCCGCGTGCAGCTGTTAATGAACTGAAGCTGACTTCGACGTGTTGAAGCCACATTCATTTTCTTTATCTGAGAGACTTATTATTCCACATCAGACTTCTTAGATGTGGTGTGAACTCTCATGCGTGACAGATTCCTTTATGAGGGTGCAGCACAAAGGCTATTTTCCTCTTTCAAAAACCACCGGCTATTCCGCTTCATGCGATCATCGCTGTGTTCGCAGGAGACAGAGGGAACAATAGAGCAAGCATGTGAGGAATGTAGGAAGTGAAACTGAAGTGACATATGCAGGTTGGATAAAAAGGAAGGAGGCGGAGGATCACCTTCCTCCTTTTTTGACACACTGGCGCCAACATTAATGTTGAGACAGCTTGTGACGGAGCGGTCAAGAGTTTTAAAAACCAGAGGTAATGGAGAGCTGCAGGCATGACATATTTCTGTAGGCCATTAGCGTTGCTCTGGTTCCCTCAACACAAAGCCAATGGGATGTTTGTTTATTGGATTTTGGATTATGGTAGAAAAGAGTTTTGTGGGAAACAAACGTGGATATGATACCTAAACGTTTTGTTCAGCAAGATAATCTTCACAAATTAACTCAATTTTTAGGATTTTTGAAGTGTAAATAGAAATCACCAGAAGTAAAACGCTAATGTTATAAACAAACTACACCAGTCACATGACCCGTCACTACCACTTAAGCTAAAGGCGGACTCGTGTCCAGGTGATGACATTTAGTAGTCTCATTTAGCCACTTTTAGCAACCGCCTTTGAGACACAAAAGCGTCAAAATTCCCAAATGGGATATCTACTGACATATTTTTATATCGTAGAACCAATATTTACAATTCGGCTTGCGTTTGGCATTTAACCAAAAAAAAACACTAATCTTGAGAAAAGAAGACTGACTCATTTGCAGGTTTTGAGACTCATTCCTGCAGCACAAGCAAAGTGAACGACGGCTTCAGTTCTCTTTAGCACAAACTCAAGCACAGAGCTTCTTCTTCTTCTCATCTTACTTTCACAAATATTTACTTGTAAATATTTCTATTTTAGAAACAGTCACAGAAGGAAACAATTAATGTTTGCCAATGAAAATAACACTTCCTTTAAAACTGGCATGTGAGAGGTTGTCTCCGCTACGCTATCAATGTGTACTTCCCCAAACAGCTGGCCTGAAACGCACGAGTGCTTTTGTTGACGTACGGTACACAAGTAAAAAAAAAAAAAAAAAAAAGGCTCACTTCCCCTCATGTCTATTATCAGTTTGCCCAGGCCTAAAATAAGTCTTTCATCTAAAAAGGAGAAAGTCGAAATACAAACACAAACTCACCAACTTTAAGTCCTGCTTGCTGGGCCGGGCTGTCATCGTGCACCTTGCACACAAACGTGCACATCTCCACTGCGTTTTGGTCTTGATGGTGCAGCCCGTAAGTCTGAAAGAGACACAACAATCACTCTGAAAACGTATTGATGAATACTTCCTTCTACTTTACGTATAGGTCAGTGTCACACAGTGGGATTGAGGTCAACAGTTTTGAAATAACGTGGCCATACACGACACTAGACTGATAAACCACCGAATGACAAGCGGAGGAAGCCGTGACGGACAGCAAAGGAAGGCAGATCATATCGCTGAACATGCAGAGAGACGTGGCGCAAACATGCAACTTTTGTTCTCTTGTCTGATTGAACAGAAACTGCTGATCGGCTTTTTCAACATTAAAGAACAGGTTCACATCTTTAAAAACGGTTCTGCCATGCTTACATGTGCATTGCAAGTCACAGTAATTGTTCCTCCTGTCTATTAATGCCTTCTGAATGCAATGACAAAAGCCTCTATTCTGTGATGAAATATACTCCAAAGTTGCACAAATGACAAATGTTGAGCGAAAAATATGTTAGTCCGAGTTAGTCTTTTTAGTACAGCATTCCCTCTTTGTGTTATAATACCTCCAAGAAACACTGTCCATGGATGCACAAGTACTTTCTGTATTTATTGGTACACATTTGCTTGTGCTCAATCAATAATGGCCTATCATAATTTCAACTGAACATTAGAATGTATCTTTCCATTATTTCTATATAAATAAATAATGAATTATAATTTTACTTCAGGGGGGGCTCTCTCATTTGCATCCAGTTTGGATGGGGTGGGGGTGGGGACCACGACAATAAAACTCATAACAAAGTTAGGCCTCATAAACGAAGAACATTGTTGTAAGCCAACAAAATAACACCTTTGTTATTATGTATGTAATATTTTGTTGTCTTGGAAACCTATTTGTTTGTGTTACTTCCACATGTATTTGCATGCTCTTCCCTTTTTCAGATGACATTATCTCCGCAGAAGGTCAGAGCACTGCAGGCAACAAATAGACTTCCCCTTCTCACGCGACCATCAGCCGGTCAATATGCAACTGAAATTGTTGAGTTCCATTCCCTCAACAAACAGGCTTGGTCGTTTCCATCTGCTACACTCAAGTGCTCTCTTATTAAAACATGGATCCGACTTGGATGAGTGTCTTTTAAATGGAACATTTGCAATGATACAGATGCGCCAGGCTCATGTTCTTCTCAGCTGCCTGAAAGATAAACAAAACTATGCAAATATCGTTTGAACGCAAATACAAAATTTGCATGCTAGACTCCACATTGTCGTTAACATAACATGCCTCTCTCTCTCTCTCTACTGGCACTTGTGATCTCACTTCCTCCTGGCAACAGGAGGACAGGAAGGGTGGGAACCTCCGTCGAAACCGTACATAGAACAATACGTCTTTTCCTCGATGCAGCTCTCTACTCACAGAAAATTAAACACTCCATATAAATATTAAACCTTTTCAGAAAGCTATTTACAGAGGAGTATGCATAACAGAGCCATTGTGAGGTCGCATCGCTTCAAGGCGACGGAGAGATATCGAGGTTAAATGAGTGAAGCTGAGAGGGTGAGAGTGAGCAGGTATGAGAAGCGTGTGCGCAAACCACACTGCTTAAAATACAGACACTGGGAGAAAAGAAAACATCTCCTCTTCTCTCAAGTCATGGGACTGACACTAACATAGTTATTTGACTGATGTGTGACCTTTCACCCCCCACCAGAGCCGGCAAATGCTGGGATTAAGAGATTTACAGGATAAGATGTACACAAGTTTCAGCATCTGTCGACAGAGATGTGGCCGATCAGGGAAATCCTGTTAAATGGCACTCGAGAGGCTACCAAATCCCCCCCCCCCTGGTATAAATCGCTAATAATCCTCTTACCTGGATCTCGAAACCAAACGACTCCTCTTCATTTTTTTCCAGGACCACCACCTTTCTGGAACAGGACAGAGATTTATATTTCAAATGTTTCGCTACATACACTTCAGCTATCATAACTCAGACATTCAAGAATCTTGTTTTTTGGCTCATGGTGAGGATAATATTGAAAGACTAATTTATGAAACCGCATTTTTGTACATAACGCAAGGCCAGAATGAAAAGGAGGACAACAAGATGTTTATGTCCATCTCTGGACTCCTCTCTTCCATATCTAAATTGCATTACGAGATATCTCTACTGGCTGCACAGGACTTCCTCTGTGTCCGGCAGCATCAAGACGTCACAGCTAAACGTACAGTACAGCGGTCTGTTGGGCCGACGGACATCAACACAGCATCCCACATGACGAGGCAGCAAAACATATGAAAATTCATGACGACCCTCAAAGAATATCGTGCATAACAATGGCCGCCATCAGTGTGGATGAATGTTTGAATGAGGGCCTTTCACCGAGATCAGGGAGCTCATTTACAATGAGGAATGGGACAATGTAGGATTTAATTCTTTTTTAAAAACACTCAATAAGTTGATCGTGGGGAATTTCTATTATTGGGATAAGGCTGAATATCCTCACACGAGTGATTGTCGAGCTCGCTATCATGTACTTGAGAAGTGAAAAATAGAGCCTGATTAAATATTACAGAAATGATCATGTAAGAAAGAATCGACTCCCACAATGTAGCCATTAAAACAAAAATGTATTTATCCTTTATTTATGTAGGGAGAGCATGTCATTTATGATTCCCTTATTTAAGATGTTTGTTTTTCACTAAAAAGGAAGTTCGCCAAAAAAAAGATGCGTCATATCTGTGAAAAAACTAGTTTCTTACCAACATCTTATATTAAGGGATTTCAGGATGTTTCCGTGCCATTTTAGACATTTAAAGCACATTTTGATGATTTATTGGGATAATAGGCCAAGATAATCGTGACATGAAATATTCATAATGTCCCATGCCTACTTGTGATCACTTAGGTTGAAGATGAAAAGATCAGAGTGAATACAGAGCATACGGGTAAATGTCAGTGAGCGATGAAGGAGAACGTACCTTTGTGGTTCTGGTGTCAGTGTGAGGGGTTTCCACTTCTGCAGGCCGCCACCCTGCGAGGAGAAAACGAAACAACACATGACGCGTGTCAGACACCTGCGTGACGTTAAGGCAAGATTACTCATGAGGGTTTCCCCCCCCGAAAGTACCAGGACACACCTTTTGTACACATGAGTGCATCAACCGGTTCATCGAGTCTTGAAGCTCCACATGTGCGCCGTTTGTTGTGTTGGTTAAGCGACTAAGCCATTACGCCAGTGTCAAAACATCACACGGTGAAACCAGAAATGCGTGACTGGCTGCTGTTTGTTTACTTCACACAGACACAACAGCTTAAGAGAATCTAAATTTAGCCTCAATTTCACACAAAATCTGCTGCCTTCAGGCACTAAAACCGTTGACCTGTGTGGAACTTACGGTCATTTAGAGCAGCTTGTACAAATTCCAGCCTATTAAAGAAACAAATAAAGACACACTGGGCTAAAATAACTACCACAATGAGTGCATTGAGTGAAAGCTCAAGTCAACAGTAGGTCAGGACTGTGCCCTACCTGACTGTATAAATAAGGAAGGTATCTGTCCAGAAGGCTCCACTAAATCACTTACAATCAATCCTCGTCTGTTCCAACTCCATAATTTTCAAATGCTGCCCCTATGAAAGGCTGCTTTGTGCTACAGTCTCTCTGCGCAGTAAAATGTTGCTTTCTTTATGTCCCAACACTTACAGAATTGTCCCACTCCCGTTTCAATGAGTGCATTTATTCCCAAATACCCTCAGAGGCCGACGGGGGTGGCTGGAGCAGGATCTGTGTGCCTGTGTGTGCACAATGCACTGTTGTAGCCTCAGTTGTATCCCTTCCCACCAGCCACTGTGTGTGTGTATGTAGGTTTGTGGATAACTGAGCCTCTCCTCACTGTACACTGTCACACTTGTCTGTTCTAAACTGGTTTCCAACTGCGATGCCAGAAAACCCCAAAGGAAGTAAAGTTACAGAATTAAATAAAGCTTTATGAGAGACGCAATAACCAGGAAAATGAGCGAGTTGACCCTCAAGCCATGCAAACTTTAAGCCCGTTTTATGCAGCAACTCTGATGGTCATTCTGGACCATCAGAGTTGGGGATGTCAATCCCAGCACTTTATTCTTCAATATGCTTTACTAATTCAGGATTACATATTGTTATCACATTTATCTTGGATGAAGCAATCTTTAGTATGCGCTTATTCTGAAATAGAGACAACATGCAACATAGTTTGAGTACTATGATATAAGAAGAAAGAAAGAAAGAAAGAAATGTACACTTTTATTGCTCTCCGTGGGGAAATTCTTCTCTGCATTTGACCCATCATCGCTGCAGTCAAGCACCCGGGGAGCAACTGGGGTTCAGTGTCTTGCTCAAGGACACTTTGACATGCACCTATGGGGAGAGCAAGGGTTGAACCGGGTACCTTATGGTTACAGGACGACCACTCTCCCCATGAGCTACAGCTACTTTATGTAGTCAATCTGATTTAAATATCTTATCTATGATTCATATAAAAATAAGAATACTCCAATTTGAAGTTAATTAGTAGTTTCAATCAAGTATATAGTCTGAATTTATGACGCAAGTACATTCCATATATTTTAGACAGATTCCCCATTTTAAGGTCAAAGTTAAATATCTATGTAAATAATCTCTTAAATCATATCAATGTCAATATATTTCATTAGTCATTAGTCTGTGAATTAACCTGAACTCATTGCTCATGTCAAATCATTAATCATTTTAATCTGTTCTCACATGAAGCACCTGCCCCATCATAAATCAGATCCAGTGTTTGGGTGGTCCACACTTGCCCCATGATGGGCTACTGTTGACCTTTAGAGAAGATGCCCTCTAGATACACTGTGAACCAACAGAGCTTCCCAAACCTTTTCAGACCAAGAATAGGGATGGAACGATTATAGCGACAAAAAACACTCACAATAAATTGATCATGGGGAATTTTATAATAAATGCGTAATCATGAATATCTTCATGAGTGCTATCTGGCTCGCTATCATGGTAGAGAAATGAAAAATGATGATAAAAGACTCACACTATGTTGCTATTTCATATACTTTTTTTTTAATGCATGATTTGTGATTACCTTATATAAGATTGTTTATTTACCAAAGATGTACCCTATCTGTGATGAGATACACATCTTTCTTGTTATGTCAGGTAAAGTTATTCCATGATTCAGAGACAGTTTAAGAGTTGTAAGGACATGTTGATGATAATGAATCGCAATTATTTTGGCCAGGATAATCGTGACATGACCTTTTCATCGTGTCTAAGCAAGAGCGACAACACTACACACCTCAGTAGAGAGAATGTAAGATGTTTACTTTTAGTTGAAGCAATACAAAGCCCATGTGCTGTCGACACGTCATGACAAATCACCTCCTCCTTCCGCCAGGTGGAATAATCACTCAACTGAACACAAAAAAAGCGTGCGTTTTCGCTTCGCTGGTCATCTTGTAGCTCATCAATGTCCACGAAGGTCCATCCAGAACCAGAACTGGACTTGATGCTAATAAGATTTGGCTTATTTCAGAGTGGAAACAACTTGATATTAAACGAAAGGTCGAAATGACAACTAGATCTTAAAAGTTACTTTTAGCGGGCAGCTTTTAACTAAATTGATCCCTTCAGACTCCTCGAGCCAATGAATGAGCACGCAGGAGAAGGGAACACTTCAATGCACTTCTTACCTTTTTGAAGTTTCTGGGCAGCGTCCCTCCAGAGTACGCCAAAGTCTTGTAGTTGTAAACCTCCGAGGAGTTTCTCGCTAAGTCCACAGTCCTGCAACTGTCTGACTTTGACGAGGGGAAATAAATGTCGTTGTCTTGAGATGCGGGTCCACTCTCTGGCCCGCTGGAGTTCACCTTCTTCAGCCTCCTGAACGTCATGCTGAGCTCATATAAAGGGGTGGAAAAAGTTGTGGAAAATAAAAATAATAATGAAATGTCTTGTTGTCCTCAGAGAAAAACCCCGCGTGAAAGATGCTGACCGAGCTGTGAGCTTCAACGTGGAGCCAACAACTACAATTTGACTTGAGAGTGCTTCTTCTGAAGAGGCTGGGGGCGGGGACTTTTGTTGTGAAGGACACGAATGAGTGCCAATAGGGATGTTGACGTGCGTCCTTCTCTGCTGCCTTCGCGTGCGCCTCGGACGTTTGTGTTTTACATTTCGGAAACTGGAAGTGTTTTTGTTATGGGTTCGCAGGCTACTGTAAATACAGCAACAAGTATTGTTTCTGTATCTAAAATCAAATCAAAAAGGTAAAAAGTACACAAAGCATGTAGTCGATGCAGAAGGATTAGTTTAATAATCAATTAGTCCATTGGGATTTGGTATTCGTTCTAATCATAATTTTTCAAGCAGAAATACCAAATATGTGCTGGTGTCAGCACAGTATGTCACTTTGATATTCGAGAAATGACCACGGACATTTCTCCCTATCTTCTGACATTTTTAAACAATTGATCAGGCGAGCATTGCCCTAGTTAAGTGACTTTACTCACCTGAAATATATTTTTGCACCCAAAAGGGAAATTTGAAACTCAATGGACACAAACACTGAGCCTTTTTAGTAGGAGACCTGTTGTGTCACACAATTACAATTGGGAAACAAACAAAAAATGTTTTTTAAATGTTTGTGAATTTATAAGTAGTGCAATACTGATTTTTTTGATGGGCTCTTTAATGTTCTAGCATATTCCCACCAGATATGAATAACTTTGTAAGGCTCATATGTGACATCATTCATTAAATTGGTAGCTCATGTTATATGCAAACTGTTGTGTATATCAGTCTGACCAGCAGCTGTTCGTAACATTTCCAAACATCCACAGTATGGCATCATTGATTTGTCCAAAAGTATATGAAGGCAGTCTTTGTTGCAGGCAGACCAACGCTCTCATTAAAAGTTAGGGGTAATATTACTCAGACAAAAAAAAACAATATTCACTCTAAGCACATATTTTTGCCTTGACAACAAAGAGATCAATCTGTACTATGAGGAATTAAGGATTTAAATTAGAAGAGAAAACAATATTTTTTAGTCATTGGAGCAGATTATGTTGCTGCCATCTGACGCCCCCTTGTGGTAAAAAAGAAATAACCTACCACATAAATAATGACTTCTACCACACTGAAGTCCAGATGATTTATTAAAATCTCTACACAGTGTGTTATTTCAGGCATATTACATACACATCATCCAGATATATTGATAGTATATGATTGATGACTAAGCATTTAAATAAGATACGTTGGAAGTGAACATATCACTGCTTCCTTCCACACAAACATATACACACACACATACACACACACACACACAAGCACACACACACACACACACACACACACACACACACACACACACACACACACACACACACACACACACACACACACACACACATACATACACAGGAACAGTTGAGGGGGCTGACTGCTGCAATAGATCAACATGCATCCCTCTTTTGATACTGTTCCCAAAAACACTTTCAAGTATCTTTTGAAATGTACAAAAAAAAGTGAAATGACTATAATCATAATCTGAAATGAAATCTCATCTAACCTTCGCTTTTGGTTCCAAATTGACACAAATACATATATCTGTATTTCACAGCAACTTTACAGCCACAAATAGCAATAGTACGTGGATTATGTCCAAAGTGCACGTCTACACATAGAGCTCTGTAAAGTCTTCTACCAAGGCCATAACCATAGAGAACAGATTTTAAAGGCACATGAAGCTAAATATTTTTCCTTTAGCGTGATATTCACTTTACTTTAAATGTTACTTTAAGTTCCTCCACTAACTGTGAAGCACTGAGACAGAAGTAGCAAGAGAGTCGGGTATTGATAAAAACACAGAGTACATTTGGTGAAAATATTTTTTTGCCACGATGCAAACATTTCTTACCATAAGGTTGTATTCATACATTGCCATGCTTCGGTTATGTGTTACAGAGATGCAGTTATTCTAACTTTGACTGTTACAGTGCGTTTATTCTACAACATACACATTAAAACTGATTTCATATTTTCCAAAAATGTGTCAGTACTCTATTTACAAAAAACAAGTGCGCGTGGCTGCACAAGCTGTTTATTTGTAGTTGAAAAAACCAGATGATTTGGCCTGCGCAGCCACCAACATACTGGCTTGATTCTTGTGTGTGATGTGAATCTGAAAAGGAAGTATAGAAAGAAAAATGTCCAGTAAATTACAATAGAATCAAAAACATTTCTACTAATTTTTTGTGAAAATGGAAATTTGCTTTAATGTTTAATTTATGTTATTTCAGAGGAAACCATGTCTGTGTGTTAGGTACCGTGCAGGGAGGCTGCATCCACGGCTCTCCATCTATCTGCATCGGTAATGCTTTCTTCACCCTGAGGGTAAAGTAGAGGGCCGTCAGGTAACAAAACCAATTACAGTATAATTAAAATACCAAAAGGAAAGCCAGCATATGCAATTATTGTTACGTAAAGCCGGACAAGTCTAAACATGTCTGTGAAGCTGTTTCTCACCTGATGGTGATCTGCGATGTTTTTGCAAGCCTCACAGCACTCTTAAGACCCGTGTATATCTGTCCCATCTCCATGGCTCCTTCAAGGCCGACCACTTCTAATCGACGATCACTGAGGTCTGACAAGAACACACGGACAAAGTGAACATCCAGTGCACAGTGCAATCGCTCAGTCTGAGTAAAAAAAAAAATATCAGTCATCAAATTCATTCTAAAGAAGCTCCATAAACTACCTTCCAACACGGACAAAGTTAGCAACTAGCCGGTGAACACAGGGGAGCACTGAGCAGCTAAAGAGACAGAGATTTCCCTCGGAAATGTGTAGAGACCAAAATCAGACCTAAAAAAAGAGTCAATATTAGACAGGTAGACACAAACATGAGTCCAAATGGATGCGAATGCTCTGTGTGTGCTGGACGTGGAACTGTCTGCTACCAAGTTGCCATGTAAGCTTGTTGTGTTTACAGCTGGTTTCTGCTGACCTCAATTGGCCAGAAAAAAATCAGTTAATGCAGGTCCACATACTAGAACTGCATGAAAACACATCAGACCGATGCTTTAATCACATGGAAGCCAGTGTCATTTACTGCATTGAATGATTTGTGCAAATGACCCTCTTAAAGCGACATTAATAGATTTTTTGACCACTTGGAAGCAGCAGATCAAGCAAAAAGCACAAAGTCTGACATCCGTTGTTTAGTCAAGCGTTTTAGCAAACAGTCATAGAGCAACATCATTTTTGAGTCCAAAAGTCACTCCCTTATTTACTCTCTCTTTGGATCTGTTTGGTGCTGAACAGGTACAGTGAGTTCATCAGCACCTTTCTGTTAAAAATAGCTGCCGGTTAATGAAAGGGAAGTTTGTTGGTAGTGAAAACAAAACAAAGAGCCAACAGAGGTTTAAAAGCTTTAAGTAACTGAGCGAAACTGCGGATGAGTCAGATTAAATCTCACATGCACCTTGGTCTCTAACTTAACTAAAGACAAAATACCTTGGGAGGTCACTTTCAGGATTTCTGGGTCGACAACCACCTCGGGCTCTTCCTGACTCGCCATTCCCTTTGTGTCTCCTTTTTTGGTCTCACCCCATAGGTTAGAGCCACCGTGCATGCTGGGAATGTTTAGGACAGCAACCCCTTCTAGAGACAGGCTACTGAGGTCCAGTGGAGTACCAGCGCACTGAAGAAGAAACAACAGCAGGTCAGAGACAATAAAGCATCAGTACTCTGTCTGGTTATGGGAACAGTTATTTTTCTCTGACTAAAGAAGAGTTTTTTTCAATGACAAAATACAAAACTTGCAAAACCTGATAAAGCGGATGCAACGTTCTCACCTCAATTGTTAGACTTTCGTTCAGTTTCTTGCAGGAAGCAGAGATGGTTTCCGAAGTGGCAAATTCAAAATACCACAGCTTGTTCTTCATTCTGCAGACATAAAAAAGTGTTTGTTTTTTTCATCTGATTTAAGTGACATTTCATTTTCACAGAACATTTCCTCCTTTTATCACACACAGCTCTTTAGATGGAGGAGGAGTGAAGTGGCAACGCTTGCTACAGCAAACATCTGCTGCCGCCACCTGTGTTCTTTTTATTTATAAAAATCTTTTTTAAATGAAAGTAAAGCTAATGTTCCTCTGGTCTGCTTTGTTGTTGAGAGGTATTATCCTAAAACTTGATTGTGGTACATTACTGTGAGTGGGACATTGCTGTTTGTTTGCTGGTACTGAAGAAACTCAAACTATGTTTCACCAAATTGTTGACTGCCTACCTGCTGTTAAATTTCTGGGGATGTTTCTCCCTCATTGTGTGAAAGCGGTGGGCGATGGAGGCATCCTGTCAACACAACACAACACAGTAATGGTCCAAACACAAAACTGATAAATAAACACTTCCTCTTGTGCGACGTACTTCTGAGAAACTCACCACTCCGATAGAGAAGTAGTTGTTGATGATTTCATAGGGCACTGGGTCGCCCTTCTCCTGATTCTCATCGGGGATGACCTGCACACTCCAGCGGTCCATCAGCACCTGAGAGCTCCCCTCGATGTCTTTAAGAATACGACTCAGATCCTCTCCGTCATATCCTTCAAAAAGAAAACACAACATGACTAATACACACACATATTTGGCTCATTATTTCTCTTTTAAAGAATCCCATTCAAACAGACATGTTTCATTATTCTATTACAAGAAAACACTCCAACTCTCATTCATTTTTCACCTCCGCCCCATCGCAGGCATCGTGCGAGGTCATTTCCTGTGCCCAGAGGAAGCACAGCGACAGGTGGTCGTACCAACAGATTGGCTTTGTCTGATAGCAAAAAAAGGAAAAAGAGAAGCAAATAGGAAGCGCGTCACAATTATCCAGAAGCTCATGGCGTGGCAGCTATCGTGTCCCTTCTACAGAGCTTACTGTTCAATCTCACCTATTGCGTCTAGAATCCAGCCCACTGTGCCGTCTCCCCCGCACACCAAGATCCTGTAGTCCTCCAGATTTCTGAAGAAACTCAGTCTGAAAGAAAGATGATGGGGATTCTAACAGCGTAGCTGCATGTATTCAGGACAATGTGGTCCGAAATAATGTGTATTTTACATTTTATTTCAAGCTGCTCATAATCTGTTGTACCAATTACTCACCCTGGTCCAGGTCCACCATTGCAAAGGTTGTGTACCTGCCGTGGATTCAGTAAATACTGAAATTTATGCAGGACTCTGAAATACAAGAAACCAGGCTCAATAATGTGCATGTTTTAGACATTAATTTCTTCATAAACACGTCTTTTGGACTCACCTTTCTCCCTGCTTGCCACCACTTTTAGGGTTCACAAACACTAGAAGAGGATGGGTGTTTGGCACAGGGCTGATCTGTTGAATGATAAACAAATGTTTGATTAACTGGTTTACTGCACATACAGCCAAATCAAATTAAACCATATCAATGTAAATATTCAACATTGAAAAGGATAATAATAATACCTGAAGCACTTGTCCATCAGGAGTAGTATTGAGCTCGCTGTCATCTGTTGAGCCAGAGCAGCCATTTTTTACATTGTTTGGTCTCTCCTTTAGGGACGAAAACCAAGGTAAAGATTAAATATACCAGAGAAGATGTAATAGATCTTTCTGCCGTTTGAGTGCAAAGAAAAATCTCTACACACTCTACATGTCAACATGCCACACAGGTGAGAAAGGTTTACAAACAAGAAAAAAAGATAATTATGTACCTTTATAACAGGATATATTGCCCATGGAGGCAGGATATGGTCTCTGAGGGGCCCACAGGTACATTCTGTTGGCTCCTGGTCTGCACATGCATCATGACGCTGTGAAACATAAACAGTGGCACATCAAATAAACTCACAGCACAACAGTGATGACAACACACAGGATCCACATGTATCTTTTTCAAGATGTATGCATTTTTGCTTCACTTACTGCACACAGTGTAAAGAGACAGGAAAGTTAAGGGGAAGGAAAGGAGGAAACACGCCTTTACAGACTGAATGTGGGTGCCTGATAACGCAAATGCATATTTTCTCCACATTGCTAATACAATATTTATTCCTAAAAATGAGTAACGCGTCGAAATACGTCCTCACCATCGTGTGGCACCAAACACAGTGTTTGCCCGTAAGGCCTTGATAGCTCTTGATCTTCTTCTGGCATTTTTCACACTTCCTCGAGTCACAGTTCCCACTCACCCAGTCGTGTGCTGGAACCTGAAATGTGAGCTGAATGTTTTAATGTCCAAATAGGAGCACTCATGCACAGGATAACGTCTAATATAGACTGTGAGTGTCCCAGTAAATGTTGTCATGGAGACAGGGGCATACCCCGGTTTCTTTCTTTGACTTCACATACGTCCTGGTACATGGGGCTGGGTTCCTGTTCGCACAGCGTCCGTGGACTGTGTATTTGCAGCCTGCGCGACACAACACATATCCCAGCTGTCATATGATGTGTACATTATTATACATTTAAGGCTTGCAATTCTCAAATTTGACATTACAGTTTGATAAATGTCGCCCTCTTCTGGTGAGTGCAGGTACTCACAGGTGCAGCAGAGTCCTTGTTTCCTCAGACCCAGCAGCATGCTCTGGCACACATTGCAGTAAACAGGCTTATTGAAATGTTTCATCCTCCAAAGGTGCTGCCCGTCCTTTTGAGTCATCTGGTTGTTGAAGGAGCAATCATTGAAGACGGTAATGCAAAAAGAAAAAAAGAACATCATGATTGGAAACCTTATTTGCGTTCGAATAGAAATATAAATGTAACAAATGAAGCTTATATCTGTTTCCTTTGTTACATTTTGGATCAAACTACACAAACCCTTCAATCATAAAAACATTGTGGGCACGGCCTGCTTTGGTTTTCCATGCCTACGCTTGCCTAACTTTGCCCTAATGAGATTGCTGATTATGTAGTATGTGGAGGCTCTACATATCATGACATACAGTGTAACACCATATTCAAATCAACACTGACTATAATCTCAGATTCTCAACACAAGATTATAAAGTAGCTTTCAATCTGTTTACAGGGCGGCCATTGCTTTTATCCGGATTACACACTGAAATGCTTTTTTCCTGACATGATGAATCATCCTATCACTTCCTGCATGACGCATTGCCAGCAGGTCACGAAAAACCACACAGCAACTGTGAGGGGGCTGAATTCATGCACCCCAGGCTTCAAATGTCCATTGGTGGCTAGAAATAGCCTGAGGGGAAGTCCCTGGCATTGTTGTAGAGGCCAAACCCTGTGGCAGAGTCCAATCCATGATTTTAAACCGCCACAGGGAGCGCGCAGACACGCAGTCTAACATAAATGGCTATAACATTCCTGGCTAAACAAATCTCATAACACAAAACTGATCGCCCGATTTTATGTACACACCTATTATACAAATGTTGTATTTCTTTAGTCAAATATAGTTCCTAAAGATTGCTTTTTTCATGCAAGTACTTTGTTAAATGTGGACAGAGATTCTGCAGAGTAAATGGAAAACACTTAAGCACTCTGATGGTGCAGAGCGTGCATGAGAGGAGATGGCATTACCACACCCTGTAACACTGAGTCAGCAAAAAAGCCCTTATCGTCTGTAAGGGTCTTTACGGGAGGAGGCAAAAGACAGGGGAGAGGCATGTAAGGCCACGGTTTCACAAGAACAGTAAATATGGGTTTTATAACGTGCTGTAAAATATCTGAGTTAAGCATTTACGGCCAACACTAAAAGAGAAACATTCTGATTTTAAAGTACCTTAAGACCCAACAAGACCAGCAAGGGAACGTTGTTCATGCCTCCCTCCACCCATTCCTCCAGAGATACTGTACCGCTGCTGTCAGCATCAATTGCTGTCATCATGTCCTTCAGAACCTAATGAAATGACATTGGATTGTTATTATCCAATCAGCACACAAACCTCTAATACTAAAAAAAGACCATATGGTCATGTGTGGGAATTTGTGGATTTTTAAAGGTGCATATACTGCGATGTCAACAATATATTGTACACACAAATGTGTCTAACTATATGTATATTAACTATATTGTCGTGGCTGAAAGTACGGTACGTACAAGCTCTCTCAGAGTGGAGCATTCTGAGACTCACCGGCCTCAGCTCGGACACATCCCATCCGAGGTATTCTGCAGCATGCATCATCTGAGCAATAATCCTATCCACTTCCTGTGGATAGAAATAAGAGACTTGTTTTAGTATTGCGGCTGGTATGATACAGTACTTCCACGACTAAACCAGAATCTTTAATGTGAGCTTGACAATCCCACCGAAGAGACTCGCACAACAACTTACAGAGCTGTCGAGGACTCCGTTCCCATCTCGGTCATAGAGCTTGAAAGCAACTAAAGAGAAAGGGGAAATGAAGTGCTGGACCAAGTCATCACTCAAATTATCTTGGGCAGAGAAGAAACAAAGGACTCACACTCCAGCTTGTCCCGAGGCTGGCCGTCCTCCAGCAGAGAGAAGTAACATGAAACATCCTTCAGAAAGACCTCCTCTACAGGAGACACAGAGGAGAGGCAGAAGGATGGCTGTGAACCATAGCTGCAGAAACAGCACTTCACACACATGTGGTGAGAAATGGACTTGTGCCAAATAGGCCATGGCGTAAATTGATACGGGCATACTGCAAAGTAGCATGGAGGCAGTGAGCTGTGTTAATACATGGTGTATAATCTCACTGGCACTGTCTTCCTGGGTGGGTTCAGAGTTTTGGAAGGAGCGAAAGAGTCGCTGGCAAAGATCCACAGGGAAGTCCTCCACTTCTAAATAAGTCTTCAGGAACAGACGGAAGCCTTCTTCATTGATGCACTGGAGAGAAAAATGAATCGGAGAGACACAATTGTTTGACAGTGCTTTTGTGAAATGTAAAATGAAATGTTTTAACCGTCTGTGTATGTGTGTGTGTGTGTGTGTGTATTTGTGTGTTAACTTCTGCATTTTTCAAATTCAGCTCTTCTGAAAATAAGGGAAGATGGCATTCACTATGTGAACATCTTCATTGTTTTTTCAAGAAAAAAAACTGTTTTGTTTTGGGATGGAGCTTCATGTCCTGTAAGTGTATCCATTGGGGGTTGAAAGGCTTTCAACAGCTCAAGATGTGAAACAAGAAACGAAGCCCTTGAATCAAGATTTCACTGTATCTGTTTGGCCTGGTATCTGGTATCTAGCATGATAATATACTGCAGGATTAACAAGCAATAGTCCCTTGATAACGGTGAACCACAAACCCAATTCTTGTTGACATTATATCATTTCCCTGGTTGATACCTCTGCAGTAATAAACCGCAAGGCAGCCAGATAACAAAAAGGAAAGGAAAAAGGGTCAAATGAAGTAAGACCACGGAATCAGCCTCCTAATTGAACACACGCCAAAATGTACAAATAGCGTTATTATTCAGTGTGTTTTAAAAACTATTAACTACTTTATGGCAGTATTTATGCTTTCTCCCATAAAAAAAGAACATTTCCTTCCAATTATCTAATTAAATTGTCTGTAGCCGGATTATCCATCTGAAATTACTGCATTTGCTTCCTGCACAAATTAGTTGGCAGTCTCACCCAGTGACACTACAGTATAAGAAAGATCTTCAATCACATTTGAGCATACACTGCACCAGAGCAGTCAGCACACTGTGCTGCACAGCTTTGCTGCGTGGGCAAAACCAAGAAGGTAATTTACATTTGCAACCTCGCTCGATTGCGCTGAAGATATTTCCCTTGGACAGCTTAACCTGATCGATTGGTTTGAATCTAATTCATTAGCACAAGAAAATCGGTAACTGTTGAATATACATAAATCTAAATGCTCATTTCTAATTAAACTGCTCCGCAAAGAGAGATCAAATTCAGTTCAGTTAATTCTGTGAGTGAGCTTTGGACCTGATGGTGAACAGCAGGACACAGCATCCTGTCCCCTCACCTCTCCATGTCTGTGCCGGGCCAGACTGCCATCTGCATCAAATTCCCTGAGCACGTCCTTCACCCTCAAGCTGCAGTCTGCAAGCAAAGGCACACAGGTCACTCAGCGATGCACATGTACTTGTGAAAGGGTAGCTCTCAAAAGTAGATTCTTAACATATTACACTACTGTGTTTAACCATTTTTTATGCCACATTTCTGAAATATCATGTACGCATACAGCACGAATACACAGAGAATCCAGATTGATCAGGAAAAAAACTAAAGATGTGAATGCTTTATTTGTAAAAAAAATGTGGCAGACTGCAACCTCTTCTAGATATGAGCGAGTGTATGAGTGTACGTGTGGGTGGAAGTGGAAGTGAAGGGGGGGGCGTTAAGCGCTGAAAATGCAGCCCGCCCGCCTCTCTGTACTCACATTCAATGTACTGCTGTAGCTGGATAAAGTCGACAGGGTTCAGTTCCTTTACCTCTGGGTTTGTGGGGGTGGACATGGTGCCTGCTTCTGCACTAACTGCCTGCCTGTGCACAAGCGATAGAAACAGTGAGACATAGACGGATAGAAAAGAGAAGGTGGGAGCATAGTAGCCAGCCTCTTTGTAGAACATAAAAGCATGGCTGCAAGCAAAAGATAGCATCTCCCATCTCCCTCTGTAAAATCCATGATTACACACACACAGAGAGAGAATCACACTCAACATACAAAGTCTGAGTGAAGCAGGAAGAAGGCAGCAACTGCCAGAGAATATGTAGAGCCATACAGAACAGTTACAGTCAACACTGTACACATGTAAAAAATAATTTTCTCTTTTATAATTATAATACAAATATAATAATTAGAATAGGTTTTCATGCCTAACCACCATTATATATCACTCTGGTCTGTGTTCATAAACCCACCATTTATTTGCTCTGAAATGCAGCTTCTCTGCCAAGTATTAACAATTGTGTGTTCTCACGTCTATATATTGTCTTTACCGGTATTTTAAATCTCTAACGACCCATAACACGTGACTAGCCACTAAAAACTGGGCCAAATGTCTGGAAGAGATGATGTCAGGTTAACAGTACCCATGATACTTAAACACTCGGGATTCTCTGCACTTAAATGATCTTTCCATGTACTCACTGGCCCATATTCCATTTATAAAATACCAGATATATTAGGTTTAGTTCACCTCAAAGGAGTACAATGGTGTTGAAATGTGGCAATAAACAAACAAATCATATTGAGGTCAAATAAACTGTCTTGTCAAGGGAGCTCCCCTCCAAACAAAAGGAAGAGACTTAAATGTCATACAAAGCTGAGAGCGAGCATGAAATCTGAAACTAACACGGAAAAGGAACTTGTAATCACAACAAGTCAGGAGCATTACGTCAGGATGAACATTTGGTGGGTTCGTTATGAAAACTTTCAGAAGCATAATGGAAAGAGATTCACTAATGACAGGAAACAAAGAGACAAATGTATAACCATCAATCATTTAAGAAAGAGGAGTAACACGCTAATGGAGGGGAGAAAGATGCCATCCTGCCATCCTGTGTAACATTGCGGCTGTAGATGCATGCTGCTAAAATGTTGCAAAATACCTAATGCTGTTGATAGTTATATAAAGGAATTTTGTTAGCCAGAAAATGTGATCTTTCCAGGCAGGTCTATCCTAATAAGTATCAAGCAATAATAATTATAATACCAATAATTGTATTGGTATTTAAGAGCTCACATTTGTGTTAAAGCAAAGCCATGTAATATTTGTATAGATACAATAACACATTCTCCCTTTGACAAAACAACAATGTTGATAAGCAATACAATGCATCCATGCTCTTCTCAATAATACCAGGGGTTCTGTTGTTTTTCTTGGTCTGGTATGATCAGTAGCTTCTGGTGGCTAATGTTAGCCAACTTTAGATAGATATAATGGTCATAACTGAATCAATTTAATGACTTGTAACACCTATATTTTTTACACTATGACGTTTTACCCGTAACCATTACGATCATCGCTTGTTAAGCAAAAGTGACATTGTTTTGCATAAAGGGCCACAGCATCTGTTATATATCAGAGCAAATTGCATTAAGTTTTGTCTAAATGACATTTCAGGGTACTGCTGTTGTTTTTACACTACTTTGTTGAAGGGCACAAATTAAGAAAGTTTGAATATTCTGGCGCCTGGACCATTGTAGGAAAGACAAATTCAGAATGAGAAACTCTCAAAACAATTCAAAATATAAATATACTAAACATGGCAGAGTTAAATGCGCACATAAGCCACTGTAAAGCGAACATCATGTCTGATATCAAAGACCATTGTATCATCGACTACACAAAACTGAACCATATACAAGATTGTGTGGTGGTTTTCAGTCCAGCACGATGAATAGGACAACCCTGTAAATGTGTTGTTCACACTGTTGTCCGCAGGTGTTATCACACATTAAAGTGCAGCCGGCACAGGTATCAGTGATGGCTGCCTGCACTCAACAGAAAATCTGAGTACTTAAAGGACAAAGAATGAGAAAGGAAAAAAAAAGAAATAATCTCAAATAACACCCACACCTCACATGTGATTGTATCCATTTGCGGTCTTTGGGCTCTGACAGGTTCACACTGTCCTCACTTAATTCCCTCAAAAGGTCAGCGGCGTTGCCTAGCAGTTCTGTTTATGCAGCCGACCCAGTGGGCCACGTCTGTATCAACAGCAAAGTGACACATGAAAGAATCATGAAAATCCATCTGGTACCGATCACCTGATTAGAGCCTGGACCTCTTTATTCTAAAAATATGCACGTGGCTTCGTCTTCAAACACCGTCATATAAACAAGGTAAAAATAGTCATAAAACACACTTGTTTTTTTAGATAACTGTTTGTTCTTTCCTGTTTTTATGCTTTCCAGAGGAGCGTGATGCCGTGAGCAGCGTGCTTGTCTATTTTATCTCCTTACCAGCTGAGTATCATCATCATTATTGTCTGGTTCAACAAAATCTCAAGCCTATCCGAGTAATCTGATTCCTCACTTCCTGATTAGATAATGATTTGCATGCACAATGCAGTGTGGAAATCAGGACCAGTCAGCCCATGGAGCACAGGAAGAGGCCTTCCCTGCACTTAGAGATGAATAGTGTACTGGAACAAGTATGAATATTTTAGCTGGTTTGAGGAATGTCTCAGGCTTGTTAAGACTTAATACAGACCATGTGACAAATTGCTTCTGAGCTGGCTCTCAATAAGGTTACACTGTTGGACTTAACTTAAATGTAAAAGGCCTAATGAAGGATCAGTTTATGTTACTTGTTTATAGAAACATTTACGAGGTAGAGACTCTTTTGTTTAGACACGAGAAATATTTAAATGTGAGCAAACAGGAGTCCCATAGCCATCATTCAGTGTGATTTGCTTTATGTGAGGCTACTATTTCATAGCAGTAAAAAACAATTTAAATGTTAAAATGGTTCTTCAAGTAGCAACAGCTTGTGTGTACAACTTCCACTCCCACAGAAACCGTCTGTTTAGAGCCAGACACTCGCCTTGATGTCATGTCATGTCATGTCATTTCATTTCATTTAGCTGACACTTTTATACAAAGCAACTTGCAATCATACACACAGCTACAGGTAACAATTCAGGGTTAAGTGTCTTGCTCAAGGACACATCGACTAGGGCGGGGATTGAACCGCCAACCCCCTGATTGAAAGACAGACCTGCTAACCAATGACCCACAGTCGCCCTGTTTGCCTTCACTTCTGACATCTCAACTGAAAAGATATCAAAGCAACTGCCGTATATAAAACAATCACACAGTGAAATAATTGCACGGTTCAGTTGGCATTTTCCTTCACATATGCATGCGTTTAATTACGATCCCTTAATGTCGTCATGTAAAACTGTCAACATACATAGAGCACTCTCTTCCCAAGAATCATTCCAAGGTGCACGTGGGGACGACCTTTTTCAGTGCAGGCTAATATTTGTGCAAGCTGTCATAACGCCCACGCCTTATGTCAAGGAAATCTGCTGTTTTGCAACACTTGCAGGGTGCAAGCCATTGTCATTCTGTGGTTGGAAAACACTGCGTAGGTTCTTTGAACAGAGAGCAAAGTCTACGTCTAATGTTGGCCGTTTGTTTCCCCCCTGAAAGTACATTTATCTTCACAGAAGTGCGTCTAGATTGCACCAGGTTAACAGAAGGGGGAGGACGGGTCGGTTGCTATGGAAAGTGTTTCCCTCCATCAGCTGCTCTCCGTCAGAGCACTGCCACGGGTGACTAACAGGTAGAACGAGGCAGATAGGGAGGCAGCCAACTCTGGGAAAGAGGGGAGCCCAGTCAGGATCGCTGTGGGTCTTCCCCCCGCAGCTTCGCCTCCTCCCCCGCCGTGAACCTCGTTTGGCCTTCAAAACCAGAGGCCACGCTCTAAATTGCATTCTGCATGCAGATGCTACTGTGACTCATCGCATGAACACGGGAATACTCTCGTACTACTATAAATGGTCTGTTTGCACAAGGGGTCACTTTGCAGGCCGAGCCAGAAGTTTCAAACAATCAGTAATAATTGACTTCCTTAGTGGAACTATGATAGAAAAAAGCCACTTCTACACATTTATGTATCCCGAGAGCTACAGCCAGTAACCACGACTTCCCCTGGTTGTTTGATATCTTCACGTTTTTCATGAAAGTAAATATTGTTGTATTGTGTACAGATATATAGTTTATATATTTATTTGTTAAATTATGTTATGGCTTTGGATCAAACATATTGATCAAGCTGGTGTCAGATGTATCAAGTAAAAAAAATGCAAAAACCAGTGTCCAGAGTAATGAGTGTTCTAAATCAGAGCAAAACAAGGTTTCCCTTGTCTACTGCTACTGTATGGAAATATATGAAGAATTGAGTGGTATCCAAACTACAGCGGGCTAAAGTTAGTAGAAACACTGGAGAACTTGAACACAGTCAACATGGCTTGTGAATCTGACAAAAAAAACACAGAAGGGAAAATAACAAAAGTCTATAACCACAGAATGAATCACACATTCTTGGAAAATGTAGGCGAGGCTCTGCTCACTCTCTGGCTCCAAAGTGAGGACTGCCCATCACTCTGAGTTCAGACTTGAATGTGAATTATGTAATAATTTTTGTGTGTGGAGGCAGCATTGTAGAACTCCACGCTGCATTCAGAGAAACTAAACCTGCCCAGACTTGAGAGAGTGCATGCTGTCATTCAGCACTGTGTGCACATATCAGGGAGTCTTGCCTGGTTCGCCCAGATATTTCCACAACTGAAAACTAAAGGTTAACTCACTTATTTTCCAATGATTCAACCTGATACGCAACCACCTCGTCTTGAGACTTGAGCTGCACTAAGACGAATTATAATAACGTCTATGACGTATGACAATACAGTATTGACTCGTGAAAGCAAAGAGTCATTACCACAGGACTCAAGGGAATATTATAATGAAGGAAGTGAAGGCTAAATGGAAGATACTACTATTGAATTTAGAGAAGAGAAATAGTATACAATCAAAATGTATGCATGCCATTGATTTGGTCACACCACGTATTACAGCAACCGCTAAAATTTATAAAATAAACCGCAGACTGCAAAATGGTCTAAATTCTAGTGCATTTACAGGCTCCAGACCCCGATGTAAACACTAACAATGGGACAACTGTCCCGAGCACAGTATTGATCGTCTGTGCTTGAAACAGATGGATGCCACTGACACTCCCTGCTTTGAACTAACGTGCTCGTAATAAACACACAGCTCGACCAGGAACGTGTCACCTGGGAATAAAGTGTCCTCAGCTGAAACTGGGGGTTTAAGTAAAAAAAAAAGAAAAAAGGTGAACACACGAACCTGTAAGTATCGAGATTTTCCTGTGTGTTGTGTTTGACCGGTTAGCATCATAGCTGAAAGTCCCTTTCACCATTTGGGAGAGTTGAGTAAACAATGACCACACAGCGGGGACAGTGCCCACCATCATCTACGTCACACTGTGGAGGATTTAGTTATCCCACGAGTGGCAAAAAGACAGTGGAAACCCTCTGCGTTGTTTCATGTCTATTTGGTCCGGGGGTTCACTGTCCCGGATGGAATAGCACCATATCCTGCAACAAGCATAATATCAGATGGGTGTCACTCAGATATAAGATCCTATCAAACATGGGGCAATAACACGATATACCTCATTGCTCAATGCAATACAGTGATACATCAGGCTGTAGCGTGTGTTTAAATCGAACTTATAGTGGTGTCCTTTGCACCAAAGTATCGTCAGACACCCCAACTGCTTCAGATACCACCACTAATATCTAATCTGAGACATATTTCTCAATTCTCTAAATATATTCAGAGGAGGCTTCCCCGCGTGTAATTTAAGCAGCCTGGCATTAACAGTCATGACACGCTGCAAAGGGAACTAACATTATGAGGTATGCGTTATTTTAAAAAAAGGCATATGACTGTGCACTAACATGCATTATGTCTGCCTTGTTGTCTGTTGTTCGGCTGAGTGCATTACTCTGTAATAACACACGACTGTTCGCTGCCCATGCACGGAGCGGAAAGCCTCCCATTACTAAATGCGCAAATTGTTGACAACAGCACAGAAACAACAGTCTGAAATGAAATCCTGTGTGTGGCTGCGGTTCGTCTGCAGCGAGGCGTTCAGGGGCGACACAGAAACTTCCATCAATACGTCGAGTCCGGACCTCTTACTGTTTGTCGTGGATCGTCGTTTTTCCCGTTTCTGTCGCCACTCAGTTGTTATTTAACGGGATGGTCGCGGTCTGAAATCCTGCCTTCGGAGTGGCCGTTAACTTTCAATGTAGGCAGCGGCAGTTGGGCGAAGTGGACGCGGTGAACGAGTGCGGAGCAGTGACTGAGCGAGCGGATCCCTCCTGTCAGGCACCGCCTCGGCTGCTCTGCGCCCTCTTTGCTCTGCAAGCCAATACACACTCGGCGCACGAGCGTGCGTCCATCTGCAAAGTTGCAAAAGTAACGCTCATCAAAGTAACGCAGCTTTAATCTGTGACAGCGCGTCACTCCTCTAACGCCAAAGGAAACCGATTCATTTGACACTACAGGCGTAGTGAGTAGTATTATGAACTAATGTATAAGAATATGTTGCTACATTTTCCATATGGAGCCGCAGTTTATTTGCAAAGTAGTAACTTTCTCAAAAGTATTATTTGTATGTTAGACTGTAGGCTATGATTTGGTGCAACAATACGTAATAAAATATGAAGGTATTGTTACAATATATAACCTTACAAATTAACCTACTATAACTGTTTTTAACAAAGGTCATGCTAGTTTAGTTACTTTAGTTAAAAGTTGTAATGCTTGGCATGTAACGGGAGTTAACGTTAAGCCCAACATAGACACCGTCATCTGGACACATTGGGGGAGCTATATGTTTTTTAAAATGTTTATTATTATTATTATTATTATCCAATATTACTGACCGAAATAAATAAACACTATTACTACTATTATATGTTGTTTACTCACAGTTCTGTCGTGTTTTGCACCCATAGGTGATAAAGTTTAAGCTGTTGATTGGAAATATGTCTGGAAAGTAACAGTGCAGTCACTAAAATACTGCACCGTGTACACATTTGAGGTACTTGCACTTTGAGTATTTCCATTTCTTGCAACTTTTTACTTTACTTCCCAAACCTTTATTTGGCAGCTATAGTTACTCGTTACTTCTCCAATTAGGATTTTAAAAAACATATGATGGGTTTCGAAAATATAATGCAACAAGAACAATATATTCCATTCGGCCAAAAATACTTCACACACACATGCTCAATGCAGCACTTGTACTTGTAATGCCTACCACAAATATATTATATTATTTAAAATTCTATCCATATATTTTAAGTTCTGCACTATTTTGTCTTACATTCTCATACAAATTGTAATTGCTTTCTGACTACTTCTCTGTAAGGAGAAAAATCACTTGAAACTAATGGGAGTATTTTACGTGTGATACTGTAAACTTGTACTACTCCACCAGACATACAGGCCTCAAATATGTGTACATTTTGTAGAAATGAATCAAGGTCATCAAAACATATTCATTAAATTATTCTGAGGTCTACTTAGCACGAGGCTTAGTACGCCTTGCAGCACCCGACCACGTCACATCATGTTTGTAGACAACACGGGATTGGCTAAAGCACATGATTTCACATTCCAGTGACCACAATGGTGAGGGATTAGGCTCTACAATGAGGATGAGGCTGACAAGAGTGGAAAGCAGACATGAAACACATGAGGATGTCTGGGTTAGACAGAAAAGGAGTGACACAGTTCAGAGCAATCAGACCTTCGTACCAGTTTTGTTGTAAAATGTTCGTCTTAATTATCTTTACCTGGAACAACAGCATTTCACATCCCACATCTCCTCCTCACCGTCCAGATTTCTAAAAGCACTTGTCTTCTCGACTATACTAATGTTTCATTCATCATCTGTTCAGCCAATGCCCTTAAGAAATGCAGAACCTGCAGATCTCTGATGACATGGTGTGGTAAATTAAGGAACTGCATTTTCTGCCAAATATATAATCTTGTTTTCCCGGTGAGCAAAATACATTCTTCCGGGATAAAGTTTGACATTTTTTATTACCTTCTTGTCTGTACAACACAGTACATAACAGACACAAAACAAACAAAAACATTTAAGAGGGAAAATAATAAAGGGCACAATCTAAACGTATGTATACTGCACTTCAGTGGGCTTTCATACTTAATGGTTGAAGTCCTGTTTCTCTTACAGCAATAACTAACGAATAGCAAAACATTTTACTTCTCAAAAGCCATAAGAGTGACTTTAAAAATATTTGTACATTCTCCAAAGCTATGGTTTGTGGTGACATGTCAGTGAACAAATGTTTGCTTACTGTGAAGAATAAGATCAATGCCCATTTCAAATCAGAAAAAGACATAATTACCTAAACTATCAAGTGAACCATTATGATTTGTCAAACAAAACTCATTATACATAGTTAAATCCCATGTTAAACTTCTAATTTAACACTTCAAATGGACCCAACATAGAGACTATATTTACAACTGAGGCAACAAAGAAAACACAAAACCAATTTTCTTCCTGCAATGAACTTCAAATGCACCGAAAAAGGCAATTTCCATACATCAAATGGTAACATTTTCAAGCATGTTTGTGTAAAAGGCAACACAATAAATAAAACAAAATGGCACAGAAGGTTTAGACAATCAAAACTCAGAAGCACAATGTCTTGTGAAATATTCACAAGACACTAATAACTAAAGCAAGCACACAAAATATCTTCAGAGTCAAAGTCAGACCGTAACGCAAACTGACAAAACAGAACTGAGATCAAAAATCACAATCCAATTACAGTGAGGAATAAGAGAATTACATTTATAATTCAATATAGTATTTGTATTTACAAGCATTTATACAACAGAGAGCATCAAACTGGGGTTCAAGCTTATTACTATATTAGGACACGGAGCAGAACAATCAGATCATATAATGCACCAAAATATAAACCTTGTAAACATCACATCTCACCTTTTATCTCAGATATCAGTCAGATTAATTTGCTATTAGCCAGGTTCCTAATATATTTGTCCTTACTTTAAGGCATAGGTATCAAGCTTCGGAGTGATCCTCTTATACAATATTATTTGAAATAAGCCAGATTCCTTTCGAAGCTTCACTCCATCAAGGAAAGCTCTACTCGCCACAGCCAACCACCCACCAGGCAAAATGTCCCCCACGTGTCTCTGGATCAGGTCAGTACGCTGCAAAGTTATAAGATCTCCTCCACTCCGTGTGCAAAGATCATGACCAGGCCTGGCTCCAGGATCATGTCCTCCCCCATATGCTGATTCTCACAGGCCATCACCACCACGGCCTGCTTGCCAGGAATACGCTTGGCAACGTAGTTCTCATAGTAGCGCCTGTTCATCTGCCGCGTCTCGAGCGTGGCCAGTCCCTGCGGCCAGTTTCGCTCGTGGGCGTTCTCGATCAGGTCGTTCACAATTGAGAGAGGACAGCCGCTGTCGATGAGGGAGCGTTTGATGACTGCTTGAAGCACGGCATCAGGAGTGGAGATCATGCCCCCCCAGCGCGTCACTCTGGCAGGTTGCATGGAGTTCACCCACCTGAAGGTGTCGATAAAGTGAAAAACACAAGAAAATTAGGGACTGAGCCGCAGCTCTCAGACAAAGTTAATATTAGAATACAAACAATGGAGACAGTGAAATTTGACTTACTCCAAGATCTCATTGTACTCGATGCTCTCCTCGAGGTTTTGGAGATTAGGATTCGCACTGCGGATTGCTCTCATGTAGGCTTTTAGCAGCTGAATGTCCCGTTTCTGGAAATTAAAAGCATCATCTTCAGTGACTGATATCACAAAATACTCCAAAAGATAAACAGGAATTTATAAATGGCCTATTAATAATTAATGATCCTAAATCGTTTCAGCTTTGTCAGACTCCAATTTAGCTATGAATAATATATATTGTAACAGCAGAGCTTTCCATAAACTACTATATTATATAATTCTTGTATTCTGATCAAATATTTTTGATAAACAAGCTGCGATTCACTAGGCCTGTACATTTTACCACCAGCCTCCGCTTCAAAACAAAGCGAGCATGATGATAGCGAAAGGTCCATATCTGTCTTTCAGTCCCGCCCCAGATGCTCTATATGAATGTTTGTGTGCGAGAAGCTCAGCTTAGAGGTTGTGTCCCGCCGAGAAGAGAGCAGAGAGTCTAGTGTTTGACAAATATTTGCAAAAACAAATGACATAACACATTAAGAATTGCATTGATTACACAGAGAGAGGACATCGAAATTAGACGGGCTACCTCAAAACTACTAATTCCACTTAACGATCGCACAGTGAGGATTAAAAAATCCACAGAAAGCACATGTTTATATGCTTAATGAATGAGAAAATTATCTTTAAGATGCATTGCAAACACACTAAAACAGTCAGTGTTGTCAAAGAAACAGGCCTCTGTCTCCATATACATATGCCTGTGAATGTGTAAATAAATTAATAGAAAAATAACTAAATAAGGTCTAATTGCAAAAGTTATTAGTCAGGAATGGGCATAGTTTTAAATAGTAATAGCTATTTACACTCTGTGGGCTAAAACAGACAAGAAGTTTGATTCTCCTTTACAATAATTCACTATATGTTTACAATCTGTTAGGCAAACTCAATAAAATAAATTTATATGATGGAATAGTAGCATTACAACTTACCCCCCCTAGCTGGCTACACTTTCCCACTAATTCTTCCATATCTGTGTGTAAAGGCCTTAGGCTTATACAATGATAATTGTATATTAACATCCTGCTGCTTCGTAACATAATTGTGACAAAACTCTCAGGTCTCATTTAGCGATTGAATTAGATAGAATCATAGCTACTACTCAGTAGAAAACTCACTGTAAATATAAAGTAATCATGGAAAATAACTATGCTCTTGGCCATTTCAAAAGGTGTTCCGCAGACAACAATATTTTAGAGAACTTGGCTCAAAGTATTTTTAGGTGAACACATAAATGAGCAGGAAAATGTTTTTACTTGTTCCCCCAACTGGTGTTTATGCTCGGCAACCGTTTTCTCCAGATCCGAAATCTTTGTCTGTTGCTGCTTGACGACGCTCCGCAAGTGTTTGATGCAGTTATGGTTGGGGACCTCATCTTTGGGCATCTCAAGCCTACAAAAGTCGGGGAGATAGAATAAACGAGAGAAACTAGGGGATTTAATACCAGATCATACAGAGGACAAGTCATACTTTTTTTTTTTAAATCACATATTTAACAGCATAAACATTTATTGGTGACAATTATTATTAAATTTGGTTCTGATTAGCTCCACCTGCCACGTCTCTTGATATTTGTGAAGATTTGGTTCAAAAGGGTGACCGGAAGTTCATAATCAATGTATCAACCAATAGGACGAAGAGTTAATTTCGGCCAAATGAAAGCCACTCACCCACATCCCTCCTCGCAGTTGACAGGCCTTTTGGGGTTGTGCTCACAGTCCTTTAGGTGTGATTGCAGCTGGTCCAGCCGCAGTGTGGCTGTACAGCCAAAACCTGCGTTGTCACAGCTGATCTGAAGTTTGGACAGCATGTTACGCATGATGCGGGGCACAGGCCGCAAGTGGGCTAGCGTCACTACCGTGCGGTCAACGGGACATATCTGCTGCTGGGCAAACCACTGGGTTATACAGGCATTGCAGAAGGCATGCTCACAGTGTGGAGCCTGAAATGAAACGAAAATACAGAGCCCAAACAATTAAAACTTTGAAATACGCCGATATGAAAAAGAGTGGGTGATCTTTCGGCCAAGAACTTGCCTGCACTGGTTCTTCGAGCACTCCACTACATATAGGGCACAGCAGGTCTTCATCCACCTCCCCTTGGAACCTCGTAATGTCGTACCCCATGGTACATCACTGGGATCCACAACCTCCTAGGCAACACACAACCAAGAAATTTAGATTTTCGGACAAGAAAAAAAAATTGCATAAATATACACACGTTTTGAGCCTACCTCACTCACAAAAGGCCTCAAATGCTTCCATTCAGCTCTTGGTATAAAGCTGATCCATCACATCTGGCAGAAATAATCTGTCTGGTGAAAGACACTGCCTGCAAAAAAACGATGATATTCACACAGATTATTTGGTTTTCCATATACTATTGGATAGCTGATGGTTGGCGCTGAGCCACTTGATCTGAAACCACATGATGAATGCTGCTGATCTCCAGACACATTGTCACGTTAAGCATTCTGGTCACAATCAGAGGCGAACTGCACTCCTTACCAGGATCATTCTCGACAACGAGAGGACTCTTGCCATCTCACGAAAAACATATGTTGTTATTATTAAAATCAATAAAAAAGTGCAATGACTCAAATTGGAGCACACAGCCATGCTTGAACACATCCGAGCCCAAAAGTGACGTCCTCGATCCGTAACGTCCGTGTGGTCTTCAGCCTCATCCTCAAACGTGTGAAACTGCACCAGTTTCTGGAGGAGAGCCTCCTGTGGTACCAGGTGACTTGTTGTGTCTGACCCAATTCCAGTGAAAGCAGCACACACCGGTCCGGAGGATATTTACGGATCCTTTTCATCTCCCATCGCACTCTGCATGCCCTGGCAAACCAGCTAGCCCTCTGAGCTAACGTCAGCTAACGTACGTGTATGATGCTCTTCCGCCGTTACATATTCCTCTACAGCTCTATTCATTTGGGTTTATAATGAGCTAAACTGGTGTCACGTTGAATAAACACCCCGACGTTGGAGTTCAGATGTCAGCATCGCTTACGCGCCATGAATTAAACGAGGCTAACGCTTGAAAACCAGATGGCAGCGCCTCCGGTGCCGTTGGTTTCCTCTGGATATTAGCCGTCGAGCTAACCAGAACGACCTCAGTCTGGACAAACTACACCGACAAACGGCTCATTACAACCGGCCACGTGGGAAGAAAACATTGCAACGGACTGGTGTACTTACTTGAACATGTGATACAAATGATCCTAATAACGATGTTTGTGTATTTTCTGATGTCCTACTAGCTAGTAGCTTGCTAGACACGTCCTGTGCTACATCCTACACTTCTGTTTCTTCGCTACGCAGGCGGGTGGCTACGTCATGACGTTCAACAGGAGCCTTTGATTGGTCCGTAAAATCAATCAATCAATCAATACACGAATCAATCAATCAATCAACCAACTATCTATCTATCTATCTGAAAAGTGTTCTATCTTGAAAATGTTAAGATATGTTTTCAAAGGATCATATGATAAACACATTTCCTACAACCAGTGTAATATCAGTGTGACATGACATTACAAATGCTACAAAAATAATTATAAGTATATGTTGGAATACTAGTTAGTATAACTCCATGATGACGGAATTAATCCATGTATATTTACATATTAATTTATTTCTCAATTGTTTGAAAGGGCATTTTCTTTATTCATTTATTAATATTAGGTATGCAATGCATAGGTATCGGCTGCACGGTGGTGTAGTGGCTAGCACTGTCGCCTCACAGCAAGAGGGCCGCGGGTCCAATTCCCGGTCGGAGCGGTCCTTCTGTGTGGAGTTTGCATGTTCTCCCCGTGGCAGCGTGGGTTCTCTCCGGGCTCTCCGGCTTCCTCCCACAGTCCAAAGACATGCTGCAGGTTAATTGATCTCTAAATTGCCCATAGGTGTGAATGTGAGAGTGAATGGTTGTATGTCCCTACATGTGCCCTCGATGGACTGGCGGCCTGTCCAGGGTGTCCCCTGCCTTCGCCCTATGTCAGCTGGGATAGGCTCCAGCGCCCCCACGACCCTAATAAGGATAAGCGGTATTGAAAATGGATGGATGGATGGATGGAGGTATGCAATGCCTCTTTCTCAGCCATGCACTGTTTGCAATTCCCTATATGAGGCCAAAGGTACACAGAAAGGAAATGAACAGCAGCCAGCATGAAAGGAGTATAGTATAGTGTATGAGGATATGGCTGTACAGAAGAAGCAGCACATTGAACATGTGAGTCATCAGTGTTATTTCATGTCTCCACAATGCATGTGGCTGTGTGAAAATGAAATCTAGCCCAAGGCATTGGAAATTGTACTTGCTTGATTCTTGTTGTTCTGAGTTTGGACTCATGGTTTAATGCACTTATTGTAAGTCGCTTTGGATAAAAGCGTCAGCTAAATGACATGTAATGTAATGTTAGCACAGTTAACAGGCAACCGATTACTGCTATATCTACATTTCTGTCTTTTTGACTTAAAATTGACTTTTGGCAAGTAGATTTCTGACCTAAAACATTAATGTTAAACCCTGAAGAACCTTGTTCAGTTGCGACATTTTCACATATAAATGAAGATTTGACTTAAACTTCTTCAGACAAATATGTAGATGCATTTTTTAAAACTGTATTCAGCTTCACGGCTCGAAGGCATTCCAGTAATTTTAATAGAAATGCTAATTCAGGGTGAATCATGCTCGTAGGAGAACTACGTGATCCGAAACATTGATTCATCATCAAAAATAACTCCAGATTCAGGAAATATTTAGCAATAGCACTTTATTGAACACAAACAACCCTAAGCCACAATACTGAATGACAAGACCAATTGGCTGCAGCAAACATTTTATAAAATAGATTCAGGTTTAATGTCACTAAATTGTGTTTTGTTTCTTCTTCTTTTAACGTCAGAAAGACAGATGCAGGTTTTTCCAAAACAGTGAATGATCTTTTACATATTTAACATTTTTGTAACAAATCATCATTCACATGTTTACACAAAGGAATAACAAGGCAAAGTGCTTTCAGGATTGCATTGTCAAAAAAACAAACAGAAAAATGAATGGCTTGAGGTTTATGTGACAGTGGGTGGGTGACGGGGGAGTGGCTGGACCTGTCCTGGATTAGGTGTGGGTGGATGGGTTGGGGTGGGGGGGGGGGTCCTGCTCAGTAAACCTCAAACCTTTCACCTTGTCCTGTACCCCTTATAGTCAAATTGAATGTACAATGTCAGAGCAGCGTGGAGACAGGTGCCTATGTAGCAGAATTTGTTCCGGCGTGGACAAATGGATTCAAAGGCATACGGCTCGAGGGGCTCAAACTCGCCCCGGTACAGAATTACAAATCCACCCTACTATCTTTGTGACAACCTGTGGTACCATTACAACTGCAGGGTAATCGATCGCTGACCCAGAATGAAGCTGTAAACGTTGAAATTATGCATACTAAAAAGGGCTGGACAGGGAAGTATACATACAAGAGGAAACCAAAGAAATAGCTGGTGAAAAAGCTAATGCACAGTTACTTATTTAAAAAAAAAAAAAGAATCCTCTGACCATTCGCCACTGAATGTTAAAGGGGATAGACTATCTTTATAATCTGCATCATAACATTGTCTGGCTTCACATTCCAGTGGTAATTTGTCATATAAATGCTTCTCATAAATATTTTTTTTCAACGTCAAATAGACATATACACGTACAGCACAATCAAGCACACTTTTTTTTTAATGTATAACTACCATTGCTTATGATAAATCTGTATTCCTGTACTGTGAAGAGACTTTTTTTTGTGTAGGTGGACCGACAAACAATACTCAAGGCTGCAAAACAAGGAGGTAGGAGAAATGCTACTGAAAAACAGCAAGTGATGCTAACATGATCTTCCACTTAAATAATTGTGAAATACACCAGGCCTGGGCCCGACTTATTGAATTATGCTTGTGCCAACAGTTGCTATTCCAGTCAGTGTTTAAAGAGCAAATGTTAGATTTTCACCTTTAACTACCAAATGAACACACTCCTGATAGCTCAAGATGAAGACTGGTGTAGCAGTTGTGGTGATTTACTAACAGACGAGGCCCAATCTGCCCAAAAATGTAAATCGTGTCTTATCCCTATATTTTCAGACTGGTCATATTCTAAATTGAGTAACTTCATTTGTCCTGTTGTCATCACAGGTGTTGAGGGCTGGTGATGGCATTGACTCCTTTACACACAGTAGAATAGTAGATTTGCAGATTTGTAAATGAGGTAATCAGCGTTAGGCTAAATAGGGAACCCTGTTATTGACACACATGCCCGCTTCATTCAGAAAGAAAGAACAGAAAGATTTCCTCAATCAGCGGGACCGGACTCTGGAAAATTAAATCAACTTTGGAATGTTGGGATGGATGAGCCGTCTTTTTTATTCTTATCTTTCGTTTCGTTTGTTTGTGAAGGTGCACTGTAAAACTATTTGATTGTAACTCATCACATGCCCTGATTCAGAGTCCTTCCCCTCATACAGGCTCCTTTGTATTTCCACAGTTAAGCCACTCAAAGTAAACAGGCAACCCTTTATCTGTCATATTTTGTTCTTTTTAATTAAAATGAAAAAAGGCTGCCTCAGCAGCAGATCAGTGCCTGCTTTAAGTCCAGTTGTGAATGGATTGTTAAAAGCTTGTGAGTTGCAATGAATAGGCAACATCTACAGTGAAGCGGACTAAACAAAAAAACATGAACGGGAGCTGCTACCAAAATGTCACAGAACATGCAGTATTACATCCTTTCCTATAGGCTATTCCTAATAGCACATTCAAAAGGGGCTCCTAATGGGCAAATTCTCTGATATGGCTCTGCGTTAGAGTCATCAAGCTTGGTGTGACCTCCACCAGGGGCTCACCGAGGGAGCAGGTCTATAAGGTCAAGAGATTGCTGCCTTATTTCACGTTGCGTCATTTAGTTCAACCGGTTCAGAAGTAAAACACTGGAAAGTGTTCTGAACATTTCTTTTCCTTTTGTGTAAATCAATCCCCCCCCCCCCCCCCACCCACCCCCGAAGACACATCCTCTGCTGGTGAAAACAAACGGCACTTTCAAAAGGGGAATGTGTTTCTAAAACCACAATCACAGGACCTCCAAGTAACAAATTCTGAAAACACACAGGCTGTACAGAAGATATAAATCTCATACGTTTCTTAACTGTACAAGCTTTAGGCTACACGCTGAAAAGGGAGGGACACGTAAGAACCCTTAATGCTTAACATTGAAAACAAATATAAGGCATTTCATATTTCCTTTTATCCGCATACGTCACTGACAGCAGGTCTAAATATTTTTGAGAAAACATTTCATTCAAAGAGGAAGAGGATGCATATACACATCTACACATGCAAATGAAAATGTCTACCGGCTATAAACCAGAAGTCCAAACGACAATACCATCAAAGTCCATCAGTAAAAATAAAAAATATGCACCCATTCAAATCTATCAGTCAACATGTGCACGGTTCTTTCTCTGAGCAGGCAGCTTTAAAAGTCGGATATCACAGTTTTAAGAATGAAATATCAAACACTCACACGATCAAATGCCACCTCTCTGAACACAAACTAAAGGACGACTTGAAATCCTTCATTTGCTACAGATGAGTGACTTTTGGTGTCAACAAAAAGGGCATATTAAATAATATATTTTTTTTAACTGAGGAAGCAATAATAAACAAAAGGTTATTGCACTTTTTATCTTTTGTCTATTTCAAAAGGAGGTCAGCTTGAGAGAAGAGGATTCATGCCTTAATGTCGTGGTAAGACAACAAATGTTACATCACTTCTATGGTATGATCACACGTTATTAACACTGCACACAGCTACTACTGCAACCCTACTTGTAGTCAGTCTACCCTACATAACACAAAACAATCTCTACAATCAATTTGCAACACAGTCACAACAAACAGTTTGCCTTAACTTGATCTTGAATGCAGGTACCGCGTCACATCACAATTTGGTTAAAGTTACTAATCGCCGATGAATACCAATTTGAGAAGAACAATCAGAGCGAAGCTCTGAAATTCCAGACAATGGTCTTTCTACAGTTAATGTGTTACTGACAATCAAAACTCATGTTCTCTGCACTCAAGAGGAGTCCAATGTTTTTACTCTCATCTATGCCTAAATTTGGTCGAAAGGCTCCTTCACGTCTTTGTGTTGGGAGAGCCAACCGAGCCCCAGGGTGCCTTCTTTGGATTTGTGCTTTCGTACAACTGATCCCCATCCATTCAATGTTTGATATGCCTGAAATCGCAACAGTACCATGGAATTTATTCTGCCACCCAAAGGGAGCACTCAGTCCCTGGAAATGCATCATGACATCCAGACTAATACAGAAGGAGCTATTTCAGTGTTTTCTTTTCTTTTTTTCAAATCACATTGGGTTGAAATAATCAAGCTCAGAGGGAAAATGAGCTGAGTCGTGTACTTTCAGTGTAATTTCTTTTTCCCCATCATAAGGCTTCTGGGAAATACAAATGGAAGACCGTATCTTTCGGTAGTTACAAATAAAAGGCACCATGCCACCACTGTGCTCGATATTACACAGGTCCTATTGGTGGGGGGGGGATTAATAACCAACTGCTCAGGCAGGGAAGGTCGGTCGAACTAGCATTAGTCATACAGTCAAATGTTATTGTTTTGACTTTCAGAGGTAAAGTTTTATAGCTACCTTCATTCCTCGCCTTAAATTAGACTGAACCCTTTACCCTTTATGACTTGCACCAGATAATAGACTCATCTGTTGGTTGTAATGAAGAGAACGTGTTGAAACTGCTTTTCTGTTCTAAAACGTTCGCATGTTCTTGAATGTTTAGGTTTGCCATGCATATATTGAAAAGTCTTTCACTCACACACACAGACACACACACTAAAAGAGAGAAATATACACGACTGGCATCAGGAGAAACAAGAAGAAATCACAGAGGATAAATGTCAGCGTCGTCACACAAAAGATCACTGATGAGGTAAAACTGCAGGTCCAATAAAAAGTACAAGGTGCAGTTGGCTGCCTCTTTGTAAGGTAGGAAACATGAGACATCTGCCAACACTAATCTAACACTTCCGCATAGATACATCTCTGGCTGGTTTAAGCAGAATTACACTACCCACAACAAGATAGACCACAAGATTTGAACTCTTTGTTAGCGAAGCTGTAAAAGCATTTTTCATAAGAATTTTCCTTTCCATACAACTTTCTTTTTTTTTTTTGAGGTACACCACTTTTATCTCCAGGGTCATTTGGCTCTCGATGACGAAGAAGCCAAAGTTGATTGTTTACGAGTGAATTCTGAATTCGTTCATTCACAGTGGCAAATATGGCGATATCCTAACCTCTCACGACAATCTCTGCACCATGGCAACCTTGAGCTATGTGCTACCTCAATTGATTTGTGTGCTTTTACGACACCCAAAGATGTCTGTCAGACCAAAATTAGCCATCCAACCAAGCAGCTTAACTCAACAGGTGATGCAACTTTTCAGGTACTGCCAGGTATTGTTTCCTTTTTCAGCTTTTAAGGCAAAAGGCTCAACAGTGGATCAGAGAGTTGAATTGAAATTTGCCATTTACTTCAAGTAAGAACCGAGACATCCATTGAGGCAAATCAATTCTATACTGTATATACCATGCTTTTTTTGGGACATCATTTTTTTTCTCCAGGTAACACGCACACACACGCACGCGCACACACACACACACACACACACCACACACACACACACACACACACACACAGGATTGCTTTGCCAATACCAAAGGGAGTAACTATATTCTTCAAAAATGTCCAATTATACAATAGACTTCTATTAACAGCACATTTGAACAAAATACTTGCATTTAAGTACTAATAGCCCATGCAAATATTTATAGGTTTTCTTTGACTTATAATTGGGGAAAAGACATGCAGCTCCAAACACAAAACTGTAATAAGCCTACTTCTGAATTAGTTACTGACCAAGTAATAATGATGTATGTCTAAAGGCAAATAAAGGTTTCTATGGCACTAAATGGGTGTAGCTTAGGTGCATTTTTGTCAAATATAGGCTATTAACGAGTATGTGTGATCATATCTACTGTAGACCTTTTTGTCCCTCTTGTTTTACTGTACTGTAAGGCAATCTCAATGGAAAGGATGAACATGAATGTTAAAGTCATCTGAACTCTTCTCTTCCATTTACCTTGTAGGCAACACTCCACACAAATATATATGTATAGAGAAAGAAGAGTGATATTACACAACAGCAGGCCTATTCTCCAACAATGCCACAAAAAAACCCTATCCAGACCCTCAATGCAGGAAGACGACTACACATACTGTATAATATGTAGAGAATTAGGTTATTACATGCTACCTGTATAATCATATCCACACAAGACAAATGAAGGGCAACAGTTTAAAGTTGGGAGAAAACAAATTGTCCTGCTCCAAACTGACCCTACATTCATTTCAGTTAGAAAAATTCATGGCTCAGATTTGATGGTCAGACTGTAAACTGCTTGAACATATGCATAAATCCATTGCTGCTTTACTAAGAGGTTGTCTCCTTTGGACACATTTTGGCAATTAGGCCTTATTTGTGACCAAAGATTATAACATCTAACCCGCATTTAAATCTTCCATTGGCATTTATGCTATAATTGACTGAATTGGCCTAAATGGATGGCAGTGCAATGTTTGTGCTGCACACGATTAAACACACACACTCTATTGCTACAATTGGACCGTTCATTGCTTTTCCGTTACTGACACCAGATATATTGTATATGCTCCACTTGCTTAAATTGTTACTATATCAAAATTGTGATCTAGCTCCATGCACAATCACACAATTATCACTGGTACACACACACACACACACACGCACACAAAAAAAAAGCATGTATACGAATACTGTGATACAACAAAAGGATTCAGTTACATTTTGTATAATCGCAGGGGCAAAGGCTCCATTTACTGGTCAGATAAGGACATCACAAGAGAGAAAGAAATCCCTGCCCGAAAGAAAACGCTCTGACAGCACCTACCGATGGCAGAGAGTATGTTGAGTGTTTGAGGAGCCTGAGGTGTCTGTTGAACCACGTGACTTAGGCCAGAGTCTGTGTTATTAACAGAAGGCTGCAATGTAACCGTGTCACTTTTTTGGGCTGGTTTCCCAGAAAGATAACAAAAAAAAAAAGTCTGTGGGCAGTGGACACTGTCCCTAAGTACTTAGAGACACTTCTTTTTAATAATGCATTATTAGAGTACAATGTTGTTGCAGCCTTTGCTGGTCTCTTGTAACCCTACCTTCCTGTATTCAGCAGCAACACACATGCATGTAAACATAAGTACATACATTACATCTTCTCTAATTTGCACACTTAGAACTTCAATGTACTAAAGTGCGTGCTTGACTATCTAATTAAGTGCTGTGGGATTAAGGTTAAAAAGGAATTAAATTCTGGAACATCCCATCAAAAAAAAAAATGTAGACATAATCATCCTGCTGAGATCTGATTGGATTAATAAATTCTGCCTGCTGCCATTTCAGCACAGATCCTGAGATTACAAAACGTTTTGTACCTATCCCGTTAATAGTGATGTTAATAATCATAATAATATAACTGTTCTGATGAAAATTATAAATTGATCAAGAGAACAAAGGCTGGGGATCACCAATTACAGTCGCTCCATTTCCTTTCAGTCAGTTATGGAGGTCAATTGAAATGCAAACTATGACACTGACTGAGAACTCAGTGCTCTGAATTTAATTTTCTTGTAAATTAAGTAAAATTCAAGATTGTTCACAGGGGTATTCAACGACATAGGTCCTCATCTCTCCTCCAGTCAACTAATGTGTGCAATTGTGCCACTTCATTATCAGCGGATAAGAAGTTATCACACCGATGAAAACAATCCGACTCAGTGTAATTCAACCACCAGCACATGGTTTAAAAAAAATAAAAAAATAAAAGAAACAGACAAAATAGCATAGATATAACATCTAAAAGTCACAAACAGCTCTAGTGGTCCGATACAATCATCTTTAGTACCAGAAATGGGATGAGGAGACAACAAAATGAACACCAAAAAAGCACATATTTGGATTTCTGCTATTCCTGAAATCTAAACAACAGGTATTGGCCAAAGCAAAGATCCCTCTCCTTTTCATCTTCGCCCTATCTGCCTCTATAAGGAATATCAACTCCCTGGTCATTGATAATGCCGGGACACATAAAGATATGCCGAGCAATTCCCCCTCCCCCCCTCCCCACAAGATACTATGGGTGAAACTGTGGTTCAATGCTGTTGCGCTCAAATGGGTGGAAAGATAATCAGTCTCAGGGCTCATCATATTCTGCCATTATGCAATCCAACTGAAATGATGTGTTACAGAAGGCATGGGTCAAAAGGCATTTCATGAGATGCCATAAAGGCAATCCAGTGCATTTGTGTTGACACTGACAGTAAAATGCCCGGCACACACAGAGCCATTCGTTTAGTCTTTAGGTAATTTTTCATGAAATAATAAAAACACATTCCAGGGAAACAAAAGCCCTTGTGACAGTGATTGTCTATTCAAAAACGTTCAAACAAAACAAAAAAAGGCCAAAAGAAAATATTGCTTGAAAACTGCCCAATGAAAATAGCAGACATTACTCTTTTACCGTTTAAATTGATCAGAGATGACGACCAAGAAGTTGAGACATGAGCTATTTGATGTTTAAAACTTTTTCACCAGCTCCAAGAAATACTCTTTTAGTGCGAGTGTGTTAAAACCACAAAGCCGATGGCCGGTTCAACTTCAGAAAACACAAAGGACAAACAAATAATAATACGTCACAAGTGCCTAAAAAACGAAAACCGATTGCTCTCATTCGATAATTAGGCCTTTCAAATTTGGAAATCTTTTCCAAAAAACACTGTTAAATAGATGGGAAATAAATTGAAATGGCTTGTTCATTTATGTGCTCAGATATATGATGCTTTGATGAGGTGTTGTTGGCAGATATTACTAGTAAAGCCTCCATCTAGAAATAAACAAGGCCTCAGGCAGTTACTATCCTACAGACGTTCTCCAGTCCTCCAAAAGGAGAACGTTAGGCCCACGGACCCTGGGTGAAGATGAAGCAGCTGCTAAACGAGTTGACGAGGTATATCAAGATCTATTGTCTTTCTCTATACAGTACAGTTCATCTCAAATAAATAATTTATAGCCATAATAGTGTTGATCAACTTTGGTCATAAGTTATATGCTTCGAAACATTCTAGCTTAACAAACACTTATTTAGCATCTTTAAAACATGAAGTCAGCATAAAGAACAAATTAATGTTACGACGCTGACCCGAACATTGCTCTCCTTTGGAAGGAGACATGCGAATGTATTCAGCAGCATTACCAAATTATCTTAAAATGCCAAACAATTCTAGGCCCGTACTATTAAAGTACACTATGGAATTAACATCTTTGTGACCCTTCTCCAAATTTCGGATTTTACTGTAAGTACACAAGCATTGCACTCTGAAGCAAAATTTCGATTTTTCCCTTGTGTGGTTCCTTCATAAAACTTCTAGGCGAACAAAACAAAAAAGAAAGAAAATATAAATCAAAAAAACAAACAAAGAAACTCTTTGATCATTCTTTTGGGAAGGCTGTATGTTCCTCTACAAGGTCACCACAACTTATATGATATGACTTTTATATTGAGTGATATGAAGAGAAAGACAGGTGAGAACGCAGAGATTTGCATGCTCTTAGATGTCGGTTATATAACTATGTCAACATGGTTTTAAAGGGTTACATGATTTAGAGATGGCCAGATTGCTAGTGTTTGTTTTGGATGCCACACTTCATCCGAGTGACCTTGTAGAGCAATCCGCCTCTACATATTAAGCACTACCAGGAGATGGAGGAATGGGATCTAATTGCATATTAGGTTTGACTGCACCTCAAGAGAACAAACACTCACGCACACACAGACACACAAACACATACATACACAGAGAACAGACATGTGGGTGGGTGCTCTCCTGGTCCTCTGGGCCTTGTTAAAGGGAGTCCCCCCCTGGTGGTGATGATGGAGATAGCAGCTGACTGACGGGGGCACGTGACCTCACTCAGACAGACACCCGTCCAGGCCAACCGGTGCACCGTGACGGTCTTTGACGTAGCCGTTGTGGAGGCCGTTGCTGGGCAAGGGGGTGCAGGCGGCAGTGATGCCGCAGTGCTTCAGCAAGTTGAGACCCGTGGATGGGGAGACGGTGGGAGAAGGACAGGAGCAGGAGGAAGGGTCCCGCTGGGGGAAAGGCTTCATGGTAGAGAGGATCAGAGCCAGGCAGTCAGCCACGTCCTTGTTGGGAGCACAGGCTAGGGCTGGGGTATGGCCTGGTTGACAGATAACAGATTCACATTAGGGCTGAAACGATTCCACGAGAAAATTGATTACTAAAAATCATGCAAACGTGGCTTTGCTTAACCCCTCTGCCCACACCAACTTCAGTTTCAGATATTTTACACCATTAAACAAATAAATAAAAGTCAATGATGTCAAGCTAAATCATTATAAACATTGTAAGACTCTTAAAATAGCCAAACTCTTAACTCATTTCAATGTAACACTTTATCTAAATCAGACTAGATGAGCTCTAATGGCTAACCAAGCGCCGAAAGGCCTCACCTTCCTCATCCACAGCCAGCACAGTGGCTCCTCTACTCAGCAGTGCCTGCACCACCGTAGCCAGGCCATTACGTGCTGCAAGATGGAGGGGCCTGGAAGAGGATGTGCGAAAGAGTGTGAGAAACAACTGGCAGAGCTGCTATACATTGAGAAGAACACCCCAAACTTGAAATACAAGTTGCAGCCTCAGAGTAGCGGCCAGATGTAAACGGATGACAAACATGGCCTACACCGTTTAAGGATATTGGCTTAAACGGGCTTTTGTAGAAATGTAGGCTCACAATTATTTACAGAAAATACCAATAAACTCCATGTTCTTTGTCTCGTTTTTTGTTGATAGCTTAAAAGTATTGCTAGCTTTCTCACATTTGCAGGGCGCCGTTGGTGGCGTTTATGAGTGTGGGACTGTGGATTTCCCCCAGAATCAGCAGGGCACACATCTCATGGGCCTGAGAGACAAAATTAAAGAAAAAGTTAAAAGAAATGCCCACATACTACTTGGTGTATCGCATTACACTCAGGCGTTAATACAGTGGAGCTTTGCGTACCTTGCTGCAGGCCAGGTGCAGGGCAGTGTTTTTGTTCTCATCCAGCAGTGTCAGGTCAGCCTTGGCCCGGTGAAGAAGGATGGCTGAGGGACATCAAGACACAAAGTTGGACAATCAGCGATGTATTCTCAAGGAAACAACTCGTTCTTAAGGGCCCAACAAGAATAACAGGTCAAAGACATACCCACGGTGCCACTGTGTCCCTTGTCAGAAGCTACCATCAGAGCAGAGCATCCACTGTTGTCCACTGCGTTGATCTCTGTCCCATGGCGAAGTACCAGCTGAAGTCCCGCGACATCCTCAGCAAATGCAGCAGCATGCAGTGGGGTCCTACAGGCACAGACAGAGACAGTCCAAACAATTACTATATGATCAGTGTTAAAGCTTCAAGGGCTGTGGCATTACAACAAACGACCAATTACTTGATAAGACAGAAGTAGGATGAGGTCTTCGTAAGACTACTAACTCTATTATGATGAGAAATACATTTGATATCAGCTTTAAAAAATCGTTTAAAGCTACTTTTCTTCTGAATCACAGTTGCACCAAATTGAGAAAGGTAAAGGGATAGTTTGGCTAATTTTGAGGGGTTGTATGAGGTACTTGTGTGATTTTTACATCACAACCGTACAGAAACCCTGACGAAAAAAGAAGAAGAAAAAGGGCAGTTATTTAATACGAGCTGTGTGTATTTTTACATGGATTGGACGTTAATACCTTCACTGTATTTATATAGTACTTAGACTTACTTTAAAATAAACAAATACATTTTTAAAAAGTCTTTTTTTCTGCATTCTCACCTTCCTTTGGCATCTCTGGTGTTAATCATGTGGACCCCAGCAGGCTCCAGCAGCCTCTCTGCAGCACCGCTGTGGCCATTCATCCTACAAGCAAGACTGAAAGGGTTAATGCAATGATTTAATCTAAACCCACCTTAGTTTTGAAACAGTAAGACATGCAACAAAAGCCCATGCCAACATAATACTCACAGAGCACAGTGCAGGGGGGTGAAAGGGTTTCCCTCTTCATGGATAAATGTTTTAAATTCAAGTAAAACCTCCAAACAGTCTTCGTGCCCTGAGAACAAACACACTCAGCATTATGGACAACAGCTGTGACAGTGATTCATTGCAACATGTAGGGATTAGCCATTTCCAGTGGATCAAACTAAGCAAACCTTTGTAAGCAGCCCAGTGCAATGGGGTGTATTTTTTGTTGTCTAGCAGTTTATCTTGTTGGTCTGTTGCCACGGCGGCCTGCACCAGATTGGCCAGGATCTCCGTATGGCCTCTGGATGCAGCGTAGTGCAGCGGTGTCCGGCCCTGAATGTCCCGACACAGTGCAGACGCTTTGTGCTCCAGCAGTGCTGTCACACAGTCATCGTGGCCCAACACCGCCTGAACATAGACCAGCAAAAAGGCAATGAGATAATCTCCATTGATACAACTAGAAAATACCAATTATAACATCTTTACGTTATAGATAGAAAACATTTCCTGCTCACATTTCTCTTTTAGGCTTGATCACAAAAGCAATAATTAGATTTAAGGTAATTTCCTGGACAGGGATCTCTTATTCTGAGATCTATCTTTGAATGATATCTCATTTGAAAAGGTTTTTGGGGCTCCGTTGCTTTCATCCTTATGACTCCTTGACAGATGGTTCTAGTAAGACTTTAAAAAAGGAGCTTTAACCATCATTCCTTTATGTTAATATATTTGTACTTATTTGTCAACAGGGAAATGTGCCACTCTTTGCAGCTTAACTTTTTCATCAGGCTATACGATGAACTACAAGTATTAACTCAGACAACAGAAGTCAACATTGATTGTAAAGCTTTAATTCTCACTACCACAGTCTTGATTTAGTTTTTTTGTGGTGCAGCGGATGCTCTGCTAGGGTATTGTTTTTCGACCTACCCCTCTGTGCAAAGATGTGCTGCTCCTCTTGTCCTTGGCATCTGGCGAGGCACCCTTCTCCAGCAGGAAGTGGACACAGTCAGTGTGACCTCCCAGAACAGCTAGCATCAAAGGGGTCCTGAAAGGGACAGTAAAGACATTTTACTGAGTGCCGATTGGTCAGATGTGCTATAGGCATTAAACTGTCTTTGAAAGCTGAATGTACAAACTAAAGCCGTGCTTTTCAAAGAAAACAACTCACTGGCCGAATTTATCTGAAACATTGGTCAGATCTCCCTCCTCCCCATAATCAATCATCATGCGCAGGCAGTCTGAGTGACCATTGGAAGCTGGTATGAAATAAAGCACAGGAGAGAATTCAAACACCTATTCCCTGCAACTTAAAATGTAGACCATTCAGGGTAGTAACAATCAGAAACATTGTTGCATCGTGAAATCTTGCAGCAGAGGGCTGCATACCTGCAACATGAATTGGAGTCCACATGAGGCGGTTGTCATTGAGGAGACAGGAGGCGCCCTGAGCCAACAGCACTTCCACACAGCGCGCGTAGCCTTTCTGGGCAGCCAAGTAGAGCACAGAACGCCCTGCAGCATCCTGCATGTCCACATAAGCTGCCGTCTCCGTCAGCACACGCAGCGCCTGCCAGTGGCCCTTATCAGCCTAAGGGAGCAGAGAAGGGCAGTCACTACCTTGCATGTAGTCAGCATTAAGAGGTTGATTACAACCGGTTTCGACCAGAGTTGGTTAAATGTACTTACAGCAAGATGCAGAGGACTGACTGGAATACTGCTTTCTATGTCTCCTAGTGCATTAAAGGACATCTCCAGGAGCTGAGAAATAAGCCACAAGAGTGGATTTAATTTACTGAGGAAATAAATAAACATGCTACACATTAATATCAATCAAAAGTTAAACATGTTTTCAACACGCACAGCCTGCAAATATTAGCCCATTAATTAATCATTTTGTCAAAACAACACGACCGGAAATATATTTCACTCAACGGAATAAATAATTGTCGTATGGACCAGATCTGGGACATCTGCTTGAGTGGAATAACCGGATGCATTTAATGGGTGACATTTGAGTTTTAATGCATGTGCAAAGAAAAGTTAATTTCAGATTAAAAACAGACAAACTCACCAGCTCCAGGTTCTGTTTGTTGCCATGGTAAGCTGCATAGTGAACAGCACTGTAACCCTTTGAGTTGACCATTGATGGATCAGCACCGTTGTCCAAAAGGTGCTCCAAGCAGCTGTTATTAGAAGACCACAAAACATGAGAGAGAGTATTATAGAAAGAATACCGCAGGCCTCATCACTAACTTTTAACAGTGGTTGCCAGGCATCAGCTTTGGTTGCCGAAACAGAAAATAGCGGTTGACATTTTTTGTCATTTGGCTAATAATAATTATATCGTGACATGTATACTATACTCCCTGTCATGTGTATGTTGTATATGCTTTGCAGTATAATTTCCCATCCCGCTCAAATTCTAGTTTATTTTCAGTTGAATCAATTTGCACATTTGCTTGTGATGTTTGACTGTAGGGTGAAAAGTTCTTCGAGCCCGTCACAACTCAATTTGCTTCGCTATTGTCTCAACAGACGGCTGTGTGCATGCAGCGTTGTCCAGTTCCAGTTACCACCGTTACAGCAATATTTAAATATCACTAATGCAACAATGGTAAAATGGGGTGCACAGGTTGCAGTTTAAGGTTAGTGCATTTTACATGTCAACAAGGCCAAGAATTGGCGTCCAATTTCTCAAAAAAGTTGCTGTGGCAACCCAAACTGTTGAGCCTTGAGGATAATTGAATTCCGTGACCTTTAGGCACAAATCTTCTCCACTAACAAACTTGGTGTCCGTTTATTGAATTTTAGGCCTTGATCACATTCGTCAGTCGTAGTAGGAGGAAAGACAAGGAAAGGAAAAAAATAAAAATAACTCACAAGTACGACTCCTTCGCCTCATCCTCATCATTCTGATTCTGGTTCCCAGAAAAATGCCGATCAACTCTGAAAATAACAAGAAATGCTCCGATTCAATAAACTTTCTTGATATATAACATGCACATCATTGGAAAACCACATTCCTTGGTGTGTTGCTTAGATTTGTACACTGTTATCTAATAAGCCCAGGTCAAGAAACAAAAATGTTCACCAGCTGTTTGAATTTCATAAACAACAGTTGACAGTTTGACACAGAAGGAGAAAGAAAGGTTTTCCAACCTGCTGAAGGCTTGGGAGGCGGCAGAGTAGTGCAGGGGAGTGCAGCCCGTCTGGTCAGGCTCGTTGACCTCAGCGCCAGCACTGACCAGGGTCACAGTGCACTGGTACCTCCCATTAGCAGCCGCATAGTGCAATGGGGTCCTACAGGGAGGATGAGAGGCGAGAGAATAGTCACTCAGAATAGTTACATGTATTAGGTGGCACTTTAATTGCTGTTACAGCAAATGAAAACATCTACAACATATGAGGAGAAACAACTCACCTTCCCATTATGTCCCTCTTATTCAAGTCGGTACCGCTACTTAAGAGCAAGTTCAGACATTCAACGTTTCTGTAAAGGAGGATGATCATGGAGAGGGAATTAAGTTACAAATGACATCTGAGACCAGAACATTCTTGGTCATTTCAACATGACAAAGCAGATTCTGCATCTTACCCTCCAGAGGCAGCAGCGTGTAGACAGGTCCTCCCAAAGTTGTCAGGGGTGTTTATGTCAAACCCAGCCGAAAGTACATGCTCCTTACTCATGGATGAAACTATACTGTACAGCTGACCTGTCGGGTAATGAAGAAACACACTGGCGGTAACAGCTATGTCAAAGCGTATAAAAATAGTGAATCAGAGTGCACATTTTTGTGGAACAAAGACAAACCTGAGGATAGTAACTTGCGACAACAGTCTGAAAACCCGTACAGCACAGCTAAGTGCAAGGGAAACATTCCATGGATTCCACGTCTGGAAATGACAAAAATATAAAAACAAAATATTAGAAAGAAAGCCAATGTTAAAAATGGAACAAGGGATGCACTGTTCTGACTTTTTCAGTCCCGATACCTGGGCTTTAGGTATCGGTCGATATGTACTGAGCCGAAACCGGTCTTTAATTAATGAGCTCAACATCATTCTTTCTTCAAGGCAACATCAGGCCTGACTTAAATATTACTTTATTTACCTTGTAAAAAACAATGTAAGAACGAAATAAAGACATTTACTAAAGTGTTATTTTTTATCAAAATAATAAATTGTATTTGGTAAAAAAAATCTACAAAAATTAACAGGAATTAAAAAGTAAATATGAAACTTTTAATGCAGCAACAAATTGGTCAAAACTTAAACAGGTATTCAAATTCCAGCGTATAATGTATATAAACATGCGTGTTGGTCTGAAACATCCCTAAATGTAACCCTATTTATAACCAACTGTTTTACAGCATGGATATATACAGTAATGCCTCTTTGTATAAAAGGGCTGTACTTTACTGTGTTTTTACAACCTCATGGCACGATTATACCCATCTGTAACACAACTTAAGGCTTTTATGATACCTGGCCGTGTCTGCTCCGTTGGTCATGAGAGTGCTGATCAGCAGTTCATGGCCGTACTTAGCAGCAACGTGGAGAGGAGTATTGCCATACTTATCCACACAATCAATTTCCCCACCTGATGGAAAGAAGGGAAGAGGGAGTGAATAGAAGACTCATCATGAATCAACAAACATCTTCTCACAGATCAGTCAGACAAGACAGCACGCTCACCGTTACCATTTTGGATGAGGATCTGAGAGCGTGTGAAGCGTCCATGAATGGCTGCCATGTGCAGGGGGCTCTTCCCTTCTTTGCTCTTAAAAAAACAAACAAATATAAAAATCACATTATTTCATCTTGAGTGGAGTTCAGAGATAATTACAATTCAGAGTTTAGGGGTGAGCAAGCTTCAGAAAGCCGCTCCAATGACAGTGCTCAAGGCCAGTTTGACAACTGAGCGTCTCAAACTTTAAAACTTACAACTTTGCATGAATGTTTTGACAAGTTCTATGCAGTGTTTCTGCAGGGAGCAGAAGCTAAGAACAAGTAGTTTCCACACCCTCTGCCATTGTTATCAATATAATACATTTTAATGTCACAGGTCTCTCTTTCTCACGGCATAATTTAGTAAGTAAAGTAATTTGCGATTTTCATTTCCATGCAAGACTCTTCAACCCATTACATACCTGCTGGTTGACATCGGCCCCATTGTTGACCAGCAACTCCAGACAGAGGGCACCATTGGTGGAGACAGCGGCCAGGTGCAGAGGGGTGTAGCCGCACTTGTTGGGCTGGTTAACATTAGCTCCATGGTTCACCAGCTCGGTAGCAACAGCCTCCTGTCCCATGTAGCAAGCCACATGGAGCGCAGTGTTTCCAAAGCCATTGGGCTCATCAATCTGACAGCAGAGCACAAACAGACACCAGATCAGACTCAACCAAGAGCCTGAAAGACAGGAGTCCTAGAAATCTTAAAATAAGTGTCAAATGTTTGCAGATGATAAAAAAGACTATTGGTTAAACGCTGTGACATTTAATGATCAGACAACATGGCAGCTTAAAACAACCATTTCATTGTAAGAAGTAAAATCACCCACCTCTGTCCCCATCCTCAGTAGGTACTTTACAATTTCGAGGTGACCACTTGCAGCTGCAGCATGGAGAGGTGTGTAGCCCTGCTTATCCTTGCAGCTCTTGTCTGCACTGCGGGACACCAGCAACTTCACAATCTCTGAATGACCTACGGGAAACACAAAAAGGGAGATAACATTTCTGTATCATCTTTAACACAAAACGTAATACATTTGAAGGATTCAAAGCAACAGTGGCCACAAACAGAGAGGTTCAAGTATGAGACACAACAATCAGCAATTGTATTATTTTGTCCCCAGATACTGACGCAAGTACTTGGCGATGTTATTGCTCATCATTTGAGTGAAACTTGTCATGAACAATAGGAGCTTTTACGGCTTTGAGACAATGAAAATGTGTGCTGTGTGCAGAATTGTATGCAGAAAAAGCGAAACTTGCTTACCCAAGTAAGCAGCACAATGGATAGGCTGTCTTTCCTTCTTATCGATGGCACTCAGGTTGGCCCCTTTGTTCAGCAGCAGCTTTACCATCTGTAAGACAAATAGATACAATTGTAGAAAAAAATCAACTCAGGTTCTCAAGAAAATCTCAAAAATGGGAAGCCAATAATTCAAGACTCACCTCCTGGAACCCACTCTGAGCTGCGTGGTGCAGGGCAGTTCTGCCAGTGCGATCTGCCATGTTCAGGTTGCTCAGCTGGGTCAGCAGGGCCTCTGCGCAGCGAGTGGCACGGTTGGCAGTAGCCACATGCAGTGGTGTCTGCCAGAACTTGTCTCGTGCATTTGCCTCTGCTCCGCGCCTCAGCAGCAGACCTACTGCCCTCTGTAGAGAAGGAAACCATCAGAAGAGCTTAAAGCATACATTGTATCGGTATGTTTGCTGCATTTCCTTTGGTCAGCACAATGTTTTGGTGCATACATCTAAATGAGTTCTATAATCACTGTGGGCGAATACATAATGGCATTAGAGGATGAAGTCATCCGACAGAGATAACTGGACTTGGCAACGGGATATGATTCTATTGCTTACTTCATTCCTGGAAGCAGCCGCCCTGTGCAACGGGGTCAGCCATACATGGTCTTTAGCATTTACAGTGGCACCTGGCAGACAAAAAACAAACACATTTTAGGAAGTAACAAGGAGGTTGTCGGTGGAAAGAGCAAAACAACTGCAAGGTGAACTAAGAATGAGGGTAATGTTTATTGGAGTCGTATCAAAGTTTCGAGTATGCACCGCAGGACTCAACATCAACACACAGCCAAGTATCACTGATGCATACAGCAGCTCACTCACCTGATTCAATGAGGAGGTCCAATATATGGACATCACCCACACAGGCAGCAGCATGAAGTGGCGTGCGGTGCTCTTGGTCCTGTGGGTATAATATAATCAATTCAGGGGAATATGATTAAATTGTCAGGTTTAACATATATAGATTAAAGGGCCCTCAGACTCCTTCGTGAGAATAGCCCGTTTACATTGTAACTAAACGTGCATTATACATACCAGTGCATTGACATCCTCCTTTTTGTGCAATAATAGTTGAACTTCTTCAGCATTACGATTGAAAATGGCCTGGACCAGAGGAGGCTGCAACACAGAAATACCTGCTGAATTACGTTGCCCATCTTAACGTTGACCCAGAAAGACGATTCGTTCGTTAACATATAACGTCACTGCGCACTATTCAGTGAAGTGGGTTAGTATGCTATCGTGATGTTTCATACTGCATTTGGTGCATTTACTGTAGCGTTGTGCAGCGAATGTGATTCTTGTTTCCTTCCAGGAAATACACAGAGCCCTGGCTGAGGCCTACAGGCCCTTGTCTACCTACTTAGCTACGTCAGCCAACCAAACAGCTCTTGAGCTAACCCCGCTACATAGCTGGCCCCGTCCCAGAGCAGGGCCGAGAAAAGAGCAGCAATAACGTACGTATGAATGCCAACACCCTCGCTAATCACAAGCGATTACATCATGATGTTTACGACGTGCACTTAAATGAACACGCACGACAAATAAGCTAAAAACGAAACAACTTGCTCCGCGAAAAAGACGTGAGCTAGTATGTTGCGCACAAGAACAGGTCTTTCCCAGCAAATAGACTGCGCCACCGCACAGCTACGGAGCGCTTTCTTTCATCGTACCTGGTCTGCGATGTTATGTACTCCCATCTCCCAAACTCAGCCAGGACGGAGCTCCTTCATGAGGATAAAACTTCGAGGTATATTGCGGTGCGCTACTGTATCCACTTTTCAGACTACACCCATAGCTGGTTGCAAACAGAAATACGGTCTTGATCTGTCACTGTTGTTGTCTGTATCCAATGTCTGGTTTGACGATACAGGCTACGACTGGACTGGTCCGCCTACAGGCGTGGCGGTCTGTTTCCGTCTGCTCGGGTGAAATGGCGCCATCGCGTGACCGGAAACGGTAACGCGTTTACGCCGACCGTAGGCGACAACATGGACGGCGCTCACTTCTGCGAGGTCAAGTGAGACGTTGAGGGTCGAGGGGCACCGCGACAGAAACTTGTAGTCATAGTTATGTAACCTCCTTGTTATTGAGCATAGTGTTCGTTGTAGCTTGAAGAACAAAATGTTGTCTCACTTACTAACTGTGTGTGGCTCATTTCCAACCGCATCTCAAGATTTTCATGTTTTTATTTTGAACTTATAAGTTGTAAAAATTAACAGATACAATACAAATGCGCAACTTAAAACCCTTACGAAATATGAGCCTCCAGCACAGTGGGGGCAGCATTTCACCCAGAGCCGCCTGGGCCTACAGAAGAAAGGAACGGCTTGTCCCACCGGCGTTTTATTTAGCCACAGAAGGTCGGTCGCAGCCAAGGCGGTATTCGAACAAATTAAAAATAAACCAAAAACTAGTCAAAATAATTTAATTGTATTGCAAGTTTGTGAATCTAAACGTGGAGCGATGTGAGTATTGCTGTGAAATAACAGTAGTGCGGCGGTGCTGGTCGCATTTCTCCAGTCGGGCTGGTTATGAAACCGTGTTAGCGAACGTTGGCTAACGTTACCGAGCGTTGGTGACGCCAACGGCTCTGGACGCAGCCGGATACGTCGTTAAAGTGACTCGAACACAGCGAGACGGCAAACCGCTAGCTAGTTATTGAGGACGGTCAGAGCTAGGTTAGCTGCTATTACACGTCGGTCGGCACTACAAGTGGGGTGTTAGGACCGGATCCTTGAATCCCACTGCCCGGAGCCCTTTGCTTTTCGCTTCGCAGACCCAGGATCGGTCTTCCTCGAACTGAGTGGCTGATTTAATGGCAGCCACGGCCAGTGCCCGGCGGTTACCCATGGGCGTGCGGACGTTTAGTGACTTCCTCAACATCGCCTCTGTGGGATCCACTCGCTCGTGTGGCACAGGGCTGCAAAGAGGAGGAGGATGCCTGCGACAGAACATCAGGTACGACTGTCGTGGAAACACACAGCGAGTCCGACAACACTGAGTCAATGACACCGTCTCTTTTGGACCGAAGGTCATAATTGTCGTATTTATGTTATTTCTAAAGTGTGACAAATGACTTATGATATACTGTTAGCTAATGTAACCATCTGTACTTGATCATTAATAAAAAATAGATTACATATTCAAGCAGAAGACACCTGTGATATATAATGAAGATGTGACGAGAATGTCCATTACAAATTAGAATAAATAAATAGACCATTGCAATGTTGTTGTAATTTATGTAATGTAAGACAGACTTGTTAAGATAGAGCATACTTTCTCTCCACATTTCACAAAGACAGACATCACGTGAGGAAAGAGCAACAGCTTATTTGAAGTCTAAACGACAACAAAATGCATTAGTCCATAACACATTTTGGTAGATTCTATAAGTTATCTACTGGAAACCATATTGCTAAGTGGTAGTCTGAGCCTGAGTGGGAGTCAAATGACATAACCTTTTGCTATTCACAGAAGAGGACCAACTCAGAAAACACCAGCACAGTCACAACACAGAGACCTTCCACGACCTCCTGGTTCAGCACATTATGTGTTCTCATTGACTTTAGTATCTGGAAAATGGAACATAGTGGGCCTTTTATGTTGTGGACTGTGCCTGGGGCAGGTGTCACTCTTTCCAGAATGTGGCTTACAGAAAAATATATCTTTTACCTTTTAGACACTTGTCGTCATGCGGCATTTTGATGACGAGAACTCCCAAAGTGCTCTGCCTTCACGACTGGGACACAATGACAACGGCTCCTCAAAGCAGAAACTTCTTCAGTCTGACCAACAAGAGGAAGGAGTACTCCGAGCGTAGAATACTTGGGTAATTTTACCGCATGTGCTACTAATAATAACTATCGTTTATGTGTTTCTGAAATATATCTTTTTTTAGTTCCTTAACCTTGCAATGCTTTCTGCCATAGGTTTTCTATGCAGGAAATGTATGATGTGGTTGCCAATGTTGACGATTACAAGCACTTTGTGCCATGGTGTAAGAAGTCCCAGACCGTCATGAAAAGAGCAGGCCACGCCAAAGCTCAACTTGAAGTCGGATTTCCTCCAGTGGTGGAGAGATACACGTCTATGATCACTAACGTCCGGCCTCATCTAGTCAAAGTAAGTGCCAGTACCATGACAGAGTCGTTACAGTCCTGCAAACTATTTTACATGTGATGTTTAATGTGATATCGATGGATGGAATGTTGTATGCCTCTGTTTGATGTTGCTGCAATGTGAATGCGAATAAGTTAAATGTCAGCAGCGGACTGAAAGCAAAGCGGTCTAAGACGCAACACAATTGTTAGTTTAGGCGAATAATGTTTGTGATGCCAACATGCACCCATTGTTCATATGTCTCACTTCTAATCACGTCATTTATTTCTCTTTTGGGTGATTTTAGGCAGTGTGTACGGATGGAAAGCTATTCAATCACTTGGAGACGATATGGCGCTTTAGTCCTGGTATTCCTGGTTACCCTCGCACCTGCACGGTAGACTTTTCTGTAAGTAGCTTGCAGCTTGCTTCCTGGGGCGAAAACACTTTATTGCCAAAACTTAGATGAGGAGCTAAATACCATTCTCGAGTCTGTGCGGTAAATATGAAGGCTGAGCTAGCAGATACTTTGCTAGCTTTTGCATAAAGACTGTCAGCATAGCTAGCCTGCCGGACGTGTCTAAACGGCTCATTCTGGTTTTTCAGGTGGTTATGTGTGGGACAGAGACACGCTTGCTTTTTACCCTTTTCCACTCTCCATGCTAAGCTAACTGTCTGCTAGTCTGAGCTTCAAATGAATGATAACGAGAAAGCAAATAAACATGTTTCCCCAAATGTTAAACTATTCCTATTCAAACTATTGTTGCCATATTTTATGACTTGTCTACTCTCTCTGGCATATACTAAAGTGATTGTTATTGTATCTTCAACAGATATCCTTTGAGTTCCGCTCTTTGCTGCACTCCCAGTTAGCCACCATGTTCTTCGACGAGGTTGTAAAGCAAAATGTCGCTGCGTTTGTGCGGCGAGCCGCTAAGGCCTACGGCCCAGAGACTCGCATCCCGCGAGAGCTGATGTTTCACGAGGTGCATCAGACGTGATGTCAGCAGATGTATGTTCTCATCTGGCCTTAAACCACACCAACCTGTATTCCCTTTATCAACCAAACCTGCATGATGCCTCTTAGTCGCCCATCACTTCAAGTCTCCAGCACCACGTAGAAATCCTGGACCCTGAAGATGTTAGACATCCAACTCCAGTAAGCATTTGGTTGGAATTCCTTCCTCAACACATTCTCGTTCTTTTCCTCTGTGTGTTAAGTCTGTCCATTTTCTGTCTTCGGCCACTCAAAGGATGCTTTTTTGTCAGAAGGAATCCACCATTGCTCTCGCTTCCAGTTACAAGCTGTACTTGTGTAAACAAAACTGTAAATCATTGCAACACCATGTTACCAATGGTAGAGTGGACTATTACTTTAAACAAAAAGCACATTGACACTGAACAAAACAGCCTTTTGCTGTCTGCAGGGATCGAGTCTTATCGTGTGATCTCAAGGTTATGTGCCACACTGACACGATATCAAATCTCTGTGCGTCAGCTGCTCATACCTTCCAAGGAAAGCAGAATCGTTGCCTCCGCTTTTACCATTAAACATTATTTTCAAAGTGAAGTTTCAATATATTATTTGACATAGTACATATAATTAGTTGTCATTTGCAAATTCTTACTGTGTTATTGGGAGGGCCTTGAGTGTGAAAATATATTTGACGTGCAAAATCTTTCACAGGGGAAAAAGGTCATTTCTTTATTTAGTCAGCTGTGCCCTCCATTCACTTGAGGTTTGGAACATTTTGCTTTAACTTAGATGCTCATGTGCTGTGAGAATCTTGCTTTTGGACATTGAGATTTGAACAATGTCTTATTTTACAGCCCAGAACAAGTAACTATTAGGAGATTAATATAAGCGGGGAATCTTAACTTTGCACCAGCAAGAGCATCTGATCGACTGGAGAGTACTGTGAAATACTGTAAATGGGGATTACAATAAAAAATCATCATTAAAAGTCATCATTAAATTATCACATACTTTTTAAAATAAGATGAGTTATAAATTTAAATTGATAACTGCCGTGTTAACATCAATATTTAATACATGCTGTAAAAGTTTCCCTACTCGTTTTTTGTATTTTACAGTTCACTGAACGTCATCAGAAGGATGTTACAGTTCTATCATGAACATAGTTGGTATAAAGTATACTTGTGGGCTGCAGAATAAAACTATCAATCATTTATCATTGTCTATGGGTTTCATGCTTATTTTTTGTCAAGTTTAGCTTTTACTTATATACATTATGATGCATTGATACAACTTAACAAAAAGGCAAAAACTGTTTGTGTAGCATTACTCGTGCATGACTTTAAGTTGGGATTTATATTTAATTTGTAAGCAGCCCGTGGCTTTATTCCTACGGTTCATTGATTGTATTTGTCGTTTTACTGTTGACCATGTTCAGGTTGCAAAATGTCAATGGAAAAAGTCAGTATGTGACCTTCATCATAATAGGCAGTACATTATGTCCACATGCTCATACCCTGGTGAAACTATTTTCAATGCTGGCGTGCTTTATGTTCTGTTGGTTAGTGGAAATTAAGAAGAGTTGATCATCAATGCATGAAGAATGTTAATGAAATAAAAATCTGTCTGGGAATCAGTTACAAAAAAAACGATTGTTAAATACTATTGTAAGAATGCATTTTCATCCCAAGTTTGTTAAAACATGTTTTATTTTCAGTATATTGCCCAAAGATAGAATTTCTTGCCAAGTTTCATTCTTGTAGTTGCCAATAATCTGTAAATCCAAAACATAAAAAAAATATTTTAATAAACCGAAGAAATATTTAGAGTATTATATGATCACCTCAGCGCTCCAGCCCCACAGTAATACCAATTGTGTGAATGACCATTGGTCTCACGGTGGCAGTCTAGTATGTATACAGGGATGGAGGCACATTGCGGTCACTGTAACTACAATAGAATATATTATCATGTTTCATACACTTAAGCTCACACTTGTATCTGTTGAAAGCTTAAGTGTATCCTTGTAAATATGGTGTGTATTTCAGAGCTTTGTTATTTAAATAAAACAATTGGAATTTATTCTTGTGCAGTTTTTTTTTTATTTGCAGTTAAAGACATTTAAATAAAGCACCGCTGAACTGTAATGCAACAAACAGTAGGGGTGCAGTGTCAGAGGGCAGACAGGGCTCTCCAAGAGGCAGCTGATCGGCACGAGAAACCAGAGCAGGGGGATGATGGTATGTGGGACAGTTATTAATAACAGCACATAGAAGAGCTGGGTGTTCGGGCCCATCTTCTTTCTTAAACATATCAATTGTATTTATGATCAAACTCAGGCCTAACCAAACACGTCTTGTTGCAGATGGCGAAGCCGAAGCGTTAAAATGAGGACTGATGATGGCATACCAGAAATGATTGTCTCTGGGGATTCAAAAGATTGTTTCCAAAATGATATTGTTTGATGCTGCATGTCTCAACGGGAGTGACTCAAAGTTTGGCGTAAACGCAGTCTACCTTATATTTAGACATGATGGGCACGGGCATGACCCCGACTTCACTCTGCAGTGGTTGTGTATGCAAATCATTTCGAAATACCGTATAATTGGAATGTCTCCTTAACCTTTTCTATATCTTTAAGAAAATGAGACCCAAAAAGTGTTAATAAAAACCTTTATTAATTTTTTTTGTTAGGTTTTTCTCAAGTTTATCTGGCCCTTTTGACGGTTAGTCCCAAAACCAAAGTGTTTCTCTGATGAATCCACCTGCACTTAATTCTCCCAGTTATCATGTACAACAACCATGTTCCTCTACGATCAAAATAACCACGACTCTTGAACACCCCGCAAGGAAAAACACTACAATGAAACAAGCACGCCTGATAAAAGCCAGAAGGAAGATGGAAGCAGAGATTCAAACATCTGAATGAATCACTGACTAACAGGAGTACTTAAAGAAAAAGAAAAAAAATGGATTCAAGAACTTAAACTACACAAATGGAGTGTTGACAAACCCACAACTTAAGAACAAGCTTGAAACATTCAAGTGAAAAACCTGAAAAACCCACAAAGCCAGGCAAGAAATCATGGATATACAAGATAGCTGCAGTTCTTCTTTTTGTTCTTCGTCAGAATGTCCCAGTGAGACTCGACATGAGTGATGGACACTACTTCATTGTTGGTAAACTATGGTAATCATTGTGGTCATTACAAGCAAGTGATCGTACAGAGCTCATACATTCAAGCTATACATATATATACCTATGTACACAAAGTATAAATAAAACCACAAAATGATAACCCAAAGATTTGTTTTATACATTTTCAACACCAAAGAAACCCTGTAAAAAGGGACACAATCAACCAGGGGGGGATCTCTACTACTACAAATTAGGAAATCCAATCAAGCAAGTGCTCATTTTGGAGTAGTTGATGTTTAAAGCGCTCTCCCGTGGGGATAAAGTCACAAACATACACTCAAATAAGACAGGACTTTAACAAATACAAAGTCCACTTTTCTATTCAAGCTTGCTCTTAAGGATTTACTACAGGCTGCCAATAACAAGACCCGCTGCTCAAATCTTTATTATTACTGTACATTCTTAATTCAGAAGACCGTTTGAGCAGATCCCCATTAAAAAACAGGAAAGCGTGTTAACGAAGAATGAATATTTTCTATATAGACAAGACAGTTATTTTGATCATAGAGGCAAGACAGGTCATGATTTAAAAAAAAAAAAAAAAAAAAAGGAGGGACCAACGATTTAAAAAGGGGCAGTATCTTTTAACAGTTTTTTCACTATTTGGAATATATATCTCAAACAGCTTGTAATTATATTGGTAGAGACCTTAAGTGTTAACTGGAGTGTTCATAAATGGGAGTGAAACACATGGATCGACTGGGCGGGATGAGATCAAGTGGGGAGCCTAAAATGGAGGAATAGGGTCTTTTGCTTTTGGATATCCTCTAAGACGAAAATCACTGCATTAGCCAAAAGCAGCAAAGGTTGAGTCACATATTTAATTTGAGATCATTAAACAAATACAAAGGAAGCATTATTCACTTCCACAATTCCCTTTGAATGCCACTGTCTTTTCATAGTTCAGACCCAGTGCCAAACACAGCACTGCACAGGGAATGCTAGCAGACTTATAATGGTACATCATTTGACCGTACTATGATGTACATTTATGTTTCTGAAGTTTTCACCTCTCATTTTCCAAATGTGGAGACCCTATGGGAAAACTTGTCTTTTAAACTAAACACACTCAAACACTACATGGTGTGACGGTTAAAAAAGGCCCTTCTTTTGTGAAATGACATTAAAAGCGTACTGTCTCTTTGAATCCCATTGAATCCCTCGAGTTGTAAATGATAGGGGGTCAACCACTTATGTCTGCCTTTTGATGTTCCCACCTCCTCCTCCCACCCTTCACACTAACCCCCAGCTCTTTTCAGGCGGTTCTTCAACCTGACTTGGCTCCCACCAGTGTCATCAGTCCATCTGTGCTCATGGACTTGGGGCGCTCCAAGGGGAAGCCCAGGGCTCTACTCCACACCAGCTGAGCCAGCACACCGAGGGCTCGGGACACACCGAACAGGACAGTGTAGTAATTCATCTCAGTCATTCCATAATACTGCAGACAGAGGAAAGAGAGTCAGGCCTGTCAGGTTCTGTAACTGCCACCGTAGGATGACAAATGCACGATTGCCACACGCCTCTTACCTGCAGCAGCACTCCGCTGTGGGCGTCCACATTGGGCCAGGGGTTCTTGGCCTTGCCTTGCTCCAGCAGCACGTTGGGCACAATCTTGTAAAGCTGTGCAACCATCTTGAACATGGGGTCGTTGGGCAAGTGCTTCAGGGCAAACTCACGCTGACAGGTGTAACGTGGGTCAGTCTTCCTCAGGACAGCATGGCCATAGCCTGGCACAACCTACGAAGAGAGACAACATCGGATCAGCACAAAAGAAAAAAAGGGAACAGATATAACTTTTCCCCAAATGACGATCTTGATGATCCATATTGGCGGATCCATAGTATTTTTGTTGTTTTGTTATAGCAACAGGTCTACAAGGACCCCATAAATCCCTTCAATTGTCCATTAAATTTTTTTTTTTTAAAATCATAAAAATACACAATTCACATGATTATGAATTAATGACATAAGTAGTTTTCATTATGTATAATAAGCTGCTTAGGAAGTTATACAGGCCACTAACTCCCTCTCCAACATCTTTTATAATGCTGTGAAAACACCTCCTTCAAACAACTGTATATATTAAAGTCATAAAGATCATCAAAATTACATTTGGGGGATCCGTACAGATAACGAATTGACAACGGTCCGTTAATACACTTCAAGAATTGGTAGAGGAACTGGTGTCTTTACCCTTCCAGACTTCAGTGTGTTCCAGATATAATCCCTCATCTTCTCATCAGACACCTCTCCCCCCAACTCCTTCTGCAGGGCAGTCAGCCACACCAGTACTTCCTGTGAGATGCAGAATTTAATAGTCATTAAACACAATTAACATTCATTCTTAATAACAGAATGTATAGGCAAGTGTGTATCATCAAATTAGTGGAGCTTTCTAAGCAGCTATTCTTCGGGAGCATAAAAAATATGTTAACGTGTCAAGTGTGGACACATATGACCATTTTCAACTAATTGAAAAGATAAGACATTGAAGATATGTTCAAGTAAGACATGGAAACCACGAAACCAAAGCTGCAAAATGTCGCCCGAGAAAGAAAATGCGGGATGTTGATAATCACTGCCTTCAGCAAAATGTCACCTTCTGTAAGTGACAATAGAGTGAACATATTGATTTGCTTGCTACAAACCTGATTAGCCAGGCCATGCAGAGGACCAGCCAGACCATTCATGGCAGCGCTGAAGGACAGGTAGGGGTCAGACAGCGCACTACCCACCAAGTGGCTGGTGTGTGCACTGACATTGCCTCCTTCGTGGTCACTGTAACATTACAAAATAAATATATACATTCAAATACAAAAATTGGACATCAAAACATGTGAACTCAGCAATCCTCAAAAGTGACATTTTGTCTGAGATTAAACTGTTTTCACTACGTTTCAACACTAATTGGCAAACCGGTTGTTGGACACTGCTGTCAAATCACTAATTGTAATGGAAAGAGTGGCCCCTTGTGTCTGAAAAGTATATTGGTGCACTCCTCCGTGTGCAGTTTGACTGTGAAATACATTCACCTTTGATAACACAACTACAGGTTGTGTAAAATCCTACCATACAGTATTTATTACTGTATCTCTTTGAACTTGTGTGGGTAGCAGCCAATTCACGAAAGCAGTAGATAACAGTGGAAGTTGCACCACACAAAGTGTAATGTAATCTAAAATGTGATGTTTCTACAGCTTAGCTCTAGAGATGACAGGCTTTAGCGACACAAGGGTTACTAGTTACATAATCCTCATTATTTTTGTGTAAAATGTTTACTAAAGCATTATTAAAGCATAATATAAAGCATTATATTATAACCTGCTGTATTATTCCCCCCTGCTCTTTCACCATGTTGACCATCTCCAACCAAAACCAACATAACTACAAAATCAACGTTAGTTTATAATCTGATAGGTAAGCTTGAAGTTGCACCTGTGGATGGTGAGGTAGAGCCTCATTAGCTCAGTGAACTGGGCATCGCTGTAGCCCAGCATGTTGCTAAAATTGTGGGACCAGTCCAGGTTCGAGTCGATGGCTCCAATACTGCTGCCTTCGCGGTACAGGTTGCGGTAGATCTTGGCTGCAATGCAGGGCAGCTTAGCAATCAAGTCCATGGAGTCTTCATAGACAAACTAAGAGAACCAACACAAAAGGGATGTACTCAATTAAATGGCAATGCATTTATAAGTCAAGATATTTTACTTTGGACACTTGTGCCAAGCAAACACACCGTTTTGATGAGGATTTTTTAGATTTCCTGTATGAGTGTCGACGTAAACTCACCTCCCAGTACTTGGACTTGTGGACTCCCTCAGAGTATGCCCGTGCAAAGCTGCTCTCGCTGTTCAGAGCTGTGATGGCAGCACTGAACTGAGACATGGGGTGTAGGTTTGTGGGGAAATTATCCAGCATGGTGACAACGTGAGAGGGAAGTGCTGCTCTCTTCGCCCACTCTTTGGACACCCAGTTCACCTGGAGGAACAGGAGCACACAATTTAAGAGGCTGACCTATATTCACTCTCTCTGCTCTTTCAACATCTCGATGATAAGATAAAAATGTCTGCTACATGTTACATTGTAACAGAAACCCCAGTGCCAATGAAGCAGTGCAAGGTTTCTTTTACAAGTAGAAGGAACATATTTATTAATAGTAATTGTTAGGGAGCAAAAAGATATATCTAACATATCCCGCAGATGCATTAAGGAACAGATTATCAAAGAACAAAGGGCGAAGAGAGTGAAAAGTTATAGACAGCTAAAAAGTGAAGGCTCATCAGTCAGGTATATGACTGTTATATAACTGTTCAAGGAGATAGCTGGTAACAATAAAATGCCCAATTAAAAAAAAGTAATGAAAGTGTCTTGCTCCCCAGTTATAAAACAATCTTCAGTTTATATTTGATGATTTTCTGGAGTCATACATAACTGACAGTCATAATTATCAAAACACCTTGTGATCCACCTTCTCATGTTTATAACAAAGCAACAGTAACCATGTTGCTACTCACATTATATCAAGTTACTTCAATACCAGCACTGACAGAGCGAATTGACAGATAGAGCGAATTGACAGATAGCGCGAATGAACAGCCCTCCCTCATTACAACTCGGGCACAATTATCTTTGAAGCTACAGCACTCCTCTGCCACTCACCTGCTCCTCAGTGGGAACCTGCCCTGTGACCAGCAGCCAGAAGAGGCCTTCGGGCAGCGGCTCTTCACCTCCTGGAGCTTTAGGCAGCAACTTCTGACACTCTGGAATGCTGTAGCCCCGGAAACGGATGCCCTGTATATCAATGGAGAGAAACATGTCAAAATGATCCTGAAAGGCATCACCAAGTGAGTGATGGCATGCTGTCAACTCTACCAATGAATATGTAATTCCATGTGGTGGCCGGTAAAGGGCAGGAATTGTAACCTTCCTCAAAACAGTTTTTGTTTTTTTTACATCCCGAAGAGCAATCAATGACTCCTAAGCACTGACAAAAAATAAACTACATTTTTTTTTAATCAGGGTACTACAGTATAGTTTTTTAAGCTGACCAACCATATGACAACAATGCTGCTCTGCCACTAAAAGTTCTCAACGTCATCAAGAAAAGAAATCAAGATCAGTGCCTATGGGGCCGGCTAATCTCCAAAGAGCATTCAAATTATAAAACCACCTAAATGCTTTGTGCCAAACTGACCTCATCAGGATCCAACACAGAGGTTTCATACACCAGACCCTTCATCCCCCTCATACCTCCATAGATCTGTGGATGGAAACAAAAGCATATAGTGACATTTCAAATTGAAAACAGTCTTGTTAAAACCATACAGTTGTGCGTTTGTAATGCAGTACCAAGAGTTATGTAACATTGGACCTTTAAAGCCAAAATCCTCCGATTGAAGCCCAACAAGAGCCAATTTGGGCAACGGCTGCCAAGTCTTTAATTAATTATTTTGTTATTGATTCATTCAATTATTCTTTCCGACTAGCCAATTAATTTAATGCGGTTATAAAGATTTTTACATTAATGGTTATAACAATTAATTTACCCCAAATAAATATATTGTCTAATATTTTATTCTATCATCTTCTCTTAAAAACAAACGTAACAATATAGACCCTATTTGTCAGATGCTAGACTGGACCTCAAATTCAAAAGGATTTCTGTGAAGCATTGATTAATTTAATCACTGTATGTGAAAACAACTCTCTCTGAACTGGAGAATCAGTGTATTCACTAAAGTACTTCACTTCCAACTTTAAATGGTTTGGACATGGATTTATGTAATCACCAGAGTAATATGCAGTTAAGGTATCACTAGCAAATGTATTTTTCATTGAGTGTGGGGCAAGGGAAATAATCCAAAAGATGTACAATGGTAACTAGTTTGTTAAGTAAAGTTGTAGAGTTGTGATAATCCATGTCCAATTTGGAAAGCTTGCAGAGCACCACAATGTTGGGTAAATGTCTAAAATACTTCATCACTAATGATGATTATGGATTGCTGCAGCCTGTTTTATGGGTATGCTATGACCGGGTGCAGTCCTTCTTTATACAAATGAGTATTTTGGTAACGGATGACCTTGATGAATCACCTCAGCCCCATTACAAAAATGGCAAAGATCAATTCACTATTAAACTTAACGGCAACTATTTTGATAATCAGTTTGTGTGATTTTATTTTTTGAAGAAAAATCCTACTCAGTCTGCCTTGTGTAACACCATGCACAGGAATAAAACATGCACTTTATTGCTAATAAATAGTTGTACATACCATGAATAAGCCACAGCTGAATGCTTACTTGTTTTTGTTAAAAGTAAAACAAACCCAAGTTCTTCTAAAGTCAGCTGTCAGTTCTTTAGAAATTCTTCTCAAATCCCCATGGCAAATTGCCAGAGGTCAAAGGTGTAGTGACGATGACATGGCTGTTGCACTGGGGTGGGTGTGTGTGTGTGGACGAGCACACATATATAGGAGCACTGGGAGTTGGCAGTGTACAGTAGAGGTTTGAGTGACTCAGCCAAAATGTCTCCATCGACACGAAGCAGTATAGGTTCATATTGTGGACTCTGAGGGAGATGACCGAACAGTGATACCCGACAGTAAATAAGGCTGTGCAGGCCTAGACGGATTAGGTGATGCCAATATGCCCTTGTCTAATCCACATCATTGTAGATGGCCTAGATGCTCGCTCCTTTCGTCATTGACACAGTGGATCAGAAGCATCTTGGCTTTGTTGTTCTAATTTTATTCTGATCCCTTGACACATTTAACCATCTAACACCTCAAGCATCACTCACCATGTCAACAGAAACCTGTCCTATGTTGGTTTTGCCATACTGTTGTTTAAAGTTCTTGATCCTGGTCTGTTCTTTAGGAATGAGGTCAGCCAGGACATCCTTCAGATTCTGGAGAAATAAAAATGTTCAATCAGTCAAGTCCTTGAACCAACATATTGTCATCAAGTACAATTCAGTTTATTTTTGTATACCCCAAAATCACAAATTAGCCTCAGAGGGCTTTACAATCTGTACACATACGACATCCCTGTCCCAAGACCTCACATCGGATCTGGAAAAACTCCCCCCAAAAAATAGCAGAAACCCTTTCACAGGGAAAAAAGGGAAGAAACCTTCAGGAGAGTAACAGAGGATGACCCCTCTCCCCAGATGGACAGAAGCAATGGATGTCATGTGTACAGATGAACAGCGCTATAGAAGTAAAACACATTCCTCCAAACTGAACTAGGGTCAATTAAACAGACTGTATGTAAAAATATCTGTCAATCCACAAAGGTCAGCGTTTTCCATTAATACTCGAGAACACAAACAATTGTCTGTTGCAAATGCCACTTACAGCAGTAATAGTCTACACAACACAGTACAGCATAATAACCATCTTATAATTTGAGGCAAGCAGACTACTCTGGAGTGAACGTAGTATACTTACTGTTGTTGATGCGGTGGCATTTCTGGCAGCCACAAAGAAGTAGGTGGCATTCTGCGGAGCAGACAACAAAATAAAAGAACTATTAGGAGTATTATTCTCACAACCACAAATCGTAATGAAAAAATTAAAGGCCACAGCAGCATCTCCAGGCTTCTAACGCTCCTTACATATGAACCTAGACTTTGCAGCAGCTCACGTCATAAGACACAGAACTACAGTTATTCTTTTATGGATGTTAACAATATCTATGAACTAAATATACAAGGACAGACTTTAAAAACAAAACATTTTCTAGTTCAATTTATAATTTCTGACCATTTTACATCAAACTGACTGACTTACCGACAGTAGTACATGCTTTGCTTAACACTACCAATTAAACATGGTAGGGTAAATTATAAATCCTTTATTCCTACCTTACATTGACAAGCACTTCCTTTCTAAGAAATACAAATATTTAACCATCTCCATTTTCATCCCTTTTGAACCGAGTTGGCTGTTGGTTACTTTCTCCAGTAAAAAAGCACTCATTACACGGAGAGATCAAACATTTTCTTATGATAAATGATGGATAAGACTTGAACTGTTGCTTGAACAAGACTAAGGGATGTACGAGCGATTTAAAAAAAATAAAATAAAAAAAAAATCACTGGCCCGGTTTATGAAAGTATTTGGAGACTAGTAATCTCATTAAAAACTTAAGAGTGAGAAGTTGAGCTTGCTGCTGTTCACTACTGAAACAAGACTCCTCTGCAAGCTTATCAAAATCATCAATGTAAAAGGTGAATGAGTCTGAGCCTGGGGGACAGCTGGCTCTGTTCACAATGGGGTCATCTTCCCTGTCACCACAACTGGTAAAAGGCCAACAAGCCTCACCGAAAAAAACAAAAAAGGTGGGATCTTGCGTCAGCACACACACACACACACACACACACACAATACAGCCGAGAGAGAGATTACGTAACAGCTCAGGGCCTTAAATATAGAGCAGCAGGTTTACTCAGTCATTCCCAACACCCTGTCTGGGAGAAAGGTGACAGCAACTACACTGCTCAGAATGGTAGGGCAGTCGTCCCAGTGGCTGTGTCTATAAGAAACACATGGACATTTTCTTAGGTAAACTTAAAACCTGGTTGAAGATACTCTGTTGATAGTACGCAAACACAGTCTCTTCTAAAAAAAACTGGTTTCCTCAGAGGCAAGAATCCATGTTGATACCACCACAAAATGAATACTGCCGTACCTGCTCTACAGAGCATGACTGACATGATGTTAAATATAAATAGTTCAGAAACAAAATATAATGTGTTCACTACATAACTACAAGACTGATAACAGGGAGAAGATACCCCCCCAGGTCAAGGAAAGACATTTAGTCACTAAATACTAGCTTGGGGGGGTTGCACGGTCATTCAGTTCCAGCCGTGTAGGCTGAGAGGTCAGTGGAGTAAAACACTAGGTTTCAGTCAGCACGGAAGGCAACTACCTTTACCAGTGATTGGAAGTGCCTCGGCATACGAAGCCTTGCGGTAACATCATGATATACCAAGTTAATTATTAAAGCAATATATTAATCACACGCTAAAATCTGGCATCTGAGGCAACACATGTACATCTGATGGTGGATATCTGAATTCAGACTAAACACATCGTTTACACAGAGTTGTGTCACTTTTACATGTTGGAGAACACGCAGAATATTTGGGAGAACCTCAGCAAACGATGTGAGAGATTTCAACCTGAAGGTCGACGGGGGTTGAGAGTTGAGACTGGAGTTTAATCATTGTCTGTAGCCGACCATAAATAACACTTATTTACTGACAACTAGAAACGGGATATGTAAAGTAGTCCCGACTTAGGTCACTTAACGTCTGGTGAAAGAAACATGTCCAAACAGGCGGTGACGATACCAGGCCAGCACAAGGAGCACGTTAGCTAACAAGAGTTCAACAGTACAACTCAAAAGTAATCGTTACAGCATCGCTGTAGATAAACAACGAGCCATCGAGGATACTCCTAAAAGCTGTCACGCTGTTTTTAGTCATTATTAGCCAAGCTCTCAGTAAACAGGGTTCACAGTGTGACTGCCAGGGCTAAGCTAGCACACGCTTACTAGCTTGCCTCGCTAGCCCGATAAACTAACGTTAGCTTTTGTAAATAGCATGAAGAATGGTGACTTCTAAAGTGACATCAATGCCATTTCAAGTCCTCTTACCTTTGAATTGAGGAGTTTAGGTGCTAACCTACTGACAGTCAGAAAAGACATTGTGTCTGTGTAACTCTGTTACTTCCAATTGTTCTTTAAAACTAGGGAAGCCGCTGCCAGTGCACCGCGGAGCTGGTTGAAGGTGCCCCTCCGGAAAGCAGAAGGTTGAAGGGGGATTCAGGCCCGCACGTAGCAGCGGTGTTGATTGGACGATGGGCTGGGTCAGGCGCAATAGCGTATATTGATTTGATTGGCTAAGGGTCTGTTAGGTGTGCGCTGATTGGATAACGGATTTTCCTCTGTCAGTTACGATTTATGCAGACCAGGGTCTGTTCAAGACCGATATTTAATAAACTCTCTCCCCTTTTCTATCCAGTTGAAGAAGAAAATACCGCTATACTGAATAGTTGATGAAGCACCGGTTGCAACGACCTGGATATTGTGACAAGGATTCCCCTCTACACTCATTTTCATTTATCAAGTTTGACTAGTAACAGTGCTATGTACAGATGCAGTTAAAGGGCGTCTTCGATGTGGCTGCAATACAATGGACTCTGAGCTTTACCCCTGAAAATGTTGTCTCAAGATCAATGACGAACATTAAACTGAAGATATGTGGTTGCCTGAATTGAATTATACTTTATCTCTGAAGGAAAACATGCATGTTATAATGTTGTATATGCCTATGCATTTGTTTGCAAGTTGTCATAGGCCACATCTATGCATTAATTATAAATATATTATTGTAATATGTTTGGCATTCTTACCTAATGCTGTATTTTATATGGATTCATGTGTCTGAAGAAATAAAGTTGAATAATATCAGTGGTCATGATGTATCGCATTTTAAGCAGTAATAGCTTTGAATGCCACACAGCAGTACTTTTGCAGAGATCAAAGTCAGTAATTACCAAGTGTTGGCACATTATTGTTCTCATAATTATCTATCCAAATGGCTATGTTAGGCAGTTTAGTGAAGGTAGATTGTTGCTGTAAAACAAGAGGTTAAAATTTTATTGTCAATGATTGTTGGAAAATAGGAGTGGCCAGTTGTTTAGATTCAAGGGCATTCGTTTTAAAACCCACTGCATGCAATTTACCATGATCAAGACCACAGTCAACTTCCTTTGTGGACTGTAAGGTAATGGCTCAACAAATTGTTCAAAGATATAATTTAATTCTGCAATACACAAGAAATGTTTAAAATCATAAGATGTACCAAAACAGAAACATACTGTACTTCCCAATAAATAAAAAAAAGACAGTCCTACATAGACGTTCTTGCAATAGTCCTTGAACCAGAGCTTGTGTTGTAAATAGTCACAGTTGCAAACTCATTCTTTATCACAAAATGCAAGTGATGCAAAAAGAACCAGTGGATAAAGTTCACAAAATGAATTTGGCACATTAAGAATGATCCATATGGGTCATATAACTTAAGATGGGGAATACATTGTGCTAAACACCTAAAATAACTGTGTAAAATAATTTTACAATGTTATCTTAGAGATTGTGGAGAGTCTTACCAGGAAAGTGACCAGTAGGGCCAGGTTGCATGTTATATTAGAGTTTAGGATTCAAATATCTTGTATGTATTGTACATTTAAACATTTTCATGGAATGGAATCTGTATGAATCTGAATATGATCTCATAGTCCAGTTATAAGAATTTTTTTCCAATGTGTTCCCGGCTGTTGGCATATTTGATACTTTTAACCTTGATGGGTGAAATGTTAATCTGCAAAACACAGAAAATGCTATATAAACTAATCCACATCATGCAGCCATTATGACATGCATGTTTTAAAATCTTTGTAAACCTTTGGCAGAATCAGTAGCCTTCTAGTCCACACCATATCAAGTGCATTTTGTAAACAAACTGCCTCAAACATACAGTATGACAGCAAACACAACTGTGTGCAACAAGATATACAGTACATCAACAATGTTTCCAGAATTTGTAGGAGATGATCTGATGTGTTTGGTCCCCACTTCTTTGCTCTTGTGCATGGTAATCTGACCCAAGGTAATGCATACAATGGCATTCAGTCCAAAGATAGTCCTTCCAGAAGGAGGGAAGGGACTCTGGTCTCAGTCATCTTCTTCCTCGTCATCCTCTATGGGATCTAGGAGGATGCTGTGTTTCAAGCAGGACTGGAGGTAATTCACCACTGTCCGCTGGAAGTGCTGGATGCTGTGTGCCTCCCTTAGAACGTGGCCCTCATCTGGATACAGCTGCAGGGAGTAATTGGCTTCCACCTTTACCAGTCGGCTCAGGAGCTCTGCGCTGTGCTGGAAGTGTACCCTCGCTTTGGCCAAATACACACATACATTGAAATTAGAGGTGAGAAAATAGAATTAAAACAAAACATGTCACAACATCTCACCATCTGCAGTTCCATGAAGAATAAGGAATCTCTCATCTTTCAGCTTGTTAACCTCCTCCAGCAAAGAGGCAGTCTGAAAAGATATGCCATCACAATACAAGAGTATTAGATACACTTAGCTGAAACTAATGCAGTCTAACAACAGCACTACAATAAATCCCACCTTCATACACATTTATATGTTGTTAAATGTTCTGTTTTTGTTGAAACTGTTCAGACTGCATTGGCTTTGAGGCAAAAAGGCCTGTAACTGAGAATATATCCACAGCCTCACCCACCGAGTAAGCATGCTCCTCCTTAGCTGGAAGGCCTAGATACCTCTCTGAGAATGCAGCACCTGAAATAAGTGGAACAACTTGTACTCAAATACACAAGTTGTGTCCGTTTTATCACAATTACCATTGACTTAATGTTTGAATAGTTAATGATATGATCTCACTATAAAGCCTGAAGTCAGTTATTGGTGCCACAGCGGCCGTGCATTGGAAGACGTTATCTGTTGCAGCTAGCATCTTGAGAGTTAAATATCCGCCAAATGCCTGCAAGGAGAAACCAAAAAGTGCTAAAACAAACAAAGCATGCAAGAGCTTAAAGGGCTTCAATAGGAGAATTGAGTTTAAAAAATAAAAAAAAAGCTTTAACCTTGCCATAGAGGACAATCCGACGATCGTCAATGTAAGGCAGTTGCATCAAGAGCCTGTAGATATATCATTAAATCCTATTAGTTAACCAATTTACAGGCAATATTCTCACGTGTCAATTATATAGCTTTATTTTGTTTGCATAAGTAAACTTACTCTACAACTCCCAGATAATCTTTGACTCTAACTGAGCCAAGCTTGCGTGGATCCACGGTGGTGGTCTTCTGTCCCCGGCCAACCCCACTCCTCCCGTCCACCCAGGCCAGGGCCACATTGTGAGTGCCGGAGAGAACCTGTGGCCAGTCAAGGGAAAATTCCTCTGTCACCGACTGACTGCCAGGCACGCCATCCCTGAGCGACAAGACAAACAGGATCAGCAAGTACGGGGAAAGGCCAGGGATCATAGGTTGCAAAACAGGTGACATGAAATAACTCTTAACTGCCACTTGCACAGTGATGCTCACACAATGACGAGGAGAGGGTGCAGGTTGGCCTCGTAGCCTTGAGGTAGAGATAGTTTCAGGTGTAGATCTAAGGAAAGAAAATAAGGTAAACTATCCATAGACATGTTAGGATTGCAGCTACATTTAGAGCCTCTGCCTGACACATCTGAACCTCTGAAGCACATACATATTTAAAAAAAAAAGGTTAATCCTTAATCTGAACAAAACATGCAAAATCATACGAGATCATAAGAGAATGATTGGCCATTGAGTAGATGACTCAAACTAATAATTACCAAATCACCAAATTTAAAAAAAGATTGGTTGGACTATATTTGGACTTACAGGCTAAGACACTTGCAGCCCGTGCTAAATATAGTCAGACTGCTTGAGAAGGGCACTCAAGGTGATCTGTGATTGCTTGTATTTGTGTGGCTAATATCCTAAACATCAACACATATAAAATAAAGCCAATGTTTTCTTTGTTGTACCATGGTTGTCAGCTGGGAGTGTCCTGAACAACGTCTCAGGGAGCCTCTTGTCCTCCAGAGCTTTAGATAGAGGACTGTTATCCTCCAAGACGACGTATCCTACAGGAGATTAAACACCAGTGCGTCAGATAATTAATACTAAATATCAAAACAGACGCACTACGCCGCCAGGTTGAGGCCCAAATGATCTCCACGCAGACAGCTCTAACTGAGAGCTACAGACAGATGGCAGTGTTCACAAGCCTGGGATTAAAGAGTCTACATTTGGGTGTGCTTGAATACAGCTTCCTCTGCAGGCTGCAGCAGGAAACTGCAGACAAGCCTTGTGTGTGTGTGTCATTATACAATAAGTGAGACAAGCAGATGTAGCACTTACTGGAGGGGTCCTTTGTATTGTGAACCGTCACTTTGGGTATTCCTGGGCCTGGGGGATTTTTCAAAAGAAAGAAATTCTAAAACCAACTGTCTGAGCAGCGTGAAGCTTGAAAGCATCCTCCTTGCTTTTGTGTTTCTCAGTTACCTAGACAATAGAGGATGAAGTGGGTTTGATTGGGGCTGAATTCAGCTTTAAAGAAGCGACATCCATCCATTAGAGTACAGGAGATGCACCGGCGCTGAAACACTCCATCCAGGTCCACACTTGGACACAAGAGAAAATGGGTTATTGACCACACAGAGGAATAGGACATTCGGAAGTGGTTTGATTAGTGCCGGGAGAGGGTCAATTGTTTGCAAATGCATTGAGAAAATGTGTCAAGTGTCCTGAGACTAACTAAGCAGTTGACTTTTAAGAAACAAATGCTTATAGGACTAGAAATAAGAGCGGTTATACAGGTTGCTCTGTATCGAGTCTCACAATGACCCTCTCCACTCTGCTGCTTACACATTTCATACAAGATTAATCATATAGGCCAAGTTGAAACAAGCCTTCCTACATAATGCCGTGCCATCTCCTGAAGCCCAAAGCTATGTGATCTAATAAAAAGATAAGAAGCTGAGAGAAAAGTGTGTCTTAAGTTTCAGCACAGATGGTCCTAGTCCACTGAGAGGGATTCTTTCTTTTATGAATGTGTCAAGAGAGCTCTTGGCCTCAAGCATGTACAGCTCACAAGAATAAAGATTCACATATCAACACATGTGCAGTTTCTCATATCGTATTTATAACCAAATACCTGCTAAACTGATGAAATTGCCATCAGCATCAGTAATACATTGTGTTTAGTGCTAATTATCAAACGCTAACACGCAAATTGATGAACATGGTCAATATTATACCGGTTACATCAGCATGTGAGCATGTTAGCCTGCTGGTGTTAGCATTAAGCTCAAAGCACCACTGTCTTTTGGCTGGAGACTCTAGTTCAATGTTAATAACAAGACATGCTAGCATAGCTTCTTTCGAAGGGCACAAACACTTCGAACACTTTGGACTTCGCACTGAACAGCACTTTAGCCCACCCACTGGTGCAATACTAATACGTTTAAGTACTTTTAATATATTATACACTTTATTCTATTTCTACTCCGTCTGTATATATAATATTCTTCTTGTTTTTACTCTTTTATCTTATTTCTGTTTACTGTTTATTATACTACTTGTTTTTTACTTATTACTGTGAGCAATGCTGCCGTAATCCTGTAATTTCCCCACTGAGGGACTAATAAAGGATTATCTTATCTTATCTTATCTTATCTTAAGGGTAATGTCAATAATGTGTCTTTTTAAATAGCTTTGAAGTGAATCTGTACTGACGTTTCAGAGGGAAACATGTTTACCTATAAAGGTGTCTGCTTTGTCTGGATTCCTCTGCACTCAGGAAATAGCTGATGATGAGAAAAACAAACCACAGACACAGCAAGTTACATCAACACTGATCACCGTTGGGCATATTCTGGATATCAATTATTCATGACAAGAACACACAGATTTACATACTTTGGCATGTTAAATCACACTTAAAATCAAAAGTGAAGTGAATGTGCATAAAATCATCATATGTCAACTATCCAGCTCATTGTAAGTAGAGTACTGTGAGACAGAAAGACTTGTGTGGAGGCCAAAAGCAGAATCAACCCCGGTGGGCAAACAACTGACTAGATATTCAATTGACATTGCTTGATTGTCTGTGACGCTCACGCCCCAGTCAGTCGGCTCATGAGGGGTTTCTGCCCCCAGCAGGATAAAGACAGATTTAAGGGATAACCTGCTCAGTTCAAATGTAAGTTATCATTTAGTCTCTTCAGTGGCAAAGCATTCCCACAAGCAAGAGGAAGGTTAAAGACATTTAATTGGGCATTTTTTCACAGAGATCAATGCTACATGTTAAAATTGCACTTTGAGTTATTTTTAAGAAGACAATCTTATGTGGACCATTCACCCAGTGTCTGGCCTAACAAAGGAGTTGATCTTCAGGCGCTGGCATGTCTAGAAATTGCTCTCAGCTTACAGCGAGAGATGATCACTTTAATGATGGCCACTATTCTACTGCAGCACCCCATTTCTATTCACAGTAAGGAGCTGCAAGCTGTTAAAGATGTGAAAGGTGAGTAAACCCGTCTCCACACACTGTGACTATCACATACATTTTTCCAGCCTTCTCGTCGAGGGCACAGAGAAAGGTGACGTCCCAGCTCCCTGATGTCAGGAAGCGAGGAGGGACGGAGGGGATGGCAGGCTGCGTTACACAGAGAAACAGAGATGAAGAGCAATGAGGAAACCAGCTGATACACAGAATAAAAATAGGTGCAGCAATACAGTGTCAGAGGATGGGCGGGGGAGATAAAGTTTATAACGTTAAACCAAATGACAGCTACAGTGAGAGTTCAGGAACAGAACAGAACGTTTTAATGAAAACTTATGATTTGAGCCAAAGCCACTAATGATTTGCATGAGCCCAAAGGTGTCACAACCCCTCAGATCTCTCCATACTATTTGTTAAATATTCTACCTGGTTGTCTATGTCATTAACTGCCTTGTAATTTTAGGCTGAGCCTCTGGTTACCCCTTTACGCCAGTTCCACGCCTTGACATGTTCCTCCCTCTAGCTCACCTGCTTCCCATTTCACTGTATGCAACAGTTGTATTTATACAGGTCTACTTCCAATAGTTAGTTGCTAGATCTTTTCACGTGAAAGCATTTGTTACCTGATTCTGGTTCTGATCCTGTTTACTGTACACTGTTTTTGGCTTCCTGATTCCTGTCTACTCCCGGCCTGGTTTGCCTTGTTCTGATTGCTTCCTTGGTTTTTGACCCCGCTTGCTTGGAATAAATCTCATTGATTTTGGACTTTACCTTTGTGTGTTTGTGGGTTCTCACCTGTTCTGTGACAAGAGACCCGACAGCTATGTAACATATGCTACTACACTCTTCATCTGTCTACTAATGACAAAATGGCAACAACAACAACAAAAAAGCACAAAACCTTTTTAATTGCCCTTCTAAAAAGCAAAACGGCCATTACAGTAATAATAAATGAAATGACTCCTGAGATAAAGGTGGTGTTTTAGTAATTATGGATGGAAACAAAAGTATAGGAAATTATTTTAAGCAAACCAGACTTTATAGGCCTGTGCTGCTGAGATCTGCAATCAAAGTGTTTCATGGGGCTACTGTTGAAATAGTAACGACCAATTTTTGCAGAAATCTTTTAAGGATGACTGAAGGAAGTAAAAGTGAACTGCCCTCAAAACTGACCTGTGCTGAAAGACCAGCGATATGTTGAAACTCTCCTCGAGCCCCCTGTTTTGCTGGCAAGATTGTATAAAACACAGAGCCGTCTGCTGAAAATAATGGCACATCCTGTTGAGGAAAGGTATTGGGTCAAAAAGACAGATAGTCGTGGTAAACAGGTGTAATAAAACGTGAAATATGAGCAATACATACCTGTCGTTTGTTTTGCATTATGTCCATGGCCATTTTGTGCTTCTTTGGATTTAGAATCACACAATATAGAGAAATGTATCAATCAACCTGTTTACAAAGCTACAGCTAAGTAGCATTGTGTAAATAAAGCTTATTATATACATTAATTATTAAATATAGAAATAATAAACTATTGGCAATGGGTAACTGAAATCTGCAAGGATTTAATGAAAGGCAACAAGCAATACTGCATGACATCACTGAGAATTCTTCTCATGCAGCAAATTACTTTAAATATGAATCCAGCCAGTAGATGTTTGAGAGCTTAAGGAAATCAATCATAACTCCCAAGATAGTGTAAAATAAGTACAAATTCAAATACAGCCGTATATTGCAGCGGAGGCCATTTGTGGATTACTAATGCTGATCGACTGATGACCACTCACCTCTGAGCAGGCCCCCGTGGTGGCCTCGCACACGCAGAGCACTGATTGGTTCTGGGCACGATTCAGCCAACGAACCGCAAGGCGGGTGCTGCTAATCCAAGTCACCATGGAGATGTAGCTGTCTCCGAAGAGGCGATGCAGAAAATGATACATGGGGAAAGTGGTGGAAAAGATTGAAAGAAAGAAAAACAGTGGAGAGAAATGTTGACACATGAGTAATAATATCTGAGAGGTGATGTCCACATTGTATGTGTAAGGCCTGACTTAATAACCATTGCTTTCTTTACTTTGTAAAACAAAATGTAAAAAATAAACGTTCTGTTATTATTGTTATTTATTAAAATAATGGTATCCGATACCAGATGGGGCTGTCGCGCTGATACCTATTCAGCAATTTAAGTCATTATCAGTGCATCTCTAGTTCTTACATTCAGAAATAAGTAGTACCTGGCCCTGAGGGAGTCAGGAGGCATCATCTCCAGAGTGTGAGCTGGACCATACAGATTCACCACAAACAGACTGACTGATGGGATACTTGAGCCAGCCTGTCAGCACAACAAAAGAAATATACAAAATAAAATATACTAATTAAAACATGTATGCACAGGCAAGTCTTTTTAGCCATGAAAAGTGGCCATTCTCAAGCACTTTGGTCAAGAATGTAATTTCTTGACAATTTATTTTAGAAATTGCCAATAAAATTTCCTGCAGGTATCAATAATTCCCACAGAATGAATCCTAGTGATCTTGTTGACCCCCGTCTTTCTTTCTCTTGCTCCACTATGAGGTTGACTTGGAGATTTGAGTAAAATGTTTAAGCCACTATTAGATGGACTGCCATGACAATTGGTACAGATATTCATGTTACTCTCAGGATAAATTGTAATAATTTGTCTTAATACCTGCAAAACTAATGACATTCCCAGCCTCAGCATGACCTTTATGTTTTGTGTTACTTTGCAAATGTTAAGATGCTAACACAGTGAACATGGCAAATATTACACTCATAGACAGTATATTATATAAAGTGGATATCTTCACTGTTTGGCTTGTGGATATGGTTTTGATGCCTTGAATTTAGCATTTTGGCCTTTTGCCATCTTGCGGAACCAGAAGTGACTCATATAATAAATATGACCATAACTTGAAACTAGTGATTTAGACCATCAACTCATGTTTACAATAATGTTAACTGAGGTAGAACAAATCAAGTTAGAAGTAGGGTAATTTAATCAATGTTTACCTTTGGGTAGGGGAAGAGCACATTGGAGGGGTAGAGACCACCTAAGAAGTGAGGTATTTCCATCACAGGTGTGGCAGAGTTGTTGATGGTGAGGTACGCCAGCCGGGCCCCGTCCATAGACCACCAGTGGGCAACATATGTCAAAAGCACTTCCTCTGTTTTAAAAGACAGCGTATGTTGTTGTATCAGACTCAAAGCATACAGCTGCTGTTCAGAATCATTATTATCAGCTTGGTTTTGCAGATGTTTCACTCTGTAGTTTAAGTGCTGGAATACATCCAACCTTCATAAGTCCAGTCAGAAAGCCCGTTCACCACATTCTGCTCCAGGTCAGCGATCGTGAGACGCAGGGCTTTGCTGGTCGCACTCGGCTTGTAGTAGATATCTCCGTCAAACACATAGGCCTGACATGAGTGGCACAGACAGACCGGGCAAATCCATTATCAAAGAATGTACGGCTGAAGGCTTCATAGCTGGCTGCCAGAATCGGTCGGACGCCCTCCAAGAGTGAATGAATCATTGGCCAGCACAAGTGAGAGCCAATACATCTTAACTTGCCAGTTAATATGCTGCAGACGTAGCAGCAAAAAGCCAATTACATTACAGGGAAGGTAGATTAATGATATTATGAGTGTAAAACAACTCAATTATAGCAACACAGTCTCTGCAATAACCCCTGAGATGGAGTTCATCTCATAATGACAGAGACATGATACCAGTGTAGCTGATTTAGATGACGCAGACAGCACATTGATCAGGTAAATGAGAGAGCCCCTGGCTTACCAGCTGGCTCCCCTGAGGCCCCCAGGAAGCGTATTGTAGCACTGCCTTCTCCCTCTCCGGAGGATTAAGCTCCAGCAGATCCCTGGAACACACACAAATACTCAGACATAAGCCCTCCGTTAGAGTTGAGTGTCCTGTTTACAGCCCTCTCAGGTCCATCCATGCCCTGGCCTTGAGCTTTGCTTGAGAGAGACACTGCACTGTGAGGACAAAGGAGCAAGATGCAGACAGGGAAAAACAAAACAGAGAATGGAGTTGCTACATGCAAGAGTGCAACATTTCTTGTTACATATTCCGAGCTGCACTTATTTTCTTCCAAAGGACAGGCAAATATTTTCCTCCAAGACATACTCAGGCAATGAACAATACTGCAGGTCCTCCTGGATTCCTTTATCAGAACCATTCCTCAGAAGCTCCAGGGATCATCCACAGCTACCACTGAGTTTTTCCACTGATATAATGCTGATTATGAATCTCAGGCAGTAAAATCTGAAGTACAGTACAAACCTTACGTTGGGATATGGAACCTGGAAAGACCACTCAAGAATGAATGCATGTCTGACAGAAACATGAGGCTCTGATTCGATGAGACACACTCTGGGGGACGTTTTTTCAATCCGCAGGTCTGCTTGCATTGGTGATGCTCATGCCCAGTGCAGCCCATGCATTAGCATTCATGATTCCACCTACCCATTAGCCACATTGTAGATAGCATAGGAGGCTGTGAAGGACCTAGAGAACACCTGAAAGAGGTAGAGGATATCATGCACACAGGTGTGCCGCACTTAGATGACAACACACATGTATTTTAGTGCTCACACATGCTCATACACATGTATAAAGAAAGTTAAATACAAATGAGGTTAGGGAGGGCCCTGCCGAGGCCCATCTTTAAAAAATGAAACAATAAGCAACAGGAAGATATCTTTGTTTCCTGTGGCTTATTGCTTTTTAAAAGGGCAGCAACAATATGCTACACAATTTAGAAACCCTAAATTATTGTATTAATTGTTTGAATTAATTTAATAACAGATTAATGCTATTCTGAGCAGTAGAAACAAAGTATCTGCAAGTGTGGCAATATTACCAAGGCTAAAAATTAAGAAAGATAGAAAGCGTGAAAGATAGGGCAGGAAATACAAAGGAATAGTGAAAAAAAATGATTATGCCATTTATGATACCACCAGCATGTCAAACCTCGAGAGCTCAAGAGTTTTCAGAAAATGTACACAAGAGGCGTTCTTGTGAACACGGTAAACATGACCCCATTTAAAAGGCAGCATGAGAGCATTCAGGTGAATCTTCCAAGTTTATGGACACATTTTCTGTTTCAGAACTGAAACACTAAAATAGAACAAAGTTTGTTTGGGTTAAAAAAAGAAAACAAACATTCTGTGGTTGCATAAAATTTCCCAATAATTGTCTTTGGGGCAGCCACAGACTTAACACTCAATGACTTAGCAATGTGAAACTTACTTCTCTGATTTATGGCTTTGAGAGAGGAGCTCATGTTCACACATATTGATAGAAAACACAGTGGGAATAATATAGAGGAACTCTTTATGTAGGTGGGGTTCCCATTACAGAAACTAAGACAGACATTATTATTAAATAGTATTGTTACAGCTAATATCTTTCCCACTGAGATCCATTGTGGCTGGCAACCCTGTCACAGGCATCAGCAGCTAATAATTCAATTAACACGCTAAAGAAGACAAAAGGCCCTGAATCAATGAATGTGTCCATGTGTGTGTGTGTGTTTGTGTTAACCGCAATTGACTACAGCATTACCTGATGAATTATCTGTAATATATTGATTTGTGTTATTCTTTTTTTTCCTCTCATGAAAGGGTTTGGAAACAGGCTATTTGTACACTGGCCTCTAAAAGCCTGACCCTTCCGAATAACCAGGACCCGAAGAAATTAAATGTCACATCCTCTATACAGCACATTTAGCGGTGAAATTGGATTTTTTTCCCTGTGTTGTTTGTCTATTGTTAGAAAATGCATGGATGGAAAGACGCAGTGATAAAGAAAGAAAGAAATTCTAAAGGCTATCTAGTAATTGAAATCTGATTGCGGCGTAAAGTCTGAGCATGTCTTAGCACCAAGAATAACTGCAATGGCAGAAAGAGGAAGGGTTGAATTGGTCCAACACTATGGGAAAAGGGGAGGGAGGAAAATAGAGAGAAAGAAACAAGGGCAGGAAGGGAGGAAAGGACTGATCTTGGTCCTTACAGGGAGCATCACTCGAGACCACGGGGGGCGGCATCCCCATGTGCACCGTGTTCAATCAGCTGTTCATGATTTGTAAATTAACCCAGAGCTTCTGCTCATGATTTAACATCATGGGGCTGGTGACAGAGGTTTTACTTTATTGTGTTTATTGTTTGTGTGTCAGTGTGATAAACAGAGAGACAGTGAGAGCATCTATCTGTCTAAGAGAGGAAGAGTGAATTATAATGTGGCTGTCTGTAACATATCATAAATCCCCCCCCCACACCCCCACCCCCCCCACCCCCCACACACACACTTTACTACCGCCCCTAACCAATCCATGTCTAAAAAATGGGGGTGGGTGCATAAAACACAAATTAAACACTCATAAAATAGCTTGTTAATAAACACGTGTTAAAGGAAACTTATAGGTATTACAACACATTTTGCAGGAGCACAGCGATATTATATATTGTACCCTAAATGATACACAATACTAAACCCAATAGCACCCTTCCCTCTCAACATTGTTCCTGCCTCACAAGCGTTTCTTAGCAGCCTCACTATGCATTGCCTTTGATACCCGCACCCATCAGCGTATGCTGCAGAGTGTAGACACGACTCCGTTGGCATCTTGTCCCTAAACTGCTTTGTCTTGGCAGGTGCTGGTCCGTTTGCCTCCGCTCAGCAATCCGAGATTGATCTCGCATCCCTCTTTGATAAGAAATATGTGGGACCCGTTTAATTCAAACAGGCTTTGAGGAAAGACATTTTCATGAGTACAAGTGATCTGCTCGCTCTTGTTCCTATGGCCAAATCCCTAACTCACTTCCATGTACACCCTCTTATCAAAATCCATTTATTTTCACCCACCAGGCACACAGCCCTCCCTAAAGCCTCCAGAGCTAACACAGAATCCAGAGAAGCCTTTTAACTGTACCCAGAGCCTGCTCATCCATTTCTCTTTACTGCAGCTTTCTCCTTTTAGCATCTCTGTCATTCTTTGATAACCCTTCTGATTGATTTTAACTGGGCAGTGCATTTGAGGGGAAATGGTGCATATCTTTCTGCTCAACTCCCTTCTTCACAAGTGGCTTCCCCCATCTCTCTCTCTGTTTTTCTCTCTCGTTCTCTGTCACTCTCAGCAGCTTGCCGTTCCTCTTTCAAACAGCGAAGCTGGTGCCTGGCTCAAACTGCTTCAGTCAGCACAAATCCCCTCCAGATATGGACAGAAATAAAGTGGCAGAGAGTGAGGAAGAAGGAGCGAAGAGAGAAGAATGGTACTTGAAAGACGAGGAGAATGGAGGAATAGCCCCCATGCACACAAAAGGCCAACCATGCTAACGCATACATATCCATTTTGAAATGACTCCATGTGGCGGGCCCACTGCCTGTGTGAATACACACCGAGCATACAGATGAGAGTAGACAATTCCTGCTGACATCAAAGAAAGTATGCTAATGGTATAAATCTAAAGCAATCCACAGATTGGACAACGATCTGAGCCCTTTCTCTCCAGAGATATCTGAAAAGTGATTGAATGTATGTTAATCACTGAATAATGCAGTTAGAATGGATACACTGTGTTTAGACGAATACTGTAACACCGCAACAGGATCTCCCCCCCTCTACCCAGAAAAGAAGTGACTAAACAAATGAGAGTGGGAGAGAGCAGCAAAATCTGATTTCTGATTTTTAATAAAAATGTGGGGGAAAATGTGCTGAGGGGTTTCATTTCATTCTAATTCTGCTTCCCTCTGTCGCTGATTAATTGCAAATAACACGACTTGCATGCCCTTTAAAGGAATAACCAACTATTTAATAATGGTGCGGGTATTTGCAGAGGGAGGCGGCAGAAGGAACTGATCTATGTGGTGTTAAAATAAAGGGAGCAAAAGGATCTGCTTTGTGTCGACCCCGACGCTTACCCAAAACCACCTGTGATTGTGATTCTTGTCAGCTTCTCATTAAAATTCCGCACCAAACTAGCGGGGCGATTTCATTACTGCAGCTCCAACGTTACCCCTCCATCTCCTTGATCTCCCCTTCCCCCCTTCCCCCCGCTATCACACGGATCACTCACTCTATAAGCTTTCCTCAACCCCCTGCATCTTCCACCATCAGCCCATTTAAATATTCAACTCTCCATATGTTATCCCAGTCATGTGGCGGGGCATGTTATGGAGCTGACGAGTGCTGCAGTAGAAGAACCTGCACACATGCGCGCGCGCGCACACACGCACACGCACACGCACGCACACACACACACACACACACACACACACACACACACACACACACACACACACACACACACACAACCTCCTTCATGTTCTTGCTCCTTATCTCTGTTGTTTCTTCAGGGCTCTGATGAAGGTTGCGTCGTGTGAGTGGTAACAGTCTTTACTATTAGGGGAATAATGTATGACCCTGGATGTCTTCTGAAGGGAAAGAGCTTGATGGAGCTTATTCTGGAATAACTCTGAGTCAACTTGGCATTCGGAGAAAAACTTACCGGTCGAATGTTATACGTCAAGAGGACAGACGTCTTGTCTGCAGACACTTGAAATTTAGTAGTAGTCAGGTCCTGTTGAAAGATTAGACAATACATCATCAGCAAATTCCCTTTGTTTTCCTATGGAGATAACCCTGTCTCCTTCAAAAGGACATTCCCTTGCAAAAAAATACTTTCGTAGGTTGAGGCAACAAAACTAATTGGTTAGGTCTTAAAAAAGATTATATATTGCCTTGAAATGACCACTAAATTGAAAAAAAAGAACCTGCATCAACAATACCTGGTTAGGATTTGGCAACATAAGTACTTGTGGAGACTCATTTGAAACTTAATTGGGATCCAAAATCCACATCGAAATAGGTTACCCTGGAAACGAACAAGGAAGATTCATTATATGGGATCATAGTTTTTAGAAGACAGGGCTGGTGGAGAAAGTGGTTCTGGGTATAAAATAATTGGATATTTTTCATAGTTAGACATTTTACAACAGCACTTAGGTTTCCTGGCTTATACTCAAAGTTGGGGTCATTTTGGATTCCCAGTTTCAGGTCGGTTCTATCGTCCTGTTATTTTCAATTAAGAAACAAACGACACCGCTGATTATCCTTCTACCAGCTTGAACAAATCATCCATTATTCAGTTTCATCATGTCTTGACTACTGTATTCTTGTTTAAGCCAGGACCTCTGCGTTCTAATATCACATTTTCAAAGCTTCCTTGCCTTCATTTATTCTCATTCTTTTGTCATTTTTGATACTTTTCACCATCTTTTTATGTAACTGTGAAGCACTTTATCTCCCTGGTTTTAAAATGTGCTTTCTAAAGTTGCAAACAAACTCCTGCACGCTGTCTAACTTGTACAATTATTGTTGGCTTTTCAGTGCAAGACCTTTATCAGGCAAATGGTTTGTGACAATGAGAAGCCATTTTAAATAGGGAATAGGGAAATGACTCTATGGTAATCACCAATATTGTATGTAAATAAAACACTGTGCTCCAAATAAATGTGCTCCAAAATGTTTACATTAAATGGGTAAATGATATCAAATAAATGCTCAAACTAAAGGCTAAACTTCATTCTCAAAAATATTTGTATTTTTCTGCTCTAAAAAGTGTTACCTAAAAAAGTTTAATTAATTACTATGAATTCTAATGTCAATGTTTGACACCATATATAACTAAAATGGTGTCAGCCATTCATTTATTTAAGGAAATGCCATGTGCATCTTCGTATTCATATAGGAATAGATATTTTCCTAGAATTAGTAAGAGCAGCAGAGATAACAAATCCCGTCATAGCACCGAAGAGAGACTTCTTCTCAACCTGACAACACAACCCTGCTTTTAGCTCCTCGGCGATGACCCATATAAGGCTGTCAGTGTTGTGCAGAGGCGGTGTTCAAAATGATGCCCTTGCTTGGGAAATTCTCTTTGAAGCCACATGTTGAGAGGGCTCACAGAGCAGCCACATTTGGGGGGAAATGAGCTGATACCGTCACTCTGCCAATTCTTTTTTTGTCTTAAAAGTGTGGGATGTGGAAAAGTGGCACAGCTTCTCTCTCTCGTTCAGGACGCTCTATTGGCCAGTCGATTTGTCCAGCTGTCTCTGGATATAAGCCAATCAATACTGAAATCTGTCCCCTGTCCTCAATAGCTGTGTTGCTGTAACTCACCACAGAGCTGTTGTCCACCAGAGTCGAGGTGAGGTTGCTGGTGAGGCTAAACGACAGGACGTGTCCTTCTCTAGTGCGGAGAGCCACTTCATTTTCTGACAGGGTTAAGACAGTTCAGGGAAGAGGATCTTGTGTTATTACAGTGATGGCTTAAATCCACAGAGGCAGAAACAGCTGCTTGGTCTGCCAACCAGGAGCTCAGTTTCAGGTGAGATCGATAAAGTGGTATTAAAACAGCATGAGCACTTTCTCAGTCGGGAGTAATTTACAAGACGGAACAGGGATGCTTACCGTTCAACCATGCCACACAGGGGTCGTGAATTTTGAACTCTTCACTCTCCAGATCCTCCATTGTGAGATGGGAATGGAGTAATAAGTGAGATTCATCTTCAGAGAAAAAAAGACAAGAGTTAATTAGTTCATCAAAAAGTATGTCGTGTTTACAGTAAAGCAAAGCCACATCGTGTTGGAGCCTGGACTATATATCTGCTTCGGTTTTTCACATTTTTGCCTTTATTTGACACATTTCAGAGAAGACTGGAAGCATGGGGAGAAAGGGGTTTGACATGCAACAAAGGTCACCTCCCAAGGCACTTCATTTTTAAAGAGATGAGATTGGGAGCATTTCTATTGCCTCTCAAATATACACAATATATATATATATATATATATATATATATATATATATATATATATATATATATAACAACACACACAGAGGGAGTGTGTGTTGTTCCTTTTCAAGTTCCTTTTCTACTCCAGGTAGACATGACTCCACTATATCTTTACATGCAAATAGTTGTTTGCTGCAATACTAATGCTCTAAATATGTGTCATCCTTTAATGTCTGTTTTTATGTATGAAACATTTGTTAAATGCTTGCCCACATAACCGCTAGTTCACCATTTTGGGAATGGTTATTATTATTATTTGCTTTCTGGCTACTAATTGGAGAGTTAGATCGCAAGATGGATACCCCTCTCACAGGTTTAATTGTGCATTCAATATAAAGCTACAGGCAGTATAAGTCATAAAGACTGGAAGCAGAGGGAAGCAGCTACCCTGGTTCTGTCCAACAATAAAGAAATATGAATCCTCTGGTCCATTGCAAGGCGGTTTGGGGACTTGTGGTTGTGGATTTGCACAACTCTATGCAAATCCACATCAGGCAATGGTGTTTATTACTTACATGACATTGGAAGACGCATCAATAAAATAACCACCACCATAAATGGTGAGATCTATTAGCAGACACATACAGCCCTCAATATAACATATATGGCAAGCAGCTCTACTTCCAAGTGATATACAGTCTATGTATGGAACTAAAAAAAGGGGGAATTTACATTTTGAAACAGATAAAATAAACAAGATATAATATTTTAATTTGAGAGCTTTAGAGGTGTTAGTTGTATCGATCTTCTCATATAACTCTCTGCCAGAGAACACATTTCCCAAAATATCACGCTATCCCTTTAATTCCCTACATTTTAACACATCTCTGCTTTGCTGCCTTTTCTCCTCCAAACAGCTCTTCTTACCGGGTGTGAGGAGGATGACAGAGAGAATGACCAGAGACATAACAGCCAGGATCACCACGATGGCTATTCCTATGCCCTTCTCCAGGTCCGTGGGGACCATCTGAACTCCCCAGGTCCTGATATGAAAAGAACGCACACAAACACAGTGATGAATGCAAGCACAGCATGTGGAGGAGGACATTAGTGCTGCTTCATCTCCACGCTCTCCCCGACAGGCAGATCAATACAGCGAGCCCCATAGCGGGGAATGAGACCAGTCTTCGCTGAATTACACACATTTTCCGAATGAGAAATGCATACAATTGTGGCATATTTGACAGATCAGACTTTGATTGGGGCAGCAATTTTGGCCGCACTTACATTTTTCTTTATCATCGCTCATTTCACTTGATACATGACTGATGGGCCATGTGGTTTTGCAAAAAAAAAAAAGAAAAAGAAAAGAGGGAGGTGGAAGTAATAATGATATATGTGTTGCCTGAGTGCTTTTTATAGGAAAAGCTGCTACTTATTTCATTTGCTTCAGTGGATCAGAATTTATTCAACAGCAGTGGATGAAGTTGTTAACGTGGCAATGAAAATGAGGAGAAGTAGTTGGGACTATATAACTATACAATAAATTAGAGACAAAGCTTCAGTTATCAAGAGATAAAATGATTCTTCAAGTCTGTGTATATCCTGAGTATGTGATCAGGGAGAGCTGATGGAAGGAGCCGGCATCAGTATCAGTTACATTTAAACACAATTGCATGCTGTTCCCAAACTGGACTTCACTCCCTCATAAAGAGTGGCTGGCACTGCTGGAGCCACCAAGTGTGAGGGTTCAATTACACAGCAGCTACACATTTCACTCCTCATTATGGCTGCCCCAACTTTTAGCTTAACCCTCACTGCCTTGCCTGTCCAGATCACCTTCCTCCAGGCATGAGGGAGGAGGGCAGCTGATGGAGGAAGGCATTTTGGCTTGCTGGTCAACAGATTGCTGCTTCTCCGTGCTCCCCGGGTGACACCAGCTGTCCCTGACTCAGTTATATTGGCCAGATCTAACATATCTTCTCCACAAACATACACTTCTTTACCCCCATTGACCATCGGACTTAAAGCCACTGACACCTACTGTATTAAAGTGCTGAAGAGTGAGAATGCGCTCACATAAAAATGTCTTAAAAATCCATTTCAGAAAAGTGAAACATGGTGAATTCAGCAGGAACTGATGAGTAAGGATCAATACAGTTTAACCAGAAACAGAGAGGTTTCTCCTGTCTTTATGCCTACATGTGCCATTTATTAAAAATCCTCCATTCACAATGTTATTATTTTATTTTTTTTAAACCGTTTTGAGAATTTGTCTCTCTCTTATTATAAGGAAGGAGTTTTATTTTATACCCAAGATGAATGTAAGACAAACAAGGTCTGTTCTATCGCGAGTGGTTTGCCAGCAGAGAACTCCTGCCAAGGTCTCATCTTTAATAGATCTCCTTAGCTGCAGTATTATAACATATTCAAATTAGAACCACTACAAGTTACACCTGCAGGAATAACTTTTAAATATTGTTTGAACCTTCAGGGCCTCAGTATCTATACTGGTCTTTCTTTCTAACACTTAGTTTTATCTCGTTCTACTGCATCTCTCCACCATTATCCTCCCATCAAATAAAGAAACCTACAGCAGTCTATGAAGGCTTCGGGAGCAGTCAACTCTGACTCATACTGTATCTGTACTTTCTGTTTGACTGAACGATTCGACATGAAAAGAATTGAGAGCTGAATGTCTCTTAACAAACTAGGTGTATGTTGCGTAAAATTGCAAACCATGAATAGCAATGGCTAGGTCTCTTGGTTACATAAAACATATAAATAATTATATTCCAGGATCTCATAGTAGAAAGGGACATTTTAAATCCCTCCGTCTAATTACTGTGAGCAACGCGAGAACGGAAACATCCTCCTAATGGGATGCCCAGCTCCTATCACTCCCCTGAGCCCAGACATTAGACCATCATTCCAATTAAGGTCACACTGTCGTTGTAACAGACCTGGGAGAATCCTACGTTTGGGCGAATAAGGAGTTTTGTCACACTTGTAAATGTGGTTGAGATGTGCCGAGCAGAATTCCCAGAATGAACATTGTCGAAGCTGGCGGTGCTGACTGGTCGCTGATCCCAATGCATGAGGGAATCTAGTGCAGCACAAACTGCAGGCACAGGTGAATAGATGACGAGCTGGGCTGTGTGAACGGTGGGCTTCTGCCAATCAGGTTTTCTTCGGAGCGAGATCAAATATGAATCTAAGTGAACCATTTAATTTATTCAGCCTCTGAAACCCCTCAGGAGTTGGAGTATATGCCTTGAATGGGTGTCAGTTGAAAGGTATTGTTTACAGATAAATCTTCTAAAGGAATCCCTTTGAAATAATTTTTTGGCAAACCATACAGAACTGCATTAGGGAAGAGAAAGCTCTTCTGTTTGCCAGTGGAGCACAGGGATTTTAACTCAACCAAATGAGAGAATCAATAAGGTGGACAGTGGTATACGGTCCAGAGGGAAGCAATTAATAGTGGGAATACAGTCATAAAGGAGACTTCTAGGAAGACCCCCTCTGTTGAACACTGGTTCTTGCCAGGTGTGACACCTCCATGTGGAACACACAGACGTATTCTGACCGTTCTATCATTTCAACTTGAGTATCACAATTATTGGACTGGAAGTGTAAATTGAAGAGCACACAAACAGATTACTGGCAAGATAACTGCCTTCTTCTTCTCACAGCACACACAAAATCAAACAATTTCAACTTTATTGATTAAGAAAAAAAAGCAAGCCACACTTAAACACAATTCAATTTCTCAATCTGCACATCGAGCAACACAACTAGGCTGTGCAGAATCAAGGCAGTGCTGATAATTCATAAATTAGGCTCTGGAGAGATCCTAACGCCATCTTCCGTGTCTATGAGGCATGAAGAATCCGACAATAAATCATAAGCAGAGGAACGAGGGAACCATTGCAGGCTGTTTGGGGCTTCTGGTTTTGGATTTGCATACCTCTAAAGCCCCCTTTAACATCAGGCAAATATGTTTATTACTTTCATGACTTTGGCAGACGCATCAATGGTATATCCACCACCATAAAAAAGGGGGAGATCTATTGGCAGACACATACAGCACTTCAATATAAACGATATGCTCCTTACTTTAACGATACACGGTAATTGCTCACAAGGGAAAGCTGTAATTTAGCAAGTAACCCATGTATGCATTACTACATCAATATTGCTCAGATTCATTTAAAATAAAGGTCATCGTTCGAGCAGGCTGTAATTTTCCTGTGGTCGGGATAAATGCTAACCAATCTGCTGAAGTAATGAGATACTACAGCTCAATATCGATTCATATGTGGGTTTTCTTTCATCACATCCAGACACATTTCTGTGCTTGCCACTCACTGTGCCACTACTTCTCCCTTTGTGTTTATTAAAAAATAAAAAGTGGGTGGTATAGACACCAGATGAGACTAACTGGGCAGATGTTTTGCCCTCGAGACTATTGCCAGACAATGCAGCACAAGCCTTTGTGAAATGAAAGACCTGCTGCTTTCGCCTCTAGCGCTGCAAGGCCGCGCTGTCTTACTCTTTTTATGCTCTCCATCATGCATAAGAAAATGACTGTACAAAAGGGTATGAGTATGTATGAGGGAGCTTTTCCTCAATGTCCAGGGACTGATTTCCTGCCTTTAATAAACCAGCAGCATCAGTAAAAATCCATGTGGAAGAGCTTCAGTTGACATGATGTAGTGTTTCAGTGACACGAGAACGATACGGCATTTGTCACTCGGCTGAGACTCTTTAGAAATACTTTAATAATAATGAATAGGTTTATAATATGCTCATTATACACTAAAATAGTACACTTGATCGTATTGTTACATCATCAGTGCTGAGGATGAATGCTAAAACAATATTGACTTTGAAAAACAACTAATTAAATTATTAGTATACATTTCTTTTCAGGGATTAACTGAACCAGTGCATTATGTATTCCTGGCACGGAACTTTTGATGTGGCTTTCATATTTGACAGAGTGGTGACAAGAGTCATTTATGTTGACGCTCTTTGCTGTACCATGGAGCGTCTAATACTGTGACACACAGATGTATGACACAAGTAGCAACCCAAATTATGCCATAAATCATTGCACCTTCTCATAAACGGAGAGCGACAATCGTAACCCAGCTTAGCCTCATTGAATACTTCATAGTGTAAAGAACATTGATTAGAGACTGTGACATGAAATGTTGCGACATTTGCAGATAATGGATTGTTTATAAGCCCCCGCAGCCTTGTGTGGCCCCCTTTCAAGGAGACAATAATGCTGCAGTATTATCACACGGACCCTTCACCACGAGTAGAATAAACTTAAGGTTAGTGCGACACTTCATGTCAAACACCACTATGCTCATATTGCATACCAATTAGACATCATTTAACTGCTCCATCGTCTCTCACACGCGCTTTCTCCAACAGGGCAGCTGTGCACTAATCAGCTCATGATTGAACATCTTTCCCAAGAAGGATGACAGTTTGTTGAGATTTTATATTTAGGAGAGCTCACTGAGCAAGGTTTTAAATTGTTGCACATGCACTTTAGAGAAACGGCAGTGGCTGATTTGTGGACAGTGGCTGATGCAGCACAGGAAAGTTTGATTCAAAGCTGCATTTTAGAGTAGCTACTACGTAAATCATGCAAATCCAATTAAAAGCAAAGTGTGACGTTGATTAAATAAACCATGGTCCCATTGGAGCAGGTGAGCGTGTTATTTACAATTAAATGGGAGAGCTGCATTAAAGAAAAATTTACATTATAGATATTTCATTACAGTCATCATTTGGCATAATCCATGAGTATTAATAGTGTGAGCAAAAACACAAACAGTGGATGTATTGGCTAATAGTCTTTTTTCAATGACAATACACCTACACAGCAGAGGGATAATCAATCACACAGTGCAGGCTGTAGGTTTGAGCCGTTGTCACTGTGCACATCCAGGCTGGAGGGGACATGTTTCTGCTGGGACAAATATGTGATTATTATACTGGAAAAAAAATACTGATGCAGATATCATGATATAAAAGTCTCCATGGGACAGAGGGACAATAAGAGTGCGAGGCTGTAGACGTCGAGTTACCACATCAGCCTGCACCGCAGTGCACAGAGTCAAGGCTGTGCAGGTGATGAATATTCACGGGAAAGTCTGTGGGCGAAATGACTAAAACACTAATTGATAATCATCGTATTGTGGGTAGACATGAGGAATTCCCCACTGCACATCAGAGATTACACACATATACACGCGCACGCACGTACGTACGCACGCACACACACTGGTCTGAATCGGAGGAAAAACTAAGTAGGGATAGATAAAACATTTAACAAAACACACACATACCGGCTCCGTGGTCATGTTTTGTTGAGTTGTGGCAATCATTGTAATCCGCAACAAGCTCTGCTGCCTCTGTAGCTTCAAAACGCGTCGAGCAGCTGCACTGTTGTCTTGCAGAGCTTTTTCTGCATGCTCTGCTTCTTGCAAGTTTGTCCTCGCTCGGCTGATAGTCTCTCTCTCTCTCTCTCTCTCTCTCTCTCTCTTTCTCTCTCTGCACGGGTGACTCTCGTTCAGTCATCACCTATTTTTTTTCTTCAGATTTCCAATCTGATGAAAACTATTGATTGGCTCAGACAGGAGGCTTGGGAGCCATAGGCGACATAAGCTGCTTCAGCATTCTTTATGTTTACAAAATATTTACAAATATTTAACAGCCACTTTTACCCGTGAGTATTTCGATTTTGGTGCTATGATTACAAAGCGCAATATTTTAATTCCATTGATATAATGATTAGAAACGTATCATAGTGTAAAAGTACAATAATATAACCTACTTACTCGTGTGGTGTATGCAATAACACAATAATACACGTAAGGAAATTAATTAGGAGGAGGTGCAATGCTGCAGTGCCTTAATTTCCAAAGAACCTTCAATGTAATACTGGAAACATTTCAACGCCATATGTCGTCATGCACATGTCCATGTATAAGTGGCCTGTAGTATATCAATGTATGAACACTGGATGTATTTCAAATGATAAAGAAATTGTTCAAATAAAGATCACTTGTGTTCATGACTTGTCGTGAAGCTGGATTGATAAAAAAGAAATAGCGATATGGTGATAATTAAAACCGTTTCTTTTAATGCTGCTTTGGTGCCAGATGCAAGACATTACCTCTCAGCCACAGCATACTGACACTGAACTTCACTCAATGTAACAGGCTACAGCTTCTGCATAGTCGTTATTTTTCCACTTATTCAAAGAAAGAACCGTTTCTTCGCCAGTATGGAGTATGTATTTTGAAAGTTGTGACCGGAAGTCTCACGTTATTCTTCCCATTGATTCCTGATTCAGTTTGTTTCTATGATTGTTGGCTACTTTATAATATTGTATTTCCAAACCAAACTATTATTTAATATTCGTGGTATTTCTGGTCCTCATTTCTGTATGTTTGTGCCTTTCTGTGGGAGCGACGTTTTATTTCGAAAAACACGCTCTCGGAAGTTATTTTCTTCCCTCTGTCCTGACGTCATCGCAGTAGTCGTCGCTCATTGGCTAGCGGCGAAATTTGAAATGCAACGCGCTCATTGTAGTTGTGTCTGCGGAAGGATGTGGACGAAGGTACGACAAGGTAGTCGTTAAAAACGAAAAAGAAGATTTAGGCGTTAAACACCACCGACAGTTTTTTTTCTCCAGTAAGGAAACGGTAGGTAACTGTTGCCAGCTAATCTTTGCTAACATGTGAGCTAAAATAACCGCCATGTTGTTTTTTCCAAGTAATAACGTTACAGTTGGAAACTCTGAACTAACGCTAGCTTGAACAGAAACAAAAGAAACCGCTAAACTAAACGCATTGGCAAGGAGGAATACCGCATGGTATTTAAATGAGCCTCTGGGTAGCTTACAACGCGGCTTATATTTGTACGCATTGTTATCGTTGCCATTGTGTTTGAGAATAATTGCCATGTCCTCTTAACATTTGCCAGTTGTCTTGCTACGTGGAAAATGAGTCATGAACCGCTGTTTATATGAATTAACTACGTAATGTCTCTATTTGCAGGGCCTCCAGATATAGACCATCATGCAGCCTGCTGTGCACAGCCTCCAGAGTTTATATGATCAGTTGAGGACGCAAGTTGACCTTCTCAACGAGAATATTGAACCCAGTATGTTCTTTATAATCCTTGGGTTTATCTTACATGTCTATCATTTGAGACATAGGTTCCGGCACAGATGTCTGTCACAGTAATATGTGCGCCCTCTTTCCCAGACTTCATCCAACTGGCACACAACTTTGATGACTGTCGTCGCAAATGGCTGAGGGCAGAGCAAGACCTGGGCTCTTGCAAAGAGGTGCTTACCAAAGCAGAGACGGAGAGGGGAGCTTTGGAGGTCAAACTGAAACATGCTCGCAACCAAGTGGATGTCGAGATCAGGCGCAGACAGAAGGCTGAGGCTGACTGTGAGAAGTTGGTATGTTGGATCAAATGCAGACCCTTGTTTGCTGATGTATATATGTTGATTTAGTCTGCTGTTAATTCACCTGGTACGAGGAGTCTCATTTGTGCCTTGCCTGCATTTCTATATTACAGGACCGTCAAATTCAGTTGATCCGGGACCTCCTGACAAGTGAGGGATCCTCCAACAGCATCAAGCTGAGTGCAGAGCAGCGCTCAGCTCTTGCCTTCCTGAACACAAACTGCCAGGCAGCAGTCAGCCTGAACACCAGCCGAAGGTAATATGCCCTGTTATCTGTTGCTGGAGCCATAATGGTAAAATACCGACTACAAGTTTCTTGTTCGATTACTCTCCCATCTATTTATCACAGAAATGCACACATTTACTCCGCTCTGAACTTTCAAATGTATTTCCATTTTTTAAAGATAAAATTACAAATGCAAACAATTTTCAAAAATGTGTGGGAAGTGTAAATAAACTGTGTGGGAAATGCTTCTGACTGGCTTGACACATACTTCTGATGCTCCTGATAGACTGACTAGGATAGATGAGTCCGCCTCCATCTTGTCAGATATCAGCTACGACAAAACTGACGACTCCCTTGTAAGTGCTTCCCTTTTTTTAGAATCATGTAGAGTTGCATTTACATCATATACAGTATCATTGATTCTTATGTACTTGATCTGTGGCAGGACTGGGACTCTTCCAATGTGAGGACAGTGCGACTCAAGAAAAGAGAGAAACGGGTATGATAAGTGCATGAGCACCATTTCTCTTTAAACATTTTTGCTTGGAAGATTGGCTTCATGTTCACTGGATATACAGATGTCATGTCTGCCTTCTTAATTTCAGCGCTCCTCGAGAAATCATGTAGATGGTCCCCCAGTTGCCTCCAAACGCTCTCGATCAACAGGCAGAATTTTAGAGCGGGTAGGGAAAATGTTTTGTTGCAAGTCTGTAACCAGCTCTTAAAACGTTATACTGTTGGGCCCTTACATAGTCTGCTTGTATGTTGTTCTTACTGTTTTTTTATTCATTTGTGACAGGGAAATGAGACTCTGGTGACAAAGACCACCGTGACTGTCCCTGCAAATGGAGGACCTGTTGAGGCCATTTCTACCATTGAGAGTGTTCCTTATTGGACTCGCAGCAGGAGAAAGACTGGTACGGTTCTTGTTATAACAGGAGTACGCTTGGTTTATGAGCCCCGTTCTTCATATGTGGCTCAACTAATTCAGGCTAATATATTGTGAGCCAGTTTAAATGACCGTCTTTATTTTTATCCACCTAACTTGATTCTTCGAACACAACTTGATACAAATAATTTGCTTGGGACAATTATACTGTTATTTTTTGCTGATAATGTTGTCTTCACTCTGCCGGAAATTATTTTGTTAATCTTGGATAGAATCCATTAATGGCATGCTTTACATTTCAAGCCATTTTAGAAGAACAGAGAAATCTAAGCTTACATTCACCAAACTATCTACCGTACAGGGCCCTGTTGTGCTGCAGCCAACATATAAATGTTGTTTAATCAAAAGAGATCACTCGTACTATTATTTGCAAAATTCTCATTATTTTTTATGGGTGTCTTGAATACAAATATGCAGCAGTTATTTAACAGTGAATCTTTTCGTAACCGCAGTGGTCATGGCAGGTAACATGTTTGTATTTATTTTCTATCTCTTGCTCAGCTGCCATGGAGTGGGAATCTGAATCGGTCAAGTCTGAGGATCTCTTTAAGCAGCCTGGCAAACCAGAGGGAGAGAGAAAAGTGGCGCCCAGCACTCCGCAGAGCCACGGCGGTGTCCGTCTTCATGAGTTTGTCTCCAAAACTGTACGAATGCCATTTAATCAGACTAGAAAAACACATTCTAGCACTTTTGGCTTAAACCAATAAGTTTGATCAAACTTGGCACTGAAGCTTGTTATCATCTACTCCTTATACACTGTGATGTCTGCAAAGAAACATGATTATGTAGTGCATTTATTTGAGTTTATTTGCCTAAACCAAGTGTAATACCAAGCTTTACCCGCATTCTAACTAACTGTCTTCTTTCTATAGGTCATTAAACCGGAATCGTGCGTACCTTGTGGCAAAAGGATCAAGTTTGGCAAGATTTCACTGAAGTGCCGCGACTGCAGGGTGGTCTCTCACCCCGAGTGTCGCGAGCGCTGCCCTCTTCCATGCATCCCCAACTTGGGCGCCACACCAATCAAAATTGGCGAGGTGTGTAAGAAAATGTTTCACTGATTTCTCGCTTGTTTACTTCCACTCTGGAATTTTATGCCAGTGCTGACCGGTTACCCACTCTCTCTCATATGTTCCCAGGGTGTGCTGGCAGACTACGTGTCTAACACATCACCCATGATTCCACTTCTCGTAGTCCACTGTGTTAGTGAGATCGAGCAGAGGGGCCTGCATGAGGTGAGTGGGGTTTCCCTGTCCTAAAACCATGAGAAAATGTGGAAGTTAGTAAAGCTTTACACCCCAGTAGTTAATTTTAATGTCTTTCCCGCAAGCTGCTACAGAGGGCTGTAATTAAGATTTTACAATTTGTTCCTGAGAGATTACATTTCCAATTGCTCCAAATGTCTTGATTGCTTTCTGGCTGCTGATGATCTCTTCTTTCTATTTGTCTCACTTTCTCAAGATTGATACCACACTTTGCTCTCGGTACAAAGCTACAGCAAGGAGTCAATTAACTTGGCTCAAAAACTGGAAGAGCCTCTTTCCAGAATGATGATCTTTAATAGTTTTATTCTATTTCTTCTTCTCAGGCTGGTCTCTACCGCCTGTCCGGTGCGGATCGCACAGTGAAGGACCTAAAGGAGAAGTTTCTACGCAGCAAAACCGTTCCCGTGCTCAGCAAGGTGGACGACATCAATGCCGTCACTGGCCTCCTCAAGGACTTCCTGAGGAACCTCAAGGAGCCTCTTCTCACCTTCCGCCTCAACCGCACTTTTATGGAGGCAGCCGGTATGTGTGTGTGAGACTTGGGTTAGAAAAAAAAATGCTGTTAGTAGATTTTTCTGTTGTAAAGGGATTCTGAGGAAAACAAGAATGGCTGAAATTTAACACACGTGCCACTTTTTAAATTCTTTTCCCCATTTATTTTGAGAAGTGATGGAAACCTCAGGCATGAATTTGCTTGGAACAAAGGAGAGATTTACCCTTTTTTTCTGGACTAATACATTTGCTTTCAAGTTATTTAATCCATACGGCCTCCCTCTCTGCTAACAAAACTGTTTTATTGATTCCCTTTCAGAGGTTTCAGACGATGACAACAGCATAGCTCTGATGTACCAAACCATCAGTGATCTGCCACAGCCCAACAGGGACACGCTGGCTTTCTTAGTCCTTCACCTTCAACGGTTGGTACTAAATATAATACTAATATACCTCATTAGAGCTATGCATATCTAATATATAATGCATCTGTTAACAAAAGCATTGCTTGTGCTTTGATACCGTGTATATTTCTGTGACAAATTCATTGCTGAAATTTGCTAAAATTCATAAAAGCCTCTCTGTAAATGACCTTTACCAAAAAAAAAAATTATTTAACTGAACTTAATTGGGTTGAAATGCTTTTGGCAAAGATGTGCGTCATCATTATCTAACTTTTACACAAGTAAATTCTCTTTTTTTTTTAACCCAGGGCTCTGAAACCTTTTTGATTTATAGTGCCATTTAAAAATGTTCTTGATAATCGTGTGCTATTTCAACATTCCCATTATGTCACCACATAAAAATTGTGCATAGCTTATTTTGTTAAGAAAAATGTTCTCCCATCATTAGGACATTGTGAGCGCTACATATTGGAGCGCTACACAAGAAGGCTGTCATCCTTATGAAAACATCCACGCCGAAGTTGAAATCATTAACCCTACCATCCTTCCTAAACGTAACAATTTCGCGAAGAAGGCAACAAGTACTAGCCAATCAGACGCTTTTTGAGGAATGGAAATAACATGCTGCGCAACTTCCAGTGGCTGTGAAAGACTCTGGCATGCCAATGAGACGGCTCTTCAGTATTTCCAAAAAACTCTCTTGCACACTTGCTGCTGTTGGTTAAGCCAGCACATGCCTACGGTTGCCTACCCCTGATTTAACCTAAGATACACTTTAAATTTTGTATAGAGACATAATTGAATCTAATAAAATCTTCCAGAGTTGCTGTCAGTTTGGACACAAAGATGAACATCAGTAACTTGGCTCGAGTGTTTGGACCAACTATTGTGGGTCATGCAGTTCCCAACCCTGATCCGATGACAATCCTACAGGATACCAAACGACAACCCGGGGTAAGCCTCATTGATGCATGGCTATGGCACATCATGTTTCTCTATTTTCTTCTTTACTCGTATACTAATGTAGAACTTTGATGTTCTGATTGTAACAGGCAGTGTGATTCAGTGCTACATGTCCCAGAATCCTGGGGGCAGCACACACTTGTTATAAAGTAGCTTCTTGTCAGAAATCCAACTGGTATTTCTGTTAACCGTTCAGCTAACAAACACACTTTGTTTTGATAAAGAAGCCAGCCAATAACTGCCCTTTTTCCATCATGTCATGAGCAACCGCTGTCTGATGTCATGCTGTAAGCTTGGAAAAGGGAGTTAGTCACCCTGCAGCTCTTAATCTAACGGCTCACTGTGGCTGTACACACATGCACAGTTTCCTGCAGTTGAATGCAATGCAGGCATTCTGGACTCTGCAACTGACAATAATCAATTAGATTAGTGAGCTAATTACAGAATGTAAATTAATTGAATGCCCACTTGTTAAAACTATGCCAACAGCAAATACAATAAAGAAGAAAAAAAATGCATTATCATATCTTACTTTCTGTCAAAGTCTAGATGAGATTTTAATATATTTCTTTTACGGATAGTTTTTACAGACATTAAAACTAATTATTGTGATTATTTATCGTCACACTAATTAGCAAAAACCTACCTGTAACCCACCTTCATAAGTGAGTGACCTACAACAACATACAGAGACCACCAAAATGCTAAATACTATATAATCCTACACTTCAGAACATCATCACAATGCGCTAAACTCTTTCAGTAATCCCCCTCTGTCTTGCCCAGGGCAATTACACACGCATTCGGCTCAGCACTGTTGGAAGAGGATGAGGCAACTCGCTGAAATATCCCTGATCTTTTGCATTCTTGCTAATCTCTCTTTCTCTGTTCAGGTTGTGGAGCGTCTGTTGGCTCTGCCGGCGGATTACTGGGGCCAGTTTTTGATGGCAGAAAGCTATGCGCCTAACTTGGATCACCTAATTATCGAGAATTCAAACTGCTATGCCACCCCCGAGAGAAGTACGAGCTCACTAGACTTTGTGTGTTTTTTTTTTTCCTGCCGTTGTTCCATGGGAGTCTGTGCACAGTTGTTTGCTTTTTGATATATCATTGTAATATTTGTACTGTTGCAGTGAGCATGCTGGGACCTCTGACTACTCCAGAGCACCAGCTCAATAAAACTCCCTCCTCCAGCTCCTTGTCTCAGCGCATGAAGTCCTCTCTGACACCAAGGTAAGCACACAAGCACACGCCCCTTCTGCACAGTGTCTTCCATATTTAACGGGCCTCATGCAAGAACTCTCAGGTGACGTGTCATTAACAGCACACCAATGTTTTCCCAATTTCTTCGCTTTAACAGGTCCCTTAATTCTACTGATGACACTGTTAAAGATTATAAACTTAGTAATGCTAATATACAATTCTCATGAACACATGTGTATCATTCATCCTGTTTACGCTGTTCATTTACACAGTTATCTGATGTTCATTTACACAGTTATCTGATGTGCGGAGTGTTTACTGAATTTGACGTGGTAGACTTGTACGAGCCCAATATATTGTATAAATACACGGACGTCAAGTATCAATCCTTTATTATATAAACTACTAATGAGTCTAACTTGTTCTTGCATGAGGGCCAATGATCTTACAAGTACCTCTAGAACAACTGTTGTGTGCTGCTGATTTAAAAAACGTATTTTCAAATTTAGATAAAAGCTGACTCATTTGAACATTAATCTACTGTACAATATCTCATCATCCTTCATTGACTGATATTATCTGCTCTTAATTCAATTAACTGCCACTATGTGAACTCTTTGTTGCAGATTTGGGAGCAAGAGCAAATCAGCAGTCGGAGTTTCTCGTCAAGGAAAATTCTTTGCTTCTCCACTCCTGAAATAATCCAAAGCAGCGACAAACCTTTTCTTGATACAATAACAACCAATACATTTACATTTATGCAGAACATGTATTATGGTACCGCTTTCAAAATTGCTATAAACACCGCCAGTCTCCTATAATCATTTTTAGTGTTTTCAATAGAGTTTTATTTTGGTGATTTTATGTGTTTGTAAAAGGATAACTTTTTTTTCCTATCTATGCACACTTGTGTGTTTTTAGAGTTAAATGTTTAACAAGACATTCTACTTTCACCTCTTCACACATGGGAATGTACTGTTAAATACTATTTTTGAGAAATATGTTTGTAGGTGAAAATATGTACTGTATATGCACAGTTTTATTGTGACCTGGTTCTAAATTCAGTGATTTCTTTAGACAGTTTTTCAGCTCATGTGTCACTCAGAAGTTGAATAACTAATTCTCAAGCATTTCATTCCAGGTTGTAATTGAATGTGTGACTGCTAGTAACATTTTTTTAACATGTTTGTAATCCATTTTGTTTTGTCTTCATCCTCCAGAGAATTGTAAATGTTTACAAGCTTGCTCGCCCTTTCCTTTTCATCTGACAAGTTATAAGACGTTAGTATGGATCTTCTGCAAGCTTGACTGAGTGTGAGGATTTTGTTAATTGGCATTAATCTCTTGAAGAGGGACATTTTAATATATTCCCCTGCAGGAGTTGTGTTTCGCACTGCCAGTGATCATCAAGATTATTTACTGGTTTATGTCACAGGCTATAATCTCTACTTTTGCTTCTCTGTTTATCGCTCTGTGTAATATCTGTACTCTGGGTGGATGCCTATGAGCAATCCCATGCAAAAGGCAATTATTTTGCATTATTTGATTAACTATTGGCACAAATGTTGTACATGCTCTAAAATTCATGGAACTTTTAAAATACATTTCTTACCTTTACAAAAATGTCTTGTGTGCCTTTTGTCAAATGCTTTGTGCTGTTCCCTAGCTTCCTCAATCCAAAAGTTGGAGGGTGTAACCAGGTTTTTGATGAAACATACAGGGAACTTGCTGGTTCCAGTTTGACAGATGGCCTTCACACCTGCAAAATGACCAGTTTAAGACACCATTGTTATTCTAACAACTCACATGTGAATCTTAACAGCCATCTCATTGGCGATATGCTCAACCTGTAAAACTAAAACGTAGCGTTTTACAAAAATCTTACGCAGAAGAAGGCTGTTGCATAAAGGTGAGGTCTGAGTTTATTTTACAAAATAACAGGACACTTTGACAAATGTGTCTATACAGTATGTTCTGTTTGAGGCATTTATTGGTACAACAGTTGAAAAAAATGTAACATCAAAATTTAGGCCATGGCCACAGAAGAGGCGTGTTCTTAATGTAGTCCTGGAAGCCTGGGTCCGATCCCCACTTCCTCAGGGCCTGCTTCTCCAGGATGGGGATGCCGCTGACGAAGCGTAGCAGGAACCAGAGGAAGAGAGGCGACACCACACTCAGGTACTGGGGACCCTCCATCACTGACGAGGCTGAGAGCCAGAGCCCCGACCACTGCAGGATCTCCCCAAAATAGTTTGGATGTCGGCTGTAAGCCCATAGTCCACTCTGGATGAATTTCCCCTGGAGCCACAAAAATAAATGTGACCACCGTTTACACACAGTGAATGGTGCATTAAGGGTTGCACAACACCCCGTCTATTAACTTACAGTATTATCTGGGTCACGCTTGAAAAGCCATTTCTGTTGGTCAGCAATAGCTTCAGTAGCAAAGCCGAGGCCCCATACAGTCCAGCCGATGTAGTCCCTCGTTCCCAGAGGCACGTCCCGCTTCTCGCTGTTCAGCATGAGGGTGGGCAGGAGGGTCATAAATACCCACAAGGCTGAGAGAAATGGGGAAAAAAATGAAATAATCTTCCATTCTAGCCATGCCTTAATATCACCATTAACTAAATGCATTCAACTTACAGACTGCTCTTTTATAGAACACAATCATACTAAGAGCTAGAAACTAGACAGTGATTTATACAAGGCAACTTGGGTGCCGAGTTGGTTCAGGACGATGGCAATGAGAGGAACGCATCTGCATCACAAGTACCTTGAACGGTCCAATATATAAAGAAAGTCCCCGGGCTGTCTCTGACATTGTTGAACCTGCGATCATGACCGTCCTTCAAGATCCGCATGAAGAGGAATGTCCCCAGCCTGCATAGAGGACATGGTTAATGTCCATTCACATTAACCAACGGCATTATTCATTAACCTGACGTTAAGGTTTCACGTTCATTAGTTCCTTCTCTGAACTCGCCAAGGACCCTCCGTAACCAAACTGTGTAGGTGTTAATGACGGTTTGAGTTTTATTCAACGGGGTGACACTGTGTGGTCAACGCTGCCTTACTTACCGTAGTCCCCATGCTGTCACCAACCCAGTTTGCACCTTCTGGCGAACATGACTGGCTCCTCCCCAGACACGACTCAGGTGGGCAAGTAGTATAAATGTGCCAGATCCTGAAAGAAAAGAGAGAGAGAGACAAGCTGCAGACTCAGGGCGGTCGGGGCATGGCGGATGGCTCTACTTGTTGCACAGTAAGGCGTGTTCAATAAATCTTTTACCCAGGATACTGCAGACAATTGGTTCCAAAGTTCAAGGGTAAAATATCCGGGAGCACGGCGCAGAGTGGAGAACAAGAAGAGGACGAGTCAAAGACAAGTGTCGAAGTGATCCACTTGGGAAGTTACAAAGAAATCAGTCATTGTTGTCGACAGGTAAGCTGCACTGTTTGTTCAATATGTAACAAATGAATTAATAATTATCTGGTTGTCAGCCTGCAGTCACCTCTAACTTCGTCATTGTTCGTACGCTTAACTTTTTAAGCTGAGAACTTGTCAAGAATCACCTTCTTAAAAACTGAAAACTAGGACTATGACGACAGATTCTATTAATCATTTTTTCACTATGGATTAATCGGCTAAATCTATAAGATGTCAGAATGGGGAAACATGTTAATCACAATATGCTCTGTCACTGCTTCTTTGATCCCACCAACTGTTCAAAACCCAAAGATATTCAGTTTACTGTTGCATAAGAAAAAAGCAAAAAATCCTAAAAACTGAGACATTTTTTTCTTGAAAAAAAATGGTTCTGGTGTTAGCTCTAGAGAGGTGGTTTTCAAAGCGGGAAATATTTTCATAAAATGGGGTCTTTGACATGAAAACGTTTGGGGACCAATGCTCTCGAGGACATTATTAATAAACTAAGAATTGAATCAGAGTAATTCTTACTTGTTTGAACTGGAGGTTTTACCAATGCAAAAGTGAGACCAGGTACCAGTAATCACTAGTGGGGGACAGGCTGAGTCCATTCTTAATTGCGCCCCACAACAAAACTATATTAATTGAGGCCCCCTTTATGTTTTAAAAAGAGGGCCCCATGATCTCTCGCCACGCCCCTGCAGTGACACAGGACCAGTTAAGTGGAGCTGATTGGATCTGCATGCCGCTTCTTAACATGGAGGAGGAGCTCTCTGGCTGTTTCACAACAAGGCTGCTTTAGATAACACAGGTTTCATAATGGTTACAGTTTTAAATTAAATAACAATTCACACAACTGAATTTAATTATAATAAGTAGCCTACACAGAGCCCGCTTGAATGGGATTATCTGTCGCGTCGAGTTTACACCACGTCAACTGTCCTGAAGTCAGGCTGCACAACGTGAAAAGTAGTTTTTGTGTTCATTACCTGCCAAATCATAAAACTTCTCGGTTCTGAAGGCTGCAGCCAGAGCCCAGCCGGCCCACTGGATGCCCAGGTCGGTGGCCGCGCATTTGACCAGCGTGCTCCCCATGATCATGTCCTGCAGGTCGGCAAGCAGAGCTGGAATCTGATCGGATTGTATCATCGGGCCACTCCTCCCACACCAACAGAAATATAAACACTGACTAAAGTTCACCGCTGCCTTTATAATCCTGGCAGGCGGCTTGGCCGCGGGGAACTCTGGGTATTGTAGTTATGAGAGGATTAATGCGGTTCCACAGCTAAGGCAGAGAGAGCATTAATGGGTCACTGAATATTAAGGATACCAACATATAATTAAATGAACATGCCATCAAATGTACCAAAAACAATATAAAAAATAAATGTGGGCATTGATTTATTCATAAAATGTGACATACATTTATATTTCGGTTTTTATTTGGTTTAATTTATTTGTTCCGTCACTCCTACATTTAATGGCAGAGGTTTACATTTTCTACTACTTTATACTACTCAGTAATGCTAGTAGTATTCAGAAGTAAAAGTATTAATACCTTACTGTAAAAATACTCCATTAAAAGTCAAATTAAAAGCCATGCATTAAAAGTGTTACTTGAGCTGTTGTCATAATATTAAATACAATAATGCTGCATTACTACCTATGCATTGATGTGTTAACAGCATTATATTGTTTATTGTAGTTGGTCATGGTAGAGCTCATTTGAATGACTATATACTTTTAGATAGTATACTCTGTAACAATATATCCTATTTTATGAGATTATCATGTGTTTTCTTAATGAAAATCCTAATCTTAAAAGTAACTACTGCTACACAGATACATGCATTAATTATTAAAGGTGAAGTAACGTAACATATATAATACAACTTTGAAATTCTGCTGCATACTTAAAACCAAATTATATTGTAGTAAAGGTTTGAATGCAGGACTTTGTATTACTTGTAATGGAGTATTCTTATATTGTGGTACTTTAACTTGAGTAAAGGATCTGAATACTCCAGAGCTCCAGCAACATGAGGACTTATCTTGCTACTTTGCTCACTGAGGTGAATATAAAGAGATTATTCACATATGCCTCACTCTCCCCATTTTTCCACCTCATCTGATATCATTAAGTTTAAATACTCTTATAAATATTCCTATGAAAAACCCATAAGAGTCAAGCATTACAGCAGCACAGAGGTAGACTCATAGAGTGGAGTGGAGTGATAGCATTAACAAACCTGCAGGCATTTCTCACAATATCTAGGACTATAACAAATAATTGTATGAATGAAATCCAGTAGTAATACTATGTATAGTCGTGTTACCTGTGGTAGTATAAGTAATATACACACTACACACTAACAATATGAAAATATCTTTAATAGAAACAGAAAGAAGCCATGATATAGCATATGCAATAATAATATGTAGTAATACAATATCATATTGTGATTTCAATATTATTATGCATGTGTTAGTACTACCACTTGTACTAGCGACTCCTATAGTATTGGTACTAATTTAAATATAACTCTGTAAATTGTGCAGGTATGTTGTTTTACATTAAACCAAATAGTGGGTGGTGTTGATGTGTTCAATATGCAAGAAGTCTCTGAAGGGTCGGAGAGGGGGTAATGTAAAGTCTTAATTTGGTTAAATATGTGAATCCAAATGACAGGTCTTCTTCTCTGTTTCCTTTCATGGTTCAGGAATAAATAAAGTCCAGTCAAAATATGTCCGAGAGCACCAGTCCAAAAGGCAGCACTGGTGACTTTGCTAAAAAAGTCCAAAGACAGCTGAGCAGAAGCAAGAAAGTAACAGTCTGCACGAGGAAACACTTTGTTACCATGCGGTAGCTGTTGCTTTGAGGTACGTGCTTTTCTCCAGGTACTGCAAACGTTGGGGAAGTACAGTGGAGAGCAGAGATGACCATTTTGAATATTTTCTCCAACAGTTCAATGACCAGCAGGTAATCCTGTCGGTTTAACACAAATATATTTTCACTGCTTTCTCTACTGTGTATGTTAACATTGAGATGATTTATACTCAGAGAATCAAACACAATGAAAGACAATTTTGCAAACCTCTTGTCTATTTGCAGACTGATGGGAACCGGATGTACAAGGACCTGAGGAACTACATCAATTCAGGTTCGAGGTGGAAATGCTTTTCGCTTTGTAAATGTTGTAGATGTGTGTCCTCTGCAGCTCTCACATGGACCAGTCTGCTTTTTACAGACATGCGTGAAGCTTCAAGACGCCTTTCCCAGTCTCTGTATGATGCTTATGAAACTGACTGGGCTGGAGAGGAAGATTTAGGAGCCATTGTAGAGGTCAGTACGATTATCAGTGACGAACTACAGCTCTGCCACTGCACATTTGTGTTTTACAAGTCCCAAAGTAGAAGGACCACAACCCCTTCTTTCTCCCTCTCTTCATACATATTTAATGAAATATTTATGCTGTGCCTCCTAATAAGGGGGAGGACCTCCTGTGGAATGACTTTGAGGTGAAGCTATCAGATCAGGCCGTACGCACCATGGAGTCCTACGTGAGCCAATTCCCAGATGTCAGGGTAAGACTAGAGGAAGCAAGCATGCAAGCAAGCAAACAGAAGTGAATACACAGACAGACAAAAGGCCTGAGAGCAAACACGCAAAACCCTACAAAGACACACAAGTACACACACACACACACACACACACACACACACACACACACACACACACACACACACACACACACACACACACACACACACACACACTCACTCACCATCTGTGCTTTCCAATACCCATACTACCATACTATTTATTATGTCCCAATTCAAAGTATGTCTATGCCAAAACAACCAGGATGTGCTACATCTGGTGATATTTTGCAGTATGCAAGCTTGCATGCTTTTCTGTCCATTCTGACCCACAATCCTTTGAGTAGCTGACATATGAGCAAGAGCGTCAAAGTTATAGGTGCAATGTTATAACATACTACATCTTAATTGGATATCTACTGCATGCGACAGTATGTTTTAATAGTCTGCGATTTGCCAATCTTTTCCAATCTGTAGGAGAAAGTTGCCAAGAGGGGAAGAAAATTGGTCGACTACGACTCTTCCCTTCACCACCTGGAGGCACTGCAGACTGCTAAGAAGAGGGATGATGTCAAGATCAACAAGGTTATTGATAATGTCATGCATATGTCTTTTTTTAACTGTGCATTTCAACCTTCATGTACTTACATTCTCACTCTGTAGGCAATAGAAGAGATGCATGCTGCCAAAAGTGTCTATGAAGGGATCAACACTGAGTTAAAAGAAGAGCTGCCCATGCTCTTTGAAAGGTTTGCTAGAATTATTTTTGTATCATTATATGAAATGTAAGGGTCTACACATGTTTTACTTTATGGTTTTATTTTTCTTTCTCAGCCGTATTGGGTGCTTTGTGACAGTCTTCTCAGCTCTATCCAATTTAAGAGACATCTTCTATAAGGAAACGAGCGCAGTATGTTTTTCTTAAGTCAGTAGGCTAATAATACACATTGTTGTGTTATTTGTTTTGTTTTGTTTGACCAGTTATGTCCTCTTTCAGCTCAACCTTGATCTACAGAATGTGATTAAGGAGCTGAAGGCTCAGCATCCGGACAAAAATGTTTGCTTTGAAGGGAATGCAAAGGTGAGTTGTTCTTTTTATCTTGGAAATGTAACCTTTTGGATGACAATAGTTCACCAAAAAGTGATATCATCTTCTCATGACAACTGAAGCTCTGCTAAACTTCTCAAAAACATACACAGTCTCTTCTCAGCATCACAAACTACTGATGCTTAACAGGTCTGATTTGTGCAGCTCCAAAAGACATTTAATGCCAATATTTAACATAGTTTTGGGGTCAAACTACATTTTGGGCCCAAAGCTGCAATATTAGTTTGAGAGACAAAGTGCTTTCCGATAGATTTTGTTTGCGATTAATATTTTTAATTAGTCAATGTCTGAATTTAGGGATAGAAAGCAAAATATTCAAATAATTGTCTTGCTTTTTATCTCAAAATATTTCAGGTATGGCTCCCTGAAGAGACGAAGTCTGATGTCCCCTAAGGTCTGGAAATCCAGCTTTTCTGAGTTTCACAAGAGCTATAGTCCCTAGACCTGGTCCGAGGTTTAGTTTCAGGTCCCCGGACAAGCCTCGCCACAGCACTTTGTCCAGACAGAGCAGCACCATCGGAGTCTCACCGCAATCGGTCCCTTTCGGAATATCCCCCTTCTGAGTCCACGGACCTGACTCAGAGTCCAACCACAGTGAGATCCCCAGTTGTCCTGCACAAGAAGACGCTGCAGCTGGAAATGAGCGGAAGTCTGGAGAAGACAGCAATGATGTGGAAGAGGAGAAGGGCACGAAAGAAGAGGGGTCTGAGCCTCAGCCTCCCGCAGATGGTGAGAAAGCTCCACCAAGTGAGAGCAGCTCTGAACTGCTGAACAACTCAGGTGATTCAGAGAGCTTGGAGCTTCAGTTGTCTGCAGCAGACGATGGCCGGCTGCACATTGAAGAGAGAGAAGACAGCCCAGTGGAGCTCCACACCCCAAAACCAAACGGAGTGGAGAATGGTGACGTTTCTGGGTTACACTCTGACAATAAGGACCTGAGCCTTCCTCTCAAGGTTTGTCATTTAGTGAGCTGAGGAATGGTCACACAGATCTCTATTCACTATTGTGTTTTTGGCATGACTCATATTTCACATGACTTTTCAGGATGCTTCTGCAGAACAACAGGCATCTCCAGACTCAAAAAGCACAGAGGTTTAAAGTATTCGGACTCAAGGTTTGTATGACTAATGCATTATTATCAGTCGTATTGTTTCCATGTATCTTCTTCATATATCCATGTCTGCCCTTTGTTTATTTTAAACAGCGAAGCAGAGGAGATTGAAGTCGACAGCTGCACAGGAAATGTTCAACTCTAATATCAGGAATGATGGACATGTGCATCGACTTGTCGGTTTTAGTTTTCTTATTTATCTTTTATTGAAATCAGTTGTACATAAAGTACAGTTCATAGTATGGGTAAAGTCATATTTATGTAACAGCCAGGTTTCATTTGAAGTATTCTTTGAAAAGTATAGATTATTGATTGACTTTTTCCCCACAGGTTCCAATATGTTCTGCAAATTGTGGCTAATGCTAGCAAACATAAATGCAGCAATAGGTTGGTATTGTTAGAAACGTTTCTTACTGACTACAGTATGGTCACTGTATACAAATGTACATGTACTGTAGACTAATTTACCATTTTGGTTTGAATTATGTGCAAGTATATTTGATCTTTTTCACTCAGAAACTGGAATCAGTTAATTAGGTGTGCACTGTGAAGATGAATCAATATGTAATTCTGAACAATTAACTTTTTTTTGTATCCCATACTAATTTGTTGAAATATAGAAATGATTAAGAAATGCGTACCCAATAAATCCTTCTGTGTTGTTTAAATTGAATTTAAGTTGTCAATTGCTGTGGTTGTTTCTCTGCCTATAGAGGTTTTAAAATGATAGGGACAAAAACAATGAGCTCTCACTCAACCCGCATTTCTCATCTTTTTGTCATTGTGAACCTAACATAATTTGCAATAGTTTGTATTCATTTATTTGCATAAAAGCTACGATTATCTTCTGCTGTCATTAATCTTTAATATTTAAACGTTTATTTGAACAAATGTTGAAAGAAATTCCTGAGCTAATTCAGTGAAAGAAAATGGTTTTTTTGTTGCTTAATTCATTCAAAGAAAGAGACATAAGATGTGAATCATGTGACCACAGTGTCTCTCACTTCCTGAATTGGAACCACACGGAGTTTTATTTTGGTAGTCAGAATCAGGAGAGAAACCACTTTTTCACCAGATTTTCTTGATTAACAGGCAGTACTCTGTGAAATCTGGATTCTGTTATGTCTGAGCATTATTAATATATATATATATATATATATATATATATATATATATATATATATATATATATATATATATATATATGCAACCTCTTAGCTTATGTCCAGCTGCATATGACTGCCTTTGTAACTTATTATTAATAGAATACTTTTTTTGAGGCCTGTTTTTATCTGCCTGTGAAAACACTGTTAGTGTCCCCTATAGCTCTGAAGGGAGCTTTTAGTCAATTCTGACAAAGTAACCCTGATGATGTCACAGGGCTATGTCAGCTTTGGATAGGGGGGTTGAAAAACGTGGTTGTTTACCATGCAGGAAGGATGTCGGGTGCGACTCGAAAGCCAACCAGCACAGTGCTGGTTTGAGCCGGTTTGGTGTAAAAAAACAAGACACCCCATTCCCAAACAGCACTGTTCACAAAATAGTCTCATATAGACATATTGTATGCATATAATGTAATGTAAATAAAAAATGATATCAATTTGCCAAAACGTGTATGCTTTACCCATACTAGGAATACCAAAATTGGTATCTGCTGTAAAGATTTCAACAATTCTTTATTCATTAATTGGTTGCAGCTTCTCAAATGGGAATATTTCCTTTTTTAGTTTTATGTTCAATGATAATAAAAAAACAATATATACATATATAAATATATTTAACAAAAAAATTATATATATCGTTTTTTATTTTATTTTAATTGAAAACAAATCAAATATATATATTATAAATATATATTCACAGGGCAAAATGACTTAATAGATAAAGAATGGACCAGTGATGATAAAAGTAAATATCAAAAAAAATATCTTTGCTAACTAGCATACGCCACTCGGAGTTATACATCTCGTATTTAGACGATCTTTGGCACGGAAAAGAGGGCGGAAAGGGAGGGGCGGAATTCGAGAGAGTGTGCTGCATGACTCACGAGTGCTGCCAGAAAAAAGTAGAGCTACTTACTGTGTCACAGACGCCGTTTCAGACGCCTCGACAGACGCTCACGCAGCTGGAATTTTAAACTTAAGTTAGCAAACGTGCATTAGTTTTCTCCAACTTGAGGTTTCAAAACAATTGGATTTTAAAGCCAGCTGTTTCGATTTGCTCCGCTAGGTAAGCCCAGCTGTGATGAACAAAGTCTGATTGTTAAGTGTGAGAAATACGTCCCCTGAAACTGATACGCCGGTTTGAACGTAATGTTAGTTGTTTCTTCTTCGAGGTGACATTGTGTAGTAAACTAATCGGGACGAAGAGGTGTTGTTTCCCTTAAAAGGTTACACAGTCAGTAAGTCTTATTGGGGCTGACTGGTTCATTTCCATGTGAGTGACACAAATGTCCAACATGGTTTCTTGAACATTGTTTGACCAACGTTTGCGGAAACATTAGTGAGTAAAGTGGATGTTTATTGGCTTGATTGTAACGTTACGTGTTTCTTTTTTTCAGGTGAAGTTAGCCAGTGAGTCAACTGCCACTAATCATCATGAATAGTAAGTACACCTTTTTATAAATCAATTTTAATTAAGTGCTTGTATGTATGTAGCTATGTCTGTCTGTCATTATTATTTTTTAGTACTATCATACAATTGATTCTTCAAGGTATTTCCAAATAAAATAACAAGTGCTATACTTAGTAGAGTAAAATATTGAGGTTGTTATACTTTTCTGTAGTCTTTTAATTGCATGATGCTTAATACTACCATTTGATTAACAATAAACGTTAATCGATTAGTTGATCAGAAGTACTCACGTAATCAAAGAATTTCTCCAAAAAATGTTAGACATTTGATGCTCTTTCTTTTTCTTCTTACATTTATAGTAAACTAAATATGTTTTGAAGTGAACAAGACATTGGATGATGTCAATTTGTGCTAAATGATTAATCAATTCGTTTAAAAAGTAATCTACAGCTCAATTGATAAGACGATCATTGGTTGCAGTCCAGGACTACATTCCTCTGAAAGATGAGATAAAGTTACTTTGCAAATTCAGCTTTTACATACAAAATGGTTGTTTATGTTATACAGTTATTTGTTGTCCTTGACAATTTACCCAACAGTTTTATTTCTTTAAGGTCAGCTCCACCTCAACCAGATACAATAACATGCCAGTAATAATAATCCAATTATATAACCTAACACTCTGATTAGCACCCTTCTGCAGCCTAATGGTATACTTTTTACTTTTAATACTTTTTGCTGATCAGGGCTGCAGCAATAATTTATTCTATAAAACAATGATGAATGCCCATCACAATATCCATGAGTCTTGTTTTGTTCGACCAACAGTCCAAACAACAAAATATTCCAGGAAATTTACCCCAAAAAAAGTGATCAATGAATTTTCTTATTAATCAACCTCTATGGCTGGAAATACTTCTGTACTTCCACAGTAGTAGAATTGTAAATACAGGACATATGGAGTGTTATAATGTTGTATTGTTACTTTTACTAATTTAAATACTCTGAGCATTTAAATCCCAGGTGTGGTCTCTGATTAGGCTGTTGCATCACAGAGGGAATAAACAAGTGGTTGACAGGTTTGTTTCAGTGCCAGTCCTTAATAACAGATTACCGTGTCACCACACTTCACATCCCCTCCTCGGCTTGTGCGGTTACACAACTCTCTACTAGCCGACTGTGTGCTGAAGATAGCGCCCTGTGACATTTTTAACACATTTTATTTATTTTTCAATCATCCAGATTCAGATATGGCTCCTTCGACAACAATCTCCACATACATGAACACAAATGCGACAAAAGGTGAGTAACATTTTTTTATTTATGATATGAACTCACTTGGCTTCAAATCTCCGAGTTGCAGCCAACCAGAATCCTAAATCATGATCTTTAGACTTTGTGCTGTTTTATCAATTCATGTCATGCTTGTGTTTTGTGCAGCATCAGATATGGGGCTTCTAACATCCCTTCCCACACAGGCAGACACCATGATTCAGGGTAACCTCCTACACTTTCATATTTAATTTAATTTTTTTAATCTTTCTATCTATGGCACACAAACCAGTCTCCTCCTGGAAACGCTCTACTTCCCCTCCTGCAAAGTAGAACAATCAAATGAACTCTTATACATCGTCTGTTATCAGTCGCCAGTGGTTTATAAACAAAAACCAACCGATCTGCTTGTTTTATTTCCCCTCCTCAGTGGCAACGACAGCAGCCCCCACCAGTGCAGACACAGTGGTAGCAGGTAACGGGTCGCACTTGAATCTCAACCTTTTCTCAACCCTCCTCGTTTAAAAAATGGCCTTTTAAAAAAATAATCATGTTTGCCTCATTTGTCCAGTGGTTATTGTCCTCATCCTGCTGACGGTAGCTGCTCTGGGCGTCCTGCTTTACCGATATCTGTGCCACAACAAAGGAGACTACAGGACAACGGGGGAGCCGGCTCCGGGAGAGGACCCCGATGACGAGCAGAATAACCAGGCTGTGAGCGAAAAGAAGGAATACTTCATATGAACCTGGTCAAGACCCGGGTCTATGGAAGACTGCTACGAAATGGGACTGTTTATTCTATGTATCTGTGTTTTTGAGGGACGGCCGTGACTTTCTGCACATGGGAGGCGGAGGAGAAAAAAAAGAAACATGTTTAGGATGTGTGTTGCAAAAAGGTGCACAAGCAATACCAAAGATAAGATTGTTACATGGAGTGAATATCAATGGATGAAGAGCAGGTGACGAGACAACAGGTGTGTGTTTAGGTTAGCAGAGCTATGGATAAAACAGGTGGTGGGATTTTAGTACGTCAGTTACATGATCAGTAAACACAGCCTCAATCTGCTACACTATTTATCAGCCATGTTTCAATTGTGCCCTCTACTATCGGCAGAATGTTTCATTCAGACAGTTTGTTTCCCCACCAAACAAACCGCTTACATGATGCGTTATGAAGCTATTGAGGGAAGGGGGGGAGGGGGGGGGGGGAGTTACTTTTATATTGATTTTCTTGTGACCTTCTAGTTTTTTTTCCTATGCAATTATTTTATATGCTAGTTTAAAAACAATGTCCTTTTGTATTATTCCTTGCGAGACGCGGTTACTGATTTATCCATTTGAGATAAATGTGGAAGGCAATAAAACCTGTTCTTGGACTGATGCCATAACAGTGTGACAACTTGCAGTGATATTTAATGTGTTTCAAAATAGTCAGTCATAAACCCACAACCTGACTTTGAATAGGTGTTCAATGCACTAACAACTCATGTTTTACACTGTTTGTTCGATACATATAGCTCCAATGATAAAGTCTAATGAAATCCCATCAAAAAGTTAAAAAAAAAAAAAAAAAAGATATTTGACACCATTTTTCACTATGTATCAAATGATTTCAATGGATGTCCAAACTATCAACAAGGACTGACTTTAATACACTTCATAAAAGTGGGGTTTACTGTGGACTGTTGGATTGAAATGCCAGACGCAATAAACTGGCGACTGTGTAATGCTCAGGTGATATTTGACAAAAATACAGATCCATATTTGACTCAATTCCTTTTATATCAAAGTGACAATATTTTAGTTATTGACTCTTTCGTACAGTATGTATACTAAACTAAGGTGGGAGATCATTATTTATGACAAAAGTGATATTGGTATTAAGGCCAAGCAAGTAGCATCCACTCAAACAATCAAGTTGGTTAAACGATCAATTACCTGTGATGCAATCTGGCCAGGGAAAGGCAACATTTAAGCTATAATCACAACAAAACAACCAAAAATCCCAGGTGTTATCTCAGGTCACAATCTTGAACTAAAAACCTGCCCTGTTCTAATACAATGTATAGAAAATTAAACAAACATGCAGCATTTCAAATTTCCAAAATAACCTTTATTCTAAACTTACATTTTAAATTTTAAGTTTAGTATAAAAAAGTTAAGTGCACCTAAGACCTTTTTAAGGATTCCATCTTTTTGACACTCATCTCCTTTAGTAATCTTAAAAGATAGAATGTGTACCAAAGTCTGTCACATCACTTTAGTACTTGCATTTTTTTTTTACAAAGTATTGTAATGAGAATCCCTGAACTATAAATGTCCATAATCCTTCAACAGAGTAATCCATTTGCTGGCTGTGGTTGGCATAGCATCTACCGGTCAGCTGTACTTTATATTGCTGGGAGAAAGCCACCATTATGCTGCTTTACAAACAGATGGAGCAAAGAAAGAAAAACCTTTTGACTGAATCATATATTTGTTTAAAAGTTTTGATAGCTGTGGCCTCTTCCCCAGCGGAGCTGTATGAAACGACAGCGTGAGTGAGAATAAATGAACATCGAGCCATTTAAAGTGACACGTCGGCCATGTCTGGTATAGTAGCTTTTGTTTATGAGCTGAGTTCATCCGATGAATGAAGCACGTTTCCAGACAGCTGCTCTCTCTCTTCGACCGCACACAGAAATAACTAAATGTCGGTTGACAGCAGCAGCATTTGTTTTCTGGTGGCCACAGCTGTTAAAACTTGATATGGTGTGTCGGATACCCAGTGACACATCGACACTACTAGACACCAAAATTAAGAACATCGACAAATATACGTTTATTGTATCCATACTAACTTAGCTAGTTTCAAATACCATATTTAAGATTGCAAGATAACGTATTATGCAAAGATTCTAACGTTTAATTAGCAGCACAAAAACGTGTTGGAAATGAACAATTATGTGGACAATGAAATAGCCTCATAGCAAGTTTGCGCACACTTTAAGGCTACCAAACAACACAACATATTTTACTCTCAATTGGACTAGACTTGATGGATTTTCTAAAAGGGTCCAGAAAGTGTTTTTAAAGTCATGAAAACTGATTTAAAAAATAAAGAGTAGCCCCTCATCTGTAACCGCTCAGATTAGCGTTTCAGTGCATTGCTAATAAACAAGTAATCACATGTTTACACAGCAAAGATGCAAAATGATGCATCAGTTTAAAGATGTGATTAATCCACATAAAGTGACATTAACACATTAACTAACAATTGCCGTCATGTCAAACTGAAGGTCTTGGTCCAAACCATCTCATACCTGCTTAGTCGAAGAAGATATGTCTGCTTTTAAATTGTGACATTTTTTAATTTCAAGTAATAACCAAACATAAGTGCATTGTAGACCAGATGTTTGGTACAACCAGCTCATTGGTTATACAAAATAAATGATTAGCCTAACTAGTTGTGTAAATGTGGAAAGTAATGAAGGGAAAAAAGAAACACTGAAATATTTATTAAAGTCTCCTCAACTTTTTAAAACGACAATAAACTAATACTATCACAAAGGTGACAATTTTCTACGGTGAATAAATACTTAAAAAATTGGATTTATGACTAAATTATACTGTGTAAAAAGACAGAGAAAACAGTGGAGGGTAGTTCTTGAAGTCTGTACAATAAAACATTTAGTGTATAAACTCTGGGTATCCGACTGGAATAGAAACAGGAGAACAAAAAATTCTAAAAATGTTACACCAACCACCCCTTCCCATTAAACTTACTATTTGGATTTACTTTAAAGTTCTTTCCTTTAAGTTTACTGAAGTTAATTTGCTTTAAATTAGGGCTATACCCAGTGCTCTTTGGCACTTCACTATGTTCATCTACAAATTGCCCAACAAGGTACAGTAAACCACTTTGGATATTGCATGAAATCTTTTCTTAAATTATTTGCTTCAGTTTAGTTTATTTAATTTACAAGTGATTTAAATGTAACAATCTGTCAGACTATAAAACAAATTTGCTGTGATAATTTGGATACTGTGCAAAGGACGAGACAATTCTAGCTAAAAGCATCCAAGATGCTTATTCTTTTTTTTTTTTTGTATAGTTGAGATGTAATTTCTCATGATCATCATACTTGTATTTACATGAAACTATTACACATCTATTAATTTAACTACACTAAAAGTTTTCAAAAAAGACAAATGGATTTAATTTTTTTTGCGCTTCAACTGCAACTTTGTAACTGCATTTCACTTTCACCATAAAGCAGCTAGACTATATAACGCGGGTCTGATATTTCAATATTTAATTTACGTTGCTTTTACAGGTATACAAGAACATCTCAATGTATTTTGTGATCCATTCGATCAAAAGGAGACCAGGTCTCTTGAACAAATACAGATGCCTGAAAGAGGTCCAATCTGGAATGACCAAAAGAGGTTAGACCCATTCAAGAATTATGGAATGAATTCTACAACATTAAAAATTAGCATTTGTCCTCTCCAGGCAGTGGCATTCATCATTTGATCTCTAGGTCAGAAGTGGAGTACTGTACCTTTTACAAGGGCGCTAAAATATTACATTCCGTTAGGTGATATCAGTATTGTGGCATGGCCAAGCAGCCTGAAGAGGGAGGCGTATGGGATGGGGGAAGAACTGGGGCATCATTTGGGGCGGGGACACGGTTTAGGCATGAAGGAGGAGTTGAGGAGTTGTCGTTACCAGATGGTATAACCTCCACTGGATCCACCCAGGAAGAAGTTATTCTTGCGCTGTGCCATTACAACATTGGCCCCCTGCATGGCAGCCAGCTGAGCTGCATTGGGGGGATGTCCAGGAGGTGGGGGCTAGAGAAGGAGAGAAACAAGCACAAGCATTGGTAGAGAGCTGATCACTTTTAGATTTTATAGTAGTCTGCAATAGCAGCCGAATTGCAATAATCCTGAATAATTAGACTCGGTGGATACTCACTGGAATGGAAACACCGCTGCTCGCTGTGAAGCGTGCGCCAGCATCAAAGCCACCATCTACCATCACTGTTGAACCAGGGGGGTACACAGCTCCCATGGGGTAGTAAGCCATAGGGACATTCTGGCCCATTTGCCCAACCTGCATATGTGGCTGCATGGGCATAAACATCTGGGCACCAGGGTAGTGAGAGGACATCTGTGCCACCTGACTGGGCACCTGATGTGGAAGCATATATCTGGGCTGGTAAATCTGCAGACACATATGAAAAAAAGAACTGAATAGAACTGTTCACATAGAGTATTGTGTTATGATAGGGTACATACGTGTAATAGTACCTCAGAATATGCAGGTGGTGTGTCTGTGTAAGGAGGTGCCTGAGGAGACATTTGCATAGCAGGAGGGTATACAGGTGCAGAGCTCTGCTGAGGATACACAGCCTGCTGAGGATATGAACCTGTAAAACAACATTTTACATTAAGAAAATGCTCGTCAATTAGTCCCCACAGTGACTGAAGCAGAAAGTCTAAGATTAATTTTTTAAAAGGTCAAATGTTTCTCAGAAACAAAAAATGTCATGTTTATTGTCAGGCTAAAGCAAATAATTACATATTTCCAGCAGTAATAGAAAACAGCTAAGTTAAGTATTACAATATTGACTGCAGAGAAATTGAGCACATACAGCCTTGCTTGAGGGTTAAAAGCTAGTCCCAATTTCAGTGCCAAATGATGGAGAAAGCTCCAAGATGTATTTTATACACACACACACATTTATATATATATATATATATATATATATATATATATATATATATATATATATATATATATATATATATATATATCCAAACGGCTAACTACGTTTAAAAATGCAGTTGGAAGATATTGTTTTAATTACAGGACCAGGGTTTAAAAACTGAGAAAACGTCAGAAATAAAAGCATAATTGCATCAAGACAACCATATACGACACATCTACACAGAGTTGAAATGCTTTGTCGATTATTTGACAGAAAATGTATTTTGATGATTCATTAAGAATTTTTTTAAAATGTAACCAACATTTTTTTTTTTTCTCTGGTGCCACTTTCCCCAAAGTGAATATTTTCCGGTTTTCTTTATATTACTGTCCGGGTGTGATAATTAACGATGAACATCGTGTGCCATTTGCCGTAGTCAGACAGGGCAATTATTCGAGCAAATAATCGGTAATTAATCGATCATAAAAAATAATCGTTATTTGTCGGCCTCGGCGCTTCAATCCCTGGTAGCAACAAAGGATCCGAGTATGTTCATATAACGAGCATACAGCCGAGCAGAGGGACAAAACACGCTGCATTATACACAGATAAATACGGGATACTTCTACACATACTGCATGTGCAACGTGGATTGAAATGATGGATACAGATTTACATTCCCACGGATGAAAACTAAAACGGTAAAATCCTGTTAGCTCTGCCTGTAAATTCTGCCTGTTGTGAGTGATGATGGCTAACGGGAAATATGTGACCTGGGCGCTAACGCTAATGCTATGCTGATATACGGTGACAGTATATTTGAGCTGTCATTATTTACATCTTTAGTATGTTATAATAGGATATATATACCCGCGATCAACGCGTGCGCTAAACAGTTAGCTAGCCAGAAGACGTCAGTTTATTGTCATGTACGTAGCTAAACGTGAAGTCCGCTTTAGATGGCCACAACCAGCTCTTCATCTCGAGTTAAACAGTCAGCGCCGGAAAACGGACAGCTAACTAATTACCCAAACGAGGTCTGGAGAAATACCTTTGTTGTTCATTGTTCTTGACTGATGCGGAGACTGAGGAATTTCAGATTAAAAGGAGCTCTGCGTATCTTGTCACGGCCTTATTACAGGTTACGGCTTCACGATCATTCACTTCCTTGTTTTTCAGCTTCTTGTTGTTGTGGAAGTGGTGACGTCAGTCGTTCTCTCTCTGTGGTTCGACGCACTCGGTGTTTTAACTGCGCGCGCCCCCTACAGTTAGAATATATATGGATGTTCGATGTTAATATGTATGTTCAAGAGTGACTGTTGGCTTCTTGAAAAGACAACATAATCGGATTTAGCTTTTCAGGTGGAAGAATACAGGCTGGTATTTAAAAACACGGACACATATTGACAGATAGTTATACAGATGGATAGTTTTTCAATATTAGCCTATGCACAGCATAGATAGATAGATAGATAGATAGATAGATAGATAGATAGATAGATAGATAGGCAGGCAGGCAGGCAGGCAGGCAGGCCGGTGTCATAGCAGACAGTTTGAGTTGTCCTAGTAGGAAAAGTATGTGTTACAAACACATTAACAATGACTCTGTCCCTCTATGCCATGGCAGTGTGACAGACAATTGTTTTTCGTGTATTTGTATTTATTTATTGTATTGTGGATTGAACTGTTGTCTACTGATTGGTTGGATTTCTGCTTATTTTGTGCACTTTTTGTTGTTGATCTTTTTTGTTGTAATTTTTTCTAAATTAAGTAAGTGTATTTTTGGTTATCTTTTTGTTTTTCTCCGTATATTGAGAGGAGGCCATTGTATAAGCCTGTGACTACTTGACCTCTCCTTTCACATTTATTTTATTATTTTTCATTATAAGGATTTCATGAAGTATTTCTTCCAAATAAAAAAATACATCTGCGTTTTTCCTTCTGTGTGGAGCTGATATTGTGCATGGGGCCATTGTTAATTTCACTTTATAAGTAAAAAAGGCATTAACATTTAATTTTATGACATTTACCCATTCATACTAATATTACATTGAGATAATAAAGTTATTATACTAACCTATAGCTGCATATTTTAAGTGTTATGGTTACTAATATTGTAAGTTAAACAAAAAGAGCAGTTTTAGGCAACTCTTCGTGTATAGCAGTATTATCTATTATTTCTCTGTGCCAATGCTTCTTTCTCCTCGGCTTGTATTTTCGGTACTTCCCCTTTAAGAGAACATGGTAGCTCGCAAGTCGAGGCAGACATTTTTCAATGCAAGATATTTTCCGTGCATAAATTATGTTCATGACGTAGTGCGAAAGGCCAATTTTGTTGCAATTTAGTCCGACTTTACACCTCAAATATGATTTTGTGAGACACCTCAAGGATTTTTGATTATCTGAGCTGTTGCAGAAAGGGCATCGTCATTAAATATTAAGAGAGAGGAGATCCTAACAGTGCAACCCTCCTTATCAATGCAAATACCTCTTTTGTGTGCAGTCACAGCGCCTGTCTGGGAGCTGAGATGCATTTTTAATTATGTGTGACTGAAACAAACTGTGACAAGGACCTTTATAAAAGCGGGGGATTACAGAAAACAAGCTGCATTTACGCGGTAAGTTGAATACAATAACCGGAGTCTATTCGAGTCTGCTCCTCGCGCGGAGCAGCGAAATGGCGAGAGTTTTGGTTAATATGCAATGTTCGTAATTAGCATAATTTATATATTTATGATAAAGAGAGGGAAATACATAATATTCGGTCTCTAGGCACGGGTAGAGATGATTTCTGTCGCCTGTACGTGGTGGTTAGTGCTCGTCTTCAAAAGTGGCCGACGCGGCGAGACTTTTATTGGCCAGGATGGGGGTGGGGAGCTCATCAACACCCGCTGAAGTTTTGACAGATCCTCATTTCTAACAGGGCATTGCAGCAGCATATGCACCATCTTGAATCTTTTTTTTTCTTCTGATCTGCGATGAAAGTGTAACCACTTCGTGTCGATGATCAGCGTCGTTCATCATGTTTTCTGCAGCCGAAGAAGAGCAACACAACATGGCCTGTTTTCCGGCCCCTCCAAATAGTCTGGTCCTGCAATGACAGAAATAGCCATGAATAAAAATCAGTCCTCTGCATGTGTGGTTTGTTTGAACCAGGATTTGCCCCCTTATTTTCGGATCATTTGGGCTAGAAGGGGACACCCTAAAGAAACAAAATATTTATTTTGTGGATTAAGTGACTTAAATGGGTTCTATGGCACCTTTACAAAAAGATGCATGATTAAAAAGAACAACATATGAGTACGACACACATTTTAACATCAGAAAATAGCACACTAACTAAGAGAAGCACCACAGCTCAAAACGGCTTCAGCTGTGATTTAAAACACCCAATAGAGTCTGCTCAGAGACCCAGGACCGCAAACGCATCGCCCCCTTATGCTGTCAGTCCAGAATGAGGTACAACTAGCTGGCCTTGTTCATGGGACCTGAGGGGCTGAGCAGATTGTATTATTACTCAGGTACTCTGGAGCAAGACCAGTCAAAGCCTTGTAGATGAGGAGTAGGACCTTAAGGAGTGTCTCAGCAGCTCAATGTTTGGCACTCAGCAGAAAGATCTATCTGAACTGTACAACAAGTTGCCAAAGAAAGCAGAATTCATTATGTTTGACAGTACCACCCCTTGCGCTTAGAGCGTAAACTCATGCCCTCTTGAGTACTACCTCACACAACCATAATGTCTCTTTTATACCCTCTGTCACTGCTCAACGTTGTAAAGTAACGATAACATGAGCACATCTCCAACCATGCCTTTCATTCTCTTTCCCTAATACTGTACACTTTTGTACTTCATGTGTTTACCTTTTACTCTTGAATTTATATGTTTTTATTATGTGTGTGTGTGTGTTTAAAAAAAAAAATGGTTATCTTGTGTGTCTTGCACTGTGTTGTTGTTTTTGTTTATTGGTTATTGCCACTGCGGCAGAAACAATTGCCCCTCAGGGACAAATAAAGGTCCTGAACTTGAAGTTGAATTGGATCATAAATTTAATCGCAAGCACATGAAAGTCACATCAGATGCGATATGAGAGCAATATGAGGTCTTAGTGAGTAGTCTAGCTGCAGTCTGGAAGGACTAACTGTAACCAGGTGTCTTGGCTTAGACAGGAATTTGGGGGGGGGGGGGGGGGGGGGACTTAAACTTTGCTGTAATTTAATTGACGAAAATGTTGAGATATTCATTAATTACCAAATTGACGGATCAAGTGCCTTTAGTCAGACTCTAAATCAAATCTTTCTGAGTTTGTTTAATGACTGTTTGTTTTCCCAGAATGTCAGGAAAACAGTGACTGTGGTGGTGCAGCGAACCATGAACTCCCAGGATGCCCCTGCCAAAAATGCCCCACTTACAGTCAATGAGCAGGTAACACTCACCTGCCTGTTAAGACACGATGAAAACACTCTGAGCAAAGCAACACCCCGATAACTTATGTTGTCTTCGAGTTCTTTGCTGCTGTTTGCTCCTGTCCCCCTCCATGTGCCAACATACCGTATCATAAAGGAACGATGAGCTTCCACAGGAGTTCATTGAAAAACACGTTAGTGTTTTATCACCTAATAATGCCTGCTGCTCTGTGCTTGTGAGGGTTACTAGTCTTTAAACTGCCATACTTCATCATTTATTGTGTTTTTTCTCTTTCTAGTAATATTCTGTGTAGACATAGTCAGCAAACAATAGCAATGCGTCACGTGTGTACTGAGGGGAGCTCGAAGAAAGCATTGCTTGAGCTGCATGCTCTTATCATTGCTTTTTGTGTACTCTTGCTTTTTTTCATTTGTCTTTTTTTTTTGTGTGTGTTATGTTTTGGCTCATTGTGTCCTAACATGTGCTCGGCTTCTCTGTTCTCCGTAGCCATTCACTGTCTGACTGCCGAAGTCTTTTTTCAGCCATTTAAATCCTGCACTTTGAAATTCCCTGAAAAGACTACCAGGTATGCATCCTCCTCTCTCTTCCTGCATTGTGTCTCTGCACCTTGTCCTCCAGCCCAGGTTGTCTTGCTGCCTCTCCTCTAGGCCTTTCATGATTGCATACCATGAATCATCAGTTAAGTCCAAACCACGTGTGAATTGAAGTAGAGAAATTCAATTAAGTTATTGTTCCAAATTTTGTGCTTCATCAAGTGACTTTTACCATATTGAAAATGTTTTTTTTGTGTTTCACAAACTACTCACACAATTACATTACATTACATTACATGTCATTTAGCTGACGCTTTTATCCAAAGCGACTTACAATAAGTGCATTCAACCATGAGGACAAACTCACAACAAGAATCGAGAAAGTACCATTTCTTCAATAAAGTTAAACTACAAAGTACTATCAGTAAGAGACATTTAAGTGCTGCTAAAGTGCTACCATGGCGCTACCTTCCATATTCAAGGTATATTATAACAAATGTTTATTATGTTAATGTTAAATATAATGTATATTATAACACATTATAAACTATGTATACACAATACAATTCTAGTAGAACCCTAAACAAAGTAATTAGAATAGAGTAGTTTTGCACATGAGTTATCTCATATTTTACTCCTAATTGCTGCGCAGGTCATTGTGATGTCCAGCCATGAGACTATTCGCGTACTAGAGGTAGAGGTCGATGCATCTCTGCCATCATCAGTGCCCGATGGGAAGAGTGAAGTCAAAGCTGAGGAGGGAGTGGCTCGGCCTGCAGGGCAAACTGAGGCTGGCAGCATACAGGACGGCCCCACTTTGCCCCAGAGCACTGGGGGAGTAGGTAAATCATGCTCATAGTAGAAAATGATGGATCGCAGATGACTTATTATTTATACATACATATTCTGAAATGTTAATAACAGCTGTGAAAACCACTTAAAATGTCAGTAAGCACTAACCCTTGCTGTGCTCCAGCAGTGCTGAGTGAGCAGCAGGTGGTGTCTGTCGAGGTTCCTGCCCCTGCTGTCCAAACGCTGACTCCTGCTGTTCCCGTCAGTTTGTCCCTGTCGCAGCCCCAGGCCGCCATGCCATTCACTGTACAAGGCTGTCCACAGGTATTGAATTTACACACTGATTACGTTTTCAATATTTAGTTGAAGTCTTCAGAGAAAGAATTATGTAGTCAATAGTTGTGTCAATAGTTTCTACTTTCCCTAAAACCAGGGAGTAGTCGCGAAAGCTCGGGTTGCATCCGCTTTGAAAGTGTGTCAATTACTGAGGAAAGAAAAAGGCAAACAGCTTTTAGGGAGGAACAAGTTTTTGTTCCATTTTGACAACATTACTATTCATGTTTTGATTTATACATTAACAGTTTTTCCCAGACGTTTGCAAAATACTTTCTTTTTTTTTAACTTACTGTCTGAACTGTAAGGTTCTTCATCACGAGGATATCATCCATAGTGGTCAGCCAATGTTTGTGACATAAGCGTCAGTCTTGAGCCAGTTCTTAGTCTGGCAGTGAGTAAGACCAAGTATTGTCCCAGGAATAAATCAAGACACGATCAGGGGATATCCTAACACAAATCCTCACCAAGAACAGAACTTTTACTAGAAAGGTTAGATTTTCTTGTAACACCATAATAAAAGTGTTTGGTTCCATGTGATCAAATAGTCTCCATCATAGTTGATGAATATTAAGTATTAAGTAGTATAGTTTTTATTGAGTTTTTCTCCATCTCTGTGATTATGTAGTGGTCTGGTTTATTTTCCACATATCGTACCACATCTTTTCATTTAGTTCTCTCTCCCATTCCGCCTTAACATGCAGATTCCCTCAAAACAAAATATCTATACAATTTAAAATGGAACCTATTTGCTTTTCACCATGCTTTGTTCCAATAATCGTGGGGAGCTTAATGTTAGTATTGTCACGCACAGAAGGTGGTTTACTCTGGGGCTGAGGCAATCGTCTCTAGTGCATCGTAAATGTGAAAAGTAGAACAAATCTGATTCAAATCACCTTAATACACACAGCCGCAGACTGAAGAAACATTTGTAGCAAATGGAACAGAACATACCGCTGCAATAACATAAAATAAAAACATTTGGACTCAAATACATCTTTTTCCATTCCACTATGAAAAAAGATGGAAGTATTTGAGTCCAAATGCAATGATAATGTATCACTGTTTAGTTGAGTGAAATGTCCCCTGTAGAATTACCAGAATGCCAGTACACAGAAAAAAACGAGGTAAAAAAATATAATCTGAAACAAGATTACTCTGTTCATCCCAGTCAAAAAAGTTTAATATACTACATTAGGTGCTGACCCAAGAAAGTTTGGCCACTCTGATGACTAGTATGATGGCCCAGACGGGATCTCTGGGGCAGCCCTTGCTCATCCCCCTCAGTATGGCGGGCTCCATCGGAGGCCAGGGAGGTCTGGCTGTTCTCACCTTACCTACCGCCAACATAGCTTCTCTCCCCGGCCTCACAGCAGCCAACACAGCTGGAAACCTTCTCAAACTGCCCTTTTCTGGCCTCCAAGGTAAAACACCAAGTATCATTTAGCCTCTCACATTTAGATTTTGTCCAAATGTATTTTTTGCTAGATCACAGTTGATTGCCATAGAAACACTTTGGTCCACACTGACATATTTTAATAACTATTAGGTGGATTGCACATTAAGGAGAACAAAAACATAACCCAACATAACATATAAACAAACCTGGTGTTTGAGCTCCAACATATATAAACATATGAATTGATTGATAGTTATGAATGCTAATTCAATTGTATGTTCACATAATTGCCTCTACTATATCTCTGGAACAGTCAAATAATCAGCAGGACTGTATCTCATCGTGGTGCAACAATGTTTTAAATCACATTGAATTGCCTCACTACAGAACAATAATAGGGTTGCAAACTCTTGAATTTTTACTCAGCTGCGACAGTCCTGAACTCTGTCCAGCCCCAACTGCAGACGAACGCTCAGACGATGTTCCAGCCTCAAGCTGCCGTGCAGGTGACGGCGGCGGCGGCCCAGACGGCCAATACTGTCTCTCAGTCCAACATATCGTTAGCAGCGCTCCAGTCTGCAGGGCTCTCTATCAACCCTGCCATTGTAAGAATGCAGAGCAATGAGTTCTACTTTCTTTACTGTTTTATTATATAATATCAGTCATGCAATTACATTACCTGCGCTTCTTACACATGTTGTGTTTTTTCTGCTCAGATCAATGCTGCCTCTTTGGGAACTCAGCCCCAGTTCCTCAGTTCCCTCACTTCCACTCCTATCATCACTAATGCCATGTCCAACATGGCTGGCATCACCAGCCAGATCATCACAAATGCTCAAGGACAGGTTGGTGCCACAAAATAATGCTTCTCACTTTATTCGTGTGAGTTTGGATTTGACTTATGGTGTCTCTCTACTTTGTACTGCCGGCTAAAGGAAAGATGAGGATCTTTTGCAAAGAAAATAACATCATTCTTCTAGTAGTGTATCATTAGCCAGAAAAGACTTTGACAAGAACTCCGTGCCAGTGACATATTTTGCAGGCGTTCATTTCGATGCATATTGGTAATCGCACCCTCTCCAAAAGGATTTCTGGTTGTGTTTCTATTGCCGGGAATAAAAAACCCGGCCTCAAGTTAACAGCAGTCGGCAGTGCTATTTCAAGTCTGTGGAGCATAAGACAGTTTCTGTGTTAACAGATTTGCCTTCTCAAACAGTTCCATCAATCAATCGTACCGTTGTTGCCGCTCGTCTGAGTTTGTGGTGTAGTGTTCAATCTTAAAAGGCATACTTTTATTCCAAGTGAACCGCTAATAGGACGTACATCACAGGTTGTTGAATGTTCTGAAAGTTGGTTTAGTGAAAGTGTTTCTCAAACAAATTTCTAACAATATTTTCAGATCATAGGAACCCTCCCTCTTTTGTTGAACCCAGCCTCTCTAGCTGGAGCGGCTGCGACACCCAACCTCCAGGGTCTCCAGGGTCTCCAGGGTCTCCAGGGCCTCCAGGGTTTCCAGGGTCTCCAGAGTCTCCAGGGTCTCCAGGGTTTCCAGGGTTTGCAGGGTCTGCAAAGCTTGCAAGGCCTGCAAGGTCTCCAAGGTCTCCAGGGTCTCCAGGGTCTCCAGGTCCAGACTGTCACCCCACAGCTGCTTGTCAACAGCCAGGGCCAGATTATTGCCACAGTCGGAAATGGATCTGCAGTTGTAACTTCTGCTGCAGTTCTGCCCAAAGTGGCTCCTCCCCCAACACTTACCAAACCTATTACACAGGTAAACAACAAACATCCATCTGAATTTAGTTTTGAGGTCAGAAAGGACTTAGTCATTTCTGCTTTTACACGTAAAAGCTAAAACAGACCAAAAATGACTGAATATCTAATTGGTAGATCTAACTATTATAATATGAACTATTCCTGAAGGTGTTTAAATATGAGTAAACGTTGTCATTTGCATCATGGCGGGTTATATAATTATTTTTTTTCCTCCCAGGCTTCAGTAACAACTGTCAGCCAGTCACCAATTGTCATCGCCCCTCAGCCGTCTGTACTGAAGAATGCCACCACGCTCTCCTCCATCACCTGTGGAGACATAGCAAAAGTGGGACAGCTTGTCAGCAGTATGTACACCTGCTTCTCATATCCAAACATAGATCCATTTTAAGTAGGTAGTTATTTTTAACCAGATTCCCTTCAACTGTAGAACCCCAGCAGGTAGTCAGCGGCGAGGAGGGCATTAATCTGGAAGAGATTCGAGAGTTTGCCAAGACTTTCAAGATCCGTCGGCTGTCCCTGGGGCTCACTCAGACACAAGTAGGGCAGGCTCTCACTGCAACGGAGGGTCCTGCCTACAGCCAGTCTGCCATTTGCAGGTAATTTACTCCCTAGTTCATGTTACCCTATGGAAGCTTTCTTCAGTAAGGTTTTGTAAAAAATAAAATATTACATTTTCTACACTATTTTCTCTTTATACAGTGTAAAAAACAGAGCATCTGATTGCTAAGTGGACACATTGACTTTATTATCATGCACAAGGCAAGTGTAATATTATTAGAACATCAATGTAGTTAAGGCTTCTATGCAGATAACTACTCATTGTGAATGTATCACAGTGACATATGTTTGACTTTGTAATAAATCATTGTGTATTTTATGTAACGTTACGATAATATTTAAAAACATTTTCATTGCTTTTGCAACATCCCACATACAATTAAGGAAGTCTGTGAGTATAAATTACATTGTATGGCAGATCATAGTTCATATTGTTTATTTATTGGAAACAATTCCTTTAAATGAACATTTTCATTGCTTTGGCTACACTCCATGCAGAAAGAAATACAGACCTCTATGAGAATACATTTAAAGAATTGTTCAAATCGTTCATGACCTTGAAGTAGTACTTTTAATAGGAAAAGCAACAGAGTCATAATTATATAAAGTAAAAATAGGGAGATATTTTTCCATAGGTTGGTTAAAGCTAGTACCCAAAATACATTTCATATCTTAGTTCCTTCCCTGCAAACCGGTTCTTTGTGAATAGAAAAGGAGATGCAGTTAACACAGTGTGTGTTGGCATGAAATGATTTTACTTTTGTAACGCAGGTTTGAAAAGCTGGACATCACGCCCAAGAGTGCTCAGAAGTTGAAGCCGGTGTTGGAGAAGTGGCTGGCTGAGGCTGAGCACTGGAACCAGAAAGGCCAGCAGAATCTGATGGAGTTTGTTGGCGGTGAACCATCCAAAAAACGCAAGCGACGTACCAGTTTCACCCCGCAGGCAATAGAAGTTCTTAACTCCTACTTTGAAAAGAACGCATTGCCAACAGGTCAAGAGATTACAGAAATGGCAAGAGAGCTAAACTACGACCGAGAGGTTGTGCGAGTGTGGTTCTGTAACCGGCGGCAGACGCTGAAAAACACAAGCAAAATCAATGTCTTCCAGGTTCAGTAAGGACCGCGTTCTGCGAGGGTTCGCCACTGACCCTTTTTGGCGTTGTTGGAAGTTGAACATTTAATACGGCGACACGGTTGTGAGTTTTGTTGTAACTAAAAGCCAAACTCTATTAAAGAGTGTGTACCTTTATAGAAAATAAAGGAAATTACACATAATTCAAGTGTAATGACAGAGTACTAAAAACAAGTTGATATTGTATTTTAAGACTGTACATGTGTACAAAACTCCTGTGTGGTGGGTTTCAAGTCAGACTGCATGGTTCTTTTATCATATTAAGTGATAATAATACAGCGATAAGGTCCTATTTAAAAACATTTGGTGAACTTTTATACAAGTGATTTTATAGGCTATCCCTCTGAATTATAATAAGTGGCAGTGCATTGAGTCACATTGATTTTAGTCACATAATTGTCACTTTGTCACAATGGGTGACATTACACTGATATTTGACTAACCGGCACAGTTCTTGCCGCTCAATTATTTTGTATTCATGTAATATTTGTACTACATGAGCAGCTTTGCAAACATAAATAAGCCCCTGTAGACTAAAAATAGGCAAAAGCATATAACCTTATTTTCATCAGAATTTGTTGTCAAATTAATGCCAAAACTGATTTTGTAATCTATGGACCCCTGACTCTGCAACAATCTTTTGGGACAATCATAATTTGATATTTTATATTGATATTTACAAAGATGAGCCTCACATTTCATATTGTTTGGCTTTGATCAAAACAGTGCCCAGAGAGCTTTTTTTGATGGTCCTTGGACAACAAGTTCTTTTCAAAATATTATTATAGCTTCAGCTATTGTCTATGATGCCACAACTGTAAACTTTTTTTTGTTGGTATTTTATAATGTTTGTTTAATTTGTGAGTTAGTGATTGTGCAAATACACGTAATGTATGTGTGGGTGAAACATGTGTGAATTCACTACAGTCTGCCTGTTTTTACACTTCCTGTTTCATGTGCTGATAATACTCTGAGAGTATTTAGTTTTTCCTCTTTAGTTCCCTCAATGGCTTGACTCTGCAGCATTATTATTTCATCTCAAGTTAGATAAAGTGTATGTTAAAAACAGGACCTTAATTTGACTCTTATGAAGAAGGCAGTTTAAAACATTCTTGTGTTGCACCATTTTAAAAAAATATTCTTATCAAGCCAAATTACTAAAAATGCAATTACCTGTTTATTCAAGAAATGGGTTTTGTGGTTAAATGAATTTCAATCTGAATGAGTTTGAAAAGTGTTTGCATGTGCAGTATGAAGTTATTTTCTGTAGGAACAAAACTATGGCCATTTTCTTTATCTTTGCCAATGCCAATTATTCAAGAATTATTTGCACTTTAGTGACAATAGGGGAAGTAAAAGGGATACGAATGGTTTATGTACAGTTCAAGGTTTAGTAGTTATGAATGTGGGATAATTTAATTTCTGCATTTTAATGTTCTTGAACGGCAAGAATCTTTGCTTTGCAAAATGTAGCAGTACTGGCAAAATTGCAATCATCTACTTAACATACAACATCTATCACTACGAATAATGTACTTGTATGCAGAAGAAATGTAAAATACTGCAGTTTAAATGTACATGATAATATGCATTAATCACATTTTTTTATTTTGTGAATTACATGGTTAATATTTTCATTTTAAACAATTTTGAATAAATGGGCCTATTTTGCAATGGACAATATTACAACGTTCTTGCAATACTATGTGTTTTCCTTCATGTTCAATATGGGAGGACAATACATAGTATTGTTTAATATACTAATTTATTAATAGAGTAAAGAAGAGCTAAATTATAATAATAATAATACGATGATAGTCATTTGACTCTGCAAAGCACATAAAGAGTTCAGGTCTTTGCAAGAAAAGAGAAAAAGGGAAGTTTGATGCCTTTTGTCATTTTTTGTCAGATAAATAAACCCTGGTTTTATTAATCACTCTTCATTGTTGTGTATTGATGTATTTCATAATTTGCAATGTTTGTAGTTGATAGTGACCCCTGGCCTCCATAAAAAAAAACAAATTGAAAAATGGGTTGTTTTTAAAAGTAAAATATAATTTATAAAAGCAGGAAACTCCCTTGTTCAACCTCATGTTGTACCGGCCACAAGCGATAGGTGGCGGTAAAGAGCACCATCGTTCTTTGCTCGCACTGTGAAATAATAACACGAAGAAAAGAAACGGAAAGTACGGCAGCTCCCGGTTCCTCACGAAGCTAGATAAACAAACAAAAGCAAGACATTTCATGACATACATTTAGGAGCCTGAGCTCATTTGGACGTGTCTATATGTCCAGATATGTCTATCAGGAGTAACTTGTTCCCGTGAATCCCCAATAAGTGAGGCAAAGCAGGGCTAGCATCCTTCTCGCTCAGTGGTTAGCTCGTCATGTTTATTTTAGTGCTGGGGCGAAGGAGCGCGACATGATGGCATGAAACTGTCGCTCTATTAGCAAGTAGCTATCCTCCTCTCACTTACAGGTATGTGGGTTTTATTTAATTTGATAACGCTATTAAACAAAATGGAAAGAAAAAAAATACAATTTCTTTCCTTATTTTGTTTTTATTTTAACAGCGCATCAGTGCACGGTTGCACTAAACGCGTGTGACGTTAACGATCCCGTTTCCTTCAAGAGCTGCGCATTGTTCAGCTTAACAACCTGTTAAGTTTGTGTCGATTGCATCAACCGCTGTTTGATCCTTGTGTCTCGTTTTAGTTCTGTCCGCTCTTCGATTAAACATCCACATGTTGCTCTATTTACACGATTTGTTTTGGTAACAAGTTCAAGCCACATTCAATGAAAGATAAACGTATTATTTCACTTTCTGGAAGGTTTTGGGGAACTTGGCGCAAGTTTGAACCGCAACTGCACTCCGAAAGATCTGCTAATCGTCACCATGGCGTGGGCTCTGAAGTTGCCTCTCACGGATGAAGTGATTGAGTCCGGACTGGTCCAGGACTTTGATGCCAGTCTGTCGGGTATTGGCCAGGAGCTGGGTGCTGGGGCATACAGCATGAGGTACTGCGCGAGTCCTGTTCTCCAAGTCCGCTGTTGGACAGTAATAATGCTGCAAGTGCAACACACTGATATTCACCAACAGATTGTCTTCTGGTTTGATTTGTGACCCATTTCAATACAGGCTTTAAATTCGATCAATAATATAAATCTAACCCCAAAGTGAATCCTCCTTGAGTCATCACTTTTCAAAGTTTGTGAAACTGCATCACCTTCTTAAGATTTAAGTGTCAGCTGTGTGTGTGTTTTCACTTGACCTACAGCTTTAACAGCAATCATCCCATTTACGACTGCGGAATTTGCTTTGTAGTTTAACAAACAGTTATTTTCAAAAAGTATTCAAACCCCTTCATCTTTTTATGTTGCAGCCATATCCTAAAATCCTTGTCAATCATCACTCAATGACTACAATGAAAAAGCAAAAACTGAATTTGAAATACATTTTATTTAAAATGTGCACATTTATTAAGAAGAATACAAACTGAAATATCATATTTACATAACTATACAGACCCTTTGCTATAACACTTGAATTTCAGTTTCTACATATTGATTGGAGACAACCTGTGGTAAATTAAATTGAACGGACATAATTAGGAAAGGCACACACCTGTCTATATATAGATTCACAGCTGGCAGTGCATATCAGAGCACACACCAAGCGGTGGAAGGAACAGCCTGCAGAGTTGAGACACAGATCTAGGGAAGGATACAAAAAAGTCTGCTGTATTGAAGGTTCCCAAGAGTACAGTGGCCTCCATAATTCATAAGTTGAAGAAGTGCGGAACATCCAGGACTCTTCCTAGAGCTGAAAAAAAAGAGCTCTCAGAGAAGAAGGGCCTGTTTAAGGGGGGTGACGACAAATACCCTGATCTCTGGCTGAGCTCCAGAGATCCTGTGTGGTGCAACCTTCAGAAGGACAACAATCACTGCAAAATCCACCAATCTTGGCTTTAATTTAGAGTGAAAAGACGGAAGCCCTACTCAGAATCCTGTAGGTGCTTTTTTTGCTAACTCCAATCTGGCTTTTAGTGAGTGTGAGAAACATGATTCTCTGGCCTGATTTAAATCAAGATTAATCAGTTTGCGTAAGTACGGAGAAAACAAGGCCCCACTCATCACATGCATATAACCATCCCAACGGTGAAGTATGGTGTTAGTGGCAGCATCCTGCTCTGTGCTGTTTTTCCGTGGCAATGTTTAGGGAAAGCTGAACGGAACAAAGTACAGACATATCCTGACTGAAAACTGGGTCCAATCCCTAAATCCAGGTGGGCAGAGCTTATTGTGTCATCACTAAGAAGACTTGAGTCAAGGTGTCTGAATACCTAATGTCAAAGGGATATTTTAGTTTGTTGTTCTGTATGTGAAGTCCTGCACTTGAATGGAAAATGTATCACCACATGCAGACTAATTGTAAAGGTTGGTGACGATCAGACAAAGAATACTCTTTGATGAAATTTGAGTGGGGCATTAGACTTCCACAGGCCATGTCCACACGACTACGTTTGCACTACATTTCCATGTTATCCTATCACCATGCAGCATACTCCTGATACATTAATATACATATATCTGCACACTGTCATTTTTTGTCAAGAGCTTAAAGTCTAAATATATATTTATGATGTTTGCTCAGTTTTTCATGATGGTAATTATGTGAAATGCACTTAGGTTTGGATGACTCGCGTGCTTTGCTGACGAAAGATCCCTCTGTTGTGTTCCCTTTCTTGGCTGGTTAAGTGCTCTGTTAAATGATACGGTTCAAGCTGCAAAGTGCATGCTTATTCCTGAAATTCTTCTGTTTAGAGGAGCTATGAGATACTGACTTGGTATTTACTGGTGATGGTGCCCTAGTTGCCCTCCAATATAATTTAATGAACTGCAAAGCAGACAAACGCCATAAACCGGCATTCAGCCTCAAGTGTTGCTAGACTCTCCATTTGACTCCATTATTTTTTTATCATGAGGTTTCTTAGAATCAATAACATCGACATGGCAGCTCACTAACAGTGTTCTTCTGTCTCGGTTCTCCAGCGACGTGCTTGCTCTGCCCATCTTCAAACAGGAGGAGTCCAACCTGCCTCCAGACACCGACAACAAGATCCTCCCCTTTCAGTATGTTCTGTGTGCAGCTACCTCGCCAGCCATTAAACTGCACGATGAAACCCTCACCTACCTCAACCAAGGTCAGCATCGGGATCCCTGCCACACTGCACTTTTCAGATTTATGTAAATGTATCAATACAAATCAAATTGTGTAATTCTCAAAGCACCCGTTAAGAGTGAAATGCAGTAAGTGCTCTTATGCTATTGCAATCATTTAAATGAGCTAATATGTATAAATTAGTGAAATAGGCTCCTTTCTGTGCAAACAAGCCTCATTGTAAAAATAGTCCAATTCACAAAGATTGCCGCCAAATGCAGTTACAGTAAAATTATTATCCTCTTTAGAAAGATGGCGGTAACTGAAGTGCAGAAGGGGTGTAAATGTATACAACTTAATAGCGTATCGTTTCTGCTGCGTTGGGATCGCTGCAGGCAGGGACTTCCAAAAGAAACGTGTGAGTCCGAGCAGAGCCTGGTTTATATGGACCGGCCCTAATCGACTCCATGTTCCTGGCTCAGGCTGATGCAGTGGCCTCAAATGCACTTATACTTTGCACCACGGATGATTGAAATCACACACAAAAAAGGGCAATTGCACTCAGCTGCAAAACTTTATGGCCATGTTTGCACTTTATTATCATTAGCGCAATGTCTTTGTGAATAAAACCTTTCTTTGTGAATTCGGCCCCTCAATTGCCTTTTTACATATTTATCCTATATATTATATTATCTGGTTAACTGTATATCTTCATAGACAAATGTAATGAGTTGAAATTAGGGGTGGGGGGGAATCTAAATGGATATATTTTACAATGTGGTCTGTTTTGAATACACTGGCACCAGCAGTTTGTTAGTCATTCAGGGCTACATTTTTCTTTTGTGATACACAATCATAATTATCTTGTTTATGTGGCATGGTGGAATTGACTATATTTAATGTCATGCTGTTACTATGGGCAACCTCCTTTACCATGATAATATCCCATTGCAAAATAAGCGCCATATATGTAAATTATGCATTCTTATGATTAGTATAGCTACAATTGTTGGATTTTATTTGTGAATGTTTATTCACTATATGGATTTGTCATTGCAGGGCAGTCCTATGAAATTAGAATGCTTGACAATCGGAAAATTGGGGAACTTCCGGAAATCACCGATAAAATGGTGAAGGTAAGATTCAGACCCGTACACGCATACATGACAACGTATGTATGATGGACTGCAGGGACAAACCAGCATTCACATATTAGCTTCAATAGCATTGACGCAATCTGCCTAATTCTTTCTAAAAAGAAATCTCACAAAATTTCAGAGCATCATCCGTGTGGTGTTTCATGACCGACGACTTCAGTACACAGAGCACCAGCAGCTGGAGGGCTGGCGCTGGAATAGGCCCGGGGATCGCATCCTCGACCTGGGTGAGCACAAAATGAAAAATGCCGGTCTACTTTGATGGCTCCAGAAGGTTCTGGTTCTTATCTAGTGTGTTGGATTTGTGTGTGGAAAGATTTGTTGCTGTGCAGCCTTGTGTGCATGTTAACCATCCAGTAGTTTTGGGATGAATTCAGGATGTTGACTGTTGGCCTATAACTGCAGGGTTTAGACAAGGGCAATATTATGGAGAAAATGGTGTGCATCAAGAACTCTTTTGATAACAGCCTGTTTTACATTGATCCATTGCAGATATCCCCATGTCCGTCGGCATAATCGACCCCCGGGCTAACCCTACTCAGCTTAACACTGTGGAGTTCCTTTGGGACCCATCAAAAAGAACCTCAGTTTTTATCCAGGTAGCATGACGGACAACACTTTTGTTTTCATTCATTAAAAGACAACATCAGTAATCTGAGGCAATTTTAATCCTTTTGGCATCATAGATCTAAGCTTGTTAACGTTCAGTTCACTTGACATTTTGCACAATAGAATAGATGCCATTCTGCAGGCAGTAATTACTAATAAAGTTGTGTAATGCAGTTGTATTTCTTTATCTGATTTAACTGACCTGAGTTTTATGTTTTTGTCATCATTCTTGTGCAGATTTGTATTTTATTTAATATTCCTTTCCTTTTTAGGTACACTGCATCAGCACAGAGTTCACCATGCGCAAGCATGGAGGAGAAAAGGGTGTCCCTTTCCGAATCCAGATAGACACGTTTAAAGAGAATGAGAATGAAGAGTACACCGAACACCTCCACTCTGCCTCCTGCCAGTTCAAAGTCTTCAAGGTGAGAGAGAGAGAGATTTTTGATTTTTACAAAAACTTTATTTCTACATAGAACAATACGAACATACAGACACATTAACTAACTACACCCAACAACAAAAACCCTCAACACCCTTTTGTCCCTGAGAGGTGGTCCTGAGACCCCACTCAGTATGGAGTCGGGAGTTTCCTCTTCTTCCTCCTGCAGCATCTTCTTCTCAACCTCCTCCTCCTCCTGCAGCATCTCCGTCCCGTCTTTCTCCTCCTCCTGCAGCCTCTCTGTCCCGTCCTTCTTCTCCTCCTGCAGCCTCTCCGTCCCGTCCTCCTCCTCTTCCTGCAGCATCTCTGTCCCGTCTTCTTCTTGCATCATCTCCCCTTTGTCCTCGGAGCAGGGCAGCCACCGTCGCCTCTGGAAATCAAATCTCTGCAGGACCTCATCACCCTCCCTTATCTCTCTCTCCACATTCTGCGCTATCTTCCTCAGTCTGTAGCCCTCTTGCTTTGTAAAGCTTGTACCTGCTTCACCGGCCATGTGGTGCCTAATGGACCTAGCGAGCCTTGGCATGTCTGAGAAGTGGTTGTCTATCACCACCCTCTGGTTCTTGGTCCTGACTAGATACCCCCTTATCCTGCCCACGCTGTATACTCCTGGCCTCTCCTCCTCCTCCTCACAGGAGTCACCCTCAGCATCTGAGTAGGAGTCCTCCTCCAAAACGGCCTCAGCCTCCTCCTCCCCTTTACCCGAAGCCCCCTTCTTAGCCTGCGAGCTTTCCTCATCCTCCCTACTCTTCCTCTTCAGACGGTGAGCCTGACTCTTCTCCTCGTCCACCTCCATGCCAACCTCACCGTCTGCCAACTCGACCTCAGCCTCCTGCCCACGTTTATCCCTCCCTGCCCCTTCCTCCTCCACCTGCTGGACCACCTCTGCCCCTTCCTCCTCCACCTGCTGCACCCCACCTCCCCCCTCCGTGCACCCCCACATCCCCCCTTTGTGCTCCCCTCCTGCCCCCCACCTCCCCCCTCCGTGCCCCCCCTCAGCACCCCACATCCCCCCTTTGTGCTCCCCTCCTGCCCCCCACATCCCCCCTCCCGTGCCCCACATCCCCCCTCCCGCCCCCCACTTCCCCCCTCTTGCCCCCCACTTCCCTCCTCTGTGCTCCCCTCCTGCACCCGACCCACCTCCTCCCGGCCTCCCTCCTTGTCCCCTCCGTCCTCCCCGGTGTCTCTCTCGGTCGGGTTCCCCTCGGCGCCCTTCTATCCACCAGATGTCTTCTGAGGACAGGCCCTGCTCTGGTGTCCCTCCCTCCCACAACTAAAACACCTCATGTCGTCTGACGTTGCGAAAACGACATATAAAACCCCCTCCACTCTCACTCTGAATGAGGTGTTCAGGGCCCCGTTTCTGTCATTGAGGACCATGAACAGCTGTCTCCGGTGAGACACCACGTGTCTCTGGAGCTGAGACCTGAACCCAGAGGACAGCTTCCTCACCTGGGAAATAACCCTCCCGTACCTGGACAGTTCCCCCACCAAATCCTCGTCCTTCACGAACGGGGGGACGTTAGACACCGTCACCCTCACCGCCGGTGTGTACAGAGGAGAGACGGTTACGTGCGTGTCGGACACCACGACCCCGCTCTCCACCACCGCGTCGGCCTTACTCACGCTGTCCAGGAAGATGACCACGGCTTTGTTCATCCGCGCTGCGGACTTCACGCTGCCGTGGCCGACCAGCACCCCCACCGCGAGGCTGCAGTCCTCCACCGAGCACGGGAACCCGGGTACAAGTCGGATCCCGTGTCTCCTGGATAAGTAGTGCAGCTCCATGCTACTGTTTAGCACGGCGAGCAGCAGCACGCGCTGCTCGGCTGCACACCGACACACACAAACACACTACACCCGCCAACCCACACACGACCCCGTGAAACCTACACCCCGCTACCCGCTCTCATACCCCACACTACCCGGTGAAATAACGAGAATTAGCCACAAAAACGATCTCAGCTACCACGCTCCTAACACTCAACACTCCGAGAGAGAGAGAGAGAGAGAGAGAGAGAGAGAGAGAGAGAGAGAGAGAGAGAGAGAGAGAGAGAGAGAGAGAGAGAGAGAGAGAGAGAGAGAGAGAGAGAGAGAGAGAGAGAGAGAGAGAGAGAGAGAGAGAGAGAGAGAGAGAGAGAGAGAGAGAGAGAGAGAGAGAGAGAGAGAGAGAGAGAGAGAGAGAGAGAGAGAGAGAGAGAGAGAGAGAGAGAGAGAGAGAGAGAGAGAGAGAGAGAGAGAGAGAGAGAGAGAGAGAGAGAGAGAGAGAGAGAGAGAGAGAGAGAGAGAGAGAGAGAGAGAGAGAGAGAGAGAGAGAGAGAGAGAGAGAGAGAGAGAGAGAGAGAGAGAGAGAGAGAGAGAGAGAGATTTTACAAAAACTTTATTTCTACATAGAACAATACGAACATACAGACACACTACCTAACTACACCCAACAACAAAAACCCTCAACACCCTTTTGTCATTGAGAGGTGGTCCTGACTAGATACCCCCTTATCCTGCCCACGCTGTATACTCCTGGCCTCTCCTCCTCCTCCTCACAGGAGTCACCCTCAGCATCTGAGTAGGAGTCCTCCTCCAAAACGGCCTCAGACTCCTCCTCCCCTTTGCCCGAAGCCCCCTTCTTAGCCTGCGAGCTTTCCTCATCCTCCCTACTCTTCCTCTTCAGACGGTGAGCCTGACTCTTCTCCTCATCCACCTCCATGCCAACCTCACCGTCTGCCAACTCGACCTCAGCCTCCTGCCCACGTTTATCCCTCCCTGCCCCTTCCTCCTCCACCTGCTGGACCACCTCTGCCCCTTCCTCCTCCACCTGCTGCACCCCACCTCCCCCCTCCGTGCCCCCCCTCAGCACCCCACATCCCCCCGTTGTGCTCCCCTCCCCCCACTCTCACTCTGAATGAGGTGTTCAGGGCCCCGTTCCTGTCGTTTAGGACCATGAACAGCTGTCTCCGGTGAGACACCACGTGTCTCTGGAGCTGAGACCTAAACCCAGAGGACAGCTTCCTCACCTGGGAAATAACCCTCCCGTACCTGGACAGTTCCCCCACCAAATCCTCGTCCTTCACGAACGGAGGAACATTCGAATGCAAATATGTTGTTATCTATGACCACCTGAATGACTTCCACATGACCTGTTTCAGCCTAAAGGTGCAGACAGAAAGCAGAAGACTGACAGGGAGAAGATGGAGAAGAGGGCACCACAGGAAAAGGAAAAGTATCAACCCACCTATGAAACCACAATCCTGACAGAGGTTAGCATATTACTAATGTGTGAAAGGGATGCATGATTGGGTAAATAAACAAGTCATTAAAATGAAACGCCACAAAGGTCAATGATGTGAACAGACCCTGCTGCAGTAAAATGAGAAACTTTCCAAAAGGTCTCCGATACCTGGAAACCCTTTTGTCACACTATTGTCACCGCCAAAATCAACAAGAGATGAATAGTTCTCGTAGTAGCTTTAAATGTAAGGGAAAGGTGCAGAAATATATTTGGTAGGTTATTGCAACAATAACAAAAGTGTTCTCTTGCAGTGCTGCCCCTGGCCTGAGGTCACATACGTCACCACCAACTCTCCATCACCTGGCTTCAACAGCACACCCAACAGCTTCCCAGTGCCAGAAGGGTATAAGTGTTTCACAAAACTGGCCAATGCTTCATAATAAATGCTGCTTGAATTTAATCAACCATGAAATCCACATAGTAGTTTTGAGGTTTTGGTTGTTGAGGAACACACCTGGTGTTTAGATTCTTCTAAATCTGGATTTCTGAAATCTTCCATGGTTCTAACTTCGTACGTTTTTCATCCTTTTTCAGAAATGGATCGCCAAGCCACCAGCCTGAGCCTGTCGTTCAGGTAGCAGATGTAAGTTCAAGTGCATCTTCACTGCCTGGCTAAACTAGTCTATTCTCTCAGGCCTAACTTGATATTGATAAACCAAAAACACAAGGTCTGCTCACCTTCAAGACATCTAGACACTTTGTTGTGTTACAGGAATCCAGCAAATGATTCTATGTGTATACCTTGAAAGAAAACTTGATAGAATATTTCATATTGTACATGCGGTGTGTGTGTGTGTATATATAGGACTGAGATCTCTCCATGTTTGCAGTATTTCAGTTTATTGCACTCAAAATCCTGCTCGTCATATTTTGGCCTTTTTTGGAACATGTTTCAAAAGCTTAATTAAAACTATCCAACAAGTTTGGTGATGTTTGGGCAAACTTGATAAAAAGCCATTTGATTTATGGCCTAATATTCTCCAGGACCATGCACATGTTTAGAATGATTGGTGCACCTTTTATTGAGTGATGTTCAAAATAGCTTTTCACACTTTCATTCAAATCTATCCTGCAAGTATGTTTTTGAGACAAAAAATGGTGCACATCCTTTCCAGTTGTTGGGCCGAGTTTCATGTTCCAGCTCGCAGACAGACAACATATAATAACACACCTTGGTAGCCTGAACCTTAATAATAATTATGAGTCAAATTCACCTTTAACTTTGTTTCTTGGCAAATTTAATTATACTCAATCTGGAGGGATAAGGAGGCGAATAGAGATTCTGTAACCATAACTGAATATATAAAACGATTTCAAAGACGCTGGATTATTTACATAACATTAACATGTGTATCATTAATTAATGTTTCATTTTTGAATATCAAGTTATTGTCAATATTGGAATATCACAACACACCTACTCTTCACAAATGAAAGTGTTGGGTTATGTTTGCCCACATTATAAATTAACTCCATAGATTCAAAACTTGTCAATATACGTCTTTTTCGCCATTTTCTTTGCGTGTTTACATGCGTCTTGTTGATTTTGAATGTTTTCTCAAGACGGTATGAACAGTATGGCATGAGGTAATTTTAGAAAATGGCAGTATATTCATATGTGACTCGTACAAGCCAACTATGAAATTCCCTTTGAGAATGGTGCAATTACATGTTTTATTCTGAGTTTGTTTTCTTCTTTTTTTTTCAGAATTTGTTGCCCACAGCAACACCACAGGATGCACAGCAGTGGCTTTTAAATAACCGCTTCTCACCCTTCTCTCGGCTCTTCACCAACTTCTCAGGTAGTCTGGCTTTTGAATACAGACTTGCAAATTAACACTTGTTCTTCCTCGTAACACTTCTATCACTACTGTGACTTCCTCTAAACAGCTACACTGAAGCCCCTGTTTATTCCATCCCTATTTCTTATTTTCACTCCAGCTGCATGAATGAATACATACATACATCCACACTATTATGTTTTCATTTTAAAACAAAAAAAAGATCTCGATCCATACAGAGATGCGTTTCAGCATCGTTTTCATGACCATTCACGGTCACTTGACGGTATAAACAGGAAGCAGATTTTCAGATGGAACTTTTGCTCAGTCATGTGACCGTGGCGTGACTAATCAGAGAACGACACGTCGTGACTGCTAAGACCCAATCAAGTAGCTAACGCGGGTGTCTACGTCATCGTTTCCAAACTTCCATGTAGTCGGTGCTCTTAAAACTCCGGCAAAGTGTGGACACTCAGTGTAAACATGGCAAAAGATATGTGTTTTTAAAATGGAAACATGGTAGTGTGGACATGGCCTAAGTGTCCTTTAGCAAGGCACCAAATCCCTGCTAAAGGACACTGGGCTGTCTGTCTGTAGGTGAGCCTGTATGGTGACCTCCCAGGTGGTAGAATAAGTAAAAGATGAATCTTTTACTTGCATATTTGACATGTTGTTTTTATAATTTGTCTGCACATGTTGCAAATGCTGGAGTCCCCAAAACAAACTTGTAATTCTAAGAGTGAAAGGTTTTATGCCCTAAACAAAGGTCTTGTTTTGGTGTACCAGGGGCAGATCTGTTGAAGCTGACCAGGGAGGATGTCATTCAGATCTGTGGGCCAGCTGATGGTATAAGACTCTTCAATGCACTGAAGGGACGGTGGGTCTTCGTCAATCGAATCCCATCTCACAAATGCATCTATGTATCACAAATGGAAGGTTGGTTATTCTCTCTGTGGACGCTGTTGACAGGGTGGTGCGCCCGAGGCTGACCATTTACGTTTGCCAGGAGTCTCAGCAGGCGAGGGAGCAGCAACCGAAACATGAAAACGGAGATGCTGCCGCAAACACTTTCTTTGGTCAGTGCATGTTCATAGCACCACATCAAAATATCAATTATTGGAAGAATAAGAAAAGCAATATTATTGTGAATATCCTCAAATACATGAAACAATTTGTCAATATCTTGTCTGACATGCAGCCATTGCTATAAAAGAAATATGGTTGTGTATATGAGAGCAGTGCAGAGCAAGCCAGTGGGGCACATATGCACTCGCATGCACTCATGGCTGGCTATGTAAACAAAACACAGAGAGGCTCGGATTTCAACAAACAAAGAGGGAGAGCTACTTAATTTATCTGCTCAGGGTGCCCATTACTCCACATTCAATTCAATTCAGTTTATTTTGTATAGCCCAATATCACAAATTTGCCTCAGAGGGCTTTACAATCTGTACACATACGACATACCTGTGCCAGGACCTCACATCGGATCAGGAAAAACTCCCCAAAAATAACCTTTGACAGGAAAAAAAGGGAAGAAACCTTCAGGAGAGCAACAGAGGAGGATCCCTCTCCCCGGATGGACAGATGCAATAGATGTCATGTGTACAGAATGAACAGCATTTACAAAGTTACATAAACACATTACATGAATATGACAATGTATGAATGGACCTCCAATCCATGAAATAGAAGGAGGTAGAGAGGAGGGGGGGGCGCGCATCAGCAGGGCCAACGCGGGAGGCCGGCTCACCAGGCATCAGACACCGCCAGGTCCAATGGACCCTATGAGACGTAAAGTCACAACCACTCCGGGGAGGAAGCAGAGTTAATAAGGTGCAATGGAGAGATGTAAATTCATCCATAAGGAGAGAGAGAAGAGGAGATAGGTGCTCAGTGTATCCTAAAACATCCCATAGCAGCATATCTAGGAGCTCGACCAGGGCAAACCTGATTCAGCCCTAACTATAAGCACTATTAAAGAGGAAAGTCTTAAGTCTATTCTTGAATGAGGTGACTGTGTCTGCCTCCCGAACTGAAAGTGGAAGCTGGTTCCAGGCAGACAAATGACAGCAAACCCCACAAGATATCAGAAAGTTGCAAAGCAGCAGTGATGTTATTACACTTTTTTCCCCCAGATAAAACAAACAGGATTCGTTACATTTAGAGCTATAACTTGTTAATTATTAAACTTAAGATGTGCAGGTTTTTAGATTTTGATACCTTTTGAACAGAGCTGCACTAACCCTTCCCAAGCCAAGCTATCTGGCTGTCGGCTGTAACTTCATACAAACATTATAATTGCTCAGCCAACTCATTTTTTTCAACTATTCTTTTTGTTCTGCTGTGGTAGCTGCTTATGCCTTCTATTTTATCCCTGAATTATTGTCAAACGAGTTGACGTAGATTTTAAACAAATGCCTCACTTGCTGTGCAGAAGGGGACTTGAGGCAGATTTTAATATCCATAATAAGAGAATAAAAGAGCTGTATTTAACATTATGAACAATAATATAGCAATAAACAACTGTTAACTATGGCTAGATATAGTGCAGTAATGTCTGTATGAGCAGAGAATTAAGTCTCTCCCTCTCGTCAACAAAGCAAGCTTCTCCTTGCTTTGTTGACAAAGCCGGGCCGGCCATGGTGCATGTTAGCGTGCCCCGCAGGTTGGCTCGCTGCCCTGCACTGCTCTCATACGGCGGTCACAGCTGATAATGAATGAATGGTGTTGTTATTGAAGAGCAGCATCCACCCTCCGGTTCCCCCTCAGGTGTCCACTGTTGGTGCTGTATTCACTGTTTGTCAAAATGTTGAGAGGCAGTTCAAATGCTTCCAATCTTAAATCTTGCACCTTTTTAATCTCCCTAAATGAATTTTGTCATCGCAACACGTACTTGTGTGAGAAATATAAATGTGTGTTTTTTTTTTTATTATTATACATTTTTTTAGTATATCATGCCATTTACCTGGAGGACCTCACAGCTGCTGAGCTGACAGAGAAGCTCGCTCAGCTCTTCAACATCTCACCCAGGCAGATAAATCAGATCTTCAAACAGGGTCCCACTGGCATCCATGTGCTGGTCAGCGACGAGGTGAGTAATCCTCCTGCTCACTGCCTGTAAGCTGGGTATACACTGGACGGATTCAGAAATGTTGTTTAATTCCAACTGCTACTGATACATCTGTAATGTAAAGCCAAAGCTCACATTGTATGTGCTCACACTGTCGAGCTGAGTGCTCACACTGTATGTGTAAAATTATAAATATAAATGTAAAAAGATTAGTTTGAAAGCTCCAAGGCAGGTAGAGGTTTGTTTGCCAGCAGAGGTCTGTCACGTTACACCAGCAGGGCTCACACACATTAATGCCAACAAGGCAGTCTGCCTTGATCATCTATGCCACACTGATGCAAGGGGCAACCTGGCCTCCATATCTTCCGTCCACATGGCGCGTTTTGTCGCCATGGAAATGTCAGATTCTGTCACTTACACATTTTACTCACAGATGATGCAAAATCGATACCACACGCTGGTAAACAACTCTCCCACCGACATTAATCATGTACACTCTTTTTAACAGATGATTCAGAACTTCCAGGATGAAGTATGTTTCGTTTTGGACACAATGAAAGGTAATTGAGTGTGGCATTAATGTGTTTCTATACTTGACCTGGTGCCTTGATGAACTTATCATTGCCAGTTTATTTATAATCCCCTGCTAAGTTTTCTTTTTCTTTCCCTTTTTTTTTTTCCAGATGACACTAACGATGGCTACCACATAATCTTGAAGTGAATACTGCGCGGGAGAATAGCGTTGTTCTCTTCTTTAGACCCGATCCAGTCAAGCCCTCTAGAGCTTCATATTCTTCGCTGTTCTTTGAATACGTGGGGACGCCCACGAGAAGTGTCTTGAGGATGCTAGGAGGACCATGTGACTGTAGCACCTGGCCCTCTCCTCATTTTACCTTATTGTCTTACTTTTGAGGTAGTGACTGTTACCACAGTGAAGTGAACAATCTCCTTGTCACCCTACCATTGTCTCCGTTTAGTGGTTGCGTTGTCCTTGGTTGCTTATGTCTTGTGAAAGAGGTTTATGGCACTACAGCTGCTATCACTGTTTATTTGTTATCTGAGCATCTGGTGCGCCAAAGCTCTGTGCTACAGAAACAGTTTGTCATCTCTTTAAAAACCAACAACCAAATATGCAAAAAAATATAATTAAGTGACAAAAAAGACTGACAGTACTTGACTTTCAGCCTGCAATGCAGCACCATTTCTCCTCTTCATGCTTGGTTGGCTTTCTGGGATCCACTGAATCCAGTCTGCAAGAAACACGGTATAGCTAACGCAATCACACAGTCACATCAAAGAATCACAAGAGACATCAAATCAGTAATCAGGACATTAGGGGAAACCGTTGGAATCCAGCGGTCCTCAATTACATCGGAGTCCTTTTGAAAGCGAACAATGTCAGTCTTTCACTGGTTTTAAGTGTTACTTTTGAGGAAGGAAAAGCTTTTCCCAGATATTGTTAAATCCTTGTAGTTGGTGTAGAGTGTTACTACCTATGAAGCTTGAATGATAATGAAACACCGTCTGTGTTTGTGATCTCAGTGGCTACACCAGCAAACTGTCTCCTGTTCATGTGGTTTCAACCTTATTTGTAAATAGATCATTATTTTAAAATGTTTTGATAAAGAATCATGTTTCTTTGGCAGTTAAAAGAAAAAAAGTATTTTAACCAACTATTGTTTTTGAATTTTACAACATCCAAATACTAATGCATGTAATTGAGCTGTTGGTCACATCAGAGCTGCATGTGAAAATATATGGTTAGTTTATGTTCAGTCCATTGTACTGCTTTCATAAAATTGATAGCTTGACATTTTAGATACCAATTTTAGCCACATATTATCATCATTATTAAAATGTGTGTCCCTGAGGTGTTTGCAAAAAAATTAAAAAGATTTTTTTTTTTTAACTATCGTAGTTCTTAACCTAAAGTGTGTCTTATTATAAATACATGTTTCCCTTTGCTGGATAGACGTGAAGTACACGCACATGTACTTGTGTTGCCATGGAAACGGTAGCTTTAACACAACAATAAGTCAGGCTTATGTTAAATGCCATATGTATCAAGATGCTTGCGAATTGTGCACGTCTATTTCTGAGCAATATGAACAAAGAAGCGGAAAAAAAGAAATCACTTCATTTCCCAGCATGCTCCGGTGTAGGGCATGCCTGTGATGTCACAATAAGTATATATACGGCTACAGGGAAGAATTTCTTCCTCCATTGTTACATTGTAACAAACGGGGCCGGGGAGAAACCGCAACGGGGAGAAAGGATTCTTCTCGTTCCAACATTTGCAACATTTTGACACGAATCTTAAGAAAGGGGGGGTGGAACAAAAGCAGCCACATTCCGCGTTAATGCGAGACAACAGCGAAATAAGCACCGCCGACTGAACCCGCCCCGGTGAGAAAAAGGATAAACGAACACAGATGTCAGCGGATTTCTCCATCGCAAGCAATTTTTTTTCGTTATCAGGAAGATAACGACATTAGGCTCCCGTTACATTATTCATGTTGCATCGGAAAATGTTGGGAAGTAAAACGCAGCTGATCATATGACGTTCCCTCTTTCTGCAGTCTGTCCTTTTAAATAGAAAGGCATGCAACATTTAAATAAAACATGCAGGTCTAACACACAGCTCCTGCTTTCTTTCTTCGCGAGACACCAGTGTGCAGAACAATGAGCATGGAGCCGAACTATAGCCTCATATAGTCCGATTTAAGTGTTGTAAATTGACAGTCACGCAAGCTTTCGGACAGATTACTTTAGGTTACCGTTGCACCATCGGTTGCAGTCTGGATACTCGGGTTTGACACACAAAAAAAGCAACTCATAGGGCGTTGGAAGATTGATGTGCAGCTAACATTGAAAAGGGACACGACCTCCGAGTTGGTTGGAATAAGGGTCTCTGTTTCTGCCCCAGGTAAGAGAGTTTGGTATTTCATTAGCGGTTTGCCATTGTGTGTGTGTGTGTGTGTGTGTGAGAGAGAAGCTGGTAAACTGGAGAGGGCGGTTGAGCTGTTGCCTATTAGACTGATCATATCCAACCTCCCCCAACGCAGTCAGTTGCTGCATGTACACAGTTGACCAACTACCTCGCCAACGCTGCACATCCCTGCAGCGAACAACGTTATACTACGAAGTCACAGTTGTCCGTAGGCGTTCAACTAAGTCCTTAAAGGAGCAGGAGGGGGAGTCTGCTTCTCACAAGGGAAATGAGCCTTCCATCAAAATTCTGCCTGTGCTCTGTTTGCCCTATTAATGTTGGGAGTCCCCAGGTGGAAAATGGTTCACATTCATGCTACAAGCATAAATAGCATCTCGACTGAACATGTAAGACATTGCAGCCCCTTCAGATGTGTTAAATGAAATATGACAAGAAAAGAAAAAAGGAATTCCAAAGAAGAACATGGATGAAAAATCCACATTAAAAATGAATGTGTGCAGTTTCAATGATGTTGCACAGTGCACAACACAGACATCTACAGCATCCACCCCATGCATCAACACATGAATTAAAACACAGTGTCATAGTTTTAGTTTCAGATATCACGTCTTATTTTTTAAATTTATGTTACTTGTTCATACATGTTCCAAACGGCAGCAGCATTTGTTTCATTATTCATTGTATTGAGAGCAGCTTTAAGAAATGTATCTATGTGACATCTTTCCAACATTGTCTCTCTATTAAGCTTCAGGATTTTTCCTTTGAGAACTTAGAAAATGCCTAATTTTGAGTTGTCCTAATTAGGAATGAAGATGCAGCACGTTGCTGTGTGACATGTTAACCCAGACCCATTTAAAATGTGTTTTATACAGATTTCGAGTTGCATAGTAAACTAGTAATTACCTTTGTAAGTGCCTTGTTCATAGGGGATACTGATATGATGAGCTGACGCATGGGCATACTGTCTTTATGGAATGTCGTTATGATTTTTAATTTATTTGGATTGAAAATACTAAACTTTGTGAAATGCAGTTTGACCACTGACCAACATGCTCCCTCCATTCACCTTGTTTGACCTCAACCTGCCGGTAATATCGATCAGTCTTAGCTTTCTGATTGACTTATATAGACGCCCTCTGCATTGCTCATAGCAGAACGATATGCAAGAGAAGTAAGAGCATAAGAAGCCAGTGAGATCATTTTTTTCAAGGGTCTGCATGTTAACCATGCTTGCCTAGTTGCCATGGTGACGTTTCTAGAACTGATGATTTCAGAGTAGGATTTCATGTGAGATGGGGGGCAGAGGAAGGAAATGATGGTGCTGGAATACAGATGAAAGGAGCCCGAACAGCTGATGTTACCTTTTTGTTTCTGGTGTTGACAGCTTTCCTGGCACAGTAACAGTTTGTCTTTCAAGGTGTTCAATTAGCAAATATGACCCGGCACCAACGCACTTTATACACTCTTTCTCTTTTGAGTCATCCACCAATAACTGCACTTTGTGTGTAGGTGGATACGAGTCAATTGGTCCCTGGGTACAGACATGCAAAAGGCCCAACCACCTCTCCTACATAAGAGACAGACAGACTTAACAGTTATTTTGCCTCTTTTTGTGGCCATTTTCTGACTTTGGGGTTATTTTGACGCTTTTATTAGTCGTTGCTTTGTGATAAGTTGTGCTTTTATGTTTCTTTGTGGTAATTTTGAGTCTCTTCCTGGCTTGTGCGTGTCTTTTTGAGTGATATTTTATGGTTGAAGGCCAGAGGGCCCCCTGACACCATGGGCCCCCGGGCCTGTACCCAGTGGGCCCGTTCAGTAATCCACTCATGCCTGTGTGCCCTCAGACACCACGTTTCCATGGAGGCAGGTTCGTCCCTCAGCCTCAAACGAAGATATGAAGAGGTGGACAACAGCTCTCCATTCTCCACACCTAAAGACTCAGATGATGACATTTCCAGCAGTGACAGCGCTGATAGCTGTGACAGCCTCAACCCCCCTTCCAGCACTGCATTTACCCGTAAGGAACAGCAGGAGACAAACGTTAAAGGCAATACACTCTAAAACCCACTCAAACAATTAATTAGCAAAAGTAATTTAGTTAATCATGTGTAACATTGCATCCCAAATGTCTCCCCCCACACCCATTTTTCCCATTTCAGCCACCTCCATCCTCAGACAGCACAAGCCGTCATCGGGGGGAAAGCGAGTACGTTTTGATGTGGTGACGGTGTATTACTTCCCCCGGCGGCAAGGATTCACCAGCGTGCCCAGCCAAGGGGGCAGCTCTCTGGGCATGGCCCGTCACCACTCCTCCATCAGGCACTACACGCTGGGCGAGTTTGCCCGCGAACAGGAAACAAGCCACCGGCACACGTTACGCCAGCACTTGCGCCAAGAGAAGCTCAACGCCCGCAAGATGAAGGTATGTTTCATTAGATCAAGGTGTCTGTACACTGTATTTATGCATTTGATGTCTTACAGAATGTCACACACCCTTTATTGGATCAAGATAACGTTTTTTTTAATGAGCCCTGTGTTCTGTTTCACTTGACATGTAGAAGATCCATAATCATTACTCATAAACATTACTTATTTTCTTCTCTATTTGCAGTGGTGAAAGGTAACTTTTACCAAGTGCAAAGAGTATTTTCATTTTATGCTACTTTACTACATTTGAAAGGGAACATATTGTACTTTTTATATCTGTACTAGATATATCTGACATATATCTCGTACATACATTACAGGATAAAGGATTCAGTTCTTAAATTTGACTAATTGTTGCATACATGACACCATGCAAAAGAATTTCCAAAAAGCCACATTTTTGTTTGAGTCATGCTTATTTCAGACCAAATACAGCCACTGCCCTTTAAATGATGGCTCTGGTTACAAAATGCAGTTCCTTGTTTTCTGAAAGTTTTAGTCTGAAATGATGAAGCTGTAATTGAAGTCTTGAGGGTAATTATGATGCACTTGAGCTTTAAATAGGGATTCGGTCTCTTGTTGTCTCGAGCTCACGCTTTAACTGTCGTCCACAGCTGACGAGGAACGGCACGGTGGAGTGCGCTCAGGCAGACCTGCTGACTCTGGAGGACGTTTCGGATGAGGACCTTGACGTGGACGAGGTGGAGGTGGACGACTGCTTCTTCCTTCAGCCGCTGCCCACAAAGCGCCGCCGAGCCCTCCTGCGAGCATCTGGCATCGCCCGCATCGATGCCCGGGAGAAAGCTGAGCTCCGAACCATCCGCCTGTCGCGGGAGGAATGCGGCTGCGACTGCCGCTTGTACTGCGACCCTCGACACTGTGGCTGCAGCCAGGCTGGCATCAAGTGCCAGGTAAGGGCTGTGGGCTGTGTGCATGTGCAGAAAGAAGAGAGCAGCTGTGCAGTTTGCCCAGGATCAAATGTGTGAACTGATAACCAGACTTTCTTTAATCATTTTTAATTTTAAGTCATGTGGAATTCATTTTTCCAAAGGCCTTGTTTGGGCCCCAAAATGATCTCTATGTGACCTAAACCACCTCTGTGCGTGTGCATTACAGTCTTGACAGATTGCTGCAGGGATGACATATTTTTGTCGGACTACCCCAGAAGTTAGCATCACGCTGGTTCCCTCAACAAAAAGCCAATGGGATTTTTCCATTAGATTTTAGATTATTGAAGAAAATAAGCTCTGTGGAAAATAAATATTTATGATGTACGTTTTGTTCAGCAAAAACATCTGAAGCTTGAAATACAATCACCAGAGGTAAAAAGTGAACATTAACCAAAAACCCATAAGAAACTCCATTGACTTCGAGATGAGACGATAAGAAAAATATTAATATGCTTTTACCTCTTTGTGCATATGTTTATGTGCATGACTGTGTGCTGGCTGTCAAGGGTTTGAATTGTTGCATTGGTTCCCATGTTTAAATATAATTTAACGTGTTCATAAACAACTAATAAATAAGACAGATATTTCATGTGTTAAATTCAAAAGAATATATTAAAATAAAGGATGTATCTTTCCCTCTATTGTTCAGAGCTATACAATTAAAAAAATTATAATTAGCAACTATTCTTATAGTAGTGTAAGTCATTTTAAAAGCTAAACATTTGATGGTTCAAATGTACCAGCTTTTCTAGCTATATATAAATAAATATTGCAAATAATTGTTAGGTACAACCCAGGTATTGTTGATGTTGTTGATAGTTGCACACCTCTTAGAAGAATCATAAAGTTATTTGAGATTAGAGAAAGTTAACTGTTTTACTTTGTGAATGATCTTTCTCTTTTTTAAATTTCCATCTCGACCCGACTTATTACACAGTAACCAGATATTCTCTCTCTCTTATCTCGGCAATTCTTTCTCATCTGTCTTTGTCCTTTGCACATATAAGTACAATTCCACTTATCTTATGAACTGCTAGCATTCTCCTATTGTAATAAAATAGAACTGGAACTGAAATGACCGTGGCTTTTATCCCCAGGTGGATCGAATGTCATTCCCATGTGGCTGCTCTCGGGACGGCTGCGGCAACGGAGCGGGCCGCATCGAGTTCAACCCTCTACGTGTCAGAACTCACTACCTGCACACCATCATGAAGCTGGACCTGGAGAAAAGGAGGATGCTGATACAAGGGACTGGGGACCAGTATGCTGAATCTGACCAGATGTCCTCCCCCTCCTCCACTTGCCCCACTTCTCCGGACCTATCCTCCGTCGCTGGCCTGGAATCTGAGCTGGAAGAGAGCGAGGTGCAGACAGTGGTGGAGGTTCAGGATCTGCTGGCAGAGCAGGACATTCTGGAGCGAGAAAACGAGACGGCTGTGTTGCACCTGCAGAGCGCGGAGGAGCAGGAGAGGAGGGAGAGGGAGGAGGCCGAGGGGGAGACGGTGCACCAGGAGCTGGGTGCTGGAGGTCTCGCGGAGCAGCCCCTCTGCCTCCTGCCTGTTGCTTTGGGAGGGGAGCAGGCAGAGGTGCCGGGTGTGGAGCAGGACCTCCTGCAGGGGCCGTTCCCCACGGGGGCCACTGTCCTCTGCATCACTGACAACCAGGAGGAGAGCCCTTCTGACCTCATCAAAGACTCCACTTCTCTGCTCTACTATCAGCTCAGTCCCATAGAGCCTGGAGCCTTTGAGACCCTGCCCAGAGCAGAGGACGCTCAACAAGATTCAGGAGGAGAAGAAAAGAAACAAGGAGGAAGAGAGGAGGAGTCAAAGGATGATAAGCCTGAAGAGATCAAATGCAGGCAGCGTTTAGGCAAGTCTTTGGCCAATGTGATCCTGTGCTCGGAGGAAGTAGTGGAGAGGCCCTCGGGTCCCCAGCAGAGCCTCCCTGAAGTGCAGTGCCAACGGGAGTTGTGCTTGGAGGGAGAAGTACATCCACTGCCTCCTGAAGTTTAGTTTTAGCTTCTCTGCAGATATTTTGCACAATAGCTTCATCCAAGATGAAAAAAAAAAAAAATACATGTTTCACATTTATTACTGCTATCATCAAAAATTATTACAGGTTGCAATCTCTTGTAGTGACTGTCATTGAATTACGTGGAGTATTACAATACATGAGGGTAGGGGGATGCTGAAAGCACATATAGATCACTCCCTTGAAGTAATATGGATGCAGTACAACAATGTACGTAATTCTGTTGGGGGTGATGAATGCGGCCTTAATGGAAAAAAAACATGAAAACACTTGTGTGTAGGAGTCATTTTTCAATGAGAAAGTACAGCAAGTAGGGCTTTGTTAATTTCCAATGTAGCGAACAGAAAAACACAACGTATGAATGCTGACATAAGCCTTTTGTTTGATGATGTATAACACTATCAACACTAAACACAAACCTTTTTTGCAGCGGGCAAAAACCTGGTAACTTCAGGGCTCGACATTAAGGGTTGCCAGGTTGTCATTGGCAACCATTTTGAGAAATTTGCAACCTTAACCTGTAAAAATAGGGACAACAAACAGCAAAACGCGCACCCACGAATACATATTTTTTATTAATATTTGTTGAATTAGTGATATTCAATTATTTATGTTAGTCAGAACCAGACAACGCCGCACGTACGTTGGTGTGTTTACTAGCATGTGCACAGTTATCTCTTTTAGAGACAATGTTGATGGACTGTGGAAAGTTTGACTAATCCATCTACATCACAAATGAGTGTGCAAATTGATTAAACTGATAAAGAACCAGATGGACCTGAAAAATCAATTTAGCGAAGTATCTCAGCATCCTGGAGCTGGACCAAGAAATATACTGCAAAGCATGTACAACACCTCGATACCTGACACCTCAAGTCCACTAACTCAAAGCAATCCGAGCAGGCAGCTCCAAAACATATTGCATCGTATCTTATACTCCAAATATAAAAATGGCAACCATATTTCCAGTTTCAGTAACCAGAAGCTGATGCCTGGTTGCCAGCCTGGCAACCACTTTTAAAGTTAGTGTTGAGCCCTGTAATTTAGACACCCACTGGCTCACTTTCCATTGCGGCAAACACGTGCCATCAAGCCAAATGAAGGCCTCTGATAGTGCCATCTGTTGAAAATAGACCTAACAATCCTGGAAATACTTGTTTTTGTGTACTGTATGTGTGTTTGCAATGTGCAAGACAGAGCCGAGGTTGCTGCTTTAAAAAAATTAAATAAGAGGTTAAGGAATGAAGTCAAATTCATAAGTGAATAGCATTTAAAGAGTAAAAGAAAGTAGTTATACAAAATTATGTGATGTTACTAATTTATGAAACAGATTGAAAACAACCTGAATTTGTATATTTTATGTTTAATCTGTACAATATGTGTGTACTTTACATTAGTGTGTCTAAGTGAGAGAAAAAGTTGAGTATGCATCTGTGTGTGCATGTACACGTGTATGTACTGTATTATGAAAAGGGGGAGGGGGAGTATATTAGTGAGGATACATATTTTATTCCTGAAAGGTGCTGATGTTACAGATTTACAATTCACTGTTGTGTTTTCTCTCCCCACCCTCATGAGGAAATAGGATTTCATGAAGAACGCTAGAAGTAGTGTTGGAGAGCCTCTTGTAGGAACGCAAAAGCTACTGCACTGCAAATCATTAATGTGGCCATTCTGGAACGAGGTGTGTGTAAATGCAACATTTCCTGTCTTTTTTAAAAAGAAATGTCTGATTAATACTGATCTGCGTAAGTTTGCTGACTCTTCTCACACAAAGTCAGTCTTTTGTTTGGTTGCCTGAAATTACAGCTGTTCCTTTTTGGCGACTCCTCGGCGAACACAGGACGGGGCTGCCGTGTACGAGATGTCTAATGTATTTCTTTGCCTTTTCTTTTATATTGTCCTAATATAAATCTGCTTACGAGTTGCACCAAAGCAGTGGTTTCAAACCTCATTAGATGATGCTCTCAAGCATCACATTTAACAAAGCAGTCTCCTGTAGTTATTGTGAGGGTTTAGATTTATTGTGGGCCTTTTGTGTGTTCTCGTGACTTGCCTCGTGCCATCTTTTAAAATGGTGATTATTGAAAGCTGCCTATTGTTGAGCTTTTGTCCTCTGCGTTCAATTGATAGACTTAGGTTTGGGACCACTGCATCAAATTAACTCCAGTACACTATGTGATTGTGTGCTTCTCTGTGTGAAAGGGGTGCGATTGTTGAAAAGAATAATACGTTTAGACTTCATCTAAAAGTTATGAGAACTACTCTCATGCTAATTGTTGCCTAAAGTGGCCAAAAAGGTTTTTTTATACAAAAATAAAAACAATAAAACACTCATTTAAAAAAAAAGGAAACATGTCTCTTGTGTTGATTTGAGTATCTAATCAATCTGTTTCACATGATTTAAACCTCACGTTATTGATTACTTTGATTTGGCTAAATATGGATCATAAGTCTTAATTATGATACATTTTTTTGTGATTTCACTGTCCTCAACCATAGTCGGTATATACGAAGGAAGCTTTGGATCCAATATATATCTTTCTTGTTAACAGTTTGAGTAGAAAGCTCCAATGAAACTATATTTAACGACATTTAATCAAACTGTAAAGCAAAGAATCAATGTCTAATATGTCAAGACCCGTTCATCAGGTCCACTTCACATTGGGGCGCATTGATGGGAACTCGAGACTGGCACGTGCAAGTTGGACACGCGTGGACACAAGCTCAACATGAATGGACTTTGACAACAGTGCTCTGCAGACCGAGTACAGTTCGTTGTCAACGCGACCGGAAGTCCAACTGGAAGCAGACTCGCTCCGCTGCGTCTCCCCCTCGACTCGATACCAACTCCAGCGTTACAGCCAGTAAAATGAGCACAGCTCGCTAAATCCACGGTACTTTAATATTCAAGCACGCGCCTCCATGAAGTGTATTGAACTGATGTTTCTGAGCGCGCGGGTGGTTTGGGGCCGCTGAACACGTCTGACTTTACTTTTCATCCTCTCTGTCACTGGGAATGCTGGTAATCGGTATCGGCAGCGATGGCAGAAGAACTCAATGCGTTAGTCCCGGAGACCCTGAACACAGCAGCCATTTTTGACGTGCCACTGCAGGTTAAACACGTGCAATATAAAATTTATATAATACTGTAAAGGAATGAGTGACATATGTTAAGAGTTATTGTGTTTACAGGAAGACGTTGTTATAGATAAGAAGATTGTTTATGGCAATTAGTGAGTTCAGGAGGTCAGTGAAGGTCTCATGACCTGTGTAGCTGTGAGTGGGTGGGACACATGAACGAATTTAGGATAGGCAGAGTGAGTGAAGTGGGATGTTGTTGTTTGTGTTACTAGCCTGTTGAGAGTGAGTCTATGACCGGGAGCAGACGGTTATGCCTGGAGTAGCATGTTTAACGGTGTTGACTGTTGTTTGGCGTAGGTTAAGGCCCACAGTAGCATGTGTACTGTCCCCCAATCAACCGCAATAAGCAAGATAACGTTTCGTAGCTTTCCTGACCCAGGGTCGCTACAATACAATACGCTACAATAGTGCAACACAACTCGGTTATAAAAGGACATTTAAATACAATCGTCATTTTAGAGCCAATGAAATAGCAAGTGTAAGATTGATGGAATAAAGGCTGCACCAAACAGAAAAGTATTCAGTCTTGATTTAAAGTGTGAGAGTTCAAGCTGACCTCCAGATTTCTGGGAGTTTGTTCCAGATATATATATATATATATATATATATATATATATATATATATATATATATATATATATAATAAAAACAACGACGACAACCGGAACTCTGCTTCTCCATATTTAGTTTAATTCACAAATTAATTATGGTCCTATTCTATTTCGTGTCACGCTCATTCAGTGTGCCAGCGCAATACCAGGGCCCTGGCACATGGAACAAGGGCCATAATTAATGTTATTAATTACACCTGTGTTTCCAATGCAATGACGTCAAAGCGGCTGCTGTAAAAAGGGCCCATTTCTGAAATAAGAGGAGACTAAAACTATTGCACAGTAAAAGTCCAGCATTCAAATGTTCAGTTCAATGTACTTCAAGGTGCTAAATGCAAGATTGGGAGCATTGCTGTTGCCTTTCAACAGCTCTCAACATGGTGGCGGATGAGCCAGAATTATAAGAAAAATATTCAGCATTTTTAAACATAATGTATATCTGTTTGGGGCGTTCTTAGTCAAGTTGCCTACCGTGGCTCATGATAAAAGCTGCTTCTGGTAGTCTGGCATTTTTTCCCATGAGCCACAGTGTATTTCCCTGCTTCTGACGACTTTAGTGTGTGACCCAACTATTTCATGGTGGGTGTTTTGCTCAGGACCCAAGGAAGCTCAGTGTTCAGTGTGAAGTTAGTTTGTTGGTGATTCAGCAACACCACAGGTCAGGCCTTCGGCCCATATGGAACAGGGTTGTTTTGAACGAGTACTGCACTATTGTTTCTAATTTAGAAAATTAAAATTAGATGATGATTTTATTTTGTCTTTATTTGTTAGTTTTGTCATTACAATCACTCACTGCAAACTGATGTGAGTGACATAAAGTGTGATTATGTGTAGAAGATGTATCCTTGTTCAGACACTGGAGGTCATGATGCAGTATGTTCTCTGACCACTAGATGGCATCATACACTCAGTGCACTCCTAAACGCAACCTGCTCTCTACATGTGTCACATAGAGGGTTCATTCAATGCTGTAGTTACTCTGAAATGTTATCCACGACAAAGGATTACAGTACCACTGGAGATAGCCTATTATGGCTCAACTGGTTTCTTTTACTATGTGATGCCTCTTTCGCGACCTATAGTCTTTCACTCTTAATGAGCTGACTTTGATTCATCAGAATAATCAGTGGCAGTGAGAAACATCTTTTTCAGAATCGTCTATGTTGTCTGACAGTTTTGAGGGGGCCAACAACTGACCGTGTAAGGCAACAATATTTGCTCTCTCCTCTCTTTAATGGCAGGAAGTTGCTAGGTCTTTACTCTGGGATGCAGGATGCAGACTCACTGCTCTGACAGATACTTCCCTTCAAATAGCTTAAAAAACCAAATACTGATAAGCTCTGGCACAAACAATTGTCAGATACGTAATTGCGAGAATTCCTATAAGATTTCTATTATCTTAAAGAGGGCGATCGTTTTGTTATATTGAAGGGCACTCCGACGATTTTGCTCATGACGTTCAGTTTACTCGCCCTGAGGAGAATTACTCAGCTTGTGAAAACAGAGTGTGGAGTTCAGTGGAGACATGAGCATTTATCAGACAGAAAAGGCTTTAACAAAAGATGCTGTTACGTTGCATTATGGGAAGTGTAACATCCAGTGTTTTTGGAGCTGGCCTCATGTCAAAAGGACTGCTGCTTCAACATGGACAATTCAAATGTTTTAAGTTTCCTTTATAGATTCCCAACCTGTAAGTTGCTGGTGTACAAATTGTCTGTTAACTTGAAGTTCCCTAACAAAAGTTCCCCTACTCCTAAGTGCCCGTCACCATGTCCCATTATTCATTGAACAAACAGTCTGAGAGTAGGCCCAGACTCAACGAAACAAACATGCAGAAACGAGCTACCTCTGGAACAATTGTGGCAGTCCACTGCTCTGGGAACTATGCATCATCTGTTTAACCTTTCCGGCGTCTTGCTTTCTATTGTTTCACCTATCCAATGGCCGGAAGAACTCAGCCGGGCCTGATAGCTTCAGGGCTGATGATGGAGACCATCTCGAGCCTGTGGAAATATTTTCAGAGGGCATTAAAAACACACACACACACACATCACAATCAGAGGAGAGAATTCTCCCACAGCCATCTGAGTGGGTGTTGACAGATGTGCAAAATCACCAGCTTTATCTGAGCTTTAATTTGACTGTTGTGACTGGACCGAGCCATTGAGAACAACTGGACCTTAAAGTGACGTATGTGAAATGGAAAGTTGCCACACCACTTCACTCCAGTCTACCAGTCTGTAAGTGCTGCTCCAGTGCCTGGAAAGAATGCTCCCTCTTTCCTTCTCTCTCTGTGACGCCAGTGCTATGGCATCATAAGGCCTTCACCGAAACCAATCCCTTTTAAATGGCACTATTCATAAAACCGGCTCATGGTATTTTCGCTAGTCGGCTGCCATGCTCTTCACATGTTGGCTGAACTGAACCGGGCAATCTAGACCCTCTGACACAAAGTTCACTCTGTGTGCTCAGGAGAGAGGATCTGAATATCCTGAAAGCGGGAAGAAAGAAACAATGGTGGCAGTGAAAGTCAACACGTAACTGAAAGCTGCTAAAATGTTCTCTTTGGGCCTTTGAGAAAAAAGTACAATATATCATCCTTGACTTGTCTACATATGTGGTGCCTATTTGCAAAACATCAGTTATAGTCTGTATCTAATATGTAAACTATTGTATATTATTTTCAGGGATGCCTTAAAGCAGTAAAGATGCCTTAAACAGTTGTTCACAAACATTTTGGCTCATGAGCCCATAAAATGGTTGGTTAATTTCTAATATAGAGTTGCTCGTTTGCTATTGCATGAGACATTTGGACATTATTTGACACTAGATACATTTTTCTTTCTCAGATTGTTTATGTTTTTCTTCTTTTCTTTGTTTATTGTATTAAGGTAAAACACACACACACCTCTCACAAGCACATCCTCATCTCTACCCTAAGCCCAAAAGAAGAACGCTAAGGTTTTGAAGCAAGGCGGGGTTAAAGGAAACGCTGGTGCGTTTGCTCTATGGGACTTTTTCCTGCACATCACTGCTTCTAGGACGTCCCCAAGGATGTCCAGCAATTGAAAACTGGGTCGCCTAAAAGCAAATGTTTTATCAAATAAGCCTAATATTTCCCTCCAAAAAGCTATCTAAGAGAGGGCACTTCCAAAATCCATAAGCGGATTTCCCAAAATGTCGATCCAATTGCATGTATCACTAAGGAAATTGGAACGGTTTTCCCTTTCCCATTTATCATGATTTTCACAGTAACAGCTGCCTGTTGTCACAGAGGGAGGAGGATGGGCTGTGAAAGATCAGTGGGTTTTCAGGTGGTAACAGGTAGTAATGCTGTGGAAGAGACAGCTTTATTCTGGAAAACAATGTGTGCAGAGGCAAAGAACCCTGCAGTCACAGACGAGTGTTACCAATACAGGTCCTCTCAAGGGTGTAGCTGCCTCTTTATGTGCTGAATGATTATTCATAAATTAAAGGACATCACTCAATTGGCAGTTGTTTAGGTATAGCTGCAGTCTAACAGCTCTTTTAATAAATGATGTTTGTAATCTTTTTGTTGTGCTGTTGAATTGTTTTGCTTCATACTGAGAGGTGTATCTATTATTTACTTTACCCTCATTTATATAAATTGGTTGGATATAAGCTTCGTGTTTAAAGCAAAAGCTTTCCATCTGTCGCATCGAATGCAGTCCTGGTTTGACATGTGCAAGAACACACTGAGGCCAAAACCAAAAGATTTCTATTAAGTCATCAAGCTCTGGGTTTAAGATGGCACTTCCAGAACTGGCAAAAAAGGAAAGTGAACGAAAGCAAAGCATGGCAGCATAGTCGAGTGACTCCAAGCAGAACCAGAAAAACAGCTGTGTATCCACAGCTGTGTGAAATATGGTGTGTCTCGCTCTGCCTGCTGGTCCCCAAGGACACGTATGTCCCGGCTACGTCCAAGTTCCCTCACAAAAACGCCATAGACTGTGGAGGTTGCTGAAAAAAATAGCATTTCTGTTCCGCGCATGTTCTTTTATTGTTCCATGTCCTCGCTGCCTTTCAGTCCTGTAATAAAAATCATACCATTAGCTAAGCAACTGGCTGTGTGCCCGGTTTTTATCGAGGTGGAGGTTTAAATATCTATATGCTTACATAGCCTCTTAACAACAGCCAGCGGGAAACCTCATGTTAATGTTTTCTGTCTTATCCATGGAGAGAAAAATGGTGACTTCATATCAGAAGTATCAGGAGAAAGAGGAATCTGCATCTATTGTGTGACCTTTGAAGTTTTGAGGATACTTTTTATTTCTGGAAACAAATCGTCAGTCTTTACAAAGCTGTTAATTCGTTGAAAGTGATGAGTAATGTTGGATGTTGACTGTTTTCCCTTGAGGCTTCTCATTGATTACTTATTTTTATTCAAGTTCTCAACTGGCAACTGAGTAGTTCTTTAACGGGACTAAAGTGGCACATTCAGGAACAGGTGGATTAATGATGATATTTCCCTCATGTGGTAATAATATATATGTTGTAATATCACGTGTGAGGTTTTCATGGGCTCAAGGGATGGCAATGTCGGTCGGTTGGTCCACCGTTTTGGTTGGATTGACATGACGTGGTACAGGTGACTCAGCGTCACTGCAGCCTCGGTCTCACTGAGTGTGTAGCAACACTTCTACCTGTGGCTGTATAGTTGTGACATGACAACCCTACATACATCCTTACAACTCATTTAAAGGCATTTGCTGGAGGCATTTCTCTGCGGAGTGAGCGTTTTGGTGCTTTCACATTATTTATATAGCACGTAGAGCAGCATAATAATTTAAAAAAGACTTCAGCTTATTTATACAATATGCTGACCCTATTTGCAAACGGTTGCTCTTTTACACATCACATATTTACACAGTTATAGAGTGTTACGTGTCAGTGTTGTGTGTTTTCCCCTCCCTCCATGTTTTCCTTTCAGGTGCCAATCAGTTGCCACCTGTACAGGCCAATCCGGCTGCACCTGGGTTCCAGAAGGCCCGCTAGCCAATCAGCTGAGTGGGCCCCGTTTTAAAAGGGAGGAAGCCTGAAGAGTTCAGGGGTGTCTTTTTGTTTTGATGTACCCACTGACACTGTTAGAGGTGCAGGTTTGTGGTGGGTGGTTGAGGACAGTAGGTAAGTTTGAGGTACCCTGTACATTTGTGCACTCACGTAGATACTTTGTGTTTCAAGCATTAGACTATTGGTTGGTGCTGCCTCTGTATTGTTTTGATGGACCTTTGTTAGATAAGCAGGTGAAGCCATTTTGTTTGTTTCTTTTCTAGAGGTAGTTAGGCAGGCCTAGTTCTGTTATCTTGATTTCTTTTGTTTGGCACAACCACAACTGTCCCAACCTCTCCCACTTAGTAGAACTTTTGGGTTATGTGTACACCGCATCATAATAAATGTTATTTAAAAACATTACTCCTACTTTTGACTTCTTTTCACTTATTCTTTGACTGCCATGTGTTCGTCCCCCCCACATATCCCCTAGACCGAGAAGGGGACATAACATAGAGCAACAGTATTATTTGTTTAGCGTCACGTTTCTGTCCACCTGAAGAAGTTAAATATGAACTCTCTTTTAGCTCTGATTTTGGTCGTTACAGCTCTATCTGGCTCTTTAATTCACCAACACGTCTCCAACTGTATCTGTGTGTAGTTTTATGCCGAGTATGTGTTGTACGGTTGGTTTAAAAAATGTTTTTAGCTGAATGTAGCTCAAAAATAATGTGAGAGTGAACCAACACAGTAAAGTTACGGGTTGGATAGCTAAACAATGCTGTAGATTCTGGCAATTATCTGTAGGTCCGTCACTATGAGTGACCCCCTTCACATTGATTTAGTTCAAACATAATTTATAGCTTGTTTAAGTTTTAATTAGCAAATGTTAGCATGCTAACACACTAAATTGAGATGTGAACATGTTAGCTTGACGGCGTTAGTGTTTAGCAATGCTGTTGGAGGGACTCTAGAAATAAAGATATTGTTAACACATGTCATAGTCTAAATGCAGTTCTAACAATGCTGTTACAGCTCTGTTCTGCTCTTGATCTTGATGCTGCTGTCTCCTCTGGCTCACATGAGCAATAGCATGTTTGTGGGGGTCAGACTTATGTTGCAGATGTGGTGGGAATAAGAATCTTTATGGATATGTGTTTTTGCAAATCTGAGAAAGGATGTAGAGTCACTTCCTGTCCTTGTGTCCTACTCCCTAATGGACAATTAAATGAATCATGTAAAATTCCCTCATTGCTTGTGGCAAATGTCAAACCCCCATCATGGCTGGGAAGTCACTCCTCAACCTTAATTAATACCATATTCCTACATAAAGTACTATACAGGACTTTTGTGGGTTTTTTTTCTCTCTCTTTCTTGGGCAAAACTGTGCAATGATATTCACTCAACAGGGGCCAGGCGTTGCTGAATTTTATAGTTCAGTTTTCAGTAGCACTCTTGTTTTTTGATTGTTTTATCCAAATGACCTAATTTCCTGTAACAAAGTGCTTTGCTGGTCTCCATGTAAAAACAATGCTTTGCCCTGTCGTCTCTGTAACTAAGAGTTTCCATACATATGTATGTGTGTGCGCTACAGCTTTTTTGTACCCTCATCGCCCTTGCTGTCATGGAAACATGTATGCAGAGGAGTGGGAAGGGATGTTGGAAGGTGGAGGGCGCTTTCCATTTGTGGAACAATCTGAAAGGGTGGAGTCTACTCAGGAAATGTGCCGCTTAAGGTTACAGGTGCAGTTTAGTTTGAAGCTGATAAAGAATCTTGTATTTCAGCTAACTGCTTAGCATTAAAGTGATGAGATATAACAGATTATTTTGTTAACCTTCTATAGTATCTACATGTTTGGGATCCACATAGCTTTTGTGTGTTTTGCCTCATAACTGTTTTTGGAAGATCTGGTTTTAAAGGAAAAAGTTCCATCTGTACTTAGATTAAACTGGTTAACTAAACAAAACATGATCTGATCACATATTAGATCCTAACTGCCATTAAAATACATTAAGAATATTTGTTGTCTTCTTAATGTGAGGTCATTTTATTGTACACAATCACTCATTTGTATGTGCTGTCTAATTGGTGCCAATGTGTGCTGGGAATGAGGGCCTGGTCTCTACTGAGGACAAACTGCCAATTTTATAAATAAATGAAGAAATGTAGACAAAACGCCTCAATCATCAAATCAATGTGCAGATTAATTTGTAAATCAATTAATAATAAATAGACAAATAAATGAACATAATATATTAAATAATTTGGTCAAATTGTATTAATTTATTTTGACATTTAATTATTTACCAATTAATTTTCTGTTTTTATTTTAGCTATGAATTCATCACTTTATTTCTCTATTCATTTATTTATCTATATATTGTATTTCTTCAAGGAATGAGAAATATGAACTTGTGTGAACAAATAAATTAACCAATAGTTCTTAAGTAACCTTCAAAGCATGCCCCTTCATTAACATATGGGTTAAGGAATACATCAATAAATACAGTATTCATAAATAATACAACTGTTAAAAATAAAAAAACTTAACCTGCACATTTATTTGATAATTGATACGTTTAGTTCTACATGTCTGTCTTTATTATTTAATTGATTGAGTAATTTATTCAACATATTCCCAGTTCTAGACTGATCTCGGGTTACTGCTGGGAAAACAGGCGTAGCATGAGTCCAACAGGTGATGGACTTGATTGAGCGGCTTGTCATAACACTGCAGCGCTTCATCACAAGGGAACTACTGCTGAAAATTAATTACACATCCAGGATGACTTCAGAAGAATATTTATAGCCTCTCTCAAGGGTTTTAGTGGAAAGAGAATCCCCTCTGAGAGAATGAAAGTATCAGTGAACTGCTTTGCCTGGACACTGAGCGACATCCCTTTGACTAAAAGTAAAGCAAGGTCATTCATAGTTTGGATTTTTAAAGATCTGCTCTGTATCTGTGAACTGATGTTCAGTTTTAAGTGTGAGCAATCAGTAACAGAAAACAAACGAGTTCAACCAAATGAACGTGAGGTTAAGCTCTCTTACACTCTGGAATGCCAAATTGGTTTCTGTTTGCTCTGTTCTTCCTTCTGGATCGTTTTTTAGTTTGTTTCAGATAAATCACTAACAAGCAAACCGGGCGTAAAATAAAGACAACAGAACAGAAGGAAACATATTTTTCTGTTTTTAAAGACGACTTTACTTTTATTGTCTCAGCAGGATTCAGAAGATATCAGTACTGGCACGCAGAGTCAGCTGAGCTGTGTAAACTGGAAAAAGAGGGGAGATTATGCGGCAGCAAGAGGGCAGAGATGGAAGGTCATACCACTGCTGAATGTCAATTTGATCTCCTTCTTCTTGCTTTAATGACCAGACACTCCCAGCTGCTCCCAGAGAAGATGTTATGGTTCAGCACTTCCGTGAGATGCGATGGCTTTCCCATTGACCCCTTTAGGGAATCACAAAGAAATCTTGTTACCGGGGATCTTCATTCGTCTGGGTTTTCAAGAGTTACCTGAGACTGATGAGGCATTCCTGAAAAACATCAGAGGACTCCGCTGTGATCTTGGTACAGATTTGCTTGACTCCCGTGTCAGACAGCATACTGGGAGCTGATAAAATATTTCAATAGAAACCCAAAACGCCCTCCCAGAGATTAAACTCCGACAGAGAGAGAGAAAGAGATGAGGAGTTCAAAATGCCATGAATTCTTGGCTAAGTAACGTGAACTGGAGAGCAACTAGATGGTTAATGATTAGAATATGTAGCGATCTGCCTCATTTCCCCCTGTGGCACTTTTTCCCACAGGCCATCACTTTCCTTGAGGTTAAAGCACTGAGAAGTCATTGTTTGGAGTGAACACAAAGGCTTGAATTATATGCAATTACTCTTTTGTTCCTGGCCTGATAAAACATTAAGATTAGATCTTTGCCTGAATATATTTGGTGTTCGTCTGCTCAGGGATTTTAAGTGGATAACACTTATATTATGCAAGCTCCTTTCTGAGCAGATGCCATGGCTGCCATCCCGGGGAGTTATTAGTATTCCCCATATTTCATACCCTTAGCTAAAAGGTTCCTTCCCCAACTGTTCCACTTTTAAAGGGATTTTCCTCTTTAAAGGAAATGATTTAGACACAGTTCTCTCAAAAGGGAGGGTTCCCCCCTAGTTATGAAAGATCATGTTTGCATGCAAGAGAGTTTAACTAAGCAACTCCATCTGCGGATGAAGGACATGTGCAGTGATGATGACGCGATCAAATGCTGGTCCTTGGTGTGAGATTGTTTTTGCCAACAGACAACTTAGTATTTTTTTTATTGTCCAGGTTTTGAGATATTAGTAAACAGGGGACCGTAATTAAGATAATCACTAGAAAATGACATTGAAGAAAAATCAAAAGCGCCATTTCTCTCCAAAAAAGGTTTTGCGTGACGAATAAACAGCATTTAAATGCAAAATATTTGCATGCGAATACTTTGAAGAGCACTACGGCTAAATCAAACATTTACACCCCCCCCCCCCCCCCCCCCCCCACACACACACACACACATACACACACGCACACACACACACACACACACACACACGTACCGTTGTTAAGTGTCTCGAGATTAGAGGGCTCTGTAGTTTCCCACTGACATCAGACTCTGACCCTGCAGGTCTTTCTTTGCATTCAGGCCCCATCATTAGGCTCCTGCAGAGTGTGGCCACTCACCCAGGGAGGGGAGGTCGTCACCCAGCCTTTTACTAATCACAGCTACAGACCGGCCTCAGCAGCAGCTGGCAGGTGAATCAACGCGCTCTTTGTCAAATCACCTGAAAGTCTGTTTTCTCCCCCTGAATCGTTGTTTTGTTTCTGATTACGGGGTAAAAGCCTGTGAGTCAGAAGTACCGTTGTTGGGTTTGAACTAACAGCTGCTCCTTATTCATTTCCTTAATGATTCTTTTCTTTCTTTGTCATCGTGGAGGAGTCTTGTGAGGCACGGTCTTGTCTTTATGTGGTGGATGTATGTTCATGTTTAGACCAAGCAATCCTCCAATTTCTCTGCATGTGTGTGTCATCATGAACTTATGGCTCGCACATAGAGATTGCTGCTTGGCGGACGTCATTTTGGAGGTCAACTCCACGTTTCTCTCGACAAAAGGCCAATGGGATTTTTTTTTTGTTGCATTATTGCAGAAATAAAGCCTGGTGGCAAACAAATGTTTATAATACTTAAAAAAGTAAAATTAAAAAATGTTTTAATTAATAACATTTGGGTAAAGTACGCTTATTCCCAGTTATGTAGCTATATGAAGCAGCGGGTCAGCTGAGATAATCATAAAGACTGGAAGCAGGGTAAACCGCCTGGCTCCCTCCAAAGTTAACTGAATGTGCTCACAACCGGCAAGCTAGTTAACATGTTAAATCTTGTTTGTTTTATCCCGACGGAAACAGAAAGTGTGAGAGCATTACAGGTGCCGGTCGGTGGGTTTTGTTTACTCAATGCAGACAAAGCCCAGGAAGTATAAATGACAGGTGTCTTCATGCTTAAAAAGCATGTCTCACATGTTGTGATCCTCAGCTTGTGGTTGCAGTTAGACCAGAAAAATGACACAAATGCTTCTGTATTTCTATAGTTTCCTTTCTTGCTTAGATTTGATGAGAAAATCGATAACATTCATGTTTGTTGTTAAGTATGCAGCCAGAGCCAGAATACGGTTAGCTCAGCTTAGCATAAAGACTGGAAGTTGGGGAAAACTATTGTGCGATACTCGCCATTGAACCTCAGTAATTAACGCAATCTGTCATTTATTTTGAGGTGCTTCTGGGTTTACCTTTGGGCGGAGACAAGTTAGCTGCTCCCCTGTTTCATATCTTTGTGCTACGCTAACCAGCTGCAGATGTTTAGCTTCATATTCACCTTGCACTCACGAGAGTCTTCTCTTCAAATCCAGGCAAGAAAACCAATATGTGTGTTTCCCAAAAAGTCAAACTATTCCTCTCAGTAGTTTTCTGATGTTAAGATGCTTTCTCTTCTCTGTCAGGTTGCGGAAGATTGCTTCCCCAATGTATCTTCTTGGAGAATATTTTCCTGACAGATACATAGTTCGGCAGCTTTGAAGCAGGCCATCAGTTTTATCTACACTCAGTTATTCTGTTATTTATCTGTGTTTGTTCAAAAGGCAACCACAGAAAGAGTCAGCCACCTCCCACCAATGACAAGACTCCAGGAAGTCACTGTGCCCGGTCAAGAATCACGCACAGCATGTAGATCCCTGTAAAACCACAACTTGAATGTATTAAATCACTGATGTGTCGGAGTGCAGTCCCAGAACGAAGACAAAGATCTGCATTTGTATCACATGTCCTCATCGGTAACACTGCCTTTATGACCAAACCACATTTACCAATGCATTCAATGGTGTTATCAACAGATGATTATGAGTGTTACATCTTACATCTTGTATGTGGTAAATATCAGCAAAGAGAGTGCAGGCTGTCCTCAGATCAGTGGTAATGTGGTGAAAACACTCCAGCTCCCAGGAGTGGGGAACAAAGTGAGCTGCTGTTCTCATGATCTGACTGTTCCAGCTTGTCTTTCTCAAGTTTCTATGTGATGTGGGGTGAGAAAGACGTTGGTCTCAGTTTTCAGTGCACTTTCGTTTCGCTCCTCAAGAAAGACGCACGTGTTTGTCCTGGTGCCACCTCCAATCTGCTCCTATCAAAAGGCTTCTGCAGAGAGATGGAAACACCATGGTAGGTTGAGGTTGGAGGGACCAGATGGCACCTGTGGAATTCAGCCTCCTTACCTGCTGCCAGTGTGCGGAGCGCCTAAACACCTGGATAGCATCGTCTGGGCACTGAGTTCATTCTGTTTGTCTCAAAGTATCTGGCTTTGACTGTCTGGCTGAGGGTTTATCAGACTGACATGTGAAAAGATCATCTTCAGAAGCCGTTGCAGAGCTACGGATCAAAAGTGTCTCTTGAAGTGGAAACATAATACTTTATAAATGATGTTCAATCTGTTTCAAATCAATATATCTCCTTTTCACGTCTGAGGGCCTTCACAATTCACAGCAGTGAATTTACCTCACTGCTTTTTTGCTCAGAGCGTGGTGACTTTAATTGCCTGTAGGAGGTTGCGGTTCCAGACGTAAGGACGCCTGACATGACTGCTGTGGAAATAGCACGCTATGAGCAAAGGAAAGCCTTACTCATAGAGCGCACACAGAGAGATCTACCCTCTGTAGCTGTGTCATCAACGTGCAAGCCTCTCAGCTGAGAGAATGGGCCCTCCACAGCCAGTAAATGACCCCACCCAGCGGGGCTTTGCTGTTCTCATCCAAAACCTTCCCTCTCCACCTCTCTCTAGCATTATCAGCATGGCCTGCACCACAACTGAGAGACATGGAAGCAATTATAGCAGCAGGCACGGGAACACAGTGTAGGCAGGGTGAAGTCGAACCTGGGTAAGAAGATCTCTGCCTCTGTCTTCGCATGTCAGGCTACTGATCAATGATTCAGGAGGTTGTCAGGAAAAAGGAAGGAAAACTACACTACTTTTGATGAATGTCATGCATCAGAAAATGCTGAGATTGTTGCATCACACGATGATCAGTTTACCGCTGTGTAGAGTTCTCTGTGGCTCTGGAGAGGCTTTATAAAGTGATAGAAATAACACTGATGATGTCATCAGGATTATCTCACATCACATTTCCAACGGAAAGCCTGCATTTCAATCGGTGAACGTAAAGTTTGTAAGATGTTGGTGTTTCTAAGGCAGGGAGGGTCTGATGAGAGATGCTGAGATGAGTTGGATTATGGGAACTGTAGGTTCCAGATTGTTGAAGCTTGACTCATCTTAGGACCTGTGCACATTTATCGTTTTCGTTGTCTTTTGTTCCCAATGCAATAACTGCACCCAGCGCTCCACCCTCTCTTAGCGCTTCTTGTTGGAAAATCTTTTCAGAAAAGCATTGGCGACGTAACTGTAGAAGATGGAGGAGAAGCTTGTGTCTGTCGATCCTGGACTCGATCCAGCATAACAAAGGCCTGAAAGATTGGCAGGGCTGACAACGTGCAACACTAAATAGGAGTGCCTCTTTAGAAGCAGTATATGTGGTGCTTTCCGCATTTTATCCATCAAAGGATATAGGTTCCCATTTTCCAAGTCGGTTTTAAAACAACAATTGTGTGTCCTCATGTACTACACACCAAAACGGCTTCTCGTCATGTGCCTCCAACGTCAAGTGATTTATCTCAAGCTAATAGGAGGCTTCAGCACTCTGGGTTAGACAAATCAAGTGAGCTCCTTTTTTAAGTACCAAATTCCCTCTCTCTGTTATTGCCTCACCACTGTGCCTCAACAAGGAAATGTTGTCCGTGCGAGGAAACCCAAAGAGGAAATATTGTTCTAAAAAGATTGTGATTTTGGGAAGACACACCTTTATGTTCAAAGATATTTGAGATTACCTCGATGGACTGGCGGCCTGTCCAGGGTGTCCCCTGCCTTCGCCCTATGTCAGCTGGGATAGGCTCCAGCGCCCCGCGACCCTAATGAGGATAAGCGGTATTGAAAATGGATGGATGGATATTTGAGATTAATCCATCCTTTTTGTTGACTGATGTTTTGTTTGAACTGAAGCTGACAATAAGAAAAGCATATCAATCTAAGAGCGTATAGTATGCTTTAAAAATTGTCAGTAGTAATGTATAATATGTAATTTGCTTGTAAAAGGGCAGAAAATAAATGCAAGGCAATGTTTCCGGATCCACCCCAGTGGATTTAATTCTCACAAGATCCATCTAAATATTTCCAAATCCAGATGATAATTCTTCTCACTTCTCACAGGCTCTTCCAACATTTTCTCTGATCCCCCTCCCACCATACAGAGGTCATTATCGTTCACATCACATGGGGGGTATTACAAGACAACAAGGTATTTCTTCCGTACTCCTCAGTGGCTGAGGTCTGGCCAGATCCTGATAAGCTGAGGTGGGTCCGTCCAAAGAAAGTGGACGCGCCCATGAAAGCTGTTTCTCAGGGAGTCCACCGCTCCTTGTTACCCGTGGAAACCAATGGATAACACAACCGAGTTTACTGCGAGACTCAAATGTTCCGGGTTGTCTTCATGTCCCTTGGTTGCAGGGATGTGACAGTGGATTTGTACATTATATAAACTGCATGTGCACATGTGTGGGAGTCAAAGTTAGAGAGACAAACTGAGGGATGGGGGCCGTGTTGCAAAAGGGAAATTTCTGCTCCCGTACCTAGGCAGAACGCACGCAGAGGGCTGTGCCAAATCACTAATAGAAACCAGACACATGGCGCATGAGGAGTGAGCCTTTCACGGCACAGCTCCAGAGGGAACCACTGGAGGAGTGACGCAAGAGAGGAGGTGGGGAGGGGTAAGCAGGCGAAAAGAAAGGCAGAATTGCGTAGATAACACACTTTTAACTGTTATTTGCCCTCAGAGGCTGCCCGAGAAGAGAGCGTTAACTCCCTATTAGTATCTAAAGTTTCTCCATCCACTCAAAAAATGAACACACTGACTGATAAGGAGGAAGCCATCAAAGCACTTAACTGAGATAACTTTTTTTTAAACTGAACCCGCTGTAAATGTGAGAAAATACTTTTTTTCTTGACATCTTGTTGATTTGGCTTAAGGGATAAATTGACCTAACCACAACCACATGCACACACACACAGATAACCACCCAGCTTCAGCTTTGAACTCATTGACAGCATATTGAAATGCAACTGGCAGCGTGTTAGAAGATACACAGGGACAGAGAAAATGGGAAAAGTTGAGTATGGTGTAATACAGGTTTTTTGTTTTTTTTGGGACAAAGTACATGTGAAATGGGAATAGAGGGGGAAAGAACTGGAGTACATGAGTAATTTCAGGCATTAGAACATCAGATGATTCATCGTCAGAATTTTATGAATCAGATGTTTTCTTAAGAAAACCAAGACTTTTGATCTCCTTCAAGCCTCCTCTCCTCTTCTCTTCTTTCCTCTCCTCTCCTCCCCTTTCATCTCCTCTCTTCTCATTTTTACACAAACAATCACAATCCCCCCCCCCCCACACACACACATTTTAGTAAACCATCACATGTTATACCTTCTCTTTGCCCAGAGAAGCTCTGAGCCGGTCATGTGTGAGACATCGGCCGGGTATGAACAGAGGCTCCACTTCAGTCAGCTTGAACTGCATGTCGGGTCATATGCAGGGACGAGGAGTGCTCGTGAGTCGGGAGTGCTACTGAGAAATACACTGCCTTATTTAGAATCACAGTTGGAAGAGGTTTTGAGTCACAAGGCATCTGCAGCACAGTCTCTCCCAATGGAAATTCATTAGGGAGAATGAATCGGCATTTAAGCACAAACATTAGGTGTTGGTGTTGACGCTCAGCAGTCCTTGTGTGAGAAAGTCATTACCATGAATGGTCAATTCTATTGTAGTGAGACATTTAGTCTCCAGGTGGAAGAGATGAATCAGCTTTCATAGCTGGGACATCACTTCCTGAATGAGTCTTAGAAGGTGGAAACAAAATGGTAATATTTCATTTTAGTTACATTTTCGAACAGCTTGTAATGTAGTGATGCTTTGAATAAAAAAAAAAAAAGTGGAGGGGAAGATACAGCAACGATCTGGCTGAGCTGAACTTTATTGTCTCACCAAAAATTGTTAAGTATATTTCATTAACTGTCTTCTTTTCTCCAGTTAACAAAATTGGCTAGTTTCTATGATTTCTTTATGCAATGGCCCCTTTAACACTCACTACTCCTTGCTCGGACCACACCCATCTTCGAAGTCAACCTTTAATTTTAATCTAAACTAGGTCGACTGGGGAAAGAGCATGACAAATGTGGCGCAGAGCTCCTCGACCAGTTTGCTCTCTGTCCCTTGGAAATAGTCTCTGTGGCTAGGGCTTCACACAGTGATTGGCTTTTAGATTTGTGATGATTTAGTTTATGGTGTGTTTGAATCTCAGATTTTATGGAAGTAAACAGAAAACTCCCCTTTCAGTAGAGAAATGTGAAAACACCTCTTCAGGGTGAAACGCCGATATTATAAGCATAAAAAACACACATTCTTTTAGAAGAAATGATCTTCAAGTAATTAGAGGTAGGACATTTCATGCATATGTTTTGAAACTCTACTCATTAGTTAGTAGGTTGGTTTATGGGGGAATGGCTACTGGCAAGATAATGTTTTCCTGTTGTTTTTCACCTGGGTGTTCCACTATTGAAAAATTGTTTTCAGTGAGAGGAGCACAGAAAGGAGTTACAGTAAATCTCTTTTATTTAAAATATCGTGTTCCCCACAGGGAAGACACCACTGCTGCTCTGGTGTGTAGGTGGTCCTTCGCTTAGCCCTAAACTGTGTCATATTACATCACTAGTTATGCCAGTTATGTGTGGTCAGAAAAATTAGTTCTGTTGTGCTAAATCTTAATGCATAATTGTATAATTACAGCACTATTATGTAAACGCCAGATTAAAGTAAAGTGGGTGTGATTGCTGTGTTTTTAAAATGACAGAAATGACGCAGCATGAATTTTGGCCTCGATAAGAGCGATTGTAATTGGAGACGTCAACACATTTTGCCTGAACAACATGCAACGGGAAATAAGCTGCAAAATGAGTCTCTTTTCCTTTGAAGAGCTGGCAATTCATCAGCAGAACGAAAACACAACATTCCTCAAGACAAACACAGGAAGAGTGGGATTGTTCGTGCTCATTGCTCGGCTGTGGCAGTATGGGACTTTTCTAATAATGCATCATATGTTCCCAGATAAAACATGCCAAGAGCGGCCAATCAATGTCCTATTCACAAAATTGGGACATTGTGCTGAATAGAACCCGTTCTGTGCTTGGGATGTGGGTTTGGATAAATCAACCTTTGCAAAATAAAAGTCGAGCGCTATTTTTAGTCCACTGCAGGCTATTTGAGCTATAAATTCCTTACAGCCAGGCGAGTAGTCGTACAAGTATTAACGACTGTCCCAAAAGCAAAAAGGCCCACTAAAAAGATTTTCCATGGAGACGTCCTAGAGCTAGATGCAGGAGCAATAAAAATACCTGACTGGATTTTTTTCCCCTCAACACTGGCTATTCTTTGAATTTCCAACTAAATGTTCACGTCATATAATCTGCTGCTGCTCACGACATCTGCTTGCAGGCTCTTGTCATATTATTGAACAAATAAATGTGGAGAACAGGTGGAGATTTGGTGGAGATCCTTTTCTGATGTTTTAACACAGAAACCTGGGATGTGTCCGATTTCAAGCGGAGGAAAAACCTGCAGTTGAACCATAATAATACCGCTGACCTCGCACCCTTTCATTAGAGAAGACACTTCCCCTCCACGCTGTTTGCTTGTGTGCATGCTTTTGGTTTGTTTGGGATGTAACCCTATCCAGGCAGAGGACATGCTTTGTGCCAAGTCTTCTCAACCGCCTTCATTAATCTCAAACCCCCACCAAATAACCGACCATGCCAATCATTTCCCAGAAGCCCTCATGCTCTGCCTTGATGGGACCCTTGCTCATATAAGGGCCCTCCCTTATATGAGTATGACAAACTTCACCAGACCAACACGGAATGTGACCTTGCCACGACTTGTACATTAGCAAGATGACAGAATACCCTCTGCATGTTGGTTCACACCGGCTGATATGACTGATGCACTGATCATAAACCTCTGACGACTTATAAGGCTGTGCGAGTGTGTGTGACACCTCGGTGGTCTGGACAGCATTAACATCAACATTGACTTATAAGGAGGAGCGGCACAGATTAACTGGAGTCAGGGGGGTAGGTGTAACATTTGAACGGGCATTGTGACTCACCATCTCAACCATCTTAATGTTCATAGAAGGTGACACAGATGAAGACCCCCCTGTGTTATTCATCAGCTTCATACAGGACACACATCAGGAAGTGATGGAGATTTTAAAGTGTGAGTCACCAGAACACAACATGCTCAATTTATTTTCATATTTCTAGCCATGCTAGTGATATGACTCGGGATACCAAAGTTAGACTAATGGTCAGTTCACTGATTCAATTCAGACTGAAATTCATGGTCCCCAGGGGATGAATCCTAATTACCAGCTGCGACAGAGACGCTGGCATTGTTTTTACCTTGTGAGTCTGTGTGAGTCATCATGGCAAAATGTGGTCCTGTAGACTAGAGGACAACTGTCTACTGTAGTGGGAACTACCAAAGAAGCAGTTTTGAGTACTTTGTCAGGTGTTCACATGGCTGTCTGTGGACAGATTTTGTCACTGCGATAGCGTTGTAACCGTGCATTCAGAAGACTTAACAGGTGTGTAGTTGAGATCAAAATGAAGGTCGAGTTTGAAGATGTGTGTGGTCCAAGTAAGGGCAAGTAGGGGGTAGAAAGTAGGGAAGGAGCCATTGGCCCCCCCTCTTTACAACCCTGGCCAGATTTAGTGTGGAGGCTTGGGTGTTCTGAAGATGGTCTCTAGTTGCTTCAGCAATCACCTGATCTTTCCTCTATCCCCTGACTTTTTCTCTTGTGTTATTATCTTGTTGACATTTTAGGATTTGGGTGAAATATTCCGACCATTGGATGAATTGTCATAACATTTTGTACAGACATTAATGCCACCTCAGGATGAATTCAAACCACTTTGGTGATTTCTTCACTTTAGCATCACGTCAAAATAGGAACATGTATATTACTTTGGTTAATGACCGCAAACCTGCATAACAAAAAAAAACAAAAACATTAATTCTCACTACTTTGTGTCCGTGGCAATTAAAATGAGCAATTATTTGCATTCTTACACACTAAGCTAAGATCTTGAGCATGCTAAACATGTAAACATGAAACATAAAAAGTAAACAGTAAAGGTGTCTAAGCATTTGCCATGCTGTGTTGAGGGATCCTGCTCTGCTTGACTGAACAAAATAATCAAAGTGATAAATGTGAACCTCCACCACAGGAAGGAACTTAAACATTTGAACCAGAAACATTCAGGAAACTATAGTAATGCGTTGAGATGATACATGATGATAGCAAATGGGCCTTGTCAACACGTAGAGGAGACCGTATGGTCCCTTCATTGTTGTTTTATCATCCAGAAATGTCTCCCTCAGTGGAGGAAGTGCATGTCGCTCATTCAACTGATGAAGTGTTGAAAGTCACCGTATTGTGTCTAGCGGTGCCATCAACTGGCCATTATCACGAGATGTCTCAAGTCACAGCACAAGTGGAGCAGCCGGAGGCCTTTTCAAGGATGCTCTGCCCTCTTCAATCAGACATCTAATACACATTTGTATGTGCTTAAAGCAGCAGTGGTTGATGCCCTGTCATGACATTTTTTTAACAATAACATGAGGCGGTAAAAAAATAAAGAAAACGTTTATGTTTATGTCTATGACTATAAGAAGAAGCACTATCTATATTTAGCTATTTTCACTTTAAGTGCCGTTTGTTTTTGTCATGGGAAGTCGGGCGCGACTGTTTCCATGTGCATTGTGTCAAACATGTGGCCCAGCGAGTGGGTGTGGGAAAGCAACGGCAGCAAATTGGATGGTATGAATGGTTAAACGTGTGTGTTTATTTGCATGTGAAACAATACCCAGAGGCTCTCCTGTGATCACATTGATTCACTGCCCGCTCCTGCTGTACCCCCAGATACACATTTTACAGCCACATTCCTTCACTCCGAGGCACGGCGGCAGCCCCGCGGCACGCCCGCCCCAACAGCAAAACACAGGAGTAGGTCACGGGGGGCACACAATTACTCTGAGAGACAAATAGGCCATCCAAATAAAACATGACACCCCGAACACGGCACCTGAATGCAAAACCTGGACGACTGACTGTGCACACATGGCTCGTACAATGTCATCTTTCAACTCAAACATTCCTGTTTACAAGTTTTCACAACAACTCAGTTTTGACCTGGTTTTGGAATCGTACCCCCTGAGATTTATTTGACTGTTTACTTTCATCATGATTACCTGCACATATTGCCTGCTGCGATTCAACTTGTTACGAGTTTGATTTTTCACTGTTACTTCTGGTGTTCAAGAGGATTTTCTTTTAAGGCGAGCTCGCTTCTCCTTCTTCTTCTTTTTTTGCAGCCGAGTGATTGCATCTTGTCTTGGTTTGTCAGCTGGGCCACTCTGCTTCAGTGACCTCCCATTAAAGCATGTCAAGCATTTTATGCCGCCTCGTAAGGAGTTGTGTTTTCAAGCAAACAAGTCCAGTGAGGTTGAACAGAGACTAAAAACTGCATGAAGCCGAGTGCTGAATGCAATTGCGGGCGGGACAGGGGACACTTGTGTGTGTGTGCCGGAGCTGGTAGCGCCTCCCAGCAGCTTGCAGGCTGCTGCTTTACTGCTCTGCACCCTTTTACTGATTAGCAGATGTATATAAAAACACAACAGCTCATTTTTAGGCGTTTTTGTGGCTGTTTTAACAAGGCAACTAAATAATGGACACTGTTTGGATCATCTTGCTCCCCACACACGTTTGAATTGACAGTTAAAGCTGACAAGAGGAAACCATAATGCAGAAGGGCGGGTGGACTTTGCCTTGTAAGGAGCCTACGGGATGATTTCGCTGTCTAAAACAATCATATGATTCACTCAGCTACTATGTTGCTAAGAGCTTGTGTTGAAAACAGTGGACAGTGGATGTAGCAACAGGACTTGCTCAGGACTTCCACCCCTTCATGACAAAATCTGTCATTCAGTATGCAATGCCTCAGACTGGCTGCAGTGATCAGCAACACCTCACCACCCTTTACTCCTTGTACATGGGGAATGTTACAGAGCTGAGGGGAAAGCAAAGCAGATAGGAACATGGTGTGTGTTTATGTGTGCACGTAACGGAGGAGCAAAGAGTAGGCACTAGCTGAAACAGGAAGCCCAGGCAGGCTTTTACATTGGAGGAATTTCCTGCCTGCAAGATGTGTATCGCTGTGTTTTATACGATTACGGGGAAACGGTGAGGGGGACGAGGAGAAAAGTTCGCTCTGCGTTTGAGAAGGCATTTCATGGCAGGTTTCCGGCTTACTGTTTAGATCAAGAGCTGGTTTGAATCCAAGCCACAGTAGCCCGTTCTTCTCAAAGACTACTACTGTACATGGGAGCTGACACAGTATAGCCCCATGTTCAGCAACCACGTTTGCCATCATTACCTTAAATGTTCTTGCTCAACAAGACATTTGATCCATAGCAAAGTGAGTCCCAAATCCAATACATCCGAAAGGCTTAAAGAGACAAACACAAGTCAAAGGCTCCTTGCCTCATTGTTCATACTGTTGACTTGTGTGTGTGTGTACAAACTAGTATCAAGTTGCCTGTTGTGGCCTTTTATTTGCCGTCTGTTCCCGAGTGGTAAAATGCTGTTTGTTCTGAGACTTAAAACACTAACAGTTGCCTAACGGCAGCCATCAGGGGGTCTCCCCACCCGGCTCCTGTGGAGCCCATTGGCGTCAGCTCACTGTTTGTGCTACAAAGAGAATTGACATGGTGGGGGTTGGTGCCTCGGGGAATACAGATCATTTGTAATGGGCAGATAGATGCAGTGATAGTTTGCTGAATTAGAGTCAGAGACCGCACCTTAGACTTAGATGTTTCCATTTTAAAATGCATATCTTTTGCTACGTTTAGCACCGGAAACACTCCCGAGGACGGATACGTTTGAAAACCCCCGGGTTACGTCCTATATTGGACGACACCCGCGTTCCCTTCTTGATTGTCACGCCCCAATCACATGACTCTGAGCATCGGCTCGACCTCGTCCCCGTCCAAGCCAAGACATCTCTGGTCTGTCTTTTCGCCATTGCCGTTCTTCCTCTGCAGTATTTTCTGTAACTAAACCAACTGCAGTTTGCTTCCTGGGGTGTGAACATTGGACAAAGCCAGATATATATATTCTTTTAATTGTATTTTATTTGTTGTCAAAGTTTTTTTTTTCATAGGGAACATTGGATATCTCTTTTTATCAATCCATAAATCAGAACACAGCCAAATAAAATAAAAGAAAAGTTGTATAAATCACTTTATGAATGATATTTGAACAAACAAATGAAACTGGGTTGTTTGGTATATATTGCTGGGTCAGGGTACAAACAAAAATTGTTTTGACACTACAGATGCAGAGAGTGAGCTAATAAGATCAATATTTAACTGGAGCCAGGAAGTGGTTAGCCTAGATTAGCATAAAGACTGAAAGCAGGGTGAAGCTACTGAAGCCATGGCTGAAAAGCAGTTGCATGAGCACACTGAACTCACACCTTCATATCTTGATATAACTGTGAAGATAAGGGCACTAAGTGGCCTTCTGGTTGTGCTATTTATATAGTTGATGGAAAGCATATGCTCAGTTATGAATTAAGAAAGTAAATGTGTATGTGTGCATGTGCCTGTACGTGTATATGCCTGGCCTTGCAGAAGTCCCAATGTGTCAAGTCTATATTTAAAACAGTTGGCCAGCTGTGTAGTCCTGTAAAATGTTCTCTACATGTTTTGCTGCACTTCAGATCTGTTGCCATAGCGGCCAAATGATGATGTCAAAGCAGAGGCATTGGAATAAGACCACACACCCTTTTTCAACGGAAATCACAGTTGGAGGGAGATGGAAACACTGTTCAGTTAGCCAGACCCAATTCTGCGTCACCAAAAGCAGAACAGGCTCTTTTTGGCTTCTTCATACACACAAACACGCTTCACAGAACACACACAATTGTGCACACTGACTTGGAGGTGAAGTTGCTTTTGGATGACACACACACAGACGTGTGAGGGAAGAGACAGAGGGGGCAAAACACTTGAAAGGAATATTTCTCCTATCTCCCAGCAAATCCTGATCCTTTACGATGTCAAAAAGATAAATGTGGGTGGGTAGATAACATTCGAGCTGTCGTTTAATCAGGCAGACGCTGAAGAAGACAATGACTGAGAGCTGATACCATATTATCTATGTCCAAAGGGTTTGCTCGCCCCCTTCAACTGACCTCATACATGAAGTCTGTATGGAAATGACAACGTGGCAGTAGCTTAAGGAGTTACAATGCTGTTATGATGATCCCTAGTGCACACTATTTACTAGTCATGAAACGCACAACTACACGCACACACACACACACACACACACACACACACACACACACACACACACACACACACACCATTAGGCGAATATTTATCTGATGCCAATCTCCTATCCATCCCACATAGGACCAAGCACTGGACGTGGGGTGACAGAGCCTTCCCTATATCTGCCCCCTCCCTCTGGAACTCTCTCCCCAAACTCATCCGAGACTGCACTGATCTTTCCTCATTCAAATCGCAAATCAAAACCCACCTGTTCAGAACTGCTTTTAATGTGTGACTGTTTGTTTTTGTTTTTTATTAGGGTCCGAGCGACTCAGAAAGTCCCTATTTGTTTTACCTGTATTTTAGTTATTCTTATTTATTTATTTTTAGGATGTTATCATTATGTGAAGTGTCTTTGAGTATCATGAAAAGCGCTATATAAATTCGATGCATCATTATTATTATTATCCATCCATCCATCCATCCATTTTCAATACCGCTTATCCTCATTAGGGTCGCGGGGGCGCTGGAGCCTATCCCAGCTGACATAGGGCGAAGGCAGGGGACACCCTGGACAGGCCGCCAGTCCATCGAGGGCAATTATTATTATTATTATTATTATTATCTTACCAACAATGTGTTGGATTTTTCCATTTGAATGCGGTACTCAGGAAGGAGAGCACATTAAGATAAAATACGTTTAAAAATTACTTGACAACCCGGTGCGTCTCATACAGACGCTAAAGGGAGCCTTATGCATCAGTATTATACGTGAGGGGTGTGACACATTGTTGGTATTTGGCACCCCGGGAATAAGAACGGGCTAGTCTGCACTGTCTATATATACGCCCCTGCTAGGATGATCTCCAATGGCTTCAGAATTTCAGAAGTGTGTTGGTGGCAGATTGCACGAACATCTTCTCATCTCAGACTTTGCATTTGATGGTGATTCTGAAAACCAAACCGTGACTTCAGGGGGAAAGTTTTACCTCCAAATAACGCTGATGGCTACATATAATCTGTCTTTCTGTCAACCACGCCTTGAATACTGTTTACAACTCATCCGGAGGACCTAAAAACAGAGTGAGAGACCCCTCAAGGATCAAGGCTTTGAACCATCAAGTGCCCCCAACAGCTGTGAACTGCCCCCCACCACAGACACTTTGGATTTCTCCCATCAGTCCACGGTCAGACTTCACTCCCTGTGTCAGAGAGCTTCAGCCAGTTTATAAATACGAGCAGCTCTTGACGGAGAGTTCATGTTGCTTTACTGCCACACAGCCAAATTTGGCCCCTGTGTTCAATCCCCAAGGCTTTAAGTGAATCAGCTAAACCAACAGTCACTAATTCTACCCAACCAGGATAGGTTTATTAAAGGTCTCATTTCAGTGAGTCGTTGTTTTGTCGCAGCCTTTCCTCGGTCTTGTGTGACTCAGAGGCAGGAATACGACATCTTGCCCCCCCTCACCGAAGTGCACCAGAGGACATCATATGCCCAAATCAGATGTACGCTGCCTGTAATTAGATAGAAATACATGTGGATCACACATTGAGATGCAATGGTGTGTGAGAAAGGTGTAATTAGTGTGGAGTTGTACAAATAAGTCTTTGACATTCGTATATGTGGGTGGTTTATTTGACCAGTGGAGAAGTGGCAGTTCATATATAGTTTCCTCAGGTTTATGGAATCATTGAAGGATCTGGTGCAACAAAAAAAAAAGGACTTTTTTTCTTTTTTTTCCCCTGACTTATCAGTGAAAACCTCAAAAGATAAAGATCCACTAGAGTAGCATGTAAGTCACAGCTCGGCTTCTAAACAGCTGATATGTCGGTTGTTCATGTGGCGTTTTGTTGACCTTCCCATCACCTATCCAACCCTCACCCTAACCCCAACAGTCACACAAGCTCAAGATAACCGTGAGATAAAATCAAAAGGAGGATTTTTTTATTCATTGTCCTTTTTGGTTAATAATCTTGTGTCACAGAGACATTAAAATAAAAGTCTTTGAACTCAAAAGTGACCACATTTACACCGCATTGGTAAACATGACAGTGGACGAGAAATGTCCTCTTCTTTTTTCTTTTTTTTTTTAGGGAATCACAGGCTCCTCCTCTTCCAAACTTTGTCACTGGTGTGGGAACTCCTTGCTCCTCCGTGTCTCGTGAGTAGGTGAGCAGATGAGGCGTGGGCCCGGAGAGAGGAGAAGCAGACTGAGGGGAGCTGACGCCGAGAGGAGCTGACGCCGAGAAGAGCTGACGGAGCATTAATGAGACACTGACGGGTTAGAGTTACAGGGATGCAGTTTTAGCCCTAATCTACAACCATTTTCAAGCTTGATCTGCGGGACTCGAAAGCGCCACAAACTGGGACAATTTCGACATTTAAAACCAATTTGAGAGGATTGATTTATTCTCAAATATGGGCTTGGAACGGTTTCGCGTAAAGACGCCGGGGCTCGCAGCCCTTCTCGCCCGCTGGCTCCTTTGTATCAGCGGGCTATTCCTCTGTGTTTCTGTCTGCGAGGCGTTTAACTTGGACGTGGAGAACCCAGCTGTGTACAGCGGACCTAACGGGAGCTACTTCGGATATGCAGTCGACTTTTATCTGGCCGATTCTGCCAGGTGAGTTCTTTTAAACAGAAGTACTGCTATTTTCCCTTTTTTAATTTTTAAAAAAATAATAATATCATGAAAAAAGTCACACGGGACTTCTTCTCAGCAACGAGCCCCGGTGCAGCCTGAACGTTGTTCATCATTCTATCCTCAAGAAACTCTGTTTCTCACAAATGTGTTGCGCGCGCGGCGTCCAAACTTTCCACGGCGGACAAGATGGTTTGCCAAGAAATGTAAATGTACAACTGCCCTGTTCAAGTTGTAAAATAAGTTTCCAATAGGAAATGTGGGATGGTGTTGTGGCGGCTCTGGCATTGAAGCCATAGACTGTTTTATTTCGGGGTTTTGTGTGTAAACGGTGTTCTGTGGAAGGATCCATGCGCGACGCACAGCGCACACGCCTCCGTGTGCACACAGCCTACTGCAATTTAATATACTCATGAGTGAATTAGCTAGTGTTTTTTTAAAGGACTCCTACATAAAATCATAGATAGTGCTATATATATATATATATATATATATATATATATATATATATATATATATATATATATATATATATATATATATATATATATATATATATATATATATATATATATATATATATATATATAAACATCATGAAAATAGAATGCACTAAACTTTTTTTAAATCTCTCGAATCCTAATCTCATCGCTCTACAAAATGCCATTTTAATTCTGACCTTTTAACCTGCCTCAGCCTTTAAACGCCAGGGAACAAAAGCCTGTTAACTGCAAGCTTTCGCCATCACGTCTTATTGGTCTGAAACGCTGCTGCAGATTGTGATGCTTCCTGGCTCAGTAGGGATGGGATCCCTGTGACACCCAGCATGCTGTGATTGTCTCACATTCTTCCCTTTTGGCATCAGTCATTTTGAGGGATTCATGCACACATGCCTGTGGTTAGGTCTAATAGTAGCATGAGGGAAAAATAATAGTGTGGGACATTTTGACTGTCCGAGGAGCATGTAGGTTTTATATCAACAGGGATGCAGTAAAAAGAAAACTAAACCTGCTTGACATATCTGCATTTGTGTTGATATACAATCAGTACACTTTGGTGTACTGAATCGTCATAATCATTACCAAAAGGTTGTGCAGCCGCAGTCAAGGTTTCACTCAGACATGATCAGACTTCCTGGCGGGGTCTGTGTCTGCGGAGCAGCACCAGCGGTGTCTCGCCCCACTGTTCAACCAGCCTGCATGCTGGGATGTGAGGAACGGCTTTGTGCCGAGTGGGCCGCCAGCAGCAGCTCTGGTTTCCCTGTTTCTCCTCCCCACTTCCCTGGACGGTCAGACCCTCAGCCATGGGGACATCCCCCCACTCTTCCCCTACGCTGTCTCTTTAAAGCCTGCTGCTCTTGGTCTTCATCTCTCTGCCTGGGAAGCAGCGACTTCAAGAGAGCGCTATGATTTAGGACGTGAAGCTTGAATGCATGAACCCCTCTTCTCTCTCCAGCCTCCCCCTCCTTACTTCCTCCTATGCTGATGTCATTCTGCAGCAGGGCTTTTAAATTCATCCATCCCCCCACTGTCTAGCCGCTCTCCCCATCATCTCCACGACTCACTAAGTATGAGACGGAGTAGACGTCATCTTAATGATGACTTCACCTGAACTTTTCTACAGTTGGGATGTCATGCTCATGGAGGAGATGATACAATGCTCCTGCAGAACAGGAATAATGTTAAATGTAGCCTCCTACAACTCAGTGCCCTGTAATTGTCCTGTGGATGATATGTATTCAGAAGTCAAATGTCAAACAAAACAAAGTACGCAAGAGCAGATTTAAGATCATGACTCATCGCTTTATCTGCAAACCACTCGTATCTGCCACTTTTCATTCACAGTTTTCTTAGAAGTGGACGCATATCAGAAGATGTCAGGAGAGTCATGAAATGAGTTTCTGTTATCTCTTGTTTTTGCCATCACATCATCATCGCCCACGCTGACATGGGGGAAGCGGGGGAGTAGCTGGAATCCAGGGGTGAGGTCAGTTCAGGGTTACACAGGGAGTTTCTTCTTGTCAGAAGGAGCTGCTGTTAGCCCGGCTCCGATTTGAACAAAACAAAACTACAGTAAAAAACTTGTGTTCATCACTGGTTGCATTACAGCAGATACATGAGCAAAATGAGACTGATGGCAGATGAAGATAATTCGACCATCCATAAATGCCCCTGACAGGCCTGCGAACACAAAGGCTTACTTTCTCCCAGTTTGATGCTCATCCTTGACAACAAGTTTATATACGCGGCGGGTCTGTCATGTCCTTAGGCCCGGTGTAATAAAATTAAGTTTGGACACTGGCAGACAGCCCACCATGGAACAACGCCTGAGGATAGTCTCTGTGAACTGTGTATGAAGGCTCCTGTCAGATACACAAAGGAGATATGGTCCTATGTCAGTGTGTATATTATTTTCATGAGTGAAGATGGTCAACTCACATGCTTGTACGTCAGTCCTACGCAAACCCGCATCATCATCATCATGGGAAGAACTTCTGGGGACTGACTCTCTCCTCAAATAACGTAATAATCAAACAACAGTAACTGCCTCCTCTTTTACTTTCGTCGGTGCCAGGCAGGGATCTGGGAGTGGATCAAGATAGGAGTCAAAGGGTCAAGGGGCTGCAAATAATAACAGATCTGGTCTGGAGCGTATTAAAGGACGAGACTAGTTCTGGTGCCTGTTGGACTTTTGAGGAAACCTACATTTATAACCACTTCATTTTGCACTGCTCTGAGTGAGATTATAGTGCCATTAAGAAACTATGTCCAATGATGGATGACCTTCTGATGGAGATAGAACTATGTTCCAGTCCCTGTTTGCGTTTCAGTGACGTGTCAGAGATGTGCACTATCTCTCAAATTGTTTGGCCATGACCAACACATGCCGGGGTCAGTCCGTCCATTTAGGTCCCTCTACTCGAGTTTACCCTCTCAAACAGGATTAGAGTTGAACTAATGTTGACATTGGACTGAGGTCTCTTTTGGCCACTAAAGCTGCAATGTTTTCTCACAGTGGTGCCTCTCCATATATGATCACTTTTGTGTGATTGATTTCATTGGTGTCCTGTTCTATGGACTTGTTTTGAAATGAAACCAGTAAGTGTTAGAGCGGCAGGAGCACAGCTTGTATATTTGTGTTGCCAAGCTTTTCTTCATCCAGGTTCTCGTCGTTACATGCAGACAATAGGGCCCTTTGTCTGACGGTAGAAATTGTTTTCTATTTTCCATTTAAGTAATTTTCACTGACTCATTTCTTTCTTAATTTATTGGTCTTCTGAAAAAAGCTAACTTAATTTTCTGTTGTCAAACTTTGTACACACCTATGATAATCAGGCCAGTTGGTTGAGAGCATTCGTGTCTGCTAAGGTCAGTTGGGACAGACTTAGCTTGGCTACTCTGCAGTCTGTCTCAAACATAAAGTGCCTGTTTAGCGTTGACTGGTCTGTAGGTAAAGGGGGGTTTAAATAATGAGCCTGTGTGTGTTTCACTGGAAAAAGATGTCAGTGTGGAGGGTGATGATGTGTTTAAAGGGCCCGTGGACCTTGCTGTCACGTCTGCTACATTGAGTTGGGAATGCCCGGAGGACGTCATGTCTACTTTGGAATGGAGTTAGCCGTTGGTCAGGGTCGTCCTGACTCATACTTTGCTAGATTTAATCTCTGACTGCAAGGGGGGCCTGGTTTATTTTAACACCAGACCACTAAATGACTCATCAATGGGGACTTGATAAATACTATCCTTAATATAGCCATAAGACGTCATAGTCTGCTTGTGACAATATGAAAATTCCACTGGCTGGAATTCAAATTAGCATCTCATTTTTGGAATGGAAATGTGACGTAACCTCTGGCCATTACGGTCTCTGGATGTGAATTTTGTATGTATGCATGTGGGGGTGCACAGACAAAGTGTTTCAACAGCTGCGTCACCCCCCCCCCCCCCTCCCCTCCCCATCATCACGTTTAATACAACAGCCTCTCTATCTTGAGGTGAGAGGACTGGACCCCCTGACGTGGGCATTGTGCAGAGGTGTGAACCACCAGTAGTTAAAGGATTTTAGAGCGCCTGGACTGTGAAAAGGGGAGGGAGGGTTTGCATTTAGGGGTGGGAAAACAGTATGGTATGAGAAAATGTGGTTTGCTCGACCACAAGTCATTTTGCTGTTTTTTAAGAGTGGTTTCAAATTTCTCACTTGCCGCACGTAATAATTTTTTTGTTGTTGTTGCATGGTTTGTGGTTTATATAGAGCAGCTGCTGGTTTTCACACATAAACTGTAAATGCACCCATCAGGATGGTATAATACAGACACAGAGTGACTGCTGCCTGCTGAAATGTGGGAAGTAAAAGCAGCAATCGCTAAATCAGCTTGGTGTGGACTTTGCTGATTCCGTTACCAGGCTAGTGACTTCTTCACAGCTGCAGAATATCGTAAAATTAAGGTCTAAACCATAACATTGCCATTTCTCCTGTGTGACAATTTTTTTGTGCATACCAGGGAAATGGTTTTGCGGTGATAGCGGAATCAGATCCTCGACCGACTTGACTGTTCATCTGATCAATACTGGTCGGTGCGGGGTCAGATCTCAATGGAGTGTGGGAATGTCTATAGGTTGTCATTAAAGACTGGCTCCAGGCCTGTAAGCAACATACATATCCTTTATCTGGTTCTCACTGTACCATATGACCGTTATGACAAGTAAAGTGGCTTCAGCACAGCACAGTAGACTCTCTGTAGTCAGCACACGCCATCCCAGCAGGCACTGCTACTCTCATCATCGTTTGTGTGTGATGTGGTCTGTGTGTGTGTGTGTGTGTGTGTGTGTGTGTATAGACGCTCGTCCATATGGCAGACATAAGGACTCAAACAGCTTCTGTCTGGCCTTGGTTCTGAGTGCACGTGAGGATATTCGCGTGGCTCCATAAGGTCTAGAATAAGTCATCACACATTACTTGTCCTTCTCATTTCTGTCACTCAGCTGATCTCACTCAAGTGCCCACGCGTACTTTGAAAAAGTCAATATTGCTGCAAGATGACATCATGCACTTATTCATTAATTTTAACTGTCTACTCTCATTGATCCAGGTATCATTACATTATGTGGGTGAAGGGATTCCTTAGAGATGTTTGTTGTATTCTGCCTCCGCTTCTCCACCTAGGGAGCGAGAGCAGTGAAGGTCAAGAGCTGCCTCTGCCTCTGGCTCAGATCAGGTCACTGCATCTGAGATTATCTACTGATATGCAGCCACCTCAGCGTTTATGCACTTGTTGATAGCTCTGTGGTTTGAAGGACACAACTCCTTTGTCTGTGCCACAGCGTTCGTTGAGCCGTGTTTATGACTGCAGGTGCTGGCTGCAGCCGGCACTGGCAGGCTTTAACATATGCGATTTGTCCTCCACCTCTTTCTAGCTTAAAGCGGTCATCATGGTGTTCAAATGACATCAGCTTTTGCAGCTGGGTGGGAGACAATTAAATATGGAATGGGGCTGATGGGGTGGGGGGGTAACTGAGGAATTTGCCCTCTGACAACCTCCTTCTGTAACCTCATCATAAACTGTATTAGCCATGGCCATGCACAAAAGTGTCACATCAGCAAGTTCCAGCACTTTGCATCACCTCTAATCTCTCAACCCCACATAAAATAGTGGTTACAGTCTGGCAATTGTGGTGTGGGGAGTGATTTCTTTATAGAATGCCCTCTGATTACTTGAGCTTCAAATGAGATAAACCCAGTTCTCAGTCACAGTGAAGCTGTTGTTTACGAATTCCTTACTTGCAACCCAAATCCCTTACAGTAGTTTAATTAATGCTTCATTAGTGGCTGCTGTATGGCAGCTGGTGGGGTAGACTCTACTAGATATGATGAAGCTGCCAATGCTTTACATCCTCCTACTCCCCCACTAGGGCATTGCTCAAGTCGCTCTCTGGTGAAATGGTTTAAATATTCGTCAATAGAAACATGAAACTGACAAATGAGCATGTGAAGAATGGTTTAATTATCCAGTAGACAAAACATCCTGAGCTTTGTCAGCTGTGATCCCAATCAGACTTGTGAGGGTGCAGCTTTTAATCCCTCCGAGAAGTGAACAGCCTTTTGTCTCCCAGCTATTCTCGAACCACTGGGCTGAGGCACCCTGTTGGCCCTTAGAGCGCCATCTAGTGGTCCACGTAGCTGCTGCAAAATTGTTAGATTTAATTAAGAAAATGCTTCTCTTTTTTTTCAAATAAAAATGCGTAGTTTTAATGACCAGTTACGTTTGAACCTCACCACAACAATTATGACACGTCATCGGGTAGAGACAAAACTGTTAGCCAGCCAAATTCCTTGGGATGCAGTGAAATGTATTGTTTTTTTAAACTACAAAGTAATGTGGCAGTAAAAATTCCAAAGCGTGTGATGAGGAAGTTTGACCCTGAATACACTCAAAATGGATTCCTGATAGCCAGAAGTGATGGATGACGGTAAGCTGAATATTGATTTGGGTGATTACAGCTGACAGTGGCAGAACACCAATTTACAGCCTGCAGTTTCTTTTTTCATTTATTTGCGATGGGGGTCCTCAGAAGAATCAGAAGTAGGCTTCAAGTTACACCTTGGCAGAGACTCACTTTCGCCACAGTGGTTTGGACACAAACCCACGAGTCTGCCCTTCAGCTGAACAGCTGAGGATTGCAAGCCCTCCTTCCAATTGCACATATTTGCATACCCATACCAAGAGTCGATCATACACTCCGCCTCCTTTCACAAAGGAATTTGTAATGCAGCACTCAGCCGACTGCAGTTACAGCTTCATTAAATGCTAATGATACTCAACTCTACCTTTTTGAGCACACAGCTAGCAGATAAGGTGTAGGGCGGAGAAACACTAGTTTTAGTTCTAGACTGATCCTCAGCAGATAAAGACCCATTAAATGCTAATTCCTCCTCATTTAGTGCTTTTAGATTGTTATCAATCTGGGGTTGTGTGTCCGCACATCTGCGTGTATCTGTGTATGGTATTGAAAACTCTCTCCAACCGCCAACTGGCTGATTAAAGCATGATCTGCTTGTTATGTTATTTCCTGTATTTTTTTCCCCCTTTGAAAAGCTCCCACAGCCAACTATGGCTGGACTGCGTTCAGATCTGATTCAACAAAGAAGATGCTGCTGCTTCCAGTTTCCTTGGCATTGTTAGTGTATACATGTTCCTCCAGTTGTGTTGCTTATTGCATACATGTGCTTGCATTCAGATTATTTGGAAAAGGTTTTTTTCCATAGAAACATAAATTGGTTTCTGTTCTTCTGTCTCCTTCGAAACCTGTACGGCCGTGTTGTTCAGCACAGGTAATCCTTCCTCCAGTAAAGTGTGTGTGTGTGTGTGTGTGTGTGTGGTCTGCCTGTGGTAAATATGTACTCACTGCTTGCATATCTAGGTGCGAGAGGGAGATCCTCAGCTGTCGCAATGTGATCATTTTTAGATTATTGCACATGCGCTACTTGGATATTTCTGGGTCTGTTTATGTGGTCAGTCTTGTTTGTTTTTATTTCTCTCTTTCAACACAAACCAGCAGTTTCTGCTCCATTTGGAATTGGCATTGCACTGTATCTTCTCTTTGGAGGTATTAAGACTATAGTATTGGTGTGATATTAAACCCATACGCTCTGCTCTGTGACCTTCCCTTTGTTCTACACACAATAATGTGTTTTCAAAACCACAGATGATGAAATGATTTGAAAGCTTTGTCCTGACCACCAACGCACTCTGTCTGGCTCCCTCCTGTTAGATTTATTTTCCATAAGCCATCCCATAACTTTCATGCGTTTTGTCATCTGAGGAAATAGATGGGTTCAGTGGGATTAATTATCGTGGATTACAATGCCTTGGAATATTGCATGCTTTAACTGCTGTTTTGACTCATGCTGGCTCCCCCGTCTTCCTCTGAACTCTGCTGAGTCCCCTTCGGGCAAGAACGCCAAGTTTAACTAAAATGTAAACGTTCATGCACTGTTGGATGATCTGGGGCAGGAAAGGGTGTGCTCTTCCTGTTTTGGAGCCCCGAGACACGGTCTGGTCTCAGTGGTCCCTTGCCTCCTTTACCCACATCAATGCCAGTGACTATGTCTGTGATGCTGGTCGGGTCAAGTGGGTCCAGAGTGAGCTAATGGCTAAATCATCCACTTAAGACACATTATCTAGTGGGGGATATTGTGTCCAACTTTACCATGCCCAAGTCTCTGTTTTCCCCATTACCGTACCATCCCTCACGTTTCTTCTTCTCTTTCATCTTTAAAGACTCACCTGTCACCTCACTGATTCGTTCTCTGTATGTTGAAGTGGTCGGCTGCCCTTCTTGTAGTTGTACAGTGTCGCTCCCAGGACATGGAAGTTTAGTGGCACAGCTGAAGAAACAAGAGCATGACTCCACTTAGCCTGTCTGCCTTTCTGTTTTCCGATTGAACCTGTCCCACGGGGACACTTGTGTGACCATGTGAGTGCTTCTCATGACTGCACGAGTGGAGTGAATATGTCTGTGAGCATCACATGTGCACATGACATAGCAGCAGTTCCACCTGGTTGTATGGGGATTATGTAAAAGAGTGCTGCAACCTGTTAAAATGTCTTCCTTGTGAGTCAGAATACTGCTTGCTAAGCGGTTAAATGCATTCATGCATCATGTTCAAAGCTGTCGAGGCGGAGGTCTGGAATGCCACTTTTAATTGAGGCCAGGTTAAGAGCTACAAACCTTAGCACAGGTTTGGTAAAGAAATGCGGGTTTGGTCAAATTGTAAATTGACAGCAAGTTGTGTATCTCTTTCTGTCATTCTTTTGCAGTGCGAGTGTGGTGATCGGAGCTCCAAAAGCCAACACCAAGCAGGCTCAGGTTACAGAGGGAGGATCTGTCTTCTACTGCCCATGGAGCCTCAGCCAAGCAGATTGTCACACCATCGACTTTGATACTGAAGGTAAGCATGAGTATAGAGCTGTTTGGAAGGTCTGTTCTAATTTTCATGTTTTTTTTTTATTGCACTCCGATTGCATGCGACTACCTGGTTTGAGAAACTGGATGTGGTGTTTAAATTATCTCAAAACAGCAGAGATTTACTGATTCTCTGTTCGCTTTTGATGCCATCAGAGCATTTCCTCTCTGCTCCTGTTGTCAGCAAACGAGTCAGGATCAGGCGTCAGCGTTCCACTCCACTGAGCTATTGTCAGTTACTTTGGGCTTTTGGACACAGGGTGAACCTTTTTTTTCCCGTTCCCTCTTTGGGGATGAACAGGATAATGGGGTGTTGAAGAGGCTTTTGAAGGATACTCTTTCCTTCACCTAGGTCGTATTTGTGTTGCCTTGCACCTGGAGCTATAAGGGAGATAAGCAACCAATAAACAAATAGTTCTCACAAAGAAATGTCCTGTTTGTATGACAGGTGAAGCAGATATCGCCGGTGGCTCCACTTGAGTCAGAATTAGGTGAAGTGGTTTGAGAGAACACAAGGACATTCAAGAGGTGGTCTAATGAATGGATTCATGTTTCAGTATGTTGTCAGGCCTCCCATCAGCCTGTTCTGCACTATAGAGCCATAGGAAGGTGAGGAAAGGGACAACCAAAGCAAAATGACTGCTAGCTTTTAGATTGAACATACCCTAAAAAACACACACACACACACACACATGGTTTGAGTGACAGTTACTGCGGTGCTTTTGGCTTCTTTCCTGAGAAATCAAAGCTTAGCATTGTGGGTCAACTTACATTCACTGTACATAATGCACAATAGGGAGAAATATTCCACAGTGTTTCACCAGCCTAGTTTAACAATATTCTTTTATTGGACACACCACTGCTCGGTACCCTTTGCTCCACTATCTTTGCACGTTTTTTCTTGACATCACTCACTGGCTGGAGGCCCCCCAAAAAAAGCAGCAAGGCCTCACAGTGAAGTTTCGTCACCCGGCTGTCAGTGTCCTTCATATTTTCTAAGGGCCTTTTGAAGCAGCTGATCAGAGCGCCAAAGTCGGTTCCAACATCTGGATCACAGCAGAACCACCATACAGTCGAGGAACAATCAAATCATGGATGCTGCAAATGGAAGCTGTTGCATGGATGGCATTTACTGCTGCAATTAATTGACTGTAGCCGTGACTGTTTTCTCTGACAATTCTGATTAGTAAATATGAAAGCAATACAAAAAGATTGCTTAGAATCTTTCTTATGAAGTCTCAGTGAAGTGGAAGGTAAAGCATCTTTTGTATCAGCGTTTGTACTACAGAATATAATTTAGTTGTATACAATTACAAGAGAGATTTATATAAAATTCTTTGCTTGGAATGTAACGAAGCTACAGAGGACTGTGTCTCCACACACACCGTGTTGCTAAAAGTTGTAGATTGGTTGATGCCCTGGTGCTAGCTTACATTAGCACACTTCATATATTGTTTTTCAGGGAAAAAAGATTTTGTTCGAAAAATATATATTCTTTGCATTTATTGTCAAATCGGTGCACTATATTACCGCGGATGTGATCTAAAAAGAGTTAAACAAACCATTTGTCCTTTTCATTTGACTTTCTCCACTACGAATGCTATTGTAAAGGAGTGCTATCTTTCACGAGCGTATATGGTGTCATAGGTCTCACTGTCTCTCGGTGTGTTTGAGCTCTGACCCACAGGCCATAGACCCTCTTAATTAGCCTAACTAATTGGGTCAAAGTGGCCAGAGGCCCCCTCCCATACACTTCCTCCTCCATTGAGATAAGAGCCCGTTTATGGATCTGGGAGGAGCGAAGGGGAGCCAGGGCAGTAGAGAGGGTGTGAGAAGGGCACATACAGGATGGGAGGAAGGGAGGGAGGGGAAGAAAGCCAGAGGGGAAGAAGGAAAGAGGGAGAAACCAGAGCCTTGTTCCTCAGTTCTGTCCCCCTCTGTTCCCCTGCTGTCGGTACTCCCACAGGGGCAGCTGATGTGATGAGTGAATTTGGCCATTTGTCTTCAACCCCACTGACACACACACACACACACACACACACACACGCACACACATACACACATACACACACACGCAGAGGCTCTAACTCCACTAATGGCTGTCGTCTCACACACGGTTCAAAGGCGAGAGTGAGTCCATGGACGCACTCCAGACCCCCACACTCCTCTGCCGGTCCCGGGAGAGACTGGGCCCGGCACCATGTCACATCAGCGCTCACCATTCTAACCGGCCTCCCAGGGGGACCTCGGTCAGATGGCATGTTGTTGGAGCCTGTCTCTGGCTTCCACTCTATCTCCACCCTGAATTTCCTCCGACTCTCGCAGACAACAAACAGAACCTTTCATCACCCATTCTGGTGACACAGAACTAATGCTGCAAACAATGCTAGACCATGTGAGCTTATTAAGGCATTATGTGCCTCCCTTTCTTTTACATCCCTCTCTATTAACTTCAACAACTCAGTGTTGGCTCCAACTCCGACTGCCAGGAACCTCGGTGTGACACTCGAAAGTCAACTCTCCCTGACTGCCAACATTACCGCAATAACACGCTCCTGTAGGTACATGCTGTACAACATCAGGAGAATACGACCTCTTCTCACTCAGAAGGCGGCACAGGTCCTGGTCCAGGCTCTGGTCATCTCACGGCTAGACTACTGTATACCATTCGACCTCTACAGCTCATCCAGAATGCAGCTGCTCAACTGGTCTTCAACCTCCCGAAATGTACCCACGCTACTCCGCTCCTCCGCGACCTTCACTGGTTACCGGTGGCCGCCCGCATCCGCTTCAAAACATTGGTACTTGCGTACCGTGCTGCGAACAGATCGGGTCCGGTCTACATCCAGGACATGGTCAAACCGTACACCCCACCTCGTTCACTTCGCTCGGCTTCTGCCAATCGGCTTGTAGCTCCTTCACTTCGAGCTAAACACTCAACAAAGTCACGACTGTTTGCTGTGCTGGCTCCTCATTGGTGGAACGAGCTCCCCATTGACATCAGGACAGCAGAAAGTCTCTACATCTTCCGTCGCAAACTAAAAACACATCTTTTTCGACTATACCTTGAATAGGGAAGGTAGCGCCGTAGTAGCACTTTAGTAGCACTTAAATGGCTCTTACTGATAGCACTTTGTAGTTTAACGTTATTGAAGAAATTGTACTTGCTTGATTCTTGTTGTTCTGAGTTTGGACTCATGGTTTAATGCACTTATTGTAAGTCGCTTTGGATAAAAGCGTCAGCTAAATGACATGTAATGTAATGTACATGGATAGATAACTGATCACAGTTATGAATTACAAGGGGATTTTCTGCTGCTGCCACTGGTTGCCTTGGTAACATGACTCAACCTAACAGTCACTCACTGCCTACTATGGACTACAGACTCAACATGTGTACGATCTTTCAACATAAGTTTGGTATCTTTTTGATGGATTTCATTTTGACGGCGACCACAGCTCATACCGTTCCCTGGTGGCTTTGCATTGGCCTTGTCCAAACAAAGACCCCTTAGTTATGACAATATTAAAGTGTATGCTTTAAGAAAAAGTAGCATGCAGATTAGTTAAAGCAACATGCTTACAAGGAGCCGTTTGAAGTGCTGGTCATGTTATTAACTGTATGGCTGAAGCACTTCTTCTTTTCACACATGGGGGCAGAGCTCACTGCTGTAGGCTCGAGATGAATAATGTTCGCAGGAAACCCTGAAGTTGGAGACTAGGCAGAAATACAGATGGGTTATTAAAAAAACTATAATCTCTGCATATTGCTTATTAAAAAAAACTATAATCTCTCTGCTTATTGTCTTGGGTGAGGGGTAGCAGCACTTACTGCAAACAAAGGAGAGAGAAAAGGCCGTACAGGTATGGAGTCTGGGGCGAGATAGTGTCAAGAAAAAATAAGAAGAAGTTGGAGATAATATTGAAAATGAAAATAGAGAAAGTGGGAGAGAAGTGTGTGCCAAAACAGAGATGACTGTGAGGTTGCTATGAGGAAGCCGGGCCAGAGTGTGTATGTTATCCTTGGACCCCAGTCCCTTCGCTGTTTCCACAAAGACACGGAGCAGCTCCAGGCTGCTGAGTTGGCTGGGAGGAAAGTCCAGGGGCCGACAGCCTGCTTTCTTTCTTCACATCAACATAGGTCATGATCTCTTGCAGTATCCAGCGTCAGCGCCTGTTCTGCTCTTTTGCAATATGCCTGTGGTTCGATAAAGTCTTCAGGGGGTTAAAGTAGGAGTGGTTCAGTTGATTTTGACCTCCCATTTGAACTTTCCTTAAAGATGTCAGCTCACACTCTGAAGCCCTCAGTGTGTGAGTTTATATGGAAGGTATGTGACTTCCTTGCCGAATCAATTTGTTTGCATTTCATTCTCCATTGCTGCAGAGCCACAGACGTAACATCTGTCCACCGATAAAGCAGTGTTTTTAAATCTGACTCCCCAGACCATCTGTCATGTCACCTGCTACTGTCAAAGCGCTGAAGTGGGAGCTCAGCGCTAGTGGCCAGGTGGTCAAACAGAGCGAAGGGTCAACGAGGTTAAACTAGTCCAGTCCAGTCCAAACCCGGCCAAGCCAAGATAACTACTCTCTTCTGAACAGTGGCCGAGTAGCGAATGCCATACTTTTCAAATTCTCACCCTGATAGTCTTTGCATGAAAAATTGTGTAAAGACTGGTGTTAAGCTTTCTTTCTGCCAAATGTCCAGATGTTGTCCAGGGCCTGCGAGGGGAATTCAGAAACTCAAGACCCACATGAAGGAATGCATGTTATTTCTTAGTGCTATTACTCAGTGTCATTTTCTCCTGTTTTTCCCAGGGGACCGCACCGTCCTGCTCAACGACACAGAACATCAGGTTGATTTCAAGTCCCACCAATGGTTCGGCGCCACTGTGCGCTCTCACGGGGACACAATTTTGGTAAGGTGACCCTCTCAGAGGTGATTTTGGGGGTTGGGCCACACTACAACACTGGTGCTTTCTGCTGTTAATGATTATGGCTTTCAGTGAAGCCTGCTCCACACTGTGAGAAACGGTCTTCTTTGACTGATGTCTCACTCTGACATTGTGTTCTTTGTTAGAAATGTCTCTCACACATTAAGTTGTTGTCACTGGGGTCCAGTTTTCACCTCCAGTCTCAACACACCATAAATAAATATTTGTGTGCCCCCACCGTGACGTCAGAAGATGGGCCGCCTCTTGTTTGGTCTGATAGTGTGGGTTGTGACCTGGCTTGAGTTACGGTGGTTACCCTGCTCCAGATGTACCGCTGACCTCGGTCTAAGTCTCCTTCTGAGTTCACCAGTGTGATGTTGCAACTAGAAAAACATCTCCCACCTAAAAGCTCACCCCATTCATCACCACATCTCTTCCCTCCCCTTTTCTTCCCCGACAATCCCCATCTCTCTCCACCTCCGCTCTAACCCAGGCTTGTGCCCCTCTCTACTCCTGGCGGACTGAACAGGATGTCCCCCCACTCTGACGCTACAGGAACTTGCTACCTCTCAGTCCATAATTTCACCAAATTTGTGGAGTATGCTCCCTGCCGCACAGGTAACTGTCAACTCTCTATGTGGGAGTCATATAAGGGGACATTTTGGTTATTACGTCAAATAGTTAATGATGCTCCATTCTTGCATGTTTCAGAGATCAGTGATGCGGTGGGACAAGGCTACTGTCAGGGAGGATTCAGTGCTGACTTCACAACGGTAATAACTAAGTATCTGTTAGTGAACCACCAGAGGTTTCTGGGATTAATTATTTCCTTTCCCATTATAATAATTCTGAGTTTTATCTTTCAGGATGGCAGAGTGGTATTAGGAGGGCCAGGCAGCTACTTCTGGCAAGGTATGTATGGCATACCAATTAGCCACATTAAAATAAGAAAAACCAAAGCCTCGAAATGTTCTTCCAACTTTATTTTCATTTCACTTTGGTCTTACTTCAGGTCAGGTGATCACTGCAGCTAAGGAGGACATCATCAAAGCGTACTATCCAGGCTTCTTCATGCAGTCGGTGGAGGGACAGATCCAAACCAGACAGGTGAAGGCTGAACATGATGACAGTTACCAAGGTAAGGGAAGCTATGGTGCTTTTATGATGAATGCACATTGACACATATCGTCATTTGTTTGCCATGCAAGCTGAGGTTGACATCTGTCCTCTTGTCTACAGGCTACTCTATTGCTGTCGGGGAATTCAGTGGTGATCAGGTGGAAGGTAAGTAAAGAAAATAGGGTATGCACGCACATGGCCAATGGTAGGTGATGCGTGCAGGATGTAAAACACATAACAGCAATCGCATAGCAATGCAAATATTACAGCTGGAGTGAACACAAGCTACACTATTTTATATGATTATTGAGCTGGAAACGTCTTCAATATTGGAATTCTCTTACCCTACTTCTGGGCTTGACTTGTATGTTTCCCCCACCCTTAATCTTTGCTTCATATCTCTGTGCACCTCAGATTTTGTGGCCGGCGTTCCAAAAGGACTCATGCTTTATGGTTCGGTAAGAACGCTTAATCATCGCTCTCATTTTGGCTCCCATTTTGGTGCTTTTAGGATGAAAGTCCTGGGCTTTAGATTTGGAGCCGATAATGGAAAGCAAAAAAAGAAAGATAACCACCGTAGTAATGTTGTCAAAGTGGGAACTATTTTTGCAGTGAATTCCATACCAGAGACTGTGCTTATATTAGACTGTATGAAAAGAAGTTCACCACATGTGGCTGCTGTGTTGCAGGTGTCTATTCTGAACGGAACAGATCTGAAGACCATGATTAACTACACTGGTGAGCAGGTGAGTCGGAGAGCTCCAGCCTCAGCGGAGCAAAAGCTCCTTTATGCTCAACTTCCTCTGTGTTTTTACTTCCCGGCTCTTCATTAGAGCTCTTAATTTGTTGAGGCAGTGTAAGCAAACATAATTTCCTTGAGAACGTTCTCTTAACTAGATTTTGGTGTCTTTCGTGGTTTGCTGTAAAGCTTTTATGGAGGGGAAAGTGCGGTGGCAATTTGTGCAAATGATTGTGGGAATAGAAAGGCACTGAGCTCGTTTAGACAGTGATGATTGACTCAGCTGAATAAATAAAATTGCATGTGAATTTTCTTACACTCTGGTAATTCAGACTTCTACTACAATGTGCTTTTCCAACTCAAAGCTCATGACAGAAAATTCAGGAAATTAAACTGATCTTGAACAGAAACGGCACCAAACTGGGCCTCCCCTGTTAAACCCATCGGGCCTTCGTGTTTCCTTCAAGATTCCCTTTTTTCTCGCGATGCAGAGTGCAGTATGACTGTGTTGTATTATTTAAGCACAAACTAAATATTGATGATGTTAATGTCTCATGAGGATGAGATTTTCAGTCATGGAAACCCTTTTCTTTACAGATGGGATCATATTTTGGGTACGCAGTGGCAACGACTGACGTCAACAGTGATGGGTGAGTAGTTGCCTTGCCCTCCCTGCCTTCCTTTGTTTCTTCCTTGCTGGATAATTTTTGCTGGATAATTTTCTGGCAGAGTTGAGATTGGATGCCACCATCATCCCATTACAGGTGTCAATGTGTCTGAGCATAAATTAATTTGTGATTTTCCTTTCTTGTCTCCAGGATGGCTGACCTGTTGGTGGGAGCTCCCATGTTCATGGTCCGAGGCTCCGATGGCCGCCTGGAAGAGATGGGCCGGGTCTATGTTTACCTACAGCGGGGCCCCGGGAACCTGGAGCTCCACTTACCTTACCTGACAGGCAGCCAGGTGTATGGGAGATTTGGAAGCACCATTGCACCTTTAGGAGATCTGAACCAGGATGGTTTCAATGGTAAGAATGGGGATTGTAGCAGGGGGATTGATGGAATATTGGAAGTAAAATTTGTTAGCATCTTGATTTATTTTTGGAAAGGAGTAAACAAAGGCAAGGAATTCTATTTCTTTCTATTCAATCCTACTGAAATGCTCAAATATTTACAAGTGTGATTCATTTGAACAATGGAGGTTTGTTAGGTTACTTACACAAATTCAGTGTTTCCCAAACTTCGTCTTTTTGGGGACCAACTTTTTAACAATGACAATTCACCGTTACCCAATTCATAATAGTCCGTTTTCCAGGCCTTTACTTATGAGAAGAGCACATTTTGATTTCATTCTGAATTTGCTACACATTTGTGTTTATGACCAGATAACAGCAACACTAATGACATAATCAGCCTTAGCTGTGCTGGAACCCAGCATTTAGCACAAGTTAAGCCTGAGTATAGCCCCACAGAGCCGCTGGCCTTACACTTTAAGCCTTGTTATTAAAGGAATGTTCTCCAGTACGTTAACATCTGCACAGAACTACTGTGGGTACAGTCTAATATTTTTCCTCACTTTTGCCCTTTGGCAGATGTGGCAATAAGCTGTCCATTTGGAGGGGAGGATCGGCAGGGACTGGTCTACATCTATAATGGATACTCAGAAGGACTCAGGGAAAAGCCATCTCAGGTGATAACTGGCCAGTGGGCTGCTGGTGCGATTCCTGCCAGCTTTGGATTTGCCCTCAGAGGTGCCAAGGACCTGGACATGAATGGATATCCAGGTGAGTGGGGTCGCAAGTATGCAATGGCCATCAATATATTGTTATATTTGCAGTATGTTTTCTAATTCTGATCCTTTATTTCCTCAGATCTCATTGTTGGTGCCTTTGGTGTTAATAAGGCAGTTCTCTATAGGTGCGTTGTTTTGAATCACATGTATGTAACCATAAAGTCTGTGTGTTTATTTGCTTATTCCCTTTCCTTTTCAGAAATCCAATACTCATGTCTTCAGTAAATGGACTGTTATTTTAGCCTAGCATACTGACTGGGAAGAGAGGGAAACTGCTAGCCTGGCTCTGTCCAAATCCACCCACCAGCACATTCAACGCTCACTTTAACTTACACATCTGTCTTGTAGGTCTTAGAGGTACTGGTGTGCAGATGTTTTACCTTTGGACAGGGCTAGCGAGCCATTTCCCCTAGTTTCTAGTCTTTGTGCTAAGCTAAGCTAACTGTTTGCAGACAGATGTGCGTGGTATTGATCTTCTCATTTAACTCAACATTTTTTTTTCGCTGAAGATGTCAAACTGTTCCTTTTTATAATGCCAGTGTGTATCATTTTGGTGGATCTTTTAACAGAACTGTAATAAAATATGTACAACTATATTTGTAATAGTGTATAATAACTTGAAACTAAGAATAGTTGTCAGCCCTTCATATCTACATAGAGAGCGGGTCTTCTTCACAGACTCTGGGGCTTCAATCTACTTTCTTTTTGTTTTACACAGATCCCGCCCAATAGTTAACACCAGTGCCTCTCTGACAGTTCACCCCACCATGATCAACCCTGAAGAGAAGAACTGCATGGTCACCAATGGAAACACCAGCATTCCTGTTTCCTGGTGAGTGTTCATCAACTTGTCCAGTACCACCACTTGGCTTCAGTACTGCTCTGTTGGTAACTGCAATAAAGATGGATGCTTTCTCATTTCCCCTCCATGCAACAACACTCCCATCCTGACAGGAAGTTCTGATAAGGAAAACCTTTTCCACAAGCAGTCACAGTATTTATTTGTACCTTTTTTATCTGACCTATTTTCAGAATATCTTCATATCACCATGTTTCTGTTGAGCAGCAGAGATATAAGTCGCTGAATAGCAGCATTGTTAGCCGTTTTTTTGGCCTCGACCAAAGGTGCACAGCATTCAGCTCCAGAAAAGGGGGGAGAGGAAACAGGCGACAGTTGCTCGCTGCCCGACATGGCTGACACCACGCTCGCGTGTCTGCTTCCCCCCCCTTTCCAGATCCTGACCCATAAAGGAAACTCTTGTATACACATGTGTCTTGATTACACTACGTTGCCTGGTGATGAGGAGTTTTTGGTGGGGGTGAAAAGGGAGCACAAGGGATAATGGGATGGGGAGGGGCTGGAAGGCTTTTGCTGTTGCTTTTGAATGAGATATTGTTTGGTGGTGGAACACAGCTGGGAAACATCAGGACCCGAAGACTCCCGTGAGCGTGAGCACAGTCATGCAGAAACAAGCAGAAGCTTATACATGAAGTTTATACTACTCCTCGGAAGAAGTCATAGTACACTCTGTGTCTTTTACGTCTCATTTTTCACCTCTCTTCCCTTTCCTGTGTTATATATATATATATATATATATATTTTTTTTTTCAACGCTCTCCCTTTTTCCTTTCTCACTTCTTCCAGAGTTTGCTCGGCCTCTCTTGTGTGGGTTTAATAGTTAAAGGATTGGGGGTTTTGGGTTTGCAGACTTTTGGACAGCAGCAGAGTGCTGTGCGGCTGATGTCATGGGAGAGAGCTACAGGCTTATATAGACTGCCATTGACTGGTCAGCACTGAAACCTGAGTCGCCCAATTTCACCCATCTTAACTCTCCTATTCCTTGCGTGTTGTATGTGTGTGGAAACAGAGACGAACCAATCTATCAGCTTGGCTGGCGAAAGCGGTCGGATGCCAGTGTGTCTCCAAACATTTGGCATTTTTTAATATTATGCATTGTATTCCCGTTAACGTATCGCGCCTTGTAATGTGAAACATGTAAGGAGCTGACATGAGTGGGCCATGAGAGAAAGTGAGGGCAAGCGAGGGGTCTTGTGTGTTTAGTGTATTTATACTTAATCTCTGCCATAAATGAATATGCATCCCTCATTATGTTTTTGTCCCCTCTGTCCAAAACAGTGTGAACCTGAGTTTCTGCATATCTGCTGATGGGAAGCACCTGCCAGACATCCTAGGTAAGCCAATTTTTCACATCTGCCCTTTATTAGTAGTCAGAAAATTGTCAAATAGCCACCAGTGGTAATATTTTTAAAAAACTGTAGTTTTTTTGTAATGACAAGAAAATGGAGCGCAGTGTGCTCCAGCCCCCACCAAAGTCCCACATCACAGCGCTATGTGCTCTGCATCTTCTATGATCCACCTTTTAATGATCAAACTGCTTCTGTGCTCGCTCCTCTTCCCTATCAACCCACAGTTATTGTCTCTAATTGATTCTCCCTTTATATACAAGCGTTTTCCGTGCCATTAAGTCTAAGTTGCATTGATGACATTTTATGTCCTTCAGAGTAATAATGTTTTTTTTTTGTCATGCCATGAATGCTCATTTGTGTCTGTGTTTTTGTGTGTGTGTGTGTGTGTTCCAGATTTCCAGGTGGAGGTGCAGCTGGATAGTAATAAGCACAAGCAGAAAGGTGCAGTGTGGAGGGCTCTGTTCTTGGATTCCCAGCAGCCCTTGCTCCAGAGGAGTGTGAGCGTGCGCCATGGCGAGCGTGTATGCCACAACACCAAGATCTACCTCAGAGTATGCTCTTTTTCAAAATAATATATAAATCTAATATTGTATGCAAGACATCTATGACTGTGATTATTTGTCTTGTGACTACTGTGTCTCAGCATGTTTAAAAAACTAAAAACATTGAGTAGTAGCCGTGGTTATTTTTTACGATTTTAGAATGGAAACCTGGATCCTGGGATATTCTTGACCAGCAGATTCCAATACCGGTATCGGAACGCCTCTGTTACAGCCTTTAATGATGGATCGGGTATTGGCGTGTATGCAAGTCATTGCACTGATATGTTATCACGTTACCATATCATTTACCAGCTCATTTACCAGCTAATTTACGCTACACAGGAACAACAACACGTATCACTCACTACCGGATCCGTACGTCCTGCCCGATCGCTCCTGCACATGGGCAACTCAACAGAAAAGAGAAATTAACGAGATGTCTCACATCTGTCAGCTGCTTCCATAATCAGCTGTTGCACATGCGCTTGCGAAAAGTATAACTTTAGCCGGAACTGGCAAAATGCCATCAAAACCTGTCAACTAGATAATAAAAGAAAGTTTTACGGCACTCTTCCGTTGTATATATTTGACCATGTTCACCAGACAACAATGATAGCAGTCATATACATTGTTGGTAGTATACAGCTGTTAATTATTTTTAACGGTTGTATACTACTAACATAGGACTCCTATCATTATTGTATATGTAAATGCATCGGTATTTGATCGGTACTCAGTTATCAGAATCTATATATTTCAACACATTCTCAATTGTTTGTACAAACTGCATCTGACAAAATCTCTGGTATGTTTCTTGGATTGCAGGATGAGAAAGACTTCAGGGATAAACTCTCCTCCATATATGTGGCCTTGAACTTCAGCTTGGATCCCAAAGCTGCCGCTGACTCCCACGGCCTGCGGCCCATCCTTAACTATCAGACCACCAACGTAATTGAGCAGAAGGTATTTGAACATGCACTACACGTCTTCAATCTTCTATCCAGTACAGTTAAGTGACCCTGGAGTGATCTACGGGACTGTGAGCATCAATATAGCAGTGTTCCCTGATAATGTACATGTTGGTCTTAGATTCACTCTGAGCTGATGATAAGAATATCCGCCACGTAGAGTAATCCTTCTCTGTATCACCGGCCAGCGTCTCACTGACTCTCTGTTGGCTCGGGTGGAAGAGTCTGTTCTTTTGACTGTAAATTCAAAACTACTCCGCTGGGAAGAGGTCCAGAATGTCTGGAAAGCTGTTTTCAAAACGAAAATGTAAGGCATACGTACAGTCGAGTGTTTTCCTTTCGCAGCAGGAATTCCTTTCAGCTGGCTCGGCTGCGTAACGCTACATACAGTAGGTGACTCGACACAGAAGGTTGGTAGATATTTCCGGGAGGGGCACAGCCAGGCTATTTGCTCATCTGGTTTAATTCTGTCTGCGTTTTGCCAGTTTTCATCTGGCAGTGAGTAGAGTTGGCTGAACAACACGTTGGCACCCTTTCAGCTATGGCACAGCATGCACCATATGTGAGTTCAGCAACAGCCATCAGTTTGGAGCATTTGGGGAATGGCAGTAGTTTTATCTCCCCATCTTTCTCCACTTCGTTCTCTACCGTGGTTTGTTTCTATCTTTTTGGATCACGACTGAACCCTGTCATTGATGTCCTTCCTAGATATCAAAGCTGTTGAGCCTGCAACAGATGTGGTCTTTTGCTGTACTGAGACCTTGAGACAAGCCTCAGCTAAGAATCATCCTTAAACCTGAAAACGCCCCTTTCCCCCAAACACCCAAAGAGGAAAAACCTGATCTATGTTTATGTGTGGGGAGTAGCTTCAGACACACAGCCAACATATTTCATTAATCTAGCTTTAGACTGTGTTAATGTAACAGTCTTTAAACAGTGAAGGGTGACTTTTATACCGCAGCCTTGGCCTTGATCAGACACATGATGCCTTATTAATTCCCACACATGGTTTGAGAATATGTGGCAAGCCCATGTAACATTTCAATGACTCTGCCAAGTTCTTACTCCCTTTGAGCTGGAGTGAGAATGAGAGATGTTTGATGTGTTGGGCACAGTCTCAATCTATGTCCTCTTAACCTATTCCATATGTTTCCATTAGGACTTAATACATGATTATTAATCTATTAATTGCGGTCATTCTCAGATCTTGTTCACGGGCATCTGCAAAACCAGAATGGTGTCACAATTTTAGAACTTGGAAACGGCTGAAATTGTGCATCAATAGCCTCATGAAATAGCCCCATGAACTGTAAGCTACCTAATAGTTAATAGTACCGTTTTGATTGATGAAAACAACTTCATCTAATTTCCCTCGAGCTGTTTTCTGTTCAGATCATGGTTGGTAAAGCCGTACAGCCCCGTGTGTAAAAGCCAACGCATTGGGGGGAAAAACGCAATGTGCATAGAGCAGAAAAACGAGAAACGCTCAGCAATTCAAAAGTTAAAAAAAAAAATTAGGTTAAGAATATGAAACGGTTCTTCCTTGAGTTTCATTGTTCTTAAAATAGTTACATCTGACCAAATCAGTGGGAATTTGATTATTTGGATTCCACTAATTTTGCCAAACTTGTGTTTGGATTTCACTGCGTGATGCTTGGCCTGAGGTCAGGGTTGTTGTTCTTTTAATTACAGCAATAGGCCTACGAACGTCGTTTTCTCTCCCTACACAGACCCAGGGTGCACATGTGGCCAAGTTAGCTTGGTCGATTCCATGGTGTCCATAATTGGAGCCCCTGGATGGTGTAATGACAAGGGGGGCGTTTGGCTCTCTTTAATCTCCTGCTCTATTTCTATTTATTATCCTCATCGTCATGAACATCATCACACTGTCACAGGCGCAGCGGGATGCAATTTGGTAACCAGCAGGGCTTTCCCTGCAGCTGTCCTGCCACACGTTCAGCGGTCAGCCACTTATCCAGCAGTGTTTCTGTTCCTTTCTTGTGTTTCCCTGGACTGTAATCTCTGAACCCCCACTTCTGCTTTTCAGGTCAACAGAAATATCCAATGTCTCTGTTTCTCTAGGATAAAGGCTCCTCCTTCTCCATATGATCATACTATAGGGCTGTGGTTTGCTGGGTGGCGTAGCATTTGGTGAAAGCGAGGTTTGCCACATAGGGCTGTGATGTGGGACTCTGGTGGGGGCTGGCAGCTTTGTGCTCAAGTGCCTCAAGAGTATCTTCTCTGGCACGGCATCTTAGGGCTGGACTCTTCCTCTGCTCATCATTTCCTTCTCTCGCGCCGCAAACAGAAAGCATGTGTGTGCCGGGACAGCTGGTTCAGGGGAGCGCGCATGTGCCTGTCATGACCTCACAGAGTCAGACAGTGTCCCTTTTTTTTCAAGACACTTTTTTTTTATTTATTGTCTGATGATGCAGTGATGATGTAATGTAGATGAGGGGGACTGCAGTGCAGGTGTGTGTTGGGAGGTGGGCTGGAGGCTACGCGGTGGAATGCATTAGTCATACCACATGTTGCATCTTGCTACATACATCCTGTTGTTTCCCATTAACAGACATTTGATTTATCATGTGCGCCTAATTCTCTTCACATGTAAAAGTGTGTTTTAGTCATAATCCACTCTATGATTATCATGGTATGCATTCCCTATTAACACTTTTATTACCCCCACAATGTGCATCTTATAGGCTCAGATTCTGTTGGACTGTGGAGAGGACAACATCTGTGTTCCTGACTTGAAGCTGGAAGTTCACGGGTGAGTCTGTTAATTTTTTCATACAGTATGCTTCCTAAAATCCATAGCGTATGGATTTTAGGAAACATATTAGAATGGGATGGATAATACATGGTAAACTGTGAACAGGGTCACTGAACTCTTCACCTCCATACGGTGGTTGAATTTGAGTGCTAAAGTGTAAATACAGCTGTTTTTGTTGTTCCGCTGCTTTGTTTAGTTTAGCATACCAGAGAGGGACTGTTAATAGCCCCGGAGTTGCAGTAGAGTAGGAGTACATAGTGCTCTGAAAACAGGAAGCAGCTCTGCTCTACAGGTGCGATGCGGACAGTTAAGGGGGACAGACACCAGAGATGAAAGGGAGAGTATGTCAGCTGTGTCAGCCATACTTTCCACACAATGATTCAAGAAATCTGTTAGCATTTTCCTCCAAAAAAAAAACAGCCTCCCCAATACTCCCTTCTCTGCTCTGTCATTTAGATTGTACATTCCTATATTTATCTACCATCTGCCTCCATTTCTTTCAATGTATGGCTGATCCATCGCATGTGGAACAACCTGCTGCGAGTGCACGTGAGTGCTGCGCTCCGTCCAAGTGCAACGCAAGTCAGAAACTGACCCGCAGGAAGTGTGATTGGTGCCATTTTTAAAATAATAGCTCAATGTTTTTGTCTGCTCTGTTATAAATTAAGAACGCCAAATAGAAGTACGAGGGGTTGACGGGAAAGGCTGTGATTTAGTGGAATTTCAAGATAAAGTCGTTCACGCAATGTTGTTTCTTCTTTTCCGCTGCCAAAGCACATAGCATGTTTTGTGCTGTTTTCTAATTTTGAGCCTTTGTTTGGTTTAAAAAGTGCAATGCCAGTTTAGAGGAAGACTAACGTTGACTTGTAGACGATCAGTTCCAGAAATCTTCTCTCTCCTGGCTCTTATGCTCTGCTTTATGAGAGCACGGTGTAATTAAAAGCGTCTGTGTGGCCCTCCAAATGGAATTTCTCATTGTTCTTAGCTGTGGAGAGAAGTGGAGAGAGAGAGAGAGAGAGAGGGAGAGGGAGAGAAAGTAAGGAAGGAAGGGGGAGGTGATTTTACAGTCTTTCGCATGTATGACTTTATTGCCACATAGGAAAAGTTTTCATTTAATGGTGGGGCTGTGTGAGTTGAATCGAGTGTATGTTTTTTTTTTTTGTAGCATGGCTCTTAAAAAAAAAAGAAAAAGATATGCCAAGCACAAAGCCTGAATGTGCATTAGTTTTATTAAAGCAGCAGCAGCAGTTTATTGGCCACTCTACTGCCAGCAAACGCAAACAAACAAAGACTCATTGTATTCTCATCAGCGTAAAACAATTTACTATATATAGTTAGGGTTGGGTGATATGTAATAAATCAAATATCACAATATTTCTCACCAAATATCTTCAGGGGGTAGGGTTGACACCATTGACAAAATATTCACACAATGACATTTTTGATCAGTAATGTGGAAATGATTACGAAGTAGGTAAAGGCAAATAATATACATGCTAAAACACGCTGGTGAGAAATTACATAATTTTACTGTAATGTAACATTTAGACACTTACGCCAAGACTTATCTAGTCTCATATCCCAATATCAATATAATATTGATACAATTACCAGTCTTGCATATATATATTTGTGGAAGGAGTCCTGACACTATTTAACCCTAAACATCGAGCCTATTCGTGATCCACTTTTTCTCTGTCGGGTCCTCAGGAACCGGAAGGAAGTGTACCTGGGTGACGACAACTCGCTGACCTTGACTTTCAACGCCAAGAATGAGGGTGAGGGAGGGGCGTACGAGGCAGAGCTCTATGTGGTGCTGCCCCCTGAAGCTGACTACAGCGGTATTGCCCGCAACAATGAGGTGAATAGGAATGCAAAGCAAAGAACAAACACACAACTTCTAGCAACTGATGTACTGTTTGGGTCGTGATCACGGCTGCTGGTCTTTTTCTTTCTCATATTCCTTTGCTGCAGGTCTGACCCATCATCCTCTGTCCTCTTATTTCACAGAGCCTGACCCAGCTTACCTGTAGCTATGACACAGAGAACCAAACCCGATACCTCAGCTGTGATTTGGGCAACCCGATGAAGGCTGGTACCAGTGTATGTACATCACTGTCTTCTGATGGTATTTTTTTCCAAGGATTGTGGTAAACAGTTGACACTGGGGGTGTCGCAATATACTGGTATTGATAATAAAAATAATAAAACATTGACATTATGCACAGATGATATCAATGTGTGAATGATCCAGCACCTCTGAAACCCCCACACCTCGATATTGCAATAATATTGTTATCGTGAATTATTTTTGCCAGAATAATCATGTGGTGAATATCTGATAATGTGACAACCGTAGTTGACAAAACATCATGGTATCCTGCTCTTGGTAGGAAAACGTTGAAAGCTATCACCATGTTGGGTGTGAACAGCACAGGAAAAGTCTGAATGTGTTCGGAAATGTTGTGACAGGAAGAACAGACTCCAATCTGGCCCTCAGCTGTCCGCTGGGCAATGTTCCCCTTTTTAGCTAAAGAGTCACATGTTGGCATGCTTTTTAATAGGTCTGTAGAGGAAGACTGTCAATGAAATGTTAAATGAAAGAAGAGACAGAATTCTCTATTTTAAAAACAATTTACTGTCCTTGAATATGTTCACTTGTTCTTATGGTAAAGGTCTCCGGTTGTATTGATCTGTTCGGTAGCTCGTTAAAGGGTAGATGCAGAGAGACTAATGTACCAGTTTGTGTGGAAAACAAATGGATCTGAAGTTATTGAGAAAGAAGGGGCGCATTTTGAAAGTGCCCACGTGTAATGCGTCTGTCTGTGTGCTGGATAGACGAGCAGTGCACAGACTGAAAATCACAAAATCTATCAGATGGATGAGATGAGTACAGTAGAGATGGGAGGAGTGGCTGCGAGGGAGTCCTTGAGGGGTAACATCAATATTATTTAACCCAGACCCTAAGTTTTTGTGTCTCAGTGACTAATAAGGACAACCATTTTTTAAATTGGTCCAGTATTGAGCAACTGTGCCGCAGAGTGTTCGTTTATTGAACGCCAATGCTACGCTGTGATTGGCCCGTCTGTGTTGGAGTAGGACTTAGCAAAGGGACATTTTCTCACCGGTAATTTATGTCCACTAAAGTGCTTTTTTGCCACTGACAGTCTCAGATTCATCATGTCTGACATAGTTATGAAAAGGACCCTATCGAGAAATGAAAGGTTTTTCAGTACCTTTCACTTGATTCGATCGGTTGAGCACGTAAAGTGGCTGCAGTGTTCTCAATTTCCAAATAAAGTGGTCCCGATTAGTCACAAAAACATGGGAAACTTGCTCCAGGTTCAAATCCTTTAACACAGACCCACCTCTTCTTTCTCTGTTACTTTTGAGGTAGTAATGGAAAATATCAATAGCCAAAGTGCAAAACTTTTTTCTAATAATGATTAATATGTTGGATCCTCCTCTTTGCAGCTGTGGGCAGGTCTGCGCTTCACAGTGCCACGGCTGAAGGACACGCACACAACTGTTCAGTTTGAGCTGCAGATTCGCAGGTACAACTTGCTGTCAACACACATCAGAGACGCCAACGTGTGGTTCAGCAGTGCTGATCTCCACAGCTCTCGAATTACATCAGCTAATCAGTCTTTTTCCTCTCTCGGTTTCCACAGTAAGAATGAGAATAATTCCCACAGTGAGGTTGTGCCTCACAAGCTGGAGGTGGTTGTTCAGGCTGAAGTCATTCTACAGGGGTGAGTTCAGTGTCAGGATTCCCTCATTTGAACTTCAAAGGAATTTCAGTAAGTCTCTGGGGCCTTCCTACGCATTCTCTCACATCCCTTCTTCTTCTTTTTAAGTGTGTCTCGACCAGATAAGGTCTTCTTCCCGCCGGCCAACTGGAAGGTGACCAAAAACTACGACGCGGAGCAGGACGTGGGGCCGGCGGTGGAACACATCTATGAGGTAATCAGCCATGTCGTTTGCTGTGCAGACTCATCGGGGCTGAGCAGATTGGGTCCGAAAGCAGATACTACTGTTCACAAAGCAAGTCGACTTCCCAGGCCAAAGAAAATGTACTCCAGATCACGCAGTGTGATTTATTTATTCGGGGGTTGTGCTGATCCACCTTCATGAGTGTTCCACTTTAGGTGACCTATTTGTAGATTCGGAAAATATGTCAAATATGAAAGAAAAATGTGTTGCAACCTCCCCAGCTATTACTAAAATATGTAACGATCAAGCTGCTTTTGAAGTTCCCTAATATGTTGCATACTAAAGTTTCCTTTTTCCAGCTGGTGAACAACGGGCCCAGCCGGATCAGCCACACCCTACTTGAGCTGCGCTGTCCACTCAGTGTCCAGGGTCAAACTCTCCTTTACCCTCTTGAGTTCTCCATTAAAGGCCCAATCAACTGCACCGCCGACGGAAGCATGAACCACCTCCGCCTCAAAGTAAGTGTTTCTCAGAGTCAAATAAGGCCAACTTCAGACAATAGACATCTCCCACTGGTTCCCACTCAGATGTATGATTAACAGTTGCGCCGTCCTCGCTGGTTGGCCCACACCCACTTCCTCCTCCCAGCTTTTTAGCCCCATCCAGGACACTAACCCCACCACCGCTTTGAAGTCCAAGCTCTTCCCTGTGCTCGGAACAGCTTGATGAACCACCTCACATCCAGCGCCGCGCCCCCTAATACAAAGTTGTAGCTTTGGGGGTTTTGGTGGGCAAAGCATTTCAGCGCTGCTGTTTGTGTTTACATTAAAAGCTTGACACATGTTGAGCAGGGTTGTGAGTGGTCATCTGTCATAGCTGTGTGATCTAATGTGACCCCCCCCTCCCCCCCTTTTGGTGAATTTCTAAGTGCAACGTATTTCCCTGGGAATCCATGTGGAGTGGAGATCACATGTTTTTGATTAATGACAGAAAACCTCAGGGTCATGCTCACATTAGGTCTTATATTGACAGAAAGGGCGGTGCGCTCTTCTGCCTAGTGAGGTCAGTGCCTGTGTTGTCCTAATCTGTGGTGTGTTGTGTGGGTTTTCTCTCTCTACTCCTTTAGCTCCAGCACACGTCCACAGAACCGCCTATCCTCGCGCTGAAGGCACATGAGCACCGCGTCGAGAGGAGGGACGTCCACAGAAATCAGCTGGCTCATTTGACTAATCTGGTAAAATGCTTAAAGTGTGAATTATATAAATATAACGGATTATATGCATGGATGAGCATCGTCGGGCCAAAAGGTTTAGTCTAATGTAATAGGTGACTTGTGAGTGAGGAAATGAGAACCTTGTGTTTACAGTTAAGGGTTTAATGTGGTTATGTTGTTAAAATTATGTTTTTGTCACTGGCAGAGCAGAACGTGTCCTCATTGGATTAAAAAAAAGTTTTTTACAATATAGTTTGTTGCTTTTTTTTGTTTCTTATATTTGTTGAAATTCTCTTTACATCCCAACAGCGATCAATAAATCAAATGCTCTGTCAGTTCGTTAGTGTGTGCACTTTGAGTCCTTCACAAGCTGGACAGCTGTGAGCACTAACAGCAGCCATGTTCCTTGTTTACGTTCTTGATGACAATTTTGGGGGAATGCCTTTGGAAGGAGGCCTAAAGGACTGTGAGGTCAGTGTTGCAGACTTGGGGACTTTTTGCTAGATTTAGTGTTTCTTAGAGCTACTTTCAGTGGAGTTGGCAAGGCTGGGATAAAATCTAGCTTGCTCTTGCTGGTTTCTTAAGCTTTACCCTAGCTTTAAGTTAAGCGTGCAGGTCTGGATCTAGTTTGGTGACACTGGCCCAGGTCTTACATGAGGCTCCTGGGATTGGGTAATTAGGTTATGACGCCGTTAAAACGGTGGGGTCAGAGGGCACAGGCTTGTCCCGTTGTGGTGATTAACATTAAAGAGTCTTTAGTAGTGGTGGAGGGGCGGAGAGGCTGATGGGGACGTGGGAGGCCTTATGTCAGTGATGCACTGGTTACGACACAGACTGCTCTCTAATTTTGGGCTCTGGGTGTTTTGAGGCCCCGAGCCCCCACACACACTGGCCCTATTGATCCAACCAGCTGCAGGTAGCTTTTCTCTCCGCCTCAGTCTGTCGATACCTGCTTCCACCAAAGAGGTCTTTGTCTGCGGCCTATCGCTTCTAACATGCTCGTTTATCAAGCATGTCCAATGACACCTCAGCATGAAGGACCCCATTCTCCTTTTTCCCGCATGTCTGCACTTTTTGTAGCTCTCAAGAGGAGACATTTCTGTTCAAAGTGTCTCTTAATCAAAGTGTGTTAGTGTTTAGCCAGGCTGGATGACGCTTTCACCAAGGTCATAGTGTGATCATTTAAAATGACCTGCTTGGTCTTTGAAGAGCTGAGCTATGCATAAAGGAGACATTAATGTCTTTATGTGCACTACTAATTGAAAGGCATTTCATGATTACTTGGATTATTATTTTAGTATTATAATGTCGTAGTACTCTCATAACATAAATGTTACAGTATGTTTGGCACCACTTTCTAATATGCTACCGGTGCCAACGGTTTTATGTGTTAACTAACGTCTTTATTGATGGTAACTAAATGATAATTTTATCAGTTATAAGAAAATAATACTACATTGGGGTTGCCAGGTTGTTATACATTTATCTGTCAGGCGGTCATCCTGCAGCAGGAACTTTTTCTTATTTGGTAAAGTCTTCTAATAAACTATTTTTGATAAAACCTGCAGAGTATCTGGACCAAAATTAATTTGTTAACATTTGGAACTGTAAACTGGATGGTTTATTAGAAAGTGATGACTAAACCTACTTTAGTATTACTGTATTACCAAATACAGGACCAATAGTGTTGATTTTATTAATGATTAACATTCTTTACTGTATTCTTTACTGATTTATTACCCAAATATCAGTAGCAAACAGTGTACAGCAGCTGTGCAGTTATTTTACGAAGCTGTGGGAACAGCCTCCAAGCCCCCAAGCTCCAGATCTTGACCACATAATCGCACCAGGGAGGATATGTGAGTCTTGGGTCTGAGGCATCTTTGGCACCGGTCCATGCTCAGGTCATTTCCACAGCCCTTTGTGGCCCCGGTGCCCTGGAGCTGTAAGGCGGTCTACCGGGAGGAAGTGGCTGATACGCTTCCCTGTCTGTCTGAATACCCTCATTAAGTCTTTCTAAGACTGAGCCTAAAGGAAGCAGCATTCTCTGCTCCTCCTGAGTTTGCCCTACTTGATATAATAAGTAAAATATTGTGCTCCCGCTGGAAACCCACCCGAAATTTCTCTATCTGGGGGCCGTCTGTAACACCACCTCTAAAAGACAGTGATATGTTAAATGTGCCAAGCTGAATTATGGGGATCTAATTAAGATTGTATATTTTACAGTCTTAAGAAAAATGTGCCGTTTTTAGCGGTTGGGCAATAATGTAGAGAGTTGTGCATGCTGCATTTTTACAGCCTCGTGACATTCCTTCAATCTAATTTGAAGCAGGCGTGGAATAGCGATCATAACACTGGGCTCTCTATTATATTTATTTGACCGGCAGCATGAACATGGCTATTATTTGTCCCTCCCACATTAGTTCTACCAGTTTTCACTTGTGCCTGCATGGCTTTCACCTGTATTTAGTTCCTATTGAGAAGAATGACTTGAACAAAACTGCTTTAGCATATTCAATTAACATGATCTTAACTCCTTTGTGTATGTTTCCGTAGTCCTGCTCTAATACGGAGTGCTGGGCTCTCCAGTGCACCGTGGGTTTGCTGGAGAAGGGGACGACTGCTATCCTCAAAGTGCGCTCCCGCATCTGGGCCGAGACCTTTACCGAGGTTTGTCACAGATAACCCTGAAAACCTCACCACACATGTACTGTCCACTAACGCGTGTTCCTACCAGATGACATAGCAAAGGAAGTGGCTGTGCACTAAAGATTAGTCTTTTCCCACCGGTGCCTGTGTATTTTCTCATGTCAGGCTTTGGCAGGAAGTTAGAAGCCATTTTTACAATCTCAATCGTGAAGCTGGTGAAGCTACATAGCTGCAGTAGTCAGTCTCGCATATTTGTTTGCGTTGATTCTGTATCCAAATTTAAGACTGCCAGTCTGCACAGTCCCACATATTTGCCTCAACCAATGGAACAGTTTGTAACATGATCAAGATTACAGTTTCTAAGTTTAAATTTTGTTGCTGACTGCATGCCATATTGGAGCTACACACAGACTATTCACCACCCCCTGCAACCTTTAACATTAGACATATGCATAAATGTATTGAATTCATTATCTGGTATCACACTTTATCTGAGGATTAAGAATGCTGAAGGGATTTTCTTTGGAAAAAGCCTACGGTCTCTGTCGCCACCTAGTGTATAACTTGTGGATTGCGTTCATTTTTAATCACATTTTCTGAACTTCCTTTAGAGAGCTTACAAGCATTATGTGCTGGAGTGCCTTGCCAGATACAGCGTGGAGAAGATGCCTTACGCCATCTTACCCAGAAATGCTCCCAGTGGACACAAAAAGGTATTTTAGAGGGTCTACTTCTAACAGTTGTATTGCCTTAATTATTCTTTGTTGAACTGACGACGTGTATTGTTGTCAGGTGGTGACCCCGGTGGTGTGGAATAAGCCAGATATAGAGAACTCGGTTCCTTTGTGGATAATCATCCTGGCTATTCTAGCTGGTTTACTGCTTCTGGCTCTCCTCATCTACGTGCTATACAAGGTCAGTGCTGCTTTAAACAACGATTGAAAAAAAATTATATATATATATTGTAAACTTATTAGACATCTGCTCAATTCCCATTTGCTCATTTCTAATGTTTTCTTGTAGTTCGGCTTCTTCAAGAGATCTCTACCTTATGGTACCGCCATGGAGAAAGCTCAACTCAAACCACAGGCTGCCTCTGAGGCCTAAACAACCATATTTACCAGAACCACAGCACCTGGCCATATGATTGCAAATGGAGAAGCACGATGGAACATTTAGACTGAAAGAGAAAAGCAGTTGAAGAGAAAAGTAAAAGAGAGACCACTGGAACTCCACTGTGCTGCACTAGAGGAAGACAACAATCCAAAGATCTCCAAGCCAAATGAATGTTTCTTTTTTGTTGTTGCTTTTTTAACTTATGACTTGTTTGTTGGCAGGTTGGGATTTTTACTAAATAGAACCTGTTCTCAATGCCGCAAGGCTAACATTAGACTGAACAATGAAAAAGTGACTGCAAAATACGCACAGGCGTGAGACGCCTGTTGGGTTTCCTTGTGCAGACTCTTGTGGTGGAGAGTTCTGTCATATCCCTTTTAACTGCCTTATTTTGGTGCTAATGATCTCCAGGATATGGCCACATGTAGCTCATGGCAGCCAGGAGCTGTGGATTACGCTGCCTGCTGAGGCCTGAAAGTATTCTTCTGGTATCTCCTTATCACATTATTGACGGATCGGTAAACAGGTTTCAGGTGCGAACATTAACCGGGCTATAGCAACGGCAATATTACCAGCCCAGATGTCCAGAATCCATCTGTTTTAATAGCTCTGCTTTTTAGAATACATTTCAAGTTTGACATAAGGCCCTGACCTGCTTGAGGTGTTCCCCTGATTCTTGTCTAATGCATGCTGGGATATGCTCCAGCACCTCACAGCCCTGAACCGAATAAGCGGGCGTAGAAAACGCACAGATGGATGTTTCTTAACTGATCTCTCTCTGCCTCAGGTTGGTGGACAGGGCTGGGTTGAGTTGTTTTTGCACGCAAAGGAAATCTACTGATACAATTCCACCTAAGACTGACTGACTGACCTTCCTTTGAGTTCTGATTTTGACTCCTACTGATCACTTTGTATAAATCCTGTTCGTTCATGTCCAGAGGTACCAATGCTAGCATCATCAGCGTCGTCGTGTAGTCGACTGGGACGGGACTGGAACCACCACAGGCCTGCAAAACCTCACGTTGGGCCTGAACCAGCGTGGTGCTTCTGTCAAACAAAACAAAGTGGCGTTCTCCTGAAGAATATTTGACTCCTGCTCGGTTTGAATCGAAACCGCATGCAAGCAAATGAAGCTTCGGGGAAACCACCAAGTTGAATGGCGTGACGATATCTTGAACCAAAGACGTGACAATCAACAATGTTGTAGAGAGTTTTATTCTGAGAGCAGGCGGGATCATCACTCTGTTAGTAGAGGGCTGGGCGAGACGGAGAAAATCCAATATCACAATATCTTTGACCAAATACTTTGATATTACTATTGTTGACCATTGGTGCTTTTACAAAAAATATTTACACAATGAGATTTTTGATAAATATTCATGAGTAATGTGGATATACTGACTAAGTGGGTAAAGAAACAGCAGTCTGGTAAGGTCAGAAAATGACATCACTGTAATGAAGCCTTTAAAACCAGGGAAAGACATATTATGATATCCACAATCTACGACGATATCTAGTCTCATATCACTACATCAATATAATACGATATACTGCCCAGCCCTGTTTGAGTGTGAAGGATCCATTTCCAGCTCACAGCGTGTGTTACTGTGTTATACTGTATTCCTGCCAACGTTTAGAAAGAAGTGGCGGAAGCCGACTACCAAAAGGCAACAGGGGACTGAACCGTAAAATGCTCTGTGTTGGGTTCTTTCGTTTGTTGTGTACATAGATTTCATGTGCCTTAAATGTAAATACTTCATGTCCGCGGGTAAGAGTTGGTGTTGTGTGTGTGCTTGCATGTGCACATGTGTGACTTCATGCATCCATGCATTTGTGTGAATGGCATATTTATAATTGTTTGTTTTGTGTATGAATTGGTTATTACCTTTCCCCAATGCTTAGTCCTGTTCATCCCAATCTGTAGCTTGAGATTGATGAGGGTTATGGATTCTGCATTACTATTAGTCGTGATGGCATAACTACAGTCTAGGTAACTGGTTTAACTGTATGGCAGCAGTCAAAACACTTGAAAAAAAGACTACGGCAACTGTCCAGATCCTACAGCAGAGGTGGCCAGACCTTTATGATTGTGAAACATATATGGAGTCTGGCCATAGTTTTCAAAGATCATTGCGTCTCGAATTAAAAACTAATAATAAATTCTCTATCAAAATGAATGTGGAACACTACTAAACCCATTTGACATTAGCAGTCTATTGGTGTCCCCATATATTACAAAAGGTATTTCTTTATCTGCTGTCCTTTTTAAATGAACTCAATATTTTTCCACTCTAATATGGATAATCTGCCAACTACCTATATTGGTTTCTGTTTGTGGCTTAAAGACCCACGTAAAAGGTAAATCTAGTTTAATATTAAGATGTAAGAAACAGAACAGGCAGAAATGGTAAAATATTGATTTCTTACCCAAGGGGTTAAGAAATTCAGTCAACATCTAGTGTAAAAACAATGCAATGTTCATAATGAATTGATTAGAAACCTGCTCAAGCCATATTCTAGTTGTTAAAAATTGACAGGACAAGTTACCAGCTGTAGTATGGCCACCTCAAATCTACAGGATGTCTTGTACCTCGAACAAAGGGACTAAGTGCTGGGATCTAAATGTTGTTTGGAAGTGCAATATTTATATCCACTTTTTTTTTGGTTTTATTTGTGACTGAACCAGGACTTTTTGTTTCAAAGTATGTAACGAGCACATACGCTAAATCCTTTGTGAGGTTCTGGCTTTTCACTACTATTTGCTTTCTCACTAAACATACTTCAAAGTGTGACACTTCTGATGTACTCACCACTTCGCTGGACCACTGTTTTCTTTTAATACCACAGACTGACACAACAATGCAACAACATATCTGAGCTGATTTTGACAGTTTCATAATTGATGTGCTCTGCTGTTGCGCCTGACCAAACACCGACATTATAATAACCATATGTTTTACATGTGTTTGTCTCATCATCACACTCTTTTCATATGCTTCCCGTATTGGCTAGTGATTTACAATTTGTCAAATGGTCCACAAAATCCCCATATGGTAGTTGATTTAAAACATCTACCATCTATCTGTCTGTTCTTCACTGAAAATGTTGGCCCATTATTTATAATGACGGGCTCATTTTACTACTTCCTCCATGGTTACATCAGGGGAAGACACTGGGTTTCTTTCTTTTTCATGTCTCAGCCCATTTTCACTCTCCAGGACTTCCAAAAAGAAATTGTACATATTTATGACAAGGAGAGTATTTTTTTTAAATCAAGGCTTAACTGATTTGTTGTGAATTTCTCTCACCCCATATTGGGGAGAACATTTGTCAGGGGAAAAGGATGGGGGACGGGGGTCTTTGGAGGTCAATTTTTACCTGTTAAGGTTTGTACTTTTAATAAAACATTTCCCTTTTTATAAACTCTTGTGCTTTCATTGACACACATGAGAAAATAAATGTATTTATAAAAACAACATATGATATGTATGAAATTAAATGCATGTCAGTTAGTGGCATCATGAGGTCCTGGGACAGGGATGTCGTACGTGTACAGATTGTAAAGCCCTCTTGAGGCAAATTTGTAATTTGTGATATTGGGCTATACAAAATAAACTCAATTGAATCATTGGCCCAAAAAAGAATGATCCGATACAATATATTAGTTTTAATGTGAAAATACTAGTGCACAAAAAAGTGACCTAAAGTGATACAACTTTGGCAAAGATCTGTTGTGTGTGTTCTTATGGCCCTTTTGTAGATCCACACAAGGGATCCTTCCACAGACAGCAGTGTGTTAGGGCAACAGCTTTGGTCCAAGTTCACTTCCTGTGAGCAAACATTTCAACAGGAAATACAAAGGGGCTAGAATGTTCATGTCAAGTTTGAAAAGGTCTATACAAAATGTCAAATAAATGATTTGTTTACATCAAAGACAGGCATACTTTGCTAAACTGTACATGTTGTAACGCTGCCTTTGTGGGGGGGATCCGTTTCCACTGTAACACACGCTCTGCTGTACAGCTTTATGGATGAAAACAGAGTCCCTTTGGACACAGGATTGGATTCTCTGGTTCATCATTAGAGCTTATAACTCTTTTCACTCTTGATGCCGTGCAGAAAGCTCCTCCATCAAAGTCCAAGCTACTTGAATTAAAGGGATTCACTGCACTGAACACCTGCAGACGTCCATCTTATTGAGGCACGTGTGGATGTTTACTTCATCCGGCTTTAGTCCGTTCTCCGGTTCACATTTGCGCTACAGTTTCACAGTCTTGCGGGTTGGTTCCCTAACATTCTATTGTTCTTGATAGCTGTGTTAGCTTGCGCTGGTTGTCAATCACATTCAGGTTCTGAATGTAGTGTCGGATGTTGCTGGGACTCCGCAGAGGGAGGCCGAGGTCGGAGTCTGGAGGAGAAAGAGAAATCACCTTTGACTCGGCACACATTTAAGTGTTTGTAGCAGCAAATTTTCCTTTTAATTCTTTAGCCAGTAACATTTTAAAAGGACTAATATGAGAACGAGGGAAATAGAAAAACAGTAACAAGACTGTGGAACCACACCATTAGCTGCAGGCATTATGTTTAAAAAAGCAAGAAAAAAACCAAACTAAAACCGTGTTAATGATATGGTAGATGTTGCTTACATGTAGATATGCGAGTACCAGGCCCTTCCAGAAACATCCGATCGGCCAGGCCCCTCTGTGGAGACGATGGCACTGCACAAGAAACATAGAAGTGTACCTACTTCATGCATCATTCAACCAAATCATCCATTTACTTCAACCTGCACGTGCAAGTGTTTGACCTTTTGACCTAACCCCATGCCAGTGCTATATGTCTGCCAGTTGACAAGCTCGACTGGATCACTTACCATAAGGCTGGCTTCTGCATCCTCGTACAATTTTCACTGTCTTGGCAATCATGCGCTGTCCGAGTGGAAGGATGAGGAAACATTTCAAATTGAATGCCATGCCGAGATTTGTGAGGAGAATATAATAGTGCAATGTTACAAAACATTCTGTCTTACCACTTTCTCAAAATTGACCAATTTGTCTACATAGTTTGGATTTCCGTCATTGATGAATGTCATGTCTGGGCATAGGCAGGAACAGAAAACATGTCAGAGATTAGTGAATTCATTTACGTGATATTCTAATGCTGTGTAGGTGACACTGCGATGCATCACCTTTGAGCAGCAGAGGCATGAAGGGGATGTAAGGAGGACTGAGTTTGGCCACAGCCAGCCTGTAGGCCCTGTGGTTGCGTGAGGGATCCTATAGGGAACAGAGAATAAACAGAGCACCTCTTAATTATGTTAGTGTACAGAATTAATGTACTCAACAGTACATTGAGAGTTTTTGAGCATTTATAAAATCTACTGGATGGGTGCGTATAGTGCAGCTTACCATCAACCTCTCATAAGCACAGTAAATTCTTTTTGTCTTGCTGGGTATTCTCTGGAATAGACAATACCATTTTTTTGTCATTTAGTAAATGAGGATACTTTGTTGCATCATCATTACGGTTGCATTCCGGGGTTTCTCACCTCCCAGGTCTTGTAAAGCTTGTGTACTGCACTGTTGCTCAGACCGAACATCACAGCGAAGAATGAATTGAGATTCTTCTGCTCCTTTAATCTGTGACAGAGAGGACACAAGGCTACAAATCAGTGTTTCTCAAACTCAATGATCAGGCCTATTGTAAATTGGATCGTAGTAGTTTATCATTTATAAAACAGTGGGTGCCCAGAAGAAGAAAAAGAAAGTGTGGGAAACACTGCCATCGTAAGCATGGATGCAATCCATGTTGTGACATTCCTTTCAAAAAACACAAATGTCCACCTCATGGTGGCGCTAGAAGAAAAGTCAGGGGAACTCCAAAGTCAGTAGGCCTAATCCTCTGTGGACCATGAATGTTTGAACAAAATAATATACACATTTCAGTGTGGACCAAAGTGGTCGACTGACTACCTACATTGAAATCAAAACATGGCAACGGTTTTGTGCAACTAACCCCAACTTACACTGCGGCAATCTTTATGAACTTCTTGAGCAGAACGGCTCGTTTCACCAGATCTTCACAGAGGCACAGCTCGGTCACCACCCAGTACTGCACCTCGTTGAAGCGACGCACAAACCGCTCCAGGTTAGCCGTGATGGCACCAGGGAATTTATGACAGCCAAATATGTAGTAGACAAGCTCCACCTGCAGAGATTACGGGAGCTTTTATGGGTGACTCAGTGAATATGATTTGCTTCAGAAACATGTGAAGCATGCAGGAAGTGTTGTACTGGAGTGCCAGATGATCTGATGGCAAAGTGACAACGAGTGTGACATTCATCAAAAAGAGATACTCAGTCGTTTGTTGCAATGAGGAAGTAATTATATTCGACATGAGGAAGATGTCGTAAGATATCTGCTAGAGTGACCTCGTGCATGGCAGTGAATAGTTCCCAATCATAGTTGGTGAGTTCATTGGCGATATCTTTCGAGCCCATCTGTTCGAGGATGTCAGTTGTTCCTCGCTCTGGACCTTGCTGCTCCTTCAGGGGCATCTAGGAGACAGAGAGGGAGAGGAAATGAGAGGATAACAGATGGTGGTGGCGTGCACCTTTGATGTTAAACTGCTTTGAACCAAACCCCCATGTCTAACTTAAACTGCACGTACCATAATGAACATGACAATGACTGATGCAATGACATTTCCTCTTTTATAAATAAGAATAGTATTGAGGCCATCTATTCCTCACCAGTTGGTCCACTTGGCTGCTTGTGCAGATAAACAGTCTCTCGTTGAGTCCCAGAGCCGTGTAGACTGCAGTCGCATCCAGCTTTAACTGAGCTCTTTCTGTGTGCATTCAATGAAAAAATCATTTTCAGCTGACAACGAATGATAGAAAATCACATTTATATCCAGCTCTGAGTGCTTCATTACATTTAGCAATTTAAATAAAAAGTATTTATGAACATTTAAAAAAAAAAAGAAAAAAAGATGTCATTAATATGTCTAGTCCCACCTCCCGTGGAGTTCATTTTGACCAGGATGTGATCTCCACCAGATTTGACTATAGCTGACAACACATCCTTTACAGATGTGTTCACTGCGAGCATCAGAGTGATCGGCTTGTTGTCTGGCCTGTAGATCTCATACAGCACTGCAGCGAGAGAGAGGACAATAGCCAACAAGACAAAAAGTGCTGATTTGATTATTGATGATGTGAGTAGTGATGTGTTTTCATGAACAACAACCACAGAGACAATGTGAGGTCAGTTAAGTTCATTGATGTACATCATTGACTCGACTGTTTGATTTGTTCTCGAGTCGTACTCGCCTTTATCTTGAGCTCTGATTGGTTGTAACCTCCCAACTGGCTCCTCGCAGTTTGAAAACCAATCAAATTGCTGATTCTGTGAAGAGCGTCAGAGTGATTTAGCAAGTTAGTGACATGAAGATGACAAATGGCAGCAGCATGACATTCTGTTTTATCATTAAAATGTATCTCTGATGTTAAAATCCTGCAGCCAGCTGTCATGTGCAAAAAGACAAGACACTTACCCTGCTCAGTGACTGATATCCATTCTCTAATCTGTAAAAATAAAAGATGAAAAACTGTTTTGGATCTCATGCTGCAATATTTATGACTAGGAAAATGTCTCAGAAATAGCAGATGTTAAGAGAGAATATAGACAATTTACACTTTTGTTCTCCTCCTTTCCCTAAATTGTTCTTTCAGCATGCTCAGCAGACGGAAATCTCCTGCCACCTCCTTCTTCAACCGCTGTTTGAGCACAAACATAGAAATGAATAATAAAAAAACAGAAACGTAATTATTGATTTTCCTTCTAAAATGTATATTCTTAAAATGTGATGTAATTATTGAGCATGCAATCCCAACCTCCAGAGAGTCCAAAGCAATGGGGTCTTCTTTCAGCAGAAGGCTATACAGCGCCACCCACTGGCCAATCATCTTCACTACCTTCTGCTTGGTGGTAAGAATGTAGGAAGCCTTCTCCTGATCTGAACCCTCGGAGAGCTTCGCCTGATAGGTGCAACGGCGGTTAAGGGGCATTTCATAAACACACTTTACAGACTAAAAAATCGTAAACAATTACAAGACAATGTTTTCAAACAGAAAATATTAAATATATATCCAATATTGAGATAATTCTGGTATCTAAATGCTCTGTTTGTTTAATCTGTGGACATAAAAATCATAATAAGCAGCAGTGTCAGTACACGTTACATCATCCCCAGCATCACCATCACTGCGTATTAGTATTGACCATCACAGGATATTGATGCTGTAGTGCGGTGCACAGCTGGCTGGTGGGCATGAAGACTTTGTGAGTGAGCAGAAAGTCGGTCACGCAGGGATCTGCAGAGACAAAACCCACAACAATTGAATAGGGTAAACAAATTAAACAATAGATATCATCATTCAACTTCCCAAGTTGATTCACTTCATTAAGGCAATTGTTTTATGTATATGTATCTACAAGTTTTCTAAAATGACATTTTTAAATATGCACACAAAACATATCCTAACAAATATGTGCTAATTTGAATTGGATAAAGCCAGTTTCAAAATAATTGTATAATTTTGTTGACATTCAGTCAGGAGATATTACAGAGGGGATTTTGGATATATCTTGGAAATTGGAAATAAGAACATACTGTCAGACATACACATTTCCCGGGGGGGAATAACATGTTTTATAAATCAGGACATTCAGGAGAGTGTGAGAAAAACTCATTTTGCAAGACACTACAGGAGAAAACGGTCAAACTAACTGATATATATATATCACCATGTGGGTTACCTAAATAAAGACAGTTTTCTGAAATGTCTGAATTATAATGCAAACTTTTAGTAAATCCATGAGAGATCTACAGACACAAATAGACAAAGTAGTAACATTAACACTTAAATGTGTATTTTAGATTTCTTTCTTTCCATTAATCTGAAAGAATGAAAGCAAAATAACTCAAAATCTCAAAACTGATCCAGGATCAGTTGTTTTTCCTTTCACTAACTAGCTGACCACGTAACTCAAGAAAACGGTAAAAAAAGGCAAGAAGGTGCTTGCAGATTCTCACCAATTGCGTCGTTTCCATTGGAGTCCAGCTTTACTGTTTCCAATAAGTGTTCCAGGATTTTCTCAGGTGTTCCCGACATAACGGAGTACCTGCACAACAGAAGGGAGAAAGAAACAACAGAACATTTTTTTCCAAATGTTAATAGTTCCTTTGTATTGCTCTGCATTCTACTTCTTAGTTGTGTTTGTTGGGTAATTAGTGCCCGATAATGTCGTAGAATGTTACTTTCATAACAATTGCTCTTGTATACTATGTCAGTTACTCATAACTTACATTCCTTTGGAGACGTCATTGCATCAGTCCAGAGACTACAGACAAGCACCAAGCTAGCAGCTCTGTGAGACTGAACTTAGGCACAGTGGGGCTTTGAGCTAATTGCTAGCACATCTTAGTTTAAATACTGTCTTATCGGTTTGCATATACGTTGACTGATAACCTCCCCCCCCCCAAAAAGAAGAACCAGAAAAAAAACATTTGACTAAGTCTGAGGACTTCTTGCCTCATACCATCAGGTCCAAAAACATGTCGGGCTCCTCAGATCATACATCTTGGTTGTTTGGTGGCAAACAAGAGAATGCGATATTAGTGGCATGTTAGGATCCAGGATATCTAGTTGATTAAGAGATGACAGCTGAGGACGTAGGAACAGGTGTGTCAGTGGAAGGGGCTCGGGGAAGAAAAGGCCAACCTTGAAGTGTATACTGACATGTAGGGTTCGAGAAACGCAGTGATTTTAATACATGTATATCTCTGTAGGAAAGCTGACACTGCCCTCCCCACTCAAATATACAGTTGTGGTAATTTAAAGTGGCAGTCTGCCAACATGTCTTATTGACCATACGAGTGGGCGTTGTTTAAAATGGTAGTCTGCCCAGATTAAGTGAAATACAAATGTCTTTTTCTGATGATAATATTCCATAAAATGTTGGACTGTATATACAAAATTCAAGTGGATCGTTTGTGTATTTTTGTTAAGGCTGAGCAGGTCCTGGAGGACACGCACCGCTATGGCTGCCTGGGTTGGGTGAACTTAAATAAATATCTATAAATCAAAAGGATGTGAGACTTAAACGGTTTTACATTGATGATGTGCCTCAGTTTAATCAGTCAAGTGCTGATTATGATCTTTTAGGTTTTATTTGTTTGTTAACACTGCTTGTTTTTAAAATATTTTGAGCAAACTAGAGTTGGTTTTCTGTCCCTGCGTAGGGTTTCCTATCCTACAGTGGGTGCACTGGGAATGGTTTCATGTGCTGCCTGCATTAGAGTCGTGTGTGTGTGGTCTCTTAAGGTTGGTTGCAGTGATTATTCTTTGGTGCCACCCTGTGCTCCCTCTCTCGGGCTCTCCTTGAGTAGGACCAGCAGATAGTAGGCTTAGTTGTATTTATTTAAATGACAAATGAAACTTCTTGAAACTGCACTTGAACTGGTTATTTTGACTCCTGTCTTCATTCAGAACTAGATGAAGCTGTATTCATTGTCAGGTTTTGTCGCCATATACCACGGGCTGCAAGAAGATAGCTGATGGTGGGCAGGTAGGGGAGGTCAACATCATGCTAATTCACTTTTAATGTTTGCTAAAACACTTTCAAGACTGATAACACAAGTTATTACGCATTGCAGGGTTGAAGTCCATATTTTCCCCCGGGCTTGTCAGATAACAGCCGTTTAATGAGACCGTAACTGCGTTTGACAAAAAGATCTGTCTGCTTGAAATGATGACAAATGGCAGAATTTGTGATATTGCCGTGATACAGTACCTGCCCACGCCCAGGTAGAGTGTCTTAATGATCATAAACCTGCTTGTAAAGCGAGTGTGTGAGAGTTTCTCACTTGCAGTTCCCTGCCCCTCCCTGCTCGGCCCAGTCGGTTCTCTTCTCCAACACCAGGACAGTTTTCCCATGCTCTTCAAGTCGCACTGTGTTAGCTTCCACATCCTGAAGCACGAGAATGGACCAAAGCACAGTCAAATACTGATTTAGTATATCTGTGGATCTGAATTTGAAGTGCACACAGAGAAAAAACTTTTTTGGGACGATATTGAGACATGTATAATAATGAGTTACTCAGACACACCTTGAGGATGCGTATAAAGTCCTGTTTATCAACACGGAGGAAATGGCAGTTGTCTTCTCTCAAGATGATGGTGGCAGCACGAGGGGCATCATTCAGCAGAGCTAGCTGCCCAAAATCCTCACCCTCATGTAGCGTAGTTACCAGGCCCTGCATGCACAAAGCACTTTCAACATTACATTATACTAACCCAAGCAAAGAGGCCTTTCATGGATTCCAATTCAGAAATGTCTTATTATGGCAGTAACAGTCAATGGATTTACCTTCCCATGTGTGATCACGTTCACAGAGCCTTTCCAGATGATGTACCAAGAAGTGCCCTTGTCCCCCTGACTGAACACTACATCACAAAAAGACAGTCAGTACTAACATTGGTCCTTTACACACGTCGTTTACGATGGGCTTTGTGATGTACGCATGTCTATAGGGGCATAGTGACAGGAAAAAAGACCTGATTGTCTCCACTGAAGTAAGGAATCAATTGTGACACGAGAATGTTTGAATATGATACAAATATAATATCTGAAAGGTGTGTTGTACAGAAGTGAATGTTAAGAGGCCATTTGTGCACATGTGAACACAAACTACACAGTTAAACTGTGTCTCCATGGGCATGTAGCACGGCCGTAGCCGGAGCACTCACAGACTGTTTCGGCCTTGGGATGTGATTCAAAGACCAGCACCGCTGCCAGCTCCTTACGCACCTACAAGCACAACACACAAAGAGATTAGACGAAACTGCATTGATTACTTCTAATGGTCAAAGTAGTTTACTTTGTGTCAGTAGACACTGGATGCATGGCAACGTCTGTTATCAAAAAATAAAAAAAACAAGGTGGAAACATAATGGGGCAAACTGTTGTTTTTGCATTCGCTTACAATGGCAAGAGTTTAATGGTTGATTTTGTTTATGCAAGAATTCTCACTTAAACAGATGCAAATGGGGCTCTTGTATGAATTTAAATTACCATCAAAGAAAAGCTTCTTAAGTGCAGTGTAATTGACCCTTTGCTAAGGTATGGCCCTCAAACACAGACTGGCCAATCATAGCGCCTCCAACCAGGGTCTGGCAGTTATCCGGCTCTCGTGCAGTCGTTTCAGATTTTCTTCTGTCTGGTTTTGTGGATTTCGAGGTAGTCGTGGTTAAATGTTGTGTCATAGTGATACTTGTTACGCGGAGAGGTTGGAAGGATGTATATGTTTTTTGAATAAAATATGTACAATACTAGTGCAGTTATTGACAGTGTGGTCTCCATAGTAGGCGACGGGGCTTAGCGAAGGGTCAATAAATGTGACTTTTTTCTCTGCACAAAAACTGCATATAGTGGCTCTAATCATAAGGACAAGGATATCAACAGCAGGCAATAGTGACTCACAGAGGTGGAGAGATGAGCTGCAGCCTTGACATGGAGCAGCTCCTCATAGATGACCTCCAGGTCCTCAGCACTCCTCTGACTCGGGCTAAACACAGACGTCACATGTAATCAACCACAGATGCACTTGCAGACTTTGTTGAAAGATGCGAGCTTGTATATGATCACTATGAAAGTGACTTTATGAGGTAGTATTACATGTGCAACAGATTTTTCATGCGTATTAGTTATGTAAAGGTATACTGACCATTTGCGTAGAATCATAGTGAGCAGAGCATCTGGACCCAGCTGAGACAACAGCGACAGACTCTCTTGCAGCTCGTCCTCTGAGTCCTTCTCATTTGTGATGTGGCTCAGACCAAACTCAGAGTCTAGGAAGCGGTAGAACTGGGTGTCCTTGTCATGGAAGTTCAACTCGTGTTTCACTTGGTTGAGGCAGAACACAGAGGAGGGAAAACATCAATAAGACACACATGTAACTAGACCTTTAGAAAAATGGTGATCAAATAAAAGTTAGATTGTTGAACTACACAGATTAGTGTAGAAAAGGAAATCATTAATACGTTTTGACCTTCAGGAGAATACGTTTTTTGTGTAGTAACTTTACAACACTCTTGGATGTCAAGCAAGATACATGTAAATAAGATTCATTTATTCAGAGCGATCCCCTTCATTTGATGATGAAGCATTTACATCCTGATTGGAGTGGTCTCTTCCAGGAAGACAGTGCCTCGTCCAAAGAGCAAAAGCGTTTCGTGAACAGTTGACCGAGTGAGAACTCGTTGTAAAACACATGCCCTGACAGGCTCACTGAACAGATTTCAAGCTACTCAAGCACTACTGCGGAATTCTTAAGTGCAGCCTGAGATATTATCGTCAGAATATATTTTTTGAAATACACACTTCTACAGTCCATGAAGGCATGAGCTCACCCAACACATATGATAAATTCTCCTTAATTGTAGCTGCTGGTCATTTGTTGGTAGTATTTCTGTTGTGAAGCACATCTGAGCAAAGATACATTTATATTTCTTCTTAAGATACAAATCTGCAAAATTCAGCTCTTTAGCTGAATTTTTGCAGATTTAGCTCTCTTACCATGAACGAGGATTCCTTCATCCACCAGGACTTGCCACATTCCAACTGCTTGACTTCTTGATTGCAGGCATTCATTTTGTTTCATCAGCCAATCAACAAGTTCCTTACCAGAACAACAGTGTCTGTGAGAGAAATGTAATATTTGAATCAGAACGTATTTTGCAGAGATCTTTCTCCAATATGGAAGAAAATGTGGGTACCTGTATGTTTTGAGGTGATGCTTTCTGTCTCTGATCAGACCTGGGTTCCCCTCGATCATGACACTGTACACCGATCTCGCTGCCTTCACCACACGATCTGAAAGAAACTTAACAGACATGACACAGAAAAAGCAGTTAAACTACTGCGTCTTTCTGTCATAAATATTTATCTGAGTTGTGTTCACTTTTATCATGTGATGAAACAGCATGCGAAAGAGCGGGAGGTTGGGGGGCGCGTACAAAAAGAGGGAAGATAATAACACAGGCGTTCTTGTTGACTGAAACAGGTGGAGAGGTTTGCAAAAAAAAAAAGTGTCTGCATTTCCCCTCAGTGTGAAGATCTTGTGATGGGACCCACGTCATCAATGTGGAGATTTATGTGAGCGTTGGAGTGTAATGTGGTGCGTTTGTGGGTTGCAGGGAGGCGAGAATGTGTTAAAAAAGTTAAACTCTCCCACTCGCTGCCTCTACAACTCACTCTCTGGGCGGCACACAACGGCAACAACTTTCACTTTCTGACCACCCTCAGTATATTTCCTTTGAACTTTTCTCAATTTTTTTCACTCCCCTTACTCTCACGCCCTGACGCACATACACACAACTCACTTGGGTCTGACCCCCCCCCCCAAAAAAAAACTGCAGACATCGGTGCAAAACCTGTCAGCCACCGATGCAGAAGCAAGGCTTATGTAACAAGAATAGGCTTTGTTTTTGCCTGTAATGCGGCTGTCCCTTTTCAGGCCTTTTAATGCTTTGCACTATACGCTCTGCTTCTATTTCACAAACAAATTGGATCAAATAAACCCCTGTACAATATTTACTGTCTTTACGATTGACTGGAGTATACGTCTTTATTGTGCACCTCCCTGTTAAGACTCCTTCTCTCACATACCCTGCAGAAAGTCTTGTGACTCCACGAGTGACTGAGATGGTTGCACGTTTGTGCTTTGTATTTCCTTCAAGGAGCTGCTATTTGTCCAAGGTGGTGGTCTAGAGATGCACACAGAACCCAACAATGACCATTTCATATATCGGCGTAGTCTCTTTTAAGTGTAGTAGCAATGTAAGAGCAAATAATTATCACCTTCCCCCTTTGCCTTTTCTAGTGTTCTGCAAGTGTTCTAAAAATGACTGCTGAACTTTGACCGATGTACTGACCCCTTGCATTGATGACGCCAACACAATCTCTGCTCTCTGGGGGCTATGACACATGCTCGTTAGATCTAAGTGCTACATCATGACTGCTTATTATAATGTACAACTATAACGGACTACTGTGGGTAACACTGTACAGCACAAACTGCAACCTATCACCCCCACATTGGGCTGTTCCCAGACCTGACATCAACTGAGTAGCCTCACTGTGCCCCAAAGCGTCTGCTGCGCCCCTCTGGAGTTGTGTTGTCTGGAGGTCACCACTTTTCCCAGGGGCCCATTTTCCCCCGGGACTCACATTCTCAGGCATGTCAGCTCCAAAAGTCATTTTCTTGATGAGGCCATTTTCCATTCCCTAACCCAGTCCCTATAAAAACAAGTATCAAAAGCCATATTTCACTGAGGGAAGCCTCGCCCCCGCTGCTAAACCTGACCATCATGTAAACATGCAGACACATTTTCTATTACTGCGATCCAGTCCAGTTCTGGCTGTCTGTGAACCGTGTGTTGTTTATTGTCTGAATGTAGGCCACCTAATCATGTTATCTAGGAACTATAACCCGTAGGTAATTGTTCCAAGTGAGTCGAATTACAGAGCAAACACCTTTCCCAGGTACAATACACACCGTGTATGTGTGTGTAGCAGTGTGCAGTGGCCAATGCTGATGTATGGGCCATCTGAAAGGTTTGGACAGGCAGTTATTACCCATTTTATGACTTGGGTCCATTGTGCTGTTGAAGTCATTTTACAGTCAGGAACCTGTATTCAAAGTCCAAGTGACACGAAGTAAGAGTGACTTTAGCTTCTGGCCAGCAAGTAGTTGCCATTGAAACTGAATATTTGAGTTAGAATTGAAATCAAATCCTCTGCATTTGAATCTAAAAAGTTACAGATTGATTAATAGTTGGATCTCATGATATTATTGGTTGAAATTGGTTGGTACAAGATTACATATGTAATATGTCATATTTTGTTACATAGGTAAAAAAGATATGAAATAAAAATATGCGGACATTGATTTTCTTGATATTTGTTTTGCATTAAAACATAGGTGCACAATATGAGCGGAGATGTGCCCTAAAATGGTTCAACATTTTCATTTCATCTCAACTTTAGGAATGCTAATCAACATCATATTGGTTTACACTTAGTCTTAAACTGTGTACACTTAAACTGATCCTAAATAACTACATGTGCTAGCGACAGAGCAGCTGCTCTCCAGCCTGTACATGTTTACTCAAACACTCTTCAGCAGAGCATGTGCTCACTGTCACACAGGAGTGAACGCAGTCCTTTGGATGCAAGAAAGTAGTAGTATCAGAGCACAATCACATGATTTATTCTGTGTATTCTTTTCTTTGACTTCATTCTGGTCCTGGCGGAAAGTCTGAGTCATAATCTTTTGAAGTCTGTAGTACGTGGTTTGGTTTCATGCATGCATCTTGTGGGGTGGAATGAGGATGAGTACAGTTTATCCATTGTGTCGGTCCTCTGTAGGCGAGACATTTCTGTTTCTTACTCTCAGTGCACCTTGGTGGGCTGTGTTGTGTGAGAAGCAACTGCAGATGAATACTGTGTGAGATGGTGCTTTATGCAGCTTTGTGGACTATAGATACCTGACTTTTCCTATCTCTCTGTGTGAGAAAAATACAAGACCACACGTCAGGAGGCAACATTTCTATCCTGCAATACATGACAGATATGGGTCCTTTCTGGCCTTTGATTAGGTCATTTAGCATCGGCTCTTTCAAGTTGTCGCTTTAGCTTATGCGAACTTACACCTCTGACCTACACCAGATGAGTATGGGAAAGTTGCCTGAAGTCAAACACATTATATAACTGTACGCAACCTATGTATCCAAGATACAACATCCTGCAGTACAGTACCACCTCAGTCAAAGGCAAGTGAAACAAAAGTTACACTGGAACATATCAAGCTTTTGTTACACATGTGAAAAATGTATCTACTATTAAGCCACTTGGTGGATTCTACCTCAGTGTGTTCAAACACAGGTTATTAAAAACAATCCGTCTTGTATGGTGTTATCAGAATGTATGATTCTCATTAGTGACTTAAAATCTGGAGCCAACACTTGCTAAGCAACCGAACAAAGCGACAAGAGGTTAGCAACACCTGCCTCCTGCAGACACGATTCTCTCTATCTTCTCTCTCTAGCACAAAACAAAATGTACCGGGTTTGATTCTTTTGGGGTTGAAAGATGCTCTATCTTTCTCTCTTTGCTTCATCTGTCTGGTGGAACGCAAACAGGATTCACCTCCATTTCAAACCCTGTATGAGTGTTTTAAAAGGGTCTCCTTGACCTGAGATAAGGCAGTGTGAGGGCCCTGGGCTAGGTGAGGCCCTGGAGAGCCCTTTAGACCCCTTGTGACTGCATGTCCCGCTAGGAATGTGTTTTTTAAGACTCGCTTGAGTAGTAATGGAGGATATTATAACAGCAAAAGAACCGGTTCAGCAGTTTGAGAGGATGCAAGCACTGCAACTCTGGATTACAGCCGAGGGCAGCAGAGCCCCGAGGAGAGAGAGACATCCAGGCCGGTGAACTCGCATTCAAGGGCTATGCCAACCATTGTCAAATATGGTGCTCGGCTAATTTGCAGAGTGGCAGATAGAGAGCCTGATGTGTACTTACAAACCTGATTATGAAATTGTTATAGATTGAATAAAAACTTACAATGGATATCACATGACAATAAAATTCGAGATAATAATTAACCCTGATGACCAAAGCTCATGAACAATGCACTTTGCAATAGTCATATTTATTAAACACGTCAGTTTTCAGTTATTTTGCAGGAGGCGATATATACTTGTTGAAGTGTTGAAATTGAAATAACACTATCTTCAGCAGGAGTTTAAAAACACCAGTGAGAACATTGGAATACTTCTGCTGTGTACCAAAGCTCTCCATCTCCGGCATACACACCTGCTTCATAGTGTCCTTTGAATTCAGGGCCTCTGGCAGCGGAGTCTAAGAGAAACAGGAAGAGAGACGTTATCACCTCTTAGCTGTTACTTTATATCCAAAGCCTCTGAAATAAAGCAGATAACTTGCTCTGGAACGGCATTTCACAGGAACTAGCTGGACTGCTCGTTGATGATAATCTCCCTGCTGTTCCACCAAATAAACAGATTAACCAAGCTGGACTGGCCAGATAGAAAGAATAATTATTTTCTTTTGATTGGGATGAAGGTCAACACAAATACATTATTACAAACCTGCGCTGTGTTACCATCGTCTCCAAAGAGGTGTGGGTGGGTGTCAAGCGTGTGTGATAAAGTGGGAGGTAAGAGTACATAGACATCAGCAAAGGAAAGTACAAAGCCGGCTTCCACGCGTTTTGTTAAGTGAAAAGGTTGCTTTTAACTATGCACTATCCTTTTCTTTTGAATTTCCCAACCATTAGAGTAAATGCTCTGCAGCGGTTGCAACATATAAACAAATGTAATCATTTATTTTTTCTGGAGACTTTACTCTCTGCACAAGAACCAGGTCTGCGCGAATTTTCTGCCTATATGGATATAAATATATAGTGCGGGCAGTGCGGTTGCACGAGGGCCCAAGAGGTGGGTGGTCCTTAGAGGGAACAAGCCCCTACGCAGCTTGGAGATACACCTGCGTACTGCCATTTGCTATATATACCCTCAGAAAGGCAAACCCATCTCAGTTGCAACACATTATAAGCATATCCTATATAAACTATAAAAGCGATGTGTGGATAGCCCAGATAGCCCCTTGCCCGCCAAGTCAAATGCCCCCATTGAAAAACGGATTTTATAGGCACTACATTTCCCTTTATCTCATGGGTTGCTCATGTTGCTCATTTTTACTTGATGCATGTGCTGTGAAAGATGCCAAGTAATCGCTTGATATCTGTCATCTCTCCAGTTGCTGACTGTTCGCTTTTCAACCTCACATCACATAACTGATATGCATCTTCAGACATACTTTGTGACATATTGACAGACATTGTCTGGTGCGCTGTGCTGCCAGCTACGTCACGTGATTATAGCCTGAATGACACGCGATCAATCGTTTTAACGGACTCTGATTGGCTGTTATTGTATCGGGGAAGAGCTTGAAAGAAACAGGAGACATGTTTCAATCATTGTGATCTTGGTTCTAATTAAAGAATATTTGCAATATATTGCATATTTGTAACAGTTATGACCCAATGAAAATGACACGTGTGCCCCCTGACTAGAAAAGAAAAGTGTGAACAGTGTTCTTCCAGGTCTGTAGAAAGGCAGACACCATTAGCCTTTATGACTGTGAGGTATTTTGTTCTTCTTTTCCTCCATGTCTCAGCTCTGGTATGTGAACAAAAAGGACAAGAAGACGATGCCCTGGCATCTCCTAATGATGGCAGCAAATAGAGCTCAGTTATGCCCTTGACGGCATTCGCCAACTCAGAGAAAGAATTGGCAAATACCTCAATGCCAGTTAAATTGTGCTCATTATTGATATCATGCCTAAATGAAACTGGACACCAATTTGGGAAACATATTACTCTCTGCAACTTTGGTTATTATCAGGCCTAAGATGTAATATGCAACTAGAACATAATATTGTTATTGAGGTAGATAACCCTGCTTTTGTGCCTGTACAATACAAACAATGTTCACAGAGAACAGATCATGTGTATAATATCAAGTCAGTGCATTTAATTATGTTATAATTATGGTGTTTGTCACTTAAACGTTACCCTTTAGTATACATCTTGTTATTGGCCTGGCGAGGACTTCTCTGTGGAAGTACTTATGTGTAATTTATCACGTTAAAGATAACTTGAGTAAACACAAACTCACTCACAGGTTGAACCACGTATGTAACATATGAGGGTATGTGCAGCTTTTTAAATTGAGTGATTATTAAAAACAGGTTGTCAGGTGTCAAACTGGTCCGCCAGATCCAAAACATATGTCAGTTATTTATGATATCATTGTAAAATCTAATTGTAATTTAACCTCTTGATTTGCTTTATGAAAAATGTCACATTGATATTTGGCTGGTCAGCAGGAAGTTCAGAAGTCAGTCTGTTGAGATTTACAATTGTCTTTGACGTAATTTGGTTAAATGTCAAGTAAATTTAGAGCCTCGCCACTGTTCTGTGTCTTCCTGTGACCTGGAGACAAAACCTCCCCTTTGTGCATTCTTCCACATACTCTGTAAACTTAGCGGGGATGTTGTGGTAAAGGTGAACAATAAACAATACTCTATTTATAACCTATAAGCTTGATTTAAAAAAGAAAAATGGCACTGTTGCCTTTTTGCATTCACACACAAAATCTGCAAAAGCAATAGAGAGATCTGCTTCATATTTCAAGCATTCTTAAAATATCGTGCCAGCTGCTGTGTTGAGAGCAAGTCAGGTTAACTAAACCTCATTTTTACAAACACCTTTCCCCTGTTCTCTGACAAACTATCCTTTTCTCCACCTCTCATGCAACTCTATTTTTGAGTTTCAGCACAAAGTGCATTGGATGCAATGTCCTTCTATATGCCGGAGGGTTGTCACTTAAACACACTTTATAAATCAATTCAGCAGCCAAGTGTCAGACATTCTATAAATGCCAATTTCTACCACACATTATGACTAGCTTTTAAGAATCAGAAGACATTTTCTTTACAGAGAGAAAGTGGCATATCGCAAGTGCTTTGTTTTGTGATGAAGTCTAATATTTGCAAAGTTTCCTTCTCTATCAACATGATGAAGATGATCAAAAAATATTGGTGGAGTATCATCACCACTCTCATCTCCCGGACATATTGCTGTGCCACCTTTCAGTAAACTATGATGTAAACTCCGCAGTTACTTCTCTGAAGTAAACATGAAAGCAGCATACCCAGCTGATGCCTCGTATGCTCGGTGTTTCCACTGAGGAGCGGTCCGGGAACATTTGGTAAATGTGACTCCGAAACAGATGCATTTTGTCTCAAATCCAAACAACCGAGGAGCAACGTCCCCTGCCAGAAGATCTGCTCGCGGAATTGGCACCTCCGGACATTATTCACAGCAAAGTAGAGCGAGCCGTCATCGCGCTCATCACTGTGCACCGGCAACGCAACGCAGCGACCGCGTCGGCTCAGGACTCCGCATGTTGTGCCACAAAATCCAGGCAAGGGGTTTCTGCACGTCGTCCCTGCATCCAAACCCGGAGCGGCTGTACCTCCACAGACGTGTGTGTGTGTGTGTGTGTGTGTGTGTGTGTGTGTGTGTGTGTGTGTGTGCCTCGGAGGGGGGACGGAGTGTGAGGTCTCCCTCGGCCATCCCACGCAGCACAGGCGCACTGCTGAGTTGCGTGTGTGCGCGCGTTGGTCAACAGAGAGACGGCCTCCTCTGGCATTTCTTAATTAATGGCGTTTGATTTATTGAACTTGACATCGATGCACTCCGTGTGTATGTGGGCTGCTGCGCGCTGTACAAATTGTCCAGTCTTTAAAAAAAAAAATTAAAAAAACATGCCAGGAAAAAGTAAGTTCTATTTCACCGGGCTCACAATACAGTAAACAGATTTAGTGTCAACAGGTGAATGCACCTGTACCTGTAAGGCAAGTTTATTTATGGAACATATTTCACTGCAATTAGGCGATTCAACGTGCTTCATATAAAACATAAAGGCAACGAGAGAAAGACACACATTATAAAAGCACACTTAAGCACTATTTAAAAAAAGTCATTAAAAAGCTGAATTATAATGAGACAGGTATAAAGTACATTAATAAATAATTATTTAATAGAAGCCAGCAGCAAACAGAAAAGTCTTCTGCTTTGATTTAACAGAAGTGAGAGTTTCAGTTTGATGGTGCATAACAACTCTGCTCTCTATGTTTTGACTCTGGGGACAGTGAGCAGGCCTGCCCCAGGTGACCGGAGAGGTCTGGATGGTTCATAACAGAAGATCAGAAATAAACCATCCACTGCTTTAAATCAATTATCTGACTGAAGCCAGAGACCTCAGAACTGGGGTAACGTTAAGGTGGTGAACAAAATCCCTAAAAAGACACAGAGGGACAACATATAATAAAAAAAAGAAGCTAATTCTCCACCTTTTCCTTAAAATGCCTCTATTTTACACAGCACTACGTATAGAAGTGCATTCCTATGATGTAACTCTCAATGAAACCACCCGCTCAGCAGCTCACCTGCACTGCACCTTTACAAGGTTATTAAATGAGTCATAATGTTCCATACAAGCACTATGTGGTCTAGTTTGTTTAGTGCCAAAGTTCAGAGCAGCGCACTTGAGCTGCAGAACTCTGCACACACATTTATCTGGCTATCCAGCTGGCTGGCTCAAGCGGGTCTGGAGGCACATGGACTTGCAGATAAACAGTTTCAAGGGCAGAACACCGTTTAGTTTGTGGAACAGCACTTGATGTCTCTCTCATTAGTAGTGTTGTTCAGTTCCAGTCGTCCCTTTGGTGAAAGGTGTCAGTCCTTTTGCAGAGGTGTTAAACTTTTACACCCCCACTACAGTTTTATGGATTCATAAAGTTGTATTCAGCTGTGAATACATCTTGCCATGTTGCGATATCCTCATCTTTCTCTGTCTTTCTAGCTCAGACTTGACATATGTGGTTCCATTATATTGCATTGACTTTATTTGTATATGAAGTATGTACACAGATGACTTACTTCCTCATTCACTGGTGTACATCGTCTTAGTGGGGAACAGATGGGGTTGACCAAGTTCTCCATAGAGGATACAGCTTGAACAGTATCTGTGGGAAAGACAGGGGTGATAATTAATTTATTTTAGAAACAAGGAAGAAACATGGGAATGCAGACGTCATGCCTGCTTGTCAATAATTGGTCGAAGCAAAAGAAACGTCTATACATTTGCAGACCGTCAAACAAGGACAAGGGGACCCTCTATTTCTTAATTACCCGTGCACCTCCAGTTATAACTGCGTCCTGCAGCCTGGCAATATTATGTAAGACTTGTTTAAATCCCTGCTATTGTTCCAGTGCAGAGCCGCCCTTCCTGTTCTGACCTCAATGAGTCAGTTTGCCATGGCTTTCCACAAGACGCACACAGGCAAGAACACTAATTCTGTGCGGCTTCCTGTGCTTTGGTTTTGGTTGTTCCTTCAGCTGGAAAGGAGGGCAATTTATTGGAATTCTCCAAAAGTGCAGCAACTGTTGCTCCTGTATGTCACTTCTGTTGAGGCATTGGTGTTCCTTTCTCTCAGCTCTACTTCATTCACATTTGCATTGAGTGAATGCCTGAAGCCGACAGAAATCAACTCACTTTGAATCACAAACTCCCTTCATATCAATTTTCATAACAGAAGCTACATTGATCGCTACTGCGAGGCATATTCACCACAATCCCTCAGAAACAAAAGTTAGTTCTTACCAAGTTTAGACCCCTGTGACCTCCTTGATGGATCATGGGGATGCTCTAGTCACTGCTGTCTCAAAGGTCAGTATTAAAAATAATAGAGCCATTAAACCAAATGGAAAATACTGTCTTAAGAGCGGCTGACATGTTTCCTGTGTTCCGGCTCGACTTGTATGGCTCTCTGTCTCCACCAATTGCCTCACAGGGACTCAGCGATGCCGAATCAAAACAGTTCACAATGAAGGAATCCAGTTTTTCTTCTTATGATCTCCTGAGGGAATGTTAACATGATATTCTTACTGATAAGGATGAGCACATTGCTGTTTGATAGTATCTGACAAAGTGACTGTGTTGTGTGCACAGAGAGACATCAATGAGAAAATTGTGAAGCAGAATTTAGAGCCAAATATTAAACGCTTCGGCCTCAAGAGAGTAAACTGTCCTCTTTTCATAATGGGCTAATCAACGCTGAATGGGAATACTCTCTGGATTGATTCATGAAAAGTAAAGCCAGAAAATGTAAACATGTCAATTGCTTTGTTGCCCTTGGATTGGGATGAAAGCTCATTGATGCTGCTACATTGTTGGAGGAGCTTGGTTTTTTGGTTTCAGAGCATATTGTTCATCCAAAAGCTCCATCTCACAGGAGAGATTAAACGTAAACTACTAACACCTTAAACTCTTCCTTCACTCTGATCCCAAGTCACTTTGCATTGCACAAAGCTTCACCTCGCATGCACTTTAAAAACAAATGCTGCCCCCTATTGAGGACACAGATACTCTGCAATCTACATTACTCCACTGGGTCGAGTGGAAAGTCATGTAAACCTCAGGCACATTTACACACACAAAAGCTACACACATGTATGTTTTAATAATGGATGTTTGTGCACTTATATTTTATTACACAAGTAAACAAATAATGTATTTTGTGTGTGTTGTCTGTGGTTATCTCGCTGTCTCTATTTGTATTTATGTTTCTATTTAGATCCTCCGGGAATGGGAGTGGGATTTCCTGCAACACATCTACGCCCAAGGAATGTGCACTTTGCCAACTGTCTTTGTTGTGCCTGTCTGATGGTGAACACACAAACACACACACACACACACACACACACACACACTCACACACACACACACACACACACACACACACACAGACACACACACCACACACACACACCTTTTCCTTTCCTCTCCCTTGGTCCAGTTGTTAGCAGGGACCGGGAATACAATATTTTATTCGTTTGACCCCCAAGGTCAAATAAGGACTGAGGCAGAAAGTGAAGCAGACATGAGAGAAAGGATTAAAACAGATGGTGACAATAATTTGTAATCCCCCCCCACACACACACTATTTGTCAGCATTGTTTTAAAACATCTACCTCATGCTGCACAGTCACATGTTGATGCTGCCCAAATTAATTGAGTCCTAGACGCTAAGCAGCAAATAACGTCAACATATTTTTCAAAGAATAACTTAGTTGCTTTGTCTGGAAATTTGAAGCAATTAGTAGTGAAGTGATCTGTATATATCAGAATCTGCTTATAAAATCCTGTCAGACATATAGTAATACTTTGTCTTTACTATGTAAAGTCCGTTTTACATCTAATGGATTAAGATGTCATAAACCAACCAATATGACTGGTCCGTTACATCATTTAGATAAGTGATCAGATGCTCACCTCTGGCACGCTCTTGTGAGGTTCTTCCGTCTGTCAGCTTCCACACTTTTGGGTTTTCTGCTTTCTCTTTCCACCCTTTGCTCTTTTCAAATGTCCAAGGATGATTTTTCATTGCTGTTTATGTGAATTGCAGGGAGTGTTGCTAAGCTTCCTGTACTTTCTGATTGGCCGTGAAGTGGGTGCCCCAGGGCTTGGTCTGAGTACAGCAACGTCTGTGTGTGTGTGTGAATGTGAAGAAATGATCAGAATATAAGCAACTGCACAGTATTCGGTTTAATTCACATTCATTTTTGCAGCTTTATTTGAATGCTGTCGAAAATATAGCAGATTTGAGATGTATTTACTTTTTTTGCTTTTCATATTGTGCATCTTGTTTAATATTTAACAGTGGTGGAACAGCACATGTACTGTACAGTTTGACTATTTTAATTTGATGCTACGACTACTTCTACTACACTACGACTCACATGCCAATATTGTACTACATTTATCTGACAGCTTTTGTCATTAGTTATTATGCAGACCAAGATCTTTATGGATACAACATATAATGAACTTGATATAACACGATGATTATGAAGTTAATCATAGGTTTTGTACATAACATATATTAAACTACCCAGCAGTATATAAAATAGTTAAAATCAGCTCCACTTTGACCAACTTCCACACAAATATGTTAAGATGCACAAGTTCACCAGTAATAATACAATAGAAACACACACATGTCATTTTTACCATACTTTTGATACTTTAAATACACTTTGCCAATCAGACTTCATTATGCTTTTTTTTAACATAACTTCAACATAAAGGAGGTTTTTCAGAGTCTGGTATTGCTACTTTTAGAGGATCAGACTATTTTCAACCCTGTTGTCTTTCTAGCTGACAGTTACTTAGGATTAACACAGTGCTTTTATTTATTTGCCTGACTGTATGAATGTATGCAACATCTTTGTGGATAGATTTGTAATGTGTCAAACCAAAAACATGCCGTCGCAATGAGCTGCCAGTTGTACATCTGTCACTAAATGATCATAACGGTTTGGCATCGGAGGTCTGGAACTGCTGTTCTTGTTTCCTCCACTAGGGGCAGTCGAGGGTTTCCTCAGTGCAAAGATATTTTAACGTTCATGAGATAGATGACTTTTCGGTAAATTGTTGAAAAGGCACCGAAACAAATCAGTTTTTTCCCCACATAGCAACACCAACATTTGTGTATTTCGAGTTTTTAACAGTAAAGTACACGTACAGACCAGTTACACCGATGAAATTAACCCCTTATCGATATATTGTGCTGTATCGACTGAAGACGAGGATCCACGGCGTGCGCGTTTTCAGAGTCACCGTTTTTCATCTTTGATATGTACCTCAGATAAACACTTGTGTTGCTACTTTTTTTTCCTGCCTGTTAGCTCGAAAGCAAAATTGTGTAATCGGAGTTCGTGTGTCGCGCGATGCACACGAACCCACTGATATTGAGCTTTTCCTGACGGCCTGAAGCGGAGACATCGATAGGCGTCGTCCTACCCAGGGGAATTACATGTTGTCGTTTACCAACGCTATTAGTTACATAATGTGGCGTTAAGCTGTCGCGTAACACCCGAATATTTAGATAAAAACAGGCCTATAACTAATACAATATTTTGGTGGAGATAGTTGGATTTTAAAATGGGAGTCAGCAGGATTTACATTAGCATCGGATATGCTACCTTCGGTACCCTGGTGGGACTTTCGGCTTTCTTCGTCTGGAACATCGCGTACAGACAGCCATGGACGGCGGCCATGGGAGGCCTGTCGGGTATGTGTTACTACACGCCGAACTTGTTGTCATGTTGTAAGCTCTCCGTCATCGTCTTATTCACATAACGTTAGAGCATTTCACTCTGGCTGCCTGATCCTCTCCGGAAGGCCTGAGCAGCCACACACATCACACCACCACCAACCACCATGTTGTAACACCGTGTCGGTTGTATGTCTCTGACATGCTGACGCATCATTTTCTGTCTGTATTTGTTGACATGAATATTTGTTTGTGTGTTCGCGAGCTCAAAAAAAAGAAGTATATCACACTTGTGCATATGCCCATATTCGTAGCTTATCCCCAGCCTCTGCATCACTGTTGATCTTTCTCCCTGACATAAACAATACCAGTTTTAGTGAATGTCTCTTTCAGCATGCGCACCTCCAATAAACTGACTTGATATTGGCTTCTTTTTTTTTTAAGGCTATTGACATGTTGGTGTTTAAACATTTCACAATGTTTGAAGAAAAAAATGCACGATGAACAACATTCTGGACGTTGATACAGACCCCTCAGATCCATTTTTTTTTTGTTCATGTCATGGGGATTATTCAATATTTTCTAACAATAAAGAATAAAAGTACATGTTTGAACTTGTCTTTCAACAGGAGTGTTGGCGCTCTGGTCTCTTGTCACACACATCATGTACCTGCAGGACTTCTGGCGCACTTGGCTCAAAGGCCTCAAGTTCTTCATCACTGTCGGTGTGCTTTTCTCAGTCTTGGCAGTGGCCGCCTTCATCACCTTCCTCACTCTCGCCATCACACAGAAGCAATGTAATGCTCTCTCTACGGGTCCTAGTTCATAATGAGTAATCTTCAGTATAATGGAGAATTAGAAGAACACATTTATTATGAAGACTCGTATGCTTAATGATTTATAGGTTGATTTCCAAATGCAAGTATTCATCACATGGCTTTTTCTGTCCCGCAGCTCCTACTGACCCGAGGAGTCTTTATCTCTCCTGTGTGTGGAGCTTCCTGACGCTCAAATGGTCCTTCCTCTTGGCCTTATACTCCTACAGATATCGCCAGGAGTTTGCAGACATCAGCATTCTCAGCGACTTCTAGTCGCTACTGATTTTAAAGACTGCGATGGACTTCGAGAGGTTTTAGGCAGCCGGCAGGAGCTGGCCAAAGAGCTTTTGTAACAAAGGAGGAAGAGCAGACATGACTAGATTAAGAAGTCACCTGACTTACCATGAGGAGTTGCACTTGTTGTACTTGCTTAACAAGCTCTGTATTTGTATTGTCACCTGATCTCCTACTTTTATTGACCCGCATATATTCCTGTAGTTGTCTTAAGTCTGACCTTCTGAACATTGGAGCTGCTTTTTAATGAATTGCTTGAGGCTTTGTATTGAGAGACATGCTGTGTTTTTAAGATTTTATCTTGGGCTGGTTTAATCTTAAAACCACTAATACATATAAGGAAAACCCCATGGCAACAGGCCTTTAATCTCATGATAAATGATGAAAGTGAAAATCCTCAGAACCAAAACTAAAGCTCCTACCTGAAGCCACTCTGCTAATTGCTAGTTGACTGTTTGAATGTTTGTATCCAAATGATCTTTTTCATAGTTAACAGCTTAGAACAACAGCATACTCCCATCATTACAGTCACTGTCTTTAGTGTCAGCAAAGTCAGTCTCTAGCTCCCTTCAATGTCCCAATTTGAGAAACATTTTTCTTTAAAATAAAATGTAATTACATATGAATAGTTAATATTATTTAATTCGTTTAAAGAGGATAGTTAATGTACTTTATTTATCCCTTCTTACTCCACATTTACGTTTCGATGAACTGAAGAAAAGACTTTCCTGTGGAATTTGTTCTTTTGACTTTCTTTGTTTCGATCAAAAGCCCACTCGAACATCATGACATTCTGAAGAGAAAACAAATTGGTTTGTTAAATAATTGCACTTTAGTCTTTGATATTGATGCCATTGTTTTGCACACAGATCCTAATACAATGGAAATAATTATGTTTTACAAAATCATCTCTGTCTCAGCATTTCAAATGTTTAAATACACTATTTGTATGTAATTATTTTACAGTGTTTTTTGCAAGTCAAGTTAAACTAGGCTTTGTGTGTGGTTTATTCTCCTGATGTTGCTCATGTCTACCGTCTACCATAAAAACATGTTACACATATTTTTGTTTATGAGAGAATGAATGTGAGGATGCTACATGTACATATTTACTGAACCCATTAAAGTTGCATTTATTGTTAATTACATTACGTTGTCTCCTTGCTCTACACCACACAGATACAGCAGCATCTAACGAATCAACAGTTTTAAAGCTGCATGTGCTGGAGCGGTTCATTCTATAAGCTCCACCCAGAAGGTGCACAGGCTCTTAAGAGTATAGCTTGATAAGTTATCAAACAAGTGGGTAATACACACTTCGGAGCCAAATGCTTGCAGACGTCGTTCTCCAACAATAAGGTACAGTACTGGTTTTGTTTTTTGTGACCTCTAACTTAATACAAAACGATCAGCTCATTACTTGCTGCTGTCATTTTGATTCCTTTATCAGTGACTTCATCATAAGAAGATTCACATCTTTAACCAAAAAGAGGACCTCAGAGATTATGCAGAACGAAACCTTTTATATAATTGATGATTGAGTAATTAAAGATAATGTGCACTGGATTCTCCACAGGTGTTTTTTTTTTCTTTTTGTAATTCTTGTTTTTACAGGCTTATTTATTCTTGCGCTTTAACCCTCATAATTAAACTTTTTTACAACGTAACAAGCATGTTTAAACAAAAAGCACAATTAATTTAATTAAAGTTAGGTGTTAGTTTTGGACCAAAATGTGCAGATATCATTTTATAATTGTAGTTTTTCTCAAAACATGGAATGTGGAAGAGTTGCCCATTTTATTTCTACAGCAGGCAGACTGTAAGGATCTTGTGCGTGTGCTCTTATTTACCGAGCGTTGAGCTAATATTTTAGCAGTCCACCTACCTGTAGCCTAATCCTTCACCCTTCAAGGTTAGATTAAGGCCTCGGACATTCAATTTGCTACCTAAATGTAAAACAGCAGAAGTGCAATCCTAAAGATTCCATTGTGTCCACGACTCATATCTTGTTTTTGTTTACGTGTTAAAACAAGCATTGGTGTTGAAGTAAAATTATAGTGATGATGTTGCTACTTTTACATGATTAACAACTCATTTTAGGAAAATATAATTTCTCATGTAATTCCTTAAATTGCACCTTGAGGACATCGGAGAGTTTTCCACGGTCCTTAATACTTTTCGATATGCTGTAGCCATGCACCGGGACCGCCCACGTTATGTGATTGACAGGCCGGCATATAACCTCCCAGACTTTGACGGAGAGTTTGACAAGAAGAGTCGACAATTCCCTGTTCGAGAGAAAGTGAGGAAACTCTTCAGGTACAGAACTGCAATCTCTCCACACCGTCAACATGAACTGCATTTCTTCTCATCACACTCTTTCAAAGTAGCAACCAGAAAACCTGAGCTCTTCAGAGAGTTTCCCTTGTTTGTGTCTCTCAGATGCTCTGTACTGAGACTGAAGGGCCTGTTGTTCAGACATCTGCCTATACTGAGCTGGCTTCCCAAGTACAAAGTGAGAGAAAACCTGCTGTGTGATGTCGTCAGTGGGGTCAGCGCTGGCTACCATTCAGGTTCCCCAAGGTCAGTCGAGACCCTCCTCTCTCCGATGCCTCTGTACTCTATATAATAACCACAGGACTGTAGCTACTTCCAGCAGCGTTGGCCTCCTGTATATATTGTATTTTTTTTGATGTTGCATGATTTATGTGACAGTTATAAAACGGTTTCTGTTCTTCCCAGGCATGGCATTTGCCCTCCTGGCCAACCTCCCTCCTGTCAACGGTCTCTATTCCTCTTTCTTTCCCCTCATCCCGTATTTCTTCATGGGCACTGCTCACCAGATGGTCCCAGGTAAACCAGAGTGATTTATCTCCAGTGATTTCCTATGAAATACAGTGATAAGTTGCCAGGGCTGGACTGCACTCAGCCCGACTTCCCAGTTTGCAGTATAGCAAATAAACTAGATGTGACGCACTACTTTTCAATAGGTACGTTTGCTGTCCTCAGCATCATGGGGGGATGGTGTGTGTCTGAGGCTGGCCCCAGAGTCGGACTTCAGTCATTTCAATGCCACTCTTAATGCGACAGTAGTGGACACAGACCTGATGAATGAGGTTCGCTTGGGAATATCTGGAACCCTGGCCTGTCTCACTGCAGTCATACAGGTACTCAGCGCTAAAAGCAACAGTCTTTCAAAGTGAAGTTTGAAAGACATGTGAAGTGCAGTTTAATCTAAAAATTACACATTAAACATGTCTGTGCAGATTGGCCTTGGCTTCATGCAGTTTGGATTTGTAGCCATCTATCTGTCAGAATCCTTCGTCAGAGGCTTCATGACGGCTGCTGGATTGCAGATCCTCATCTCAGTGCTCAAGTACATCTTTGGCATCCAAGTGCCCCCTTATAGCGGTCCGCTGGCTGTTATATATGTAAGTGATTCCCCATATTTTGGCCAAAGATCATCAGAAGACTTTATCAGCTTGATTGTCATTAAAATATGAAATTTTATTTATTTCTCAGACTCTCGTAGATATTATACATACCCTTGGAGATACCAACATCGCATCGCTAGTATTCGCTCTGGTCAGCAGCGTAGTTCTTATTGTGGTGAAGGAGCTGAGTGCACGGTTACCGCCACAAGCTGCCTTTCCCCGTTCCTATGGAGATTGTAATTGTAAGTAGCTTATAGTTTGTCATTTCTCTGAGGACACAAAAGTGCACTTTATGTTTTGTTTGCTGTTATTTTCTAGCTTTGTGACATATATACTATATAAGGACAATAGTGGTGATTGATCCCTATCCCCGTTCTTCGCAGGTTGTGGTGGCCACAGCCATCTCCGGCCCACTGCATCTTCCTGAGATCTATCACATGGACATAGTGGGAGAAATCCCTTTGGGTAAAGCGTGCATCAGCATACTCAGAATCAATGGTTGCTTCATTTATTAGAATTATGTTTTTACTGTTCAATTTATATCTTGTCTTTATTTTCCAGTTTCCCAGCACCAATCCTGCCAACAGTGAGTCAGTGGGAAGACATGTTGAGCACAGCTTTCTCTCTGGCAATCGTGGGTTATGTAATCAACCTGGCTATGGGAAGAACACTGGCAGCCAAGCACGGCTACGACGTGGATCCCAACCAGGTACAAAAATAGCATCTTTTTTAGTAGGTCAAAATGTGCATTTGATTTGATTTTGTTCACACAACATGCATATTGGTGTACAGGAAATGTTGGCTCTAGGCTGCGGCAATTTCCTGGGGTCCTTCTTTAAGATCCATGTGATCTGCTGTGCCCTGTCTGTTACCCTGGCTGTGGACAACGCTGGTGGAACATCACAGGTGAGTGATGCCTCCCCACTTCTGTAGCTGCAGGGGGGGAAGAAGTGCTCTGATCTTTTACTCAAGTGAAAACAGTCACACCACAGGGGAGAAATGCTCTTTGTCCTGCAACAAGTCCTGCATTCAAAATCGGGCTCAAGTACAAAAGTACTAGCTTCAAGTACACATGCAGAATGGTCCATTTCAGAATATTGTTTATTGTATTCTTGGATTTTAATTATTTCTGCAATAATATGTACATTACTTTAGTGTTAAAGCTGTCAAATATGGGGCTTATTCTTACTGTGTGCAGCTGGGTAGCAGCCAAATCTTTATCTATAAACATAAATCAACATATTTGTTAATCCTATTTAGTACTATTAGTCTGACGCGGCAATGTGACTAGTATTTCAAGTTGTCAATGTAGTAATATTTGCCTCCAAAATGTATTGCAGTACCATAAAATTAACTTAAGTACAGTTGTTGAGTAAATGTACTTTCCACTACGGTTTTAGTGTAATTGAGGTCAAGTAATAAGTATATAGACTACAATAACTAATATCTCTGCTAACCTCTGCACCTCTGTTGCTGCCCTCTCATAGTTCGCCAGTTTTTGTGTGATGCTGGTTGTAATGGTTACCATGCTTGCACTGGGAGCCTTCCTGAAACCGCTTCCAAAAGTAGGTGGACATATAGGATTATGATACTTGAAAAATTCGTCAAAACATTTAAGTCAAAGTAAGAGAAAAATCTCGTCATAATTGATGACCGATGCAATCTTGGTTTCTCCAGTCAGTGCTTGGAGCCTTGATTGCAGTGAACCTGAAGAACACTCTCCTCCAGCTCTCTGATCCCTACTACTTATGGAAGAAGAGCAAACTGGACTGCGTAAGTCAAAAGCCTCGGATGCAATATTGCTGCACAATGTGATGTCTTTTTCTTCCTCCATATTTTATCTTAATCTGCTGTTCTTTATTTCCCAGTGTGTGTGGGTTGTGTCATTCTTGGCCACATTCTTTCTCAGCTTGCCTTATGGAGTTGCTATTGGAGTGAGCTTTTCCATTCTGGTTGTGATATTCAAGACACAGTTGTGAGTAAATGCAAACGAAAAAGCCTTTTTTTGTCTATAAGTGTTTATCAATGCATTACTCATTTTAATAATGTGTTCCGCATAGTCGCAATGGTTCGTCAATGGTTCAGATTATGGATACGGATATCTACAAAAACCCAAAGGTGTACAGTAAGGTATGAAGACTTAATGTTTGTGCATATTAATAGTTGTCACACATAATAATAGGGTAATTGCGTCTAATCTTTTTGTAATAACTCCACAGGTCATTTCAATCACAGGTGTGAAAATAGTGAACTATTGCTCACCACTCTATTTTGCAAATGCTGAAATATTCCGCCAGAGGGTCATCAAAAAGGTACAGTGTATAAAACATGACCTCTTCTGCTCTCACGCAAGGCGACGCAGGCTTGAGTGAACTTGTTAATATCAGGTGTTTACACAGGCATGTTTGTGTCTAGACCGGGCTGGACCCTGGCAAACTGATCCTGGCCAGGAGGAAGTTCTTAGAGAAAGAACAGAAGGAGAAAGCGAAAGAAGAGAAGAAGGACAATGAGACCAGAAGGAGGAAACCCAGATTTTTGGTTAACATGAAGAAGGCTCAGGTGGGATCGACCGAGCAGCTCGCATTTCCATAGATTTATCTGAAACTGCATCCTGTGATCTCTTCTGTACACCTTTCTCTATGTATTTCCTCTAAATCTAGACCATATCTCAGCTTGAACTGCAACATGACTTTGATATGAATGAAGGCACTGCCAACAAACCTGAGCCTCCCAACAGCCACGTCAACATCCGCTGTAGTGACATTGAGCCAGGCGAGCAGGCGCCGGACCAAGAGCCGCCCAGTCCCACGCTGGAGTCCCACCCCATGCCCTTCCACACCCTCATCCTCGACTTGGCAGGGGTCTGCTTCATAGACCTAATGGGCATCAAAGTATTGTTGAAGGTTATATGCTTGTTTGCAATATAAAATTCACAGAAAACAATTTGTTCTGTATTAAACCTTTTTGAGTAATATTTGTGTACATTCAGTGTGCAGTATGGCACCGCTGAAAGGTTCAATAAGCATTTCATACAGAGGTTCTGTATAACCATGAACAGCTTCTTTTAGATTCCATTTTAAGAGGTTTACATGGCCGATATTAAACCTTTTTGTCACAAAAAGTTCTTTGAATTGTGATTGAACCCTGACGTTCCTTACTAAACTCCTTAACTCATCATTTTTAAGTTTGGGTGTATACAATAGTATATATAACAGTCTCCTTTCCTCTATTTCTCACACAGATGAACTCGAGCTACGAGATGCTGGGCATTAAACTATACCTGGCTAATGTTCAAGGTAAAATCTTTAATATCTTCAGTGCATTTCATACCCGTTGTCATGGAAACAGAGACCGAGCCATTCATTGAGCAATAAGTCCATAAGGTCTGTGAAGGACACTGGTAGAAATGAGTGTACAATTGTAAGTCAGAGATTTACTGTCTAAACACTTGTCATAGGAAGCAAGGGACTTCCATTTCCTAGTGAGATAAAGATATAGCGGTAATTTATCGTGATTTATCACATTTAAGGATTAATAAGTGTTCTTATCTTGGCTAATAAAACAGCCATTTATTTTTCTATTGAAATACAACTTGAGTGTTGAGTTAAAATCTCTTCTTTTGCTCTACTTTGAGCCTTGTGTGATGTTTGTTGTACTGCCGCCTGCAGTCCAGGTGTATGAAGAACTGGAGGTCGGAGGAGCTTTCGATGACGGCAATATTGACCGCAGTAATCTCTTCCTTTCCGTCCATGATGCTGTTGTGTTTGCTCAGCAGACCTCTGGAGAGAGGCACATCTCCTCAAAGGTAGGCCCATCCACTGTCTAAAATAACCTTACCGTACACATCTTTTTCATGACATCACATACATCACCTGGTCAAAGGTTTCAAGGTTAGGGATCGAGGGAGGGATTCAGAAGAGAAGAATAGCAAGATTTAAATTGTCTTTTTAAGACCTTATCTGGTTCAACAAGGGTAAACAGAAATATCACACAGGTTTTGTGATACAGCAAACAAAGTTGTAAGTCACGCCACGGTCACGCTGCATATTGTATGCTATGTGCCGGCTTTTGTCTGCTCTTACTTCCTGATGTGCATCGACAACGTTTTTAGGATCCGACTGGACAGCAGGATTCTGTGTTGTGTTGCCACTCTCAACTGTCAAAAAACACATGAAATAAAGTGTCTCTTAAAAAAGAAAGGGTGGATACCGAGAATGAATACATTTCAATACAAACAGTAATGTAACCTGTATGTATGTGAACACTTTAATGGTGCTAAATTCGTAATTCAATGCATTTTAATGATTGAGGGATCACCTCCACACGGACATCAACATGGTGACTTCTGAGCAACAAGCCAGCCAGTTGGGCACACACACAGGGACTCACGTGCACTAACATGTATTAACATGCGCACAGGGCCGGACATCTGGTGGAAATTACTCTATCTTTACATAGTAAATAGTTGTTTGCTGCTATATTAATACTCTGAATTTTTAATTCATCACAATTCATCAAAAGGGACGCCTTTAACATCTGTATTTATTCTATTACCACTGGAATTATTGCATATTTTAGTGTTTTGCATTCCTGCCTGTTTGACTTTAAATATGTACTTTTACTTTGTTTGCTGCAGGAAGAGACAGCGAGGCAGAAACTTGCCATGACCGTTAATGAGGAGAAGGATCTGGAGCAGGTATTAACTAGTTTGCCCATAATAGCTACAAAAATAAAAGTTTTGCCAACCTGCTTTTATTTCCCATCAATCCATTACTGTATATCTAAGAGTAGTTTTACTTTTACAGGAACTGTTTTGAGCACTGATTGCTGCAGTGAAGATGAGCAGAAGAAACATGCAGAAGATGCCAAAAATACTCCCTGTGCTTTATATTATATCTATTTCTTTTATCTATATCAATTATTTTAAGAAAAAGTATTACTTGTGGGTTGGGCACAGTCAGTACTTGACTCCACTGACAGGGGGTGACACATACCAGCACAAGAGACGCGAATAACAAAGGAAGCACTGAGCAGATAATGAAGTCCCCCCGCACACACACACACACACACGCACGCACGCACGCACGCACGCACGCACGCACGCACGCACGCGCACACACACACACACACACACACACACACACACACACACACACACACACACACACACACACACACACACACACAATAACTGTGGAGTGAACCTGCTGACTGTGCAGACATACAGAAGCTGTCCTGTAATTACCTGAAAGTGTGCATGACCACAGCTGTGTGGTATAGCCGTCTGAGCAGTCTGGCTAAGTCCCCATGGAGGCAAGACACTTAGAAAGGCTAAATGAAAGGAGGGATGCATCAGCAGTTTCATGACTTAGTTGTCTCTCTATTAAGGACCAAAGTGTCCATCATTCAACATCAAGCATAATAAAGCCCCAACAACCAAAAACACGTGTAATTGATGCCGGTTGTATCGCTAGAGTGACTGTAACAAAGAGAAGTGGGCCAACTACCTTGTGTTTGTGTAGCAGGTGCTTTAAGGCATGCGGTGTCGAGCCTCACAGCGGGCTGACAGCATTGTTGGTATGCTGGTGACGCACGAAAGGATTTATGAAGCTATTAAGAAATCATCCTAAGGTATTCCGGTACACATCTGCTCCTCTGCAGCAAATTGGCACCACAAGTGATTACAAGGTTTCTATGGCCATCAGCTTTAATTTGGAGCTCTGGGGAAGTCTCTCATCTCTTAATGTGTGCGTGTGTGTATGTGTTTAATTTCATCAACTGCAGCTTCTCTTTTTACTTCTTCTCTCCCTCATTGTTTTGAGACCGTCTGTCGAAGCCCTTTGCTACTTGGGCCTGATTTAATTAATTAGAATTAGGGACATATTCAGATTGAAACCATTTTTTTCGACCATGGTTTGTCACATGGTTACGAGACAAACCATTTATTGTCTATAAACTTGACTGTCACATACTATGTCCCAGTTATACATAAACGCAAGCTACATATGTGAATTGCATGCTTCATACTAATTCTAAAAAATCTTGATTGAGTGTATTGTTGATGGACATTATGTAGTCAGACAATGTAATGCACAGAAGAAATAGAGGAGTTGCCCACAGCAACGGAAGGTGGTTGTCGGACAATAAGCTGATGGGATATATCCATTGGCTTTCGGATTATTGCGGAAAAAAAAACGATGTGGCAAACACTTTTTTTTGTATCATGAATGCAATCGCAAGAAGTATACTGCTAACGTATGAATAAACTACACCACGGTTGCATTACTGCATCACCAGTAAGCTAAAGGTGAAGTGGTGATAGCCGTGAGTTTAGTAGTCTCATTTAGCCATTTCTTTGCAACCCCCTTTTTCTACGACACGTTATTTACGTATTTACTGATATTTTCCATCGTAGAACAGAACGACAAAATCTCGGGTTAACCACAGACAATATTTCCAGAGTAATGTCGGGCCACCCTTTGTTGCTGCTCTTTTTTTCATTTACCGCCATTACATTTAAATTTGTGGTGTATTGCTTGTATTTGTTTCTTTTATCTAAATGTAGGCAACTAAAGGCCTTTTAATGTGACCTTCCTGATATTGTGCAATATAATTAACCCTTATTAGAAAAGCTATAGGCAAAAAAAAACACCCTCTCCTTTCTGGAGGTCAAATGATGAATACACTGAATTATGAAATGCTTCTAGCTAAAACCTTTTTCAGATGAGATACTAATATAATGGACTAGCTTCTCAATTCCAGTAATTGCAAGTTCAGATAAAAATAAACGTTACACCTCTTGCACATTCATTCATTGACCATGATGGTTTAATTAACAAGCTCCCTTTTTAGAAATTTGAGTCGTAGAGATTTATGTATTAAATTTGTTTACACGCCCAGTGGTTTCATACTATTGAGACTAATTGAATGGTGTCAGAGGGTATCTCCTTGTTGAGTCATGGGACCATGTCATTTATAGCTTGCCTATTTTCATGAAGAGCTGTCCCTGAGAAGAATATTTAGCTCTGACCTTGCACAATCAAGATTTAATTTTAATAAAGAGCCAGGAAGGAATTCTTATCAAACGAGTGTTGCATAAATGGACTGTGGGCTTCTATGGCAGAGAAAATTAGGATGACCGAGCAACCAAAAGCATTTCTGCTCATTGAAATAATGTCTTTTTGACATTGATCAAGCGGTAGCACTTCTAGTCTTATGTTTGGGGATCTATTTTGCTTAATTAACAAGCCAGTTTGCAGCCAGGGAATCATACATCTTGATTGTGCAATGTCAGCAAATTGTCTTTGGACAGGGTCTGTTTACAAAGTTGCAGAGGGCAAATCTGACCACTGATAGCTGGAATTAATTAATATGTGCATTGTCTCATTCCAGTAGTTCATCAGCAATTAAATGCACCAACATTCTCTGGTGATTAATTAAGGCATACCATGATTGAGTCTGCCTCTCCGACTCTATGCATAATTATTTATAGTTAAATAAAGCCACAACCCCATGTCTGATTGAAAATACTGCTCAACCTGCTTTGCCAATATTTTTTCCTCTTTTGCAACCTCTTGATGTAATGAGTTCTTTCATTCCCCGGTAATATTCAAATTAAGTCACTCTGTTGATCATTTCTACAGATATTGACCTTTATGGAATGATAAAAAATACAAACAAAATCTGAAATTGCTGCTGCCGCAAAACGCCAAGATGTACTTCTATATTTTTAGTTTGTTTGTTTTATGGGAAAGGAAGAAAAAAACTTCATTTGAATTTCATTAACAGTATCATAAAAACCAAAGCTGGCTTATTAAGATAATGCTATAGAAAGATAAACAAATGTGACCATCCTTCTGAACAGGCCGTCAAGACAAAGAGAGATTTGGACAGACAGTGTCATCAGTGAGGTGTTCTGTCAACTCATTAAACCGAGCGGCAGGTACTGTTTGCTCTCCTGTCTTCATATTTCATTAAAACCGCAGTGTGATGACTACAGATAGGATCTCCTTACTGAGCCGTTCAGCATCAGCGGGGAAATTAGGCAAGACAATGCAAAAACAACGCAGTGTGGTGCAACGCTAAGGGAACTCATTAGAACACTGCAGCATAAGAGGAAGCCGCATGATGCTTTGCAACATGTCATCAGGGGTGTTGTGAGTGTTATTACACAATCAGGATTTGATAGCTTGTGCACAATTACTTCATTAATTTTAAGAATCTTGCCTAATAAACTCGGGAGCCAAGAAGGACATTAAGGAGGGAACGCTTCGATGCAATACAGTGAACCAGAGCTCGTGATCTGCTGTCGTACATTCCTGTATAGAACGATTCGTCTTTAATGTGTTTAACCAGATCTTCATCGACATTGACAGGATGCCAATATAGCTGTGAATGTATGATTATAGCCTTTATGTTAACATGTTTTTGTAGGAGACAGGGTTGTTTGAAGAGATGGACACATGCACAGTAAGAGTAAAAGGCTGCTTTGAAAGGCGACGAGGACCATCAGTTTACTGCTTGATGTACGATAAGAGTCAGGTTTGAAGAATTGGACTGTCAGGAGTGTGGCTCAACTGATACTTGAAGCAGACTTCAGAGACCGGCCGTACCCGAGTGTCAACAAATGTCTGTCAGGCAGAGCAGGCTGAGACCATTAACCACGCACGCATTAGTGAAATTGCTCCCTGCTTAAACTGCTTAAATATTTCAGAATCATTAATACAAACATTTGCAAATTAGCTTTCCAGCGAGCTCTACATGAAGACTCTCCTCCCGGTTCTCCAAATGGTACTCATTCATTTCAAAAGACAAAGCTTACAAATGGAACAAACGGTTTTTTCTTCTTCTTTATTTCTTAATGCAGATAACCATCTAATTGACTTTATAATGATTTTATTACATGAATACAAAATGCTAGTTACTGAATATTAATAATACAATACATCTTCGAATTACCGTACACATTCAAATCCTGTACTCTGTATAATTAAAATACTCTATAATACAGTACAGTATATCAAATACATGCATGCAGTGCATTTATAAAATGTCAACAGGCCTGAATATGAACTGGAGGGCATCAATGTGGAATATAAAAACATGTATATCCATGTCATGGATGAAAATACCCAAAATGAACACTGTAAGCAGACTAATTGATTGGTATAAGCAAATTATTCAAACAGTTTTTTGGGAAGAATGATTCTATCTAAAGCTTTTTGATCCATATAAGGGACAGATCATGATCACTATAAGCCATTTCCACTGTAAGGGAAACAATGGTGGGTTTGACGTTTCTCACAGAAATTATGGTTCAGAGCAGTTTGATTTGCTCTCTCGTTGTCGAGTGTCCCATGGGTGCTTCTGTCAGCAGCACCTGAAGCTCACCTTTTCTTTTATCTCAATAAACAGGCAATCCAGGCCGCCATTATCCAAAGCCCTTTGCTGCTTTTGTTTACCTCTCCATGACTTAACTTTCAGCGGACAAATTCAGCTGTGATGGTGATCTATTAACTATTAAATGAGTTAAATCAAACTCGTCCATTGTTTGCATGAAGATTGACACAAAGCATATTGCCTGGACTTTAAACAGCGTGTGATAATATTATAAAACATGAATATATTTCAGTATTTAAATGCTTAAAAACTTCCACACAATGCGCTTTATGCCATGCAGCAGAAACTGCACCATCATTGCGTTGAAAGAGGGACATTTGCAATTAAAATGTATTTTTGTTGCACAGCTACATGCCCACAAGTAAACCGAGACGTTCCACTCACAGCTCTGGCCTTTAAACATGTTTAGGCTAATGAAGCATTTCCCCGTTATTATGACAGCAGCACTGCGATTCATTGTGCCTTGCTCTTTTTAAGCAACTGTCTAACTGCACCACGTTATGACCATCTACTCACCTCTCTCTTACATTTAACAACTACAAATCTTCATGCTGTAACCGCCCACAGCTGCTCTTATAGGTAAAGCAATAAAAACAATATCTAGTATATGTCAGTTTGGAAAACATGTTTGTCTTTGAGCAAAAAATGTTACTACCTGGATATATTCCAGTAGTTGGGCTTTTACAGCAGAAATTATCTTCTCATACACAACGCTCTAAAAATTGGGCAACATTTTGTCGACGGAAAAATCAGCATGGTCATATTCACCATTAACCTCTAACCTCAAGTGAGTGGGGATAATAGTCTCCATCATAGCCACATGCATCTTTAAAACCACAAATACAAACCCAGGGATGATGATGGCTTTCCTAGGTTTATTGACAATACAGGTTTTTCTGAGCAGTTTCAAGAACAGAAGTTCTCGCCATTCAATCGTCGAAAAAATGTCTTATCTCCAAATGTCAAACGTTTTTGATACCAAATCACAGGATAACTTATTCTATGGTGTGTTCCTCAATGTCTGCGTAACTAAATGTTGTATTTTGGAGGGAATTTTGACAATTTTTTCGATCAATTTTCAAAAATACTTAATTATTGCATTGAATGTAACAAATTGTATCATACATATATATTGCAGCAACAACTTATGAGACAAAAATGCAAAAACACATTTCATAATGCTCTAAGCCCTTAAACTTTCAGCATTTGAATTAACACCTGAGCAAAGCAATGCTTATTAGAGAGGGGACACTATAAATGTTTTTAGACACAGTGATGAACTGCTTCTCAAATTAATCGTCAGGTTCCCAGATGATATATACCATTTCTGTGTGGCATATAATGTCGACTATCTAAATATCCCCCTAAAAATGGCAAAAATGTGTCTATGGTAAAGAAAAGTGAAGCAGAAGAGGTTAAAACTGCTCATAAGTAGAGTTAAAATACAATTCATGATTGTCTGTAGTAATAACCCTTCGTGACCACAGGATGGCACTGTGGTTTTATCTGTAAATCCACAAAGCCGCTCTCCTCTGATCAGCAGTGAAAACTTTGAAGAAGACTCAAATTCCCCACAAGGAAACCATGAAAGATAAAGTTGTGAGAGCTGGAGCCGAGGAGATTAAAAAAAAAAAAAGAAAGAAAGAAAAAAGTATGACTGTAAAAGAGCTGGTGTTGTGATCTTGTTTCCTGTGATCCATATATATTGAGCAAAAGGGAGAGTGATGGCTGAGCAGGGACTGCAGCACCTCAGTGGCCCTGCAGATGAATGAAGATGCAAATGGAGGGAGGAAGAACTTAAAGCCTTCAGTGACACTAAGCACACCCCAGAGGCCCTGCTGCAGAACGCTCAGCCTCAGCACATCAAGGACACAGCACGCATCGCATCCGTCCATCTACGTTTTCATCCAGACAAACACTTGACTCCTTATGCTGAGCTGAGCCAACCACAAGAGACAGATGTGCCCTCCTCAGACAATTTAGTGTGATAAGCTGCTGTGCTGCTCCGCAAAAAACCCAAAAGAAACCATCCGAATAAAAAAGGGGAAAAAACTATTTTACATGAGAATGGATATTCCTGGAAACCGTACCCTCACACGTTGGCTTCGCCTTGGCTGTAAATGTCAATTTCATGTCAGATTCTTTCTCCATTCATCCATGACGCCTGTGATTGCTTCATCCCTTTGCATGAGAATGGGTTGAAATGAACGTTGGCCGATTCCGGTGCTCATTTTCAGCGCCCTGTGAATGAAATGCATCGTAAAGGGCCGGGAAGCAGACAATCGCTTGATCAGGCTCCACTCTATAGAAAATTAAATTGTGCACTGTACTGAATGTTTCTAAAGTTATTCAGTTTGCCTCAACAGGCTCAAGGTGTTTTATACTTTTCTTTATTCGCTAAGAGCAGCTCCCCAGTGGGACCTTGGCTATGCTAAGGAGTGCCACAACCATGATGTAGGCCCCGAGTGGCATGCTGTTTCTGTGAGTCATTCAGGCATACAGTACTCTGGCTTTCCTCTCCACTGGTTACAGAAATACAGGTGAGCCCACAGCAGGTGAACCTGTCATAGTCAGCACCTGCAGGATCCTAACAGCCAGCAGGGAAAAACTGAAGGACAGAGGAAGTTTTGTTGTGAAGAGTTCTGCTCTGCCACCTGGGAAGCGTAGTAATGAAGGTGGAGCACATTGTTGTTCTGAAGCAGGCGTGGACAAACATTTTGGATTGTGGATCATATACAGAAATCTGTCTGTCAGTGTCTGTCATTATATTACAAGATATTACATGACTTAACAGTTTACCGTTTGACATTACACTATTTTTTTTGTGTGCTTACATATTAAAAAAAGTAACTGCTGGTCTTAAATTTAATTTGAATAAATGAAATGCTTTTAAACTCTAATGCAGTGCATGGCCTCGGTCTTCACTTGTGTTGTTATGAGAGCAATTTATTAGAAATGTATTTTCTGATTCATTATAAATATGTAATAAAGCTATATTCTATCTTATTTCTAACAATTCATTAATTTCTTCACAAAGTTTCATCACGATATGTTACTGTTTTTTTTGTACATGCCAAATATGTCAAATACATTGCTTTATGCATTAGATTATGAATCAAAAACATCAGTATGAATATTGAAGAAGAACATGCATTATTTTATTGGTCATTATTTTGGTAGTCAAAATCCATGATGCCTTTTTGGCCTTTCAGAGCGTTGCTCATACAGTTCTGCTTGGCACTATAATTTGTTTAAATGTTGATTTATGAACTAATTGTCTGTAATTGCTGCTTAGTGCCACTGTTAATCCAAGCTGTCTGCCTCCTGAAGCACATTAGGCCAGATTTGTATAATGAAGTAATTAGTTTAATTACGAAGAAGAAAGTAGGGATAGCGTAAGAAACTGGGAGCAAGAAGCAAGAAAGTACCCCAGTGCCATGAGCGTGTTTTCTGTCGAGCCATTATGAAACATACTCAGCAGAGTATATGAAAATGTGAGCAAATCATTTTCCTAATTAAAGCCAACACAACGTTAATTTGAATCTCTTAATGTGGACATTTTTATTTAGTTTGTTGTCCGAGGCCAGTTTCTGGACCTACATTGCTGCAGCATCTCACATATCGATTTATTTCAGCTTTCTAACAACCCTTTGCGTCTTCACACGTTCAAAAAATATAGCTCTGTGTTTTCTATTTGGCTTCTGTCGCCCACCAGAAGCTGCCATCACAACCAAGACTGCTCCATTGTCTGTTAGCATTATTAGTCTTTTGGATTGCCTGTGGAGGTATCGGCAGGCTCCGGGGGAAGCAGGCGCCAAGCTGGATAATTAGTTGTTCTTCGATGCCAGACGGGCACATTGCCGTCACTTGGAGGGGAAATGGAAAGTGGCATCACTATCACAGTAACACCGGAACAACCTTTGGTGTTAGGGCTTGGTTCCAGCGCATCTGTCACACCACTAGTCATCTAGCCACTGGCAAGACAATAATGCTTACCAGCGTAGCAATACGCAGCATGGATAATTACTTTATCTGAAATGGCATTATTATTGTCATGTTGGTTATAATTAGTTGTGGTGTGGTGGAATCGATATTGAGTGTCTGTGTTGGCTCGATTATTGTCGCCAAAGAGATTGGAAGATTTTGGCATTTTCATTCTTCCATAAAAGAGACATCTGAAAAACAAATAGAAAGTCTTTTTTTGCCTTTATTTATGCATGCCTACCAGTTGTACATATATTAGGACGTAATGCTGACTATATTTTTTAAAGGCTTCCTATTCCGTTAAACCCAAAGCTGTTTGCTTTGCAGCCTCTGACTTCCCAGGTCCTGCATTTTCAAATATGAGCTTGCTGCTGGCGGCCCTGGGGTGAAAGTGCTGCTGGTTTCTATTGGAGATGTGTAGGACGACGAGAAGTATCGAGACGCCTGCAAGCAAGGTACCTCCGAAGCCCAGCAGGATGCCATACAAGAAGGGCAGAGCCACATCCAAAGGCCCCTTCTGGTAAAGAGCGACAGGAGCCCGCTCCACGATCAGGTCCAGGTCACGGTATGTCAGATCCCTTACTAACACACACAAACAAACATACGACACAAACAGGACAGATACATTTCCAAGGTTCCCATGCGACCTGGAAAACCGTAAACCAATTTTCCAATCATTGAAAACACACTGAAAATTAGAAACGAAAGTTAAATGTTCTGGACATCTTGTATTGCCCTGGAAGATTATTTGGACGTTCTCCTGTTTTCCTTTTGCTGAGTATGACCTACTAGCTTCTATCACAGCTCTAAGTTACGTTCAAGATCATATTAACACCCAAATTTTAGTTTAGGGACGAGAGTATTTTAGTTATGTTGTGGAAACACTGTGTAAACCCACAAGTCACAATCACATACAGGTTGGATGACATTACATAACGTTACTTTCTTCCTAACTTTTTATATGGTTCAATAATGTTAAATTGGTTAGTGAGTTCGGTTTGGTTGCTAAAGCTGAAGTGCTAGCTAGCTTGTTTGACTTGCAAAGATTTAGGGTTTGTGATTCAACTCCTCCTGCGAGGAGCAATGTGTTCAAATGTGTGTTGGGCATTGCTGAGAGAGTTAGATAATAATGATTAGGATATTATTAGGTTAAAACTAAAAAAATATTATTAGGTTAAAAATTAGCCCAAAACACTGACCAAATACTGGCAAATTGTACTTTTTTTTTACTGTGATAGCATGTAGCAATAGACCATAACATGACATTACATTTTGTAGCGGTAGCTCACAATGGATTTGCTTCATTAAGACCTCACTTAATATTACTAGTAAATAGGTCAAAGTATAATGTGACTGATAAGACTCAACTGCAGTTAACTCGACTAAAACTTTTAATCAATTTGTCTTAATTTCTAAGCAGGTAGGGATTGATTTCATTGATGAGTTATAGCCATATAACTCAGCACATCTTTTAAATCAGACTTCTACAGGGAGGGACTTACTAGAGTACGGCTTAATTTCTGCATGATCTTTAGAAAAGAGTGGCAACCCCAACTCACTATCTCAAAGGACTGTGGGAGCATTTTTGTCAAGATTTAACTTGAATGAAGAACCCGGGAGAATACAAAAAAATGGACAGGTGATAATTACATTTTGGAATTTAAAGTATCCTGGGAAATACTCCTCATATAGAGAGTGTTGGTGTGAAGAAGTAATGAGCTGGAAGCATGCCTACGGCCACCAAATCTAATCTGGCATCTCATCTAAACACTTAATAGAATCAGGGTTCAGTGGAACATTATATCATTTGTCATTCAGACAGTCTCCAGAGGGATAACCCAAAAATCTCCTCTTGACATCAATAGCCAAAGATATTTGGGCGTTGACATGTCAAGAATCGGTTCACCATCACTAATTCTATTTAATAATGTGCCAAACTAATATGACTCTTTCCAGCTTTAGGGTGAATTACCTCTTCTTTTTCTGACCCTCTGGGCTTCATGCTCTTGGTCTTTTGAGTCTGATTGTTCCGGTGGGAAGTTTAAAGAGTTGACATATTTGTGGTAATCTTCAACGTAGCGTTTAAGGTTCAAGGTTTTGTCCTGGTTGATGTTTTTCCCCACTTCTGTAAAAACATAAGCACATTGCACATCTAAAAGTATATATATGTCACTTCACATGATAAACGTGCATGTATTTCATTAAAAAACTCTGAACTGTGCATTTGAATTTAATTGTGGTTTTTTCGCCCTAAACACAATCCGTTCTGGCATGAGAGCAACTGTCGTCCTTCGGTTCAGAATAAAACAGAATGAGCCACTTTCTACGTATGACTAGATCTCTTCACAACGGCAATCAAGTACGATAAATGCTGCATTCTGCATCTACACAGTCGTTTTCCTCAAAGCCAGCACTGCCCCCCCCCATATGTCTTATAATTCATCTCTTCTCATCCTCTCTTTGTCTTTTTTTTCTCGAAAGTTGCTGTTGAAAGGAGCAGATGGTTTGTTCTGTGGCTGATGTCAGCTCCACTGAGTCCTCTGTCAGATCATTTACACCTCCTTCTATCCCACGCCACTCGGCTGTGGTGTTGTGTGCACACTGGACTGAAACGCATGCCAGAAACTGGCAGTGTGCAAAATATGTCACTTTTGAAGTTCCAATTAAAACAAATCTCAAAGTAATGAAGCAATTACACACTGTTGTTAAAGTCTTGAGGAGGCCTTCTTGACCGAAATAAACCAATTTTGAAAATACACAGACGTGTTCCCAAATAAGACTTTGTTCCAATTTCTTTTTGTCAAGGGACACGCTGAGACAACACTGTGCTGTACATGAAAAGTGAACTATTTTAATTTGAAACCCATTATCTTAGTGGCACCACATGGAATTATTCTCCTTCAAAAGATATAACCCAGAAGGCACATGTGTTCTTTCCATCTCCATTTGTTTCTCACCAATGGCAATGTCGGTTCTGCCGACGTGCTGCAAGGCGCGAGATAGCCTGTCGAAGTAGGTCTGCTCGCCATACCTCAGCATCCAGTCTGTCAGGGCCGTCCGACACTGAGCCTCACTATCTGGTGAACACAAAACATATGGCCCTCAGACATGCAGGTCCCTGACAGTCAGCTTGCTGCCAGGAACACCCGAGCTGAGCTGGACGTGTGAGAAACAGACTCTGGGAGGACTTCTTTTCTACCTTATGGCAGCCAATAGCATACGACTCGCAAAGGATAGGGTCACATTTTTGCCACGTCTATCTTAAGACACGATTCACATGTTCTTATGTGTGTGGAATTCACTGTAATAATTCACTGTGGTTATCATACTGGCCCTGAAGGAATCCCTTCCTCAAGCAATTTCAATGTAAGTGATGGGGGACAAATTGCACAGTCCGCTTCCTGTCCCACAAATGCTTGCCAGAGTTCAACTGAAGCAAATATAAGGCTTATATTAAATTATAAGACTATCTGGTGTTTTTTCTTTTTAGTTGCATGTGGTTAAGCCTTCAGGTTTTCCCTTGTTTCATTCATTCATGTTTAGGGTTTCCTGTTTTATTTTGTAGGTTCACTTCTCATGTGTCATGGTTTATTTTACTTCGTGCCTTTGTGAGTGTGTGCCTCGTCCGGATTTGTCCCACCTTTGTCTAATCACCAGGTCTCCCTGTGTGTTTAGTCTGTGTGCTATCCATCGTTCAGGTTCAGGTTGTTTGTTTCCTCGTTCTATTCTGGTTTGTTCTCAGTTAGTTTTAGTCTTAGATTTATTCAGCCGGCACTCTCAGTTTTCTGGAAAGAACTTTGCAACATTAAAGCCCGATTTTTGTTCAGTTCAACGTGCCTGGTGTTCTGCATTTGGTTCCTCTTTGCACTCTAGACAAATCAAGTAGGACTCTTCAAATTATCTTTTTTTTTAGGTAGAGTTTCCTCTCAAAAAGTAATGCAGCAATGTTTTCTCAGTACATTTCAACCGACCAACCATACAAATACAAAAAAGTATTTTTACTACATTTCTAATAATTCTTTTCATTCATGGTTACATTTTAGGCATTGGTTAAAAAATAAAAGGGTCACATCTATTTATATATCTAACATGCTAAGTGACCCAAAGCCAACACCCCTACAATGTTATAAACAACAGGTTCATGATGGGTCGAGCTAAAATAATAAACACTAATATGTTCACGATGGATCCGCCAACTGTGACTTCTACATTTGCTTTAGAACTTCTGCCCTCACTGAGGCGTGTGAATCCTTTCTGCTATTTGTGACATAATTTGAGGAGCACAGTGCAGAGAGGAAGTGAAGTGAACTGGTTTCATTTGCATCAGGAGTGACAAGCTAAAGGGTTGAACCTGGAGCAAACTGTGAAGGACTGACACAAAAGTCAGACTGGTGAGTAAGACAACAAGCGCATTGATCTGTTTTATAGAGGCAGGATAATCAATTGATGTCGTCAAATAATGCTTGTTGCATCCTTCGTGGTGTACGTATTCCTCTTTTTATGTTTATTGTTTATTTCTATGCAACTATGTGAGTTTTCGTCCTCTGATTAATTTTCTTACAGTTTTACTGAAGAAAGTGGTTGTTCATTTGTAATTGATGCACAGACTGCAAATGTTTATCGAAAAGGAATTTAATAAAGGAATTAAGTGCTTGTCGGTGCTGTTCAGACCTGGAGACGACGTAATGTTGTTCCACTTGTGTGAAGTTGACATGATAATGCTCTTTATTTTGCAGCCTTTATATTTTATATGAATAATCACATTTCCCAATTATTATTTTTTTAATTTTAGCTTAATTTTATTCTATCATAAATAACTTACACATCATTATATATAATAATTCAGTAAATTTAGATGTATGTATTTAGTTGTACATTTCTGTTTGAGAAAGTTAAGAAAGAAAAATGTAAGTCAAGCCTGATGATGCATCCCTTGAAAAATGTCAGTACTTTTACTTGAGAAAAGTATAATGCACACATTAACTAGCGATCTTTAATTTCTGTGATCTGAAAGTGTTTCAGATGACGAGTGCACTGACCTGCAGCAGGGGAGGCGTCTCTCTTGGCTCGAGGCTTAAGATCTAGTGGATTCTTTCCTGGTGAGAGACGCTCAAGGCGCTTGAAGATGTTTTCCTCTGGGTGAGAGAGGGCGAATAGAAGGTCCTTGCACTCCTTAGACGTCAACATCTCCACTAAACGCTCCATCTGATGGACACCAATGTCCTCTTCAACTAAACAGTCGTAAAACACACTCATTATAAGTGCTGCATTAACTCTAGGATGAATACCAGTTTCGCCAATAGGACCAAGGCTTGTTGTATTCAACCGTCACATGACAGCAGGACCATACAGTACAATGTAAACTACAGTTAATGAAGCGTAATGCTGACACCTAACAACATTTCTGCAGCATGCTTTTGCTTTCAATTAGCGAGTGCTGCTTATGTGGCGTGAAGCTGTCTTAGCTCCTCATCTGCTTAGAATAGAAACTGAATAATCAACATTTTACAAAAAGATAACCGAGTCATCAGCAATTTCAGTCTCACTGTCAGTTTCTTCAGTTTAATTCTCCTAACATGCAGGCTGCTGATGTAACTGCATCTACTGAGGGAACATTTGCTCTCACCTGTGTCCTCTCCGAGGGTTGAAGTCAGAAGTAGAAAGAAGAAGAAGAGACAGAAACTCTGGACCTTCATGTCAGCTGAAGGAGTATAGACTAAACTAAAAATATACTAATTCAGTATGTGTAACAAAAGTAACTAACCGTTCATTCAGTTTATTTTCAAAACTTACACATGTTCTAGAATTTGTTGAAGTAGCATTCAGTCTTTTTTTAAACAAGCGGCATATATAATCAATTTACAATTATATGAAACGGTGAAAAGAAACATTTTACATTACAAGTTTTAGTAATGTGATATTGCTAATGAATACATAATATAAATATAGATGAATGTATATATGAGGTAATGCCTCATGTATAATACTTATTATACATGTGTGACAGTTGTTTTTAAGTGATACAGCTGTTCATGGTGTGACGTTCACATCTGTTAACCAGACCACACAACTTATGAAGGGCAACTTCTTGGCATCACAGCTTGCACATTGTCTCTATTTCTAAATTATATTGCACTTTATCCAGACCAGGTCTTGTTGTAGGCTTTAAAATAACTACGAAGTCTACATATGGAATATGTATACCTGGCATAACAAGAGTTTAATGCACATGAAGTATAGAATGGATCACTGAGGTATTACGTAAAACAGCACTATTATGTTTGTCTCCTTTTGATGAGCACCGCTGGTGAGAGGTGTGCTGGGAGTTCTTGAGATGCAGTGATAAACCTGTTAAATGGCATTATTGTGTGGGCTACAGTGAGGGTATGTTATCCATTGTAAATAAGCTTCATTTGCAAAACAGTGAAGGTTGTTTGTGTGGGCTGAGTCTCAAATTCTAAATTATGGCTAATGAAGAAAAAAAAATCATGCTCTTGGGCTGACGGCCACAGAAAGTTGGGTGTGGGTGGGAAAACGGCTCCGTAATGATTTGAGACGTTGGAACAAAGACAAAGTAAACAAAAGGTCAAGATATTTATTCATATTCGTGAGTTGCTCAGTACAGTATCTTATGAACGAAAATGCATGCAAAACATATCTAAAAAAAAAACATTCAAAATGGATCAAATGTAGTTACTTTTTTACTTTTGAATTGGATGCCTTCCAGTATTGTGAGGGTTAGCTTGTGAAGCAGTATCCCCATGTCTCTTACACTTCACACCACTGAAATCTGGTTTAGTACAGACACAGACTCCGGTGGAATGAAGGATAGAACACATGGGATATTCTTGCGGAAAGTGTCTGAAATATAAGACACAAATATACATAACACAACCTTGTTCATGTCCAATCTGAATTTCATTGTGATTCTGACGAATTCTGATTTTGATGATTTTTAATCTTAAACTAGAGGCCGGACGGAAGGCGACCCTGGCACCAGGTGCAGAGCAGGCGATCGGGACTGTATGATTTATGAGGAAGCCTCCGAGGTGGAGGAGGTGGTGGAGATGAGTGCAACAGGAATTGAGTGTTGGCCTCTCCCTTTTCTTGAGTTGAAGTTTGAGCCTGAGCGAGACCAGGCCTGCCCTGCTCCGAGGCTCCAGGGTTTCAGGCTGCTGTTGAAATCCCGAGCTCTGGCACGTTATCACAGGCCTGAGCTGAATGACGGTTTAGTCATCAGTGATGCAACCCCACCACAGCCCTCCTCAAGCCCACCACTGCCACCAGACACCACGGCCAGCCCCACTATCTGTCCGCCTCAGAGTCCCGGGGTAAGACGATACCTTGCTCCCTCCCCACACCTGGAGCTTTCCGATAGTCATACTTCTCCCTCTTTTATGCACACAACTGCTCCTCTCCTCCACCCAAACCTCTTTGTTGGTCCTGCTGAATCTTAATACAAAGGCATGTGATTCCTCCAGGTGATCTCATCCTCTTAAATAATTCCACACAGGTACTTTTCTAAAATGGGAAAACATTATAGTTGTAGCTATAGACAAATCTACTGTCTGAAGTATTTGCAAGATTAGACTTTTAGCTTTTTCTGTGCAAAGACAAATGCTTTACCTCGCTTAAAATGCATTACTCACCTTAGCTGCTCCTTTAGTTCCTCTGTGACTATGTGAACGAAATAGCTTGAAGCGGTCTTCACGAGGGACTGAAGCTCCAGCTGACAACATGCGATCTGTCTTCTCTCTGTCTTTTCTCTCTACCTGATTCAGGTATTGGTGTTTTAGAGGCCTGCGCCGACCAATAAGACACAAGCACCTGAGCAGGGCCACCCATTTTTCTTCAATAAAAAGCTGCCACACCCTGCCATGTGGCGTGGTTTTATTGCCACGGATTAGGACAAAGAGCTAATAATCACAGAAAAAGAAATGAGACAGTTTTAGTAAAATCATCCTTAAAAAAAAAGTTATTATCACAACAAACACATCTTATCCACTTCAAAGGCTTTGAAAGAAGACTCCAAGGAAGGCATACACTTACAAATTAAATAAAGGAGTTTCATGTAATATTCATCTAATAAGGGCCTTGTGTTCATTGTTTGATGAGAATTTTTTTTGTCTCTCTCTCTGTAGAGTAAACCCCATACTTCATTACTCCATACAGCATCTCTGAAGCATTTCAGAAGCCCTTCAAACCCATTTTCTTTATAAAATATTTATATAATAATTTGCAACTGTGGCCAGATAAAAAGTTGCCTCTGCAGTTGCACCTCCTTTCTAGCTCCTGAACATCATTCAGCCCAAAAATGACTATAATCCACATTGACATCAAAATCAAAATAAGTAAATAACAGTGCAGTTAACTGAGCTGCGATAGGTAGTGCACTTTGTTTTCTGGCACATGCATAAATACATTTTAACAAGACACTTTGCAGCTCTATTCTCCTCTTTTCAGCCTTTAATGAAAAATCGGGCGACACCCGACATCCCTCAATGAGAAAGGACCGACTTCTTGAAAAGCATTCCTTCCCCTCACAATGGCAGGGTTGGGGTGGGGTGGGGAGGAGGAGGGGAGGGGGTTGGGGGGGCTGGAGAACAGCACCCACACATTCCTGAGGTAGCGAGCAGCACCAAGCCTCACCTGACAAGATATTTCTTTGGTGAGCACATTAATTTGAGCCCAATCTCTTTTATATGTGATTTTACTGACAAGGACACCAATATCTTTGAGTTATGAGCTGTTGTTCCCAGGAGACAGACAGTGCTTTACCTCTGTGTTCTGTGTGGTCCAGATAGCTCTGGACAGTGTGACTTGTTCGAGGTAATCTTTTGGACCTCTGGATGGTGACAGCTGAAAAATGAGCCTCTAAAAACACTCTGCTCGGAGGCAGCTCTGTGTCTGGCCGACTATAACCACACTGGGAAAAAGCTTACTTTTTAAGATTCTGGCCATGTTGCTTTTCAATACGGACTGTCTGAAACAATACTGTTGCTCAATTTAAAACATACACGCAAATAAATACATCAAATAATCCTCTTTCACAGCCAGACATTACCATACCGTGTGTATCAAAGGGATCAACAAGGTGTGTGCTGTTAATGGGGAGCTGACTCAGGTGAGATTAAAAGCCCTTGTGTTAAACAGCAGTGCCTTATTCGCAAACACAATTATGTTTACAACATTTTGTATTAATGTTACAAAAACAATATTGCAAAAATGTGAACGTCAAGCAGTGAATGACAACACGCGGTCAACAGCGTTTGTTTGCCTGTTTAACGAGCTCTGCTGAGTTTATGTTTGATTACTGACGATGCTTCAGATCTGGTCTCACATAATTACAGTTTTATACAAGTTATATCCACCAAGGTTTCTGGAAAATAATCTCTCTGTTTGCTTTAAAGATTGTTAGCCTAGAGGACTCTGTCGCTCAGAATAAAACAATTTAAAACTGCTGTTCTTTGAGTTTAAATGTGTCTTGTCCTAGAAGGAGACATTCCTCAAAGTTGACAGATTGGTCAGCCCTTGGGTTTTTAAATATATAAATATTTAAATATATTAACCGAGCCAGATTACTGGTTAAGACGCAGTCATTCAGAGGTGTTTCGGTGTGAGCCCTGACCCTCTGACAGATGTGTTGAAAGAAGAGGTGCTGTATTTCATCTCTTCACTCCCTGGAGGCAGCACACACAGAGCGAAGGCTCCGTTGAAACACATCACAAATGTGAGGAATGTGAGCTTCAACGCACTTTCACGCTCAATTCCCATTTGTAGATTCAAATGCATATTGTTAGTGTTAAAATGTGTCATGACTGTGATCCTGCACAGATGGCCGAAACCTTGCATTATGATATTGATATTATAATACATCTGTGATCGGTAGATTATTTAGAAATAGAAACATCACATATAGGAAACTACTGTATTTGACATTAACGTGACTGTTTTGTATTAAATGCATACCTGAACAACAACCTCCAAAAACAGCTCTGTGGTTAAGAAGGTCCCAAGTAAAATCTCTAAATGAAAGGGCTACTAAATAAATTTGGGTTGGGGTTCTAACCCTGGTAGTCGTTACCACTTTGCACTTGTGCCATTCAGTAAATTACTTTCCAAAAAAATATAACTTTTACAAACAAACCAGATTCTTTTTATTAAAAATGTAATCTCTAAGATGATGCTGTATGATGTAGGATTGTACCATCACTGCAGAAATGTGCATCTATCTGTATATACATGAGCATGTATATTACATTTAGGGCTATAACACTACTTCAGAAATGTGTTTACTAATGACACACGTACACAAAAATATCCCAGCTGTTATGCTCATTGTTTATTAATGCATATAGCATGAAACACGCTGCATTATGAGCACATGTTATTTTACAAGCTCTAGTTGCTTAATATTTATATTCTGCATATGTACTCCCATGCGTCAGTGTAGTGAAGATGTATCATTACATTACATTACATGTCATTTAGCTGACGCTTTTATCCAAAGCGACTTACAACCACGTTACAATCATACACCGTAGACACAGCTACAGGGAACAATTCAGGGTTAAGTGTCTTGCTCATAGATTGAACCAACCGCCAACCACCTGATTGAAAGACAGACCTGCTAACCACTGACCCACAGTCGCCCTCAGAACAAACACATATATTAGTCCCTACTTTAAATGAAGAAATGCTTTTGACATTTATTGCCATTTGAATGTTTTTGAGAGAGATTCCTGGGTGTCGGCCTAGTCTGCAGGCTCTATAGCCCGAGGCCGCCCAGAGGTTGTCTTTCTACCTTGATACTCCCCTCATCTCTTTCTCTCTCTCTCTCTCTCTGATGCCTTATTGGCAGATTCTGTTCTGACTTGCCTGAACAGGAATGCACCTCCCTTCTAATGCAGTTTTATGTTCAAGCAAATTGACCATGAGGAGTGCCATCATTTTGCAGCATAAATATTTCATTCTCCATTTGGATGCAGATTTGAGATGTCACACCCAGAATACAAATGGGCTTCCCCTCCCGTGGAAACTAACGGAGACCCTGTGTGAATATGATTTGTGTGAGCTCAAGACAAATATGGTGCAATGAGATTAGGTCTTATTGAGAACCACTGTCCCAGTAAAAAAAAAAAAAAAAAAGATAAATAATACAGTCTGTATCGTAATCAAATTCCCCAATTGAAACTTTTCGCAGCAGCTGGGAGATGCAATTACACAAATTACCAACATTTCCGCAAGCTGTATTGCAGTTATTCTTTTCCTGTCTTCATTAGAATTGATCACACTGCACCGAATAAAGAGAGCTTGAGAGTTAACAGTCTCAGTGAACACTCAATGTCTAAAACTGTACTTCTTTAATGGAGCAACATGTATTTATGTGCAACATGTAAAAAGTTGTGTCCCTCAATGAATGTGTTGGGGCAGGGGGGAGCTCGATAATTCTCCCATTCAAGCGTGAGACAGGGGGTCTGTCAGTACCCGGTGTTTATGCACTTCTCTCACTGACATGGAGTAATGGAACGTGCAGTAATAACAGTGGAGCTATGGCGTCGCAGCGGGAATCATTGGAAACGCTTAGTTTTGCTGCAACATTGTGCCCTATTTGAATATTACTGGAGCGTGAATGGCTAGTCAGTGCCATCACCGCAGACACCAGATCAGTTCTTTTCTTTTGTCTAAACCATCAAGAAAACACAACGACTGTTGCCATGGGCATCAAACGCATTAAGATGTAATAGGAGGCATTGTTTTGTTATGTTTGGCTGCACATTTTGCAGAATTTGCAACACTTTTTTTGCCAAGACTGCTCTTTTCGTGAGACTACAAACACAAAAGCTCCCAAAACACTCCCATGTTTTTTTTTATTTTTTTTTTTATAATGGTGCCTGCAGCCTCATCAGTGAATGAGTCTGGGCATGTTTTCTGTTCAGAGTACCTGTCTGGTTTTTCACTAAGCCTATACTTCTATAGAAACGCGGGACATTCCAGCCGAATAGAGGTGGTGATTAGACTCGGTTTGTTTTGAATGAGAGTGTATAGGGCTTCTGTGTCTGAGTTGTGGGAGGAGACCGGGGGCTGGCGTAGTTGAGAGGTCAACACTTATATATTGACAAAGGCGAGACGGACATGACCAACACCCTTTGATTAGCTAGTCCATTAGTTAACCTGGTCACACAACAAAAAAGACATGGAGCATTTGGGTCAAATATCGCTCTGCCGGAATGTCGTCCTCCAAAAGGTCTGATGGTTGATTAGGGCGAGGACTCAGGCTTCTATGTATGTGTTTGCGGGTGCATTTCTGCGTGTTTGTGCCGTGCAAACAACCTGCAACTCGAGACCTGAATTTTAGGGTTTAAAGGCTATTCAAGGTACACTTCCTGAATTATTTTCAAAATACACTGATTCACAGATGGATTGATGTTGTTCTTTTCCTTTACTGCTAACCTTTGAGCACAGGGTTTGGGTTCAATATATTGTCTAAGTGGACTGAAAGAGGTCACTGAGAGCCAATCGAGATTCTTAAACCTGGACAGTCAAAAGTTAATCCAGAGACAAAACAAGCAGCAGAAAAAAGTGTGCAGGTGGGATTGGGTGCTCAGTGCACCGGTTTGTCTCTTTGTGAAGGTTGTTTGGTCAAATTCTGCAGGTAAGAAATGTCGGTAAACTTTTCTTGCTGACCACTGCATCCAAGCTGTATCTCAAAAGGACAGCAAACGGGTCTTTCAACCAACGCACCAGCTCTAAATTAGATTAAGAATACAGTTAACATATAATTAAAGTAAAGCAATTTTAAAGGAATAGTTTGACATGCTGAGAAAAATACTTAAATGCTTTCTTGGAGAGAGTTGATTGAAAAGACTGACACCCCTCTCATAACTGTCTGTTAGATATATAGCTGCAGCCAGTTAGCGTTTTTACTTCTTTTGGATGGAGCTGTTTCATACCTGTTTCATTCTTTATGCTTAGTTAAGCAATTAGTTGAGGCTGGCCATGAACCTGTGTGACACAGCAACACGCTACGAGTCATTTTCAATGGAGGCCGAGGACATGAAGCTACAAAATTACGCTCAACACTTGTCGCAGTGTGACATGCTACAAATCAAAGTTGAGCTGGCCGATCTTATTTGTTTCAACCTGTTCCTTCTAAAACAAGTCTTTGTATGCTAGTGATTAGCATTAGCGCTAGCTATGCGTATGAAGTGTGAATGCAATCGGAAGAAGTAAAATGCTAAAAATCAACTCTAAACTATAGTAGTATACACAATGAGGCTGTAGAGCCAAACTAGTCGGCATGATTGCGCTTTATAGTGTAATTTAGCCACTTGTTTGCAACCGCCTCTTTAAAGTGACGTACACGCTTAAAAATTCGAAAGAGGGGGATTTACTGACACATTTTATGTTGTTGAACTAGACGTTAAAATCTCTTAAGCTTGTATTAACTACATACCTTATTTAAAGCATCTAACCAAAAGTCATTTTTGTGTTTCAGGACTCATTTCTGCAATTTCAACCAGTATTCAACACAATATGTAGAATTAAAATACTTTACACTAAAATGTCAAGATTTGGACCTGAATCCATCAACAACACTATTAAATACTCGTATACATTGGTTTGAGGGTTTAGTTTTTCTTTAAGGAGCAATAATAAGTGATAGATGCAGTCAGACATTCCTTAATTGAATCAACATGCACCATTTGTGTGAAAAGTGTAGGAGCTGCGATTGTGAAGCCATACTAAACAACAAATAAGCAGATTTTCTTTCGCAACTGGCCAGTAAATACACTGTACTGAAACACACAATACACTATTATCTGGAGACATTTAAAGCTTTAACATAAAGCAGCAGGAAAAATATCATGTGAGATAGCGTTATTGTGGGCCGATCACATAGACATGGGTGTGAAAACAACACCAGTATAAGAACTCTTGTAGTATACACAGTATCACAATATGCATGATTTGTAAGCATCCTCAACAACAACTGCCGTGTAAATATTCAATTGAATTAAAGACAATGTTTTCAACTAAGTTTAGAACTTTTCCTGCTCATTCTATTTAAAGCAAGAACCTTGTAGAGGGGTATTAAAAAAAACACATGATGGCATTACAGACATGGTGTAATTCTAAAATACTGACGCTACAACTACATTTATTTAAAATGGTCATATAGCCATCTAATGAAAGTTTGACTGGGATTGCCTAAAGGTATAGTATGCAGGCTTTTACTAATAACGATGTGTAAACTCATTCAGTGTGTGATAGTGTCTGTATCTGCAGAGACCGCCCTCTGCATTTATTTTCTTCTGGTTTGACTGTGTTCAGGACGTTTCTGGGCGTCAGGCCCCACACATGCACAAGCATGTATCCAAGGGACGCAGCGCCAGAAAAAATCAAATATAGGGCGTTAAAAAGCCAAGCGTACAGAGCTTCTTCCAAAATGAGAAGGAATCTGGGTTTGGGTTACACGTTCGCTGCCGTATAATGCTGCAGGTGATACAATGTTCTGGCAACCGCAGTCAGGAGGCGTGTGCTTTTGGTGTCTTTGATGGGGGGGACTGACTTTGAATGTTGTATTTAAAAAAAAAAAAGTAAGCAACAATTCCCGCCGGATGTGCCTTTACTGAATACAGTGCATGTAGAGAAATCCAAACTTTTGGACAATCACTGTTCGGGGGCAGGGTTTAGAAAATGATAATTACAATAAAAGTGACTTGTTTAAGGTATATTATGAAGGGCTTTCCTAAAAAACAATCTATATGAAGAATCTCTCTCAAATATTGACCCACTTAAAAGGTGTGGTGGTGTCTGTATCTACAGCCCTGTGCCTGTATTTTCCACAGCAAGAGGAAGCCCGCCCTTTGTTTGAAATCTGGCACCTTCCTACATGGTTACGCAAAGGTGTGGGTGTGATTATTTGTGACGTACAACGTAACTGCCATACAACAATAACACATTATTCTTCTGATTCACTGGTTTTTGCTTCGCAGCTCCCTCCCTTCATTCACTCTATAGATCGCTGAACAAAATGCGAAGAAGAGGAGGAGCCGACTAAGGGATGCTGTGTGTTCACAAACAGCAACTGACAATGCAACCGAGTATACCTTGAAGAAAAGATACCCTTGTAATTATTAAGGCTGTTGACAACCTGAGGAAGATGTTTTGCCAAAGGTCACAAAAACCTCCCCACTGTGACTCTGAAGCTCATGTCTTAAAGGCTTGGTGGTGAACCTGGGCCACATTTAGGATGCTGAGGCTGAAACCAACCCGTAGAGAGCTGTTTTCCTTTTTGTGAAATGTTCTATCTAGAGTTACAGGATTATCCGAGCTAAGCCAGAAAGAGCACATTAATGGTGACACCACATTTTCCACGGCGACAAAAAGAACACTGATACTCTCCTTAACGACGAAGAAAAGTGGGGAAAATATATTTTGGATTTTCTCTCTACTCTCTGTGTTCTGACACCATTATTAATCCAATCATCTGTATTGTAACAAGAGTTTTCCAAATTCATGTTTTGTTCAGCCTGTGTTTGTTTATTGTTATTTTTATGTAATCTGTTCTTTGAAGACATAAAATGAGTTTTTTTGTCGTCAAAACTTAATTTTATATTTGATTTAATACAACACGATAGCAGTGACACTGCTTTAAATATCCATCGCCAAATTAATAAAGAAAAACATCTGTGTGTGGCCATGAGTTGCAGTATTCGGTAGTCTTGGCCTGCACTTAAATTAATTTGTTATATTTGGCACATGATGTTGGTTTCAGAGCTGCCATATTTACATTTCTCCCTTCTCTTGATGAGTGGAGGTCTTGCAGAGCCGAGGCTGGTGTGTGTGGGAAGGTGCTGTCATCTCTGAGGAAGATCTACTTCATGAGGAGCCTCCCTTAGTTAAGACCTGTTTTATTTCCTCCCCACACACTGCAAAGGCATTGTGGGCCAACACGGCGTTGATGGCATGTTACTATTGCAAATATTGATACGCCAGTAACAACCTGCCATTTTGAAGCTGATATAATCAATATGTTCATATAAGTAATGTGATTAAGGGACAGAGAATTATCCTCTTCTTCATAGTGAAATGTGTTGTTTTCCTTCTTTAGCGCATTGTTTTGGTCTAATGGCCTGTAAATTCACTCTTGCTGCTCTCGTATAGTTTCAGCTGTTTTTTTTGGTGAAATAGCTCTAAATTACAATTGTGCAATTAGGCAGCTAAAAAGACAGACTTGCCCTTCAAGAGTTGGTCTAAAACAGGGGTAAAACAAAAGTAAGTATGGACTTACATTAATCAGGTGGACACAAAATGACTCCCAATGAAAGCTTTTGTCTGCTTGATGTCTAAATAAGCCATTGCCAGCTACCTTGTCCACCATATCATCTTTAAGTCTATACGGTGATTTTATGTCAATGTGTTTACAGCTTGGCAAAATGCCCTCAAGTGGCCAATAAATCAATAGTAGGAAAAGCACGGGTGTACAGAATGCAATGACAAATGGCTTTTTAGCTGATTCAGTTTCAGGGGCCTGGTTCTGTGCACTGTCACGCTGTCACTGCTCGCTGGGACACCCGCAAAGAATTGAGCCACGCTTAGTGTGATTAGTTGCACCTGTGCTTTTCCTACTATTATGAGTGAAAATGTCTGCTGTGAAAAGTGAAAAATGCATGTTTCAGATCAGAATGCTCTCAGGAAAGTACATAGTCCTGGATTTTCAGATGCTTCCTCCTCCAGCGCTTCCTCAGGATAAACATTATCATACTCATCAAGGCCATGATCCAATATGCGATGGGATGCCTCACTCACTTTCTGTCATTTGCTCATCTTTACCACAGAATGACTTGAAAAGCCTTATTTGTTGACCCAAGCTAAGAGAATTAATCAGGTGATAATAATGTGTTTTTTCCCCAATGCTAACAGGGTCATGTTTGGTTCCCATGGGGGGCAGTGTGAATTGTTGTGAATGTGTAAAAGGATGTAAAAGAACAGGCATGTTGTGTTCAAAGTTGTGATCGGTTATTTAATGGATGTGAATATCTTTATGCTTTGAAAAGAACACAACAGAAAGGATGAGTTGGAAACGTATAAAGTAACTTTTCTGACTATAAGGATATTGAATCCTCCCAAATTTACAAAAAGTCTGTTTGCAACATCAATTTGTGCTGAATGACAAATAAAGGCGGCAGGTGGTTGATATTTAGCCCAGAGGCTTTTCACACATCAATCTATTTCTAGAAGTTATTCACACTAGTAGTTTAGTTTGTAATCTGCCGTTGGTTATTTACTTATATAAATAGCACATATTTTTTTTAAATGATAGCTGCAGCCACTGGCTTTACATATTTATTTGGTAGCAAAGGTTGGATAACACAGTTGGGAAACTAAATGATGCATCAACATCTAATACTGATTCGTCTTCATGGTCCGAGCTCTCTAGATGAGGAGAGGGCAACATGTGTAGCTCTGCCAGTGAATATTTATCCTGCTGAAGTACGCAAAGCAGGAATAAATTCTTCCTACTTTACATGCGGATAAGAATGGGGTTCTATGCTCGGGATTTGATTGAAAGCACCGCTATCTACTCTGTGATAAATATTCATCCCATGGCCTTTTTTATTCAGTTGTTGTGGCGTACAGAATTAATGGGAATTTATCTGGTCAGCTCGAAGATGCGCTGTAGATTCATGACATTTGGATGTCTCCTGTGTGGGGAAGCCTCCGTTGCTGGGGAGGGTTTAGCATCTTATTGTGACCTGCAGGAAGTAAAGACAACACAGTTTTCATCTGAGTAATGCTGATCTTGTGAAGAATTATCCCAAAAGATTTACTTTACAGTTACATTTCTCACTGCTTATTTCTACCATCTCTCGGGTCGGAATTTTCCACCAGTGTTTGTGCAAAACTGTGGAATGCTGACAGGACGGAGCACGTCTCCAGTTCTCACACTACCTGCACAATATGTGTCCTCAAAAGTCTGTGAAAACTTGCTCAGACATAAAAAAAGATAACTTGGAAGTTCAAGTTGTATTGAGCAAACTTCGACGGTTTAGGGGTTGAAGGTTAATATGTGTTGTTTTTAACCTTATTATTGGAATATATATACACAGGCCATGGTTATGACCATTCATAATACTTGTACTTGAGACCTTTAATGCAATAATTAAGGCACGGCAGATGTGCATAATATAGACAGAGAGGAACTTTTCATTTTTAATTTTATTTACACAATGAAACTCACCATTAGCAAACTTTACCATTCCAACAACAAGAAGGCAAAGTAAGCTTGAGGTGGTGCGCAGAGAAAAAACACATACAAAGACCAATAAATAAAAATAACTATAGCAAAACTAACTTTACAGGCGTGTGTATTGAATTTAGCTAATAAGACAATAAGATTTTCTTGACAGGCAAAAAACAATACAAACTGATACATAAATCCATTTTAAGTTGGAGTGTTTACTGTTTAAAAATAGACAAAGGTCATAGCAAATAGTGTTCACATTTCAAAAAGTGTTTTCGTTTCATCTGTGTAGTGACAGAAGGAAAAAAGTACTGTGCATTTCTTCTCCTGAAACTTCAACCTTCAACATGATCAGCTGCTGTGCTAATTAGTTACCTTGAGCGTCTGATTCATTTCTGAGGACAAATAGCAGACAGGCTTCATGCCGTGCCACAATGAAAGAGTAAAAAGAAGTCGCAAGCTGAGGTTTTACCGCAGAAATCAGTCAAAGCTTCACATGTGCTTTAGGCTGACTCTCAAATGAATGTTTTGCTTCCTTCTCCTGCACCTCTATTTCTCACACACTGAAGTATCCTACTGGGGTTACTGCAGGAATTTGACAGAGAGGATGATGCCTTGATTTTCTCCCCAACGATGCTGACACAGGGCAACATGAGCTGCAGCTTTGTAAAGCTTCTCGTCCTCTGTGATCAGCTCTGTTTAAGTCACTGGACCCGCATGCCATGTGGAACCTGATCCAGCAGTGAGATTTTCTTTGAAATGGAAAGGCAATACAGTTTGCCTGCCTCGAGCGTAGATAACAGTTTGGCGCTTCTTTACTCTCTCTATTATGTGTGGGAGTACCATCAAAATGCATCAGTGCAACACATCTCCATGGAGGTAATGGGATCTGAGTTCCTGATAATGGTGTACAAATTTGAAACCTCATTTTGCAGGGTAGTTAAGCCGGAGCACCAGCAATGCTTGACCATTATCTGCCTCGGTGCTGATAAAGATTAGGAGAGATCCCTGAATTAGACAAACATGACCGTAATGTCCTTTAATAAGAAAGATATTTAGTAAAGAGTCATCCTGGAGTTACACAATTTATTCCTCCGGACAAAGGACAATAACTATCTGAGCAGAAGAACTACACTGATGACCTGCAGGAGGATCATCAGGTATTTGTTTTTCCTGGCCAAATGGGAGACTGAAAATGCACTTACGCCATCTACTGAAGCAGAGAAGGAAGTATATGTGGCAAAAGTTTTAATACTCAAGAGGCCACTGTGTTGTCAGGCAAGTGAGAACATCCCTATACATGTAAAAGGAAACGTACTGTAGTTTTTCCATCCCACCCCCCCCAAAATAAAATGACTGCGTTATAAACATATGATACATTATAGCTTGCATATAGCTCTGTTTTCTTATAGTTATAATAACCCATAGCATAAACATAACTCAAACATAAATATTCATAATGATTTATAACAATAATCTCCTTTTATGCCACATTAGATCACCTATTTCCATGTGGTTGGCAGAAATCAAATGTTATAATCTGCATTTGAGCATTATAGTGGAATTTACTGCAACCATCGTACATTAGCTGTTATAGATATATAGTTATATATATGATATATCTCCATTATTTAGCCAAACAGCACTGTGTTTAACCACAGATGTGCAGCACTAGTTTGCACATGTGCAGTGTTGATCGGGCAGGATTTGCATATTGGGTAGCAAGTGACACGTGTTGTTGCTGTGTAGCGGAAATGAGCGAAAAAATAAATAAATAACATAATATCGGATCAGTGCATAGACTGGCATACTCGTTGATACCCGATTCCGTTACTGGAAACACTCTAAAATGTATGAATAACATCTGATTTGAAACTTGACATGCTGTAGAATTTGCCTCCATATTCTCAGATTTAATGTGTGAAACTCTCTTACCCCAACTGTCTGAGGCCTCACTTGAACTTGTATTATATTACCATAGAAATCCACGGTGGGTCCACGCTTTGTGTCTGGAGAAATGTGAAATGAGCGGCCTACCCTGCCCGAGATGAATAGGTTCCAACTATTTCTTCCTCTTTTGACAGCTAATTTAATACCTAACTTTAACTTTAACTTAACCATATACAGACTTGACACAGAGTGTGAACAGTGTGTACCAGCCCTGTGATTCTATGCCACAGCCTGACAGAGGTTCCCTCGTTATTATCAAACACGAGAGATTGCAGTCTTGGGTCTGTCCATTCAGAGAAAGTGTATTGAATAAACAATAATGCATCAGCCCCAAACACATGTCAATATAACAATATGAAATATCTACTATATTTATTGATTGTACATATGTAGAGAGATCACAATGCTTCAAAAAAGTTGCTTCACAAAACAAGATAATGTATTTTTGTAGTAATTATTTAGGGTCAGGGAACGGTTGACGCCTCTTCACAGTAGTTTCTCATACTTTCTAAGCCATATATGAAACTATTCCCCAATCTGTCTCTCTCAGCATGGAGCCTATTTTCACTCCTGAAATCATTATTTTGGCTTTGGAACTCAGATATAGATTTTGGAAAAATGTGCAGAAACGAGATTCCTGTAACTTTTGAAAGTTACAAATGTTGTGTGCAATCTCTTTTCTCCATGTGAGAGTAGGCGAGTCACACGGAGGTATTTTCTCCTGCCGGGGGAGAAACATAAAAAAGAATGTTGGCGATATTATTTCTGAAACCGAGTTGACGTTATTGCAGTTTTATGTGTCATGGGAAATCATTGTGTCCTGGGCTGCAGCAAATGATTATTGAGAGCTAATAGTGTGTGATGTTTACTATAAGGGGAAGAACAGACAAAATCACTCATAGCACCTCAGGGAATAAATTAAGGGTTAGGGAGAGTGAGGGTATGTGGCATCTTTATTACCACCTGCCTGGCTTTGTGTGCTGTCATTACTGAGACACAACAAATGTCATACTGTACAGTATTCTCAGAGTCTGCTGGAATGAGCACTGTGTGTGGACTGCAATGTTTTCTGAAGCCAATACATCTAGCAAATATTGACCTGTGAAATGTGGTGGGGAGCCATCGTGGCTGCAACCCCCTGAGGCAATCTGCAGCATTACATCAATTTCTTTTGCCATATGTTTGACTAAACAATTCCCCTCTCCATCCATGTTCTCAAGTGTTGAAGACAAACAAAGATACATTTGCTGTCCATAAACAAGATCATATATCATTTACTTCTTTACCTCATTGCACTGGCGCATCCCCAATGGCCTGTGGTGTCAGGTCATTGCGTCTCCTCCACATCCTGGTCCCCAGGCAGGCAGAGGCAGATTTCTCTCTCATTGACCTTCTGCAGGGCAGACGAACGCTCGTGAGTTGTGGAGAAAAGCAGTGTGGTCTCAGGAGGCCTGCCTGCGCCCGGGTGTGCTTATCAGCAAATGGAAGAGAGAAGCTATTTTCTCTTATCCTTCAAGGAAGGGTGCCAGGAGAGGCTTCAGCACAGGTGGGACCAACTACAGTATGGAGACGTGGATACAGATAGACAGAATTAGAAGCAATTAATATACGCAAAATGATAGAGAAACAAAGCATAATTTTTCTTTTTTTTTTTCATGCTTGATATTGAAATTGAACAAACTCAAGCCATAGCCACGGTGTGTTGAGGATTTTCTTTGTTTTAATTATATGCTGAGAATATCAGCTAGATAGCCAGCTCCTACAAGCAGGAGTTTCGTACGTGTAAAATGGACGTGACGCTGAGAATTGTCAGCACATTACGGTTACGATGTCAAGCGTCTCGTTTGACATCGTAACCGCGGGGCATGAGAACAGTGGCGTCTCTTCATCTTGCTGTCCACAAAGGCTGATTTTCACCCTGCCTTGACCTCTGTGCCTTGTTTGACCACAGACATAACTGTATAAAGATCCTTCTGGCTGAGTAAACCTCAGAATACGTTGTAAGAAAAATGCCATTTCTCTCAGCCCAGTAGTACTTTTCCATAATCAAAGAGATTATTGTTTGACTTGCAAAACAACATACTTGTCTGAAATTAAGGTGCCTGAATCCTGCTCCCTTTGATACACAAGCCATGAAAGTGATTTAGAATAAGTGAGGATTGACTAATAATAGAAGATAAAAGAATATGGATAAGAATAAAATCACCAATAAACCGAATAAATAACAGCATTAAGATGATATGAAACGTAAACTTGTTGGATGAAAACCTTACCTCGAAAATGACCGTTTAAATAGTGTCCATGTAATACTATCCATACAATGTTTCTTTCAGCTGCGCCATCGTGACACCCCTTTCTGCAAGTGCTGTATACACTATAGAGAAAATGCATCTCTGTGTTTACAAAAAAAACACATCACATGTGGTAATAAACAAATATCAATACTATACATACCACCAGAGTGTTTTATGAGCCTAGCACTTCATGAAATCACTCCGCATGATGCTCAGAAAGGTCTGTTCACTGGGTCCCCTGTAGTGAGAGGAACCACAGGATAATTACCCATTAATTATTGTATTTTTCTACCTCATTTATTAGACTTTAGGATATACCCTTTAAAAGCCATCAGCTTCCCAGTTCTGAGATTGATTCCAGGAATAATGGGCCTTCTCCAGCTTTCAACTCTCGCATTATCTTCTCTTTACCAATCCTAATACTTCTGAGTCTGAGTCACCTATAAAACAAGAATTAAAGGGCCAGTGCATAGCATTTTTGGGAATCTGTTATCGTAGAATTGTTGTGTTTCCGTTATCTTAGAATGAGCCCTTTATATCTACAAATGGAGTACGTTTGTGAAACTGAGAGTCTCAGAGTTCTAAGGAGTACTCTAAATTTAAATGTCTCCCAGATAGACTCATGGAGACAGGATCCCCCAAGAGTCTGGACCCTGACGTGGAGAAATGCCAGCAGGTGGATAATGGGACCCTAATGGTGATGGGTGGAGGTGGAGGCTCACACAACGTTCAAAGAGAAGCTCAGGAAGAATATTACTTGGTCAGAGATGGTGATATATGGAAGTTTTGAATATGAGGAGCGTAAACAGCGTTGGAAAATGGAATTTATTAAGAGGATGAAAAAAACTACTTATCTACATGGCTTGTCTTCTTGTGTTCACACTTCACAGTTCTATTTACGTACCATTATTATCATAGTCTTGATTTCACATGGTCTGACGAATATGGTATATGAGTATAATCATGCCGGACACTTGATGTCATGTTTCTTATTTAATACTTCAATCTATAAATTCACTTGAGCATTTACTAATTTCTCCCCATGCAATGAAGAGTTTGAGAACGTATACTGCAAGCATGGACTTTGTTTGTGTGCATTAATACTTAAAAAGTTGCGTTTAAAAACAAATAAAAACAAATTGTGAAATCGGTTTGGGGGTCTTACTGGCTTGGACATTGCTCTTAAAGTAATCCAAAATGCTTACTTTAGCTTTCTCCAGTGACTTGTGGCCCACTGCAGGCCTTGCCCTCTGCATGGTCTCACAGTGCTGGAGGTCTGAACCGAGCGCCAGTGGAGCGAGTGGTGATTAAGTTGGAAGGTCAGGTGGAATTGATCATTTTCCCCGCGGTACATCCTTGCAGCACAACTGGCAATTTGTTTTGGGAGCATAAGATTATTTTAGAGATGTTCTTTTTCCTTCTTTCCTTCATTTCCCTTCGTCTCTCTCTGGGGGTTTTCATCAGCTCTTATTGGCCCTCTGGTGCTGCCTGACGGGACGACTTCAGCTGCTGGCTGGAGGTCAGACAGACAGTGGTCAGACGTAGGGAGAACAAGGCCAGCCTGACAGAGATTGGCTTAATTGAGCTCAATTACTTCATGAGAAGGCATAATCTAAACCTAAATGAACACTTCTAATGATTCATTAGTGCATTAATCACCCATTTAGCTAATGGGAATAACCCTCTCTGTTTTAATAGCTGCTACTAACAAATATCATTTGCCCTTGGTGTGTGCAAGGCTTTCCAGTGATGAGACCACCTCACAACTTTTGTATAACTGGATCACGAAATATAGCCATATAGCTTCAATTTAAAATGCAGCAACACAATTGTTGATTAAGTTGTACCACAAAATGCTCGCTTCTTTTGTTATTTGTATAATCAAGATGTGTGGCCTGCACACTGCTTTATGGGGGAAGCAAAGGCAGGCGTCATGTATTTCATGTCATGTCGACAATATCGGAGCAGCGTGCGCTTCAATCTGACAACTTGCTCTGTTGTCTTAATGCCTCATCGAACACTGACGGCAAGCTGTAATTGTGGGGCGAGCTTTGATAGAGCTGACTGACATAAAGCTGACAGCACACACACAGCCGCCATCAGTTATGAAGCCCCCGACATTGTCTACATGTTTATTGGGCTGAGCCGATTCAAAGGCACCTGAAGTGTATCAAACAAAAGCACAGAAAAATAGGCATCGCTGTTGCTTAAAAAATGTGTTAAAGCCACATAAAAACTGGCACAAATAATATGGTATATGAAAACTGGAAACTACATACGTATAACCTCAAAGTCTTATGTTTAGTGCAGATAAGTAGAGCGCCGGCATATCCATATAGACGAACTAGGCAAGTGCTCTTTGGCTAGTAACCAACAGCGGTTACTGCCGTCTAGCTCGGTTACGCCAGAAACAGCTCAGAGCGGAGACATCCAACTGAGATTCGGCTTCCTGTATCTTTGTCACGTGGGCAGGTCCTGAGTCTATTATCTCTAATTGGAGAAGTGAACTTGAACACAGATTATGACTAATTGTTTTGCTCCACAGTGACCACATTAAATATTTGGACCCGCTTTGTAAAACTTCCATCCAAATCTTCCAATTCTCTGACACTGAAAAGGTATTTTTCAGACAAACAAATGTTATATGTGCAGGTTATTGGTGTTATTGGGCAGACCTGGAGTGTTATGGATTAGCCAAATGGTCTCATACTTTAATATTGTTGACACTGTGAGCAGCATTACATGGACTATTGGCATTTGTGTGTTGTTGCAGGCACGGCACGTTGCAAATAGAGGGGCCGCATAATTGTTTATTCCATAGAGCGGCAGAAATGTATGTGCACTCCTGCATAAGTAAGTAGTTTAAAAAGAGCCTCACAAAGATCGGGTCCATGCATTATTTGTCTTTGCAGCCCTGTTTATGTTCCTGAAATGTGAGTGTACCTGATGCGTGTGTGCTTGTGTAAGAGAGATCTGTCCACAAGCATTGTGTTTTATTTTTATTTGTAACAATTCATCCTTTTCCCCAACAGATTGCTGCACTTTAGCTGCAGGTCAGCCATCTGTACACACACACACACTCGCACTCGCACGCACACAAACCTAAAGGCTGGTAGATGAGCCACTCTGAATGTGAAGAACGGGTGTAAAACCTGCTGCTGCTAAACGCCTCTCCACATATCCCAAAGAAAATGCAGGCTCTGCACTCTCCCTCACCTTGCTTGGTTACATCCGTAGGAAATGGGGGTAGTGGTGGTGTGGCGGTGTGGTGTAATGGTGCGTTGGTGGGTGCGATTGTTGGTTGGGTGGAGGGCTGGCAGAGCAACAAATGCAATCATGACGCAGGTAGTCGGTGCTTGGAATAGTAATGCTATTATAATGATTTTGAGGGAATGTCTTCATAAATGTCTGCTCTCTGGGGAGGCAGAGGGGAGACGCAAGGCCCATTGGGTGGATGGGCTCTTTTCAGCATGAATAAATTCATGTCCAGTCCTGTGTGCTGCTCTGTTTGCTCATCTCGTATGCAGCTGGTTCTGCGGCCCGTCCCCAGAGATGAAAGTTTGTAAACATGAATAATAATTAGGAACAGGTCGACGGGCAGGTAATCTGCATGTGGGTTCCAGAGGCATACTCGCCCAGTTTGCATCAATATAGGTGGCCTTCTATTAGCATTTTGTTTGCACCGATACACAGCTAATGGATCGCTTATCAACGCAAACAGAATAGATGTACATTCTCATTGCGTTTCAAAGAGATTAGACCTTATATAAAGAGGGGAATGCTCGGAGTATGGAGTCTATGACTTCTGGGCATTCCTGATCCTTAACTAGACTTTGTTAAACATTTTTGTTAACTTGCATGTGAATACATTGTATCAAAAAAAGATTTACACAGGCAGTGCACCAGCTACCTGGATCCTACGACTCCTATGAGCAGCGAATATTGTTGCATAGCCTAAGCTACTGTGAGCTATTTTAGTAGCTACTGTATATGTATAGGGCTTTTATTATGAAAGGGTAAGAAGGGAGTAAGTGGATCTGATATGATAGGGCTTTTATTATGAAAGGGTAAGAAGAGAATAAGTGGATCTGATATGCACTGCCTTCGTCAAGTTTTAAAGGAGTAATCTTAGTTCGGACAACGGAGCCTTGTTGTACATAATGGTGTATGTTTGAATATGGTGTATGTTTGAATATGGTGCCTTTAGTTGCTGTGTAAAAGCTACAAAAACGATTCACCTCGCTTCAGAATAAAAAATAATATCGCTTTTTTGCTTTGTGACAGAAAAAAACAATGGTTTGGAAAAAATACATTGTTGAGCAAATTAAAAACGTTCCCCAGTGTGTTAAGGCCTTTTAGTCACCACACACTGCACACATTTGAGTTTAAATAGGAGACAAACACTGAGTCTATTCGTGGGGGGCATACACTCCGTAGCTTGTGCAGAAACACTCTTAACAAACAACACAGTTGTCTGCGTAACAGCACATGGAGTAGGCATGGCGAACATCCGGCTGGCGACTAAATCAGAACTCATGGGTTTTATAGATGTGATCGAGGGCCTCTGGTGTCACCAGGTTCCTGACTTGTTAATATAATGACAGGATGTTAATGGTTAATCAAGAGCCTGATTTTCATTATTACTGTGTCAAGAAAGAGGTCTGATCTTGAAGTGACTCTGGAGCAGGAAGATAAATCAAGGCTTTTGCTATTCTGCAGCCAGACCTTCTCCTGGCACTAACAAGCTCCTGACAGCAAACAAATCTTTGACAAGTACCCCTCATTGCCCAACCCCCTTTTATAGATAGTCTTAAGACTTTAATCCGGATCCAGTGACAGGCTCATCCTCAGTCAATAGGGTAAAGGGAGGTTCATGCGAGGGTTGTGTGCACTTGTCCAAAGGCTGGTTCAAGTGCACATGCCCCGAATGTTAAACTGGAGCTCACCTTAAATGAAGGGTATTGAAAGAGGGATTGACATATGTTTTGTAAATAAGACCCCACTCAGATTTGCTTTTTTTCATTTAAAGATATGCCTTTTCCAGTCGTTAAAAAAGAGTTCCTCCTAAGGGTTGAATCGGGGTTTGATAATGACAATCTGTATGAGAGTAACTTGCTGTCTTCAACCTTCAACCTTTCTCTGTAATCCTTCTGACCTTTTTTAGAGATATATATTTCCTCGCGTCTGTCCCCTGTGTATATGTGTGTGGTATCTCTGTCTTGTCAGCAATGATCCATGCACAGTCACATTTCGGAGCTTTAAGCTGGAGTGTGTGAGAGGATCTGCTGGTTATTGCTATGTGCCCCGCAGGTCCCAATCTGTCTTTGTTAAGCCCGCTGCGCAGCCTATCGCACCTGCCTTGGCTAAGACTGATCACCACCATCTCCACCGGCCTGTGCAGCTGCAGCTAATATAACAATTCGCATCCACTCTGTAATTATCACAAGCGGCACTTTAACTCTGTCGCTTGTGTATAGTGACAACCCTACCTTCACAAAACATGCTGCATTGAAATAATGAGGCAGGCTTTTAGATGCTCGCTTATCATCTGTGTTAAATATACACGCAGTTGAGTAACAAGTGCATTTATTTAAGAGCTGCAGCTCAATGAAATTCATTCATCATTAATTTTATTTAGAACTGTGCTTTTCCTGATGTGATGGCACAAATATATCTCATCTTTTAGATGATTGGTTTCGTTTTCCATGCTTTGTTTGCATAAGTATGTTTCAGCAACAAGTAGCTGTCTAATACGCCATCGTATGCTCACCAACACCAAAAGGCAGACGGACAAAGTGAACAACTATTTGGTGAGCGTTGTGGAGCATTTAGGAGTTCAAGAGCAAGATATTTCTCAGGAGTCGGTGGAGACCAAAAGCAGAGCTAAAAGGGTTTTTAGACTTCTATTTATCAGGTGGAAAGAAACATGACTTGAGTATTTTATGATCAAAAGTTTAAAAATCATATTCTCTGTATGTTATCCCTGCTGTTCTACTGTTGGCAGAAGAAAAAACTTTGAGGAAAAGCAGTTTAACTTTCAGCTCATACCAGATTCAGATTAAGATTCAACTTTATTGTCATTGCACAGAGTACAGGTACTGAGACAGTGAAATGTTGGTTAGCATCTGGCCAGAGCAGTGCAAAGAAAGCAGTATGTATACAAACAAAGTACAATGTATACATTAAAGTTAAGGTGCAAGTGTCTATATGTAGACATTAAAGTGCAAGTGTGATTGGGGGAGGCGGTGGGGAGAGATTGGATGATAGAGGGGGGATGGGGCGCTGATAGGGGCTGTCAACATGGTGCAGAGTTGAGGGTGTTGACCGCTGAGGGGAAGAAACTGTTCCTGAGCCTGCTGGTCCTGGAACGGAGGTTCCTGTAGCGCCTCCCAGAGGGAAGGAGGGCAAACAGTCTGTGGCTGGGGTGTGTGGGGTCCCTGACGATGCTGCGAGGCATCCGCAGGCAGCGCTGGAGGTGGATGGACTCAATGTACCGGTGATGCGTTGGGCAGTTTTAACCACCCTCTGCAGTAGTCTGAAGCAGAGCACCAAACTGTGATGCAGTCAGTAAGGATGCTCTCGATGGTGCAGTTCACCAGGATCTGAGGAGACCAGGCATTAATACCATGTTTCTGTTAAGCTCACAATATTTAATACACTTTTAATTCAACAATACCAAAGCAGGAGTTCCCACATTTTCACATAAAAGCAGTCCTATGTCTTAGACTCTTGAACTAAACAATTACATCTGGATGAATCATACACCACCTGCCCCTCATTGTTTAAACATAAAGTGCCTCTTTATTGACTGCTTGTTAACTTTATCAGGATGTCAATAGTCATTATTGCTTATCTTGTCTTGACTATCCTCTGGGCTGTAAAATCAATTAGGCATAATCCTATTCCATTCTGCAGGTTAAAATGTTCAAACTGTATGATTCACTGTATGTCAACTGTCTTAGAAATGCACTTCTTTCATACAGTTCTGCCTTGTACATTCTATTTGGTTTTCTGAGCACCCCTCAAAATTAAAACTAATTCACTAAATAATGGCATCCTTTCATCTGTTTCTTGGTGGGAGCGCGCAGGTCACGCAATAATCACGAGGCTAATACTGTTGGATACACTTGTAAGCAGGTGCTACACAGAATGGCAATGATCAATACGGATGAGGCGGTGTGAGCGGGTTAATGCCAAATACTCAGTGCAGAGCGCACAGGTTGAAGGTAGACATCATGACCTATAGCTTGCTTTAGCAGCTCACGTGGGATATTTGTGAATTTCCATACTCAAGGGCAGACTTCCCCATGGTCCACACACATGGAGCCATATACTCTGTAAAGCTCTGTGAATGACTCCATCTTTACTTGGCTGATTACATGATCAAATACAAGAGTGACAAAACGCAGGGCACAGAAACACTGAAGTAGTAATAATCCCCTTACTTCGCCCAGCAAATCCAATTTCCACAGCATATTGTGTCTGGATAGGTGTTCATCCTTGACTGAATTTGATGGAAACCCGCAGTAACATGTGGGCAAGCCTGAGATAATGCAAAGTGACATTGCCACGAGTGGCTTTGTTTTCCACATTTCCCTCCTGATGTAATTTAATGAGCCATTGCGGGGTTGGAAATCAATGTGATGAAGAGAAAACAGAGTCTAACAGGTTGTGGTAATTATGTGGATAAATCTGTAAATCAATAACAAACTGTTTTGAGATTACAAACACAAAGTCAAAAGAAATGCATGTCGCCTATTTGAATAATCAACAGCCAGTAGGTGATGAAAAGCTGCTGGTTAGTGAGGAATTGTCCCTGTTGACGCCCTGGCCTAAGCCTTCCACGTCTCTGGATCAGAGTACACTAATTTGATTTCACGGCGTGCCGTTGAAGATGCATTAATCTTTCCCAGACCATCGCATGCCCCTGAGCAGCTGGAGAAAGAGGTAGAGTGAGACACAGAGAGGGAAGTGGGGTCGAAGCGACGTGCCTCCCATGCTAACAGTGTTCTCCTCCCAACAGAAGCGCATCCCTCCATGCAGGCCGTGTAAACAGTGCACACCTTCTCTAAATCACATTCACACCTCTGGAGGCTTTCTCGTCTCTCTGTCCCGCTCCATACCTCCTCCTCTCCCTCCGTCTCACCACTGAGTGTGACCGCTGGTTTTGTTCACTTGTTGATTTTGTCACATACTTTGCTTATTTATTTGTTTACTTTGTGCGTTTACAATTATGTGCGTTATATCTGCAATACTCATCCAACGAATATTTCTCATCCAAACTATTCGTTACTTTATTTGTGGTGCGAAACCTTTTCGCCACGTAATATTCAAGTACTGCTGACTAAAATGAAAAAATTAGAAAACATATAATGACATTCACATGAATCACAAGCACGAAAAAGAAGCCCCGGGTGAATAAACACTTTAATCTGAATAGAAATATTGGAAAAAAGTCACAATTTAAAAATGGCTCCATCTGGTTGGTCAATCTTAAAAAAAAAAAAAAAGGGATTTTTATTATTTGGTACAAACAGTGACTGAAGATAACATTAGTATTCCACATCTCCAGTTCGCATATTCATAGTCTGGACCCTATAGGTTGGCCCCGAGACAACGGTGTGCTGTGATAACTTCTGTCACATAATCAAAGCTAATCCAGAGCTGTGAGGCAACTTCTCATATCTTACTTTGAGCAAAGTGAAAATAAAAAAGATCTATCAATGAGAAAATGTCCCCAAGTCGATTTTGGTCAACAGTAATCAAAGCGGGAGAAGAAGAAGAGAGAGAGGAGATAAAGGGGGACCACCACAGGTTCTTTCTTGCTGTTAACCCCCACCCACCTCCTGTCCCATTGGCCTACCCAACTGTCGTCTCACTCTGGGGTACAGCACAGCTCAGCCAACATCTTTCTTGTCTCTTCCCATTGATCCATTTTAACACACTGTGGTGAACACATCAAACACTGCGTGCCATGCAGGATCCATACCCCCCTTCCCTTCACGGTTTTCAAAAAGAAATGATGAAGGCATGAAAATATGAAAATGCTCTTCACAGGGGTCTGTGAAGGAGGCAATTTCTATCATGCCCATGTCTATTTCCTATGTAGAGGAAAATAAAACATTTCTCTGATGTTCCTCCACATGGAGCAGCAGCGACTCTACTTCTGCCGAAGCTTACAGAGCAGGGAGAACAGATTGAGGAGTATTAAATTACTGAGGAGGCTGACATTTTTTTAAACTCTTTATTTGGTTTACACCCCTGGGGTATGTAATCATAGCCACGGCAAATCCTTGGATTGGCTTATTAGCATATTCATACATCCTGAGTTATTTGTTCACATAAAACTTTGTGGTTGTCCTTGATAATTTTTTTTAAACGGGTTGTTTGATTGCAAAACAGTAATATACTGTATACTATATTGAGAGCGAAGCCAACGCTATGGAGGAAGCAGAAGTAGTGACGTCTTTTTTAAATGCCGTACAAATGGGAAAATTAACAAAGGATGTTTATAAATGAAATGCGACCTTCACGTTACAGATGATGCGTACATATGTTTTGTGTGTGTGTGTGTGTTTTATTATGATTTAGTTAAACTAGTGGTGTCGCTATATACTAGCATTGACGATTACCGTGATATTTAAAAATGAAATAATGAAATAATTTAAATAAAACACGCATGATAATATTCCGTAAATAACCGCGCGCCTCTTAAACAATGCTTTTATATGTTTTTGTTTAACATATTTATTGACAGAGCATACAGTCAAATATACCGTATTTGGTACAATTATGGTTACATACGTTTTCTCACTCTTCCATTGATTAGCATTTTGAATGTATTCATTTGCAAAAAAAGACACAAAACGTACAATGAACTAAGTTTCCTGCTCTGCTAATGTTGTTTGTATGGATGTCAGGCTTGAAGCAAAGGCAAACCCCTTCCATACTCATCCAAGTTGATTAGCTCTTTTAAATAAACATCGGGCCAAAGAGGGATCGTGGTATCACGCGGTGAAGTGGGTTTTCAGACTTTTGATGAGCTGCAATTTTGTGTCATGTGTGTATAACAGTATTGTATTGTGTCCTCACAGGAGAGTAGAAGTTAATTAGGATCATTGTGACGGACGTGGTTCTGTCAAGCTACTCATAAAGATATTGCGCTTGAGTGGAGTAGCGGTCCTTGGGCTGGCTGCAGTGTACACAATACACTTTTTATTCCACTTTGAAGATGTATTTACCGTTTATATGATTGATCAAGTACGACGTTTTCAATTATCATTCAGTCCAGTTTTTAAAACTCTTGGAAATGTGTTCTGATTGTGTTGTTAAACTTAACGCCAACGCCTGCGGTAGATGGAAGGTTTTGAATGATAATATAAAGACCTTTGGTTATCATTTTGATTGGAGTTTTTCTGTTTGCTTTTTTAACTGTAAAAATAAACATACCGCCCCTCAAAGTCACTTTTTCTGAATTGACCCATTGAACCTTTTTTACATTCTTTAACCTATTTAGTACATGTTCCAATGAACAGGCGAGTCTTTAAAGTGACTAAACTCATATTACACGTTTTACATTATTCATGTGAATTTGGCATTGTAAAAACACACACTGCTTTGATATTAGGCGGTAATGTAGATATGATTTGTTGTAAATGGACTTGACATGCACACCATCAGTATCCTCTAAATTACCCCCTGACTTTAGACCCGATCTGTCCCTCTCAGTAATTGAATGTAAAAGACTCAGACGTGCTGAACAGTAACAGTTCCTCCAGGGAGCTGACACCTGAATATGTCACCTGCATTTTCACACCCAGCAGCACACTTACTCAGCTTCACTCAGCTTATTCAATATGGAGGACAGAAGCTGAAAAGGGAAATTAATAAATTAAAGAAAAACTTGTGAAAAATGGAAATTGTGGAAATTGTTACAAAGGAAAACAAATACATAAGCAAATTCATATATTAATGTCCCATTTGATCAATTAGCTACATTTATTTTTTGATATTTGGTATATTCACAGTCATTTATTCATTAATTTGTATTCTTATTTTGGCCGCTTCTTTTCCCTAATATCCCAATACCACAGCAAATACTAGCAATTAGGGTACACATTGAACCACATACATATTGATTAACACAATACACTTTTTTCTTCGTCTTTGGTCTTTTAAGTCTTTCGTTTGCAATGTTAATAAGAAGTATAGTTTTTTTTTTTTGTTGATCAATTGGAACATAAATATGAATCTGATGTTTTACACATAATTAATTTGAGGTTATATACTGTATGATTGCTGACATGCAATAAATTCACTTTTGGTATTCCACCATCTCAACACTGTGGACAGGTGTGATAATGCAGTCTTGAAATATATCTGATATGACACCATTATCTTATAAAATAATCCATATCATTAGCTTGAGTATATGTAACTGCAAAAGTTGCCATTTTTCTTTTCTTTAAGCATGCACCACTTTCCAATGACTTCAAATGCATTTGAATATATTGTTTGAATCAACATATTAAAACAAACATTTTTTATATTTTCAACCTGTTGAGATGTTTGATTACTGTCACTTGGCCTTTGAGATTGTTTTTAACTCTATAGGTTTAATTTGATAACACGTACTGTAGTGACATGAGTAAAAGAGCGTTGCATCTGTATTATTCTCCCTTTTCTTCTGTTATTCCCATAAAAGATTTACGTTATAAATGATATTCAATAGCTCAAAGTTAATGATCCCGTAGGTCCTCATTACTGCTGGAATTTTGTAGAACTCTTGTTTATGGTTTTGCAGAAATTACCAGGCTCAATAGATGTGCCCCAGGATGTTTCATAACATTACAGTATATTTAAATCATTTATTTATTTTTTCCATTAAAAATCTGTGTTGCGGCCACTGTTGGCTATGGTCCCCCCAACAGCTATTCTTGTAGCTTAACAGCCAGACACTGCAGCAATATCTAACTTATATTTCTTTTCTGTGCGCTTCTAGAGGCATGTAGTGGAGGCACAGCAGTGATTGAAATGAAGCCCTTAGCGGTGACACTTCCAGTCTTGAAATTAATGGTAGCCCACATAATTGCGCATGCCATTAAGGAAGTACAGATGCTATCAGGGAGTGCACACATCGTTATTTCACAGTGTAACACCTCATTAATATTTGTTTTGTTTTTTATTTTGTTCACCACATCCCTCCCATTTAGTGAGGAGGAGGGATGGACTGGATGTTGTGCAGGATAGAAAAATGACAGAGAGATGAATCTTCCTGACTCCAGGCAGATGTTTCTTGTTCAGCATTGCAATAAGAGCTTCAACAGCACGCCCACTGGAACAAGTGAAACATTTCTGAAGATCATCAAGTAGATTTAGGCACCTCTGTCGCATGCCGGAAACTTCCTTGAGTATTTAAAGGTCAGATGGCTGAGAGCAAGTTGTGATCTATTCAAAGATGTGGGCAGGAACTGCAGCTTCCCTCTGTAACCTTTCGCTGCTCGGGCCCTTGTTGCGTTTGTTGTGGCCTGCGGTTGTCACAGGCTGTGGAAACATTTTAGACCTGATGTGTTTGACTGGTAAATACTATCATTTCACCAGCTGAGTAACAACCGGCGTGGAAGTTTTTACTTGGCAACAGTGACCGTCCACTCTTCAATGGCTTTGGTTCAGCAAGGGAAAATCCTATTCAGTCTTCTTCATTGACGTTACAGAAAATTGTTATATAAAGAGTTTTAAGCATTGGAACCACGAGATGAATCGTCACCATAATTTATTTGATTTCGACCAACAAAAAAAAAAGGAACTAGACATTAAGGCAAAGGTATATGTAGGTACTATGTACTTAATTGTTTGTGTGTGAGTGAAGGAACTACTCATCTCATAATTCCTTTGGAGTGACAATTGCCACATCTGGAAACTTCTAAAAAACGTATGAACTAACCGTTGTTGGCCTAAAATGAAAACAGATTTAGCAAAAGCATTCTTTATGTCTCACCTCAAATAATTTCCAAAACACATTTTGGTCAACTTTATTAATAATATAAGAGAAAGTAACTTAATAAACCCACTCTTTAGTTTCCTGGAGAATCCTCTACAGCACTCCTTCTCTATCCCAATTTCCTCTTTTCAGCCTAAAAGATTAAAACAAATATTTTTGGAAGTATTGGACTTGAAGTCTAGATTCCTGTCATCTTTGATTCTCTATAATTCTGTAATATATATCTGTGTTAAAGGAAACATACCACATGCGAATATCATTCATGAAGGTATGTTTTTCTACTCCACTCTAAGTTCTGTAAATGGATTTTTAACATTATATATACTCCTTGATGTTGTCATCGACATGGAGGAGAGTTTGTTAATTAAATGCCATTTAGCTGACGCTTTTATCCAAAGCCACTTACAAAAAAGTGCATTCAACCATGAGTACAAACTCAGAAGAACAAGAATCAAGAAAGTAACATTTCTTCAAGAAAGCCAACCTACAAAAATACCATAAGTACGTGCCATTCAAGTGCCACTGAAGTGCTAATGCTTGGTCGTTTAATGCAGGGTTCACTGCATCAGCAGTCCCTATAGGTCACCAAAGAGTCAAGCAGCACATTCAAGGACCTGCAGCGGAGGTAGTTATGTTCATTGCACCTCCTGCGCGCCCGCTGGCACTTGAGACTTATGTGGCAGTTGAAGTAAAAGTGACTGTAAAAGTCAGGGGACGCCTGAACTCAGCAAATTGACCATGGAGCTCTTTATGTCAAGATTATAGCCTCCTTGATAGCACAGTTAACCGTTTCTCAGGAATGAAGAGAAAGGTTGCATACCGTAGTTACTTCATTACTTTATTTATAGTGCATTTCATAAACAAAGTTTAACGTAAGATACTACCAAATTCCTTGGCAAATGATTAGAAATACAGTAAATTAAAAAAATTGACCAATGACAAACAAACTATGAAATATAATATACCACATGTAGACCACATGCTGCAAATAATTGTTTCCCCACTAATGACCAAGCTGCAGAGACAGAGACATAGCATTCACCCTTTAATAACCTCCGTTTGGGCATTCTCAGTGCTTGTGCTGCAATACCACATTGTAACATTACTGTAATATATGGCTTTGTTTACAGTTAGAACCCTTGGTGCCACTACAGTTATCCATCTCCACCATCTTATTACTGTTATTTGGAACGAGGTAACAATTTCAAGGCAATTTCCTTGCATCTAACTAGACCAACTGGGAATATGTTTGTTGAGAATGATATGACTGGGACACATCACCATCACTCCTCTCCGTATTACTGTCATGTTATGGCATTCCAATATAATTACTGCATATGAATAATGCTATGCAATATCTTTCTCTAAATGAAGCAGGCCCTAAATTGGCCCCCGAAGGAAATCTAAGTTGTTCAAATTGAGAAAGTATTTGATGAACTGGTCGAAGTTTTATATTATTTTGACTTTGGAAATTCAGTTTCTTTGTGTATCTGCTCTTTGACAATAACAGTATTGTATTGTATATGATATTGAATATAAACACTGTGACCCACCAACATCTGATTAGAGTGAATAGAGTACTGCAGGAAGGAGTCCTAAAAGGCAGAAGTGAGTTAGCATTCTTGCACTCGCGGTGAACGCTGTGTTTTTTTTAAATGTTTTTTTAATTTAATCCTGAAATAAGGTCTGCAAGTAACAAAAGATTTTAAGTTTTTGTTCTACGATATAAAATACGTCAGTAAATACCCCTCTCGTTAATTTTGTAAAGTGTCTTAAAAAAGGCATTCCCTGTCATGTGGCTAAATAAGAATACTATATGTCATCACGCCAAACACTAGACTCTTTGAGCCAAGTGCTGGTGACGTAAAGTCTACTGTGGTGTTGGTCATTTATAGCCAAACGCTAGCTTTTTGACGATGGAAAAATCCCGTGAGCTTTTTGTCGAGGCAACATGTGCTTGGACATCTTTTTTTATTTCTCTTATTTCTCACCTCGCTTGCATCTCGTATACTTGCTCCATTTCCAGGTCAAGTCAAGGACGGAGGACATAGGCGAACTGAAGGAAAAGAAAGGAAATGCACCAATTGACAAAAGCTGAAAGAAAGCCAAGAGTTTACAAAAGTTGACACCTGACCTCTTCTCGTTTCTCCTAGTTAGTAGCTCAACACAGAAGGTAACTCATTTTCACAATATGTTGTGAAAGTCACAGTATTATCTTAGAGAGAGTGCCTTTATCTATTGTGAGCATAGGCGCAATTTCCCCGAGGATTTGCTAGACTGACCTAATGGTGATTTGGGGATAATCATTGGCATTACAATTCCAGCCCCAACACATTTAAATAGTGTTATTTTAGAACTTGCTACTCCCTGAGGAGATCACACCTGTGTGAGCTCCTCACGCCTCAATCCCCTGTGGGCTGAAGCCTTCTCCAAACACAGCCTGGTGAAATGCAAACAGACTAATGAGGGATTTATCTTTTTCCCTCCTTTTGACTCATACGTCCCAGCTCCACTTCTGCTCCGCATTAGCATAGTTTTTGTCCACTGTGAGATGGTAATCTTTTTGCGTGTCCTTGAATGTAGCACATGGAAACGCAAAGTCTGTAAATTTCTTGTCAACATCACTAAAATCATCCCACCGTTTGGTAATCCAATTAAAATGATTCTTGAGCCCGATTTAAATGAGGGTCCTCGCCTCAGCACTAGCACCAGATCAACGATGTGGGGGGTTGTGAAGCATTTGTTACTCGCTGTGGGTGGTTTGCCACAAAGAGACAGCCAGACCCCATCAGATGACATATTATACTGTGGCTTCATTACCCTCTGGACCAGTAACACTTCCCACAGATAATAAGATAAATTATTTTAGTTTGACACAAATCATTTTTTGCTGGGACCTAGACACACAATTACTGGTGGTAACATGCTCTTCCTGTACTAAACATGATTCCTTTTTGTCTCCATTACCCAAAGAATGATCTGATAGTGCTGTCAAAACTGCCGTTCAAGTTAATATTTCAAGGAAACATCAATTACAATTTATAATGGGAAACCCATATGATCACCCTGAGAGGGGTTGGAGAATTCTCTCCACAATCATCCTAAATATCTTTGTACTCTTTATCCACTTCAATGTCATCTGTTTCTCTTTCCCTCCCTCTTCATTTTTCTCTTTTCAAAGATCCATTCTTTTTAATTGAAGTTGATGAGTATGGGGACTTCATTACCAGCTTGCTCTGAATTATTATGTGGTGTAATTGGCCCTCCAGTCCCATAGGAGGTGCCCTGCTCCAGCTAATCTAACTGGAGGAGGCTTTTCTGGCCCAGGTGGGGGCTTTAACACAGCTGAGGTCTAACTTGAACTTCGTAGCAGTCCCATTTATCTAGATGTTGGAAAGTACAATAGGCTCCTAGTAGGATCATTGGATTCACTGCATTGTAAATTCAAAAGGACTTCCAACAGATGCTGTTTAGAATCGCCCACATGTATAGTCTTAGGCCTACTCGTAAAGCTGGTGTTGATTGAAATCATAATCATGAGTTAATTAACATGTGTTAATGACTTCTAAGATGCTAATTGAGAGCCAGTGTTTACACCACAATAAGCAACGCATTTAAGCAGAAGAGGAGAGTTTATGACCGATGTCTAGCTAGCTAGTGCTGCAAGGCCCATCACTCTTTAAGACGTACATTTAATAAATCATGTCATCCCGTCAGAGTGACTGATAATTATCCCAAAGATCACACGCTCAAACATTTCTAAAGGATTCCCGAACGTTTTCCTCTTCCACTCATTACAGTTACTGCTGTCTCCTCTCTCATTCGAGCAGATTAGCAAATCAGAATGTGATGTGGTCTCGTAAAAAAAAAAGAAAGAAAGTTGATTGCTAATTGAAAAAATTAGAGAGTCAATTAGTGGCTAGAGATCTAATTAAACTGGAATTGAATGGAAATCTTGCTTCAAACTCAATTGCTCTCTACAATACAATATAATCTCCTCGAGGCTCTGCTTTGCCTGCTGAGTGAATGCAGCGCTCCTCTGTGCGTCGCTGAAATGCAATTGGCTTTTCTAGCGTAGCCATCGGACAGACTGATTTGGATTCAATCACCTTCCTTCCCTGGCTGATGAACAGATGAAAAAATATGAAGGAAATTATACAAAGTCATTATATGGGTGGGAGGTCGCTAAACAAAGACAGACCTGTGTATCTGTCCCCTCCTCCTGAGAGACGTTTTCTAATTCAGGCCTGAAGCTTACAGGATGGAGTGCGCAGTGGAATCTGCTATGAGCTGGCATGCTTGAGTGGCGTTTCAAATGTCTTAGTTTAGGACATCACCGTTATTCTAAGGGAGTTGATGGCAAAATGAAGATGTCACTCATGACAAACTAGTCTGTGTGCACAAGCTTGCTGCTCATCAGTTATGTTGTCACTCTCTGAGGGTAGCCGTGTCTGTCTTAGATCTATCGCAGCCCTCTACAACACTGTAGCCCGCGCTCACATCATTGCTTCCCTCTCAGTTGGTCTACCTCATGGAAAGGTGTGTGCAAAATTGGTTAATTATAAAAAGAAAAAAGCCTGCAGCACCTCCAGATTATGTATCGACCAGGTTGTGATGCACGAGAGCCCGGCATCAGTTTGTGGCTTCGCAGTGGAAGGCCTTTGATCAGCAGCTGTGTGAAAAATGTAAACCGTGTTGGCGAACTGTAATCTATAGTTTTCATCCGCTTCATTGTGTATTTTAACGTAATATGTTATTGGATTTTATGGGTACTGCTGACTGCTGCAGTTTTTTTCACTGCCCTAAACATTTTTCCTTCCTCTTGGCAACGACTGTAAATATCCATGAAAGTGATTGATTAAGTGTGGGCTGGAAAACAAGACACTCATCAAACCCAGACATGACACTAACACTGCAAATGTCATTCAGTGAATGAAGATTCGCAATATTGGCTTGATATACATATTGCTTTCAATGATGATTGTATGAAGATACGTTGAATATGAAAGTTTTCATCAAGCCACCCTTTTGTAACTTCTTTATGCACACACCAGGCTTCAAATAAGTAAAATGTAAATATCCACGTCATTATTAGAAGCCCAGAGAAAATGCTCTGAAAGTATGATGACATAAAACCACACAAGGAGCCATGGAGGTGTGATGTAGGTGTGACAGCTTAAGCCAAAAGGCAGTATTTTCCATACTTATGTTATGTTGTTTATGTTTAACTTAGTTTTCATACCTAATTCAAACTCAACAATTAACATTTTCCCAAACCTCACAAAGTGATTTTGTCGCCTAAATTTTTTGAACGTTTTTTTGTTTGAATTTACAACATTTACAACGTGTTTACTGCCACCACATTAAAGCGTCAACATATAACGCACTGGGCTACCCAGCTGTTAACAAAGCAGTGCCAAGAGACGTGACCAAGCATTAGTCTGTGACGAGGTGTGTTTAAAATATATATATTTATATCACAGGATGATTTCAGACACCACCATCCAATCCCCAAATGGAGCACACGTCTCCTTTTTGTGCTTTATTATGTAAAAAGCCCTCTGAAACAAACTGAATAGTCATTTGTGGAGTTTTGGCTCCACTAAGCCATTTATCCTCTCCCATTATCTGAGGCATCGTCTCCCACTGACGGGGAAGGCAAGGACAAACGTTCACCTTCGCTTCTCCGCTTGATCTAGTTTTTCTCTTCGGTTGACAGGGTTTGCTGAAGCAGGACAGACTGGATTTTCTCTGCAGCATTTCTTTTATAATCCCACTTTGAAACATCCGGGGTGATGAATCAGACTCCCCTTTGAAAACATTACTGCAGGTTCTTGCTTTAATAATGTATTTTGAAAAAAAAAATATTTTAGTGACTTTTTGGCTGCACATTCATCCTAAAGCTTGCTCAACCTTTGCTTCAATAATCTAGATATTATTGTCGGATACATAAAAACATAGTTTCCCTTTTAAAATTCGGTTATACATTTCAAGGTCTTGTAACTGACTGTTTACAGACACTTGTGATTATGCTACTGTACTAACAATACAAATGAAACCTGCACCACGTATCGAGGTTGTGATGTTGCGCATCCGCAAACGTCTCAATTGTCGGACGTGCGAATAATTCAAAGACGTCATTGAAAAACGGAGCCCGTCTAATGCCTTGTGGCTGTGACTTTTTTGCCGCGTCAGCACCATTAATATCTATATCTATTTTTTTTTACTAGCCTCAAAAACCTATACAAATGTCAAAGTACATGCACGCTGCCCTATTATTTTCTTTGGCCCTTTATTTTCCCTTGTGCATGCATACTATTAATATATATTGTTGTATATTGTGTCTAGTCCAGCGTCTGTGATTTTAATGCTATTTTATCTTCCTCCTTACAGGAACGGAGTCCGAAATGTACTTCTAAAGATATATTATTTATTTTTTCTACTTGGCACTCTAGAACCTCTTAAATAGATTGATATGTGGCTTTTATAGAAATAAATAGCAAGGGCTTTCTGTAATAATCCTTTAAGAAGCTATTAGGGAGTCAACAGTAATACATTATGAACAATACTGTAATGAGCTTGTAATAGAAAAGCACTGGCCACAGACACTTAATTTAAAGCATTGACTCTGATTCATTTTATAATTATGTATCAGGATGGGGCAATGTATGACAAATGAATTGGAGGAGCCAACATTTTATCATTATACTTGAAGCTGAAATTACTTCTTCTGCCTTTTCACGGCACAGCCAACTCTAAGTCCAGAAAGGAACTCCCCTGCCAGTGGAAGTTTGACCTTATCCACAGCCTGGTATACTGTGAGTGATAGAGAGAGACATAGAGAGACATAGAGAGAGACACATAGAGAGAGAGAAAGAGAGAGAGAGAGAGAGAGAGAGAGAGAGAGAGAGAGAGAGAGAGAGAGCGAGAGAGAGAGAACAAACATGTCTCCAAGGGTGTGACTGTGACCTCCGTAACCTTGGCGAGGGGCAGAAGGTCGCAGGGGCGACCTATGGCCTTCTGACACACCGGCACCTCCAGCAAAGTGCCAGCACCTAATTATTCAAATCATTTATGGAGCAAAGGACAGAGAAGAGACGGGCGACTGAGATAAACAGTAGGGTCACAGTCTTACTGCACTCTCGGGTGGCTCATCTCCCCTCATCTGTGTGTCCTGTGGGGTGACCAGCCTGCCTCCGCTCTCCCTGCTGCTTTGTCCCTGCAGCTGTAGGTGACAGGGCCTGGAGAGAGGGGCAGGGGGGAAAGTCACTCCCATCTGGTGCAGTCGGATCAGCGTGGTCTGAGATGAGGGTGCGAGCGGTCATGTGTCCCTCTGCATCAGACAAGACCGCTAACTGGGGAGATGAAGCTTTGATTACAAAAGATGTTGCCCAACCGGTTAGACTGGGTTGGACTGGAGCAGGGGTTCAGTGATGTACCCCCCTGCCTCGTCCCCTTAACCAACGCAAAGCATTTTTGGTTAAACAAAAGATGTAATACACAGCACTGTAGCATCCGTGTCTGATTTAATATATAAATTATTATATATATATGTGTACAATATATAACATTCAGTGTATGAACAGACACTTGTATTGAATATTTATTAAATAACAATTTTTAAAGGATTATTTAATGGATGCTAATTTTAAATATATTTTTTTACAAATCTCACATACCTTGTGCCTGGAGTGCCTTCACGTACCCCCATTTGAGAACCACTGGATTTGAGGTCAGCTGGAAAGGCTGATGTTTACTTGTTACTTAGAAATAAATATATATATATATATATATATATATGTATATAACTTACCTGTCACTATACAAACTCCCCACACAAATAATGACAAATAATGACTCTTTAAGGTTAGGGCTACATATGTTTTTTTTATTTTTTATATTTGATCTTGAAATCCACAGTGTCAATGCTTTCTCTACAAGTCAACGTGAATATGTGACATCTCCAAGTAGGGCAGATTTCACACAATTTAAAGTATTATATATCAATGTTCTGGCATTCATGTGATCATTGGGCCTTTACCAGACCAGCGGAGATGCTAAATTACAGATTCTTGTTAAACCAGTCACAAGCAGAGCGCTTCTAGCCAATATTTCTGATAACCATTACTGGCTGTGATGCGGTGGTCATTTTGCATCAACCGTTCATCCATCTGAATGCATTGTCTTTTGTCCTCCAAGGTTTTCACCCACACAGTAATAATTCTGCAAGCCCTGCATTGTGCCAGGAACATTTTGCCTCCCACTTTCTGAGATAATGGATGGGATGTTTGTTTTCTGTAAAAGTACAACAATCCTTTTTGGTTTGTCTTTTTAAACCACTTCAGATGGAAGAGCAAAGAAGAAAATGTGTTTCTAATTACAGAATATCAACGTGAGCATCTCAAACTGCTAAATAACTGACATTGTTTGACCCCCCCTCTCTTGTAGTCATCAATCACCTTTCTGTGGTCGAGACATTTTTCATATTGAATCATTTCTTCTTCATTTCAGTGACAGTACATACCTTAGGGGACACCGCATTAACAGCACAAGTTACTTTTTCCTATTTCTTGGTTTCAGCAGGTCCCTTAAATCTGCTACTGACAATGCAAAAATGTATAAACTTTCATTTACGGATCTCCAAAGGCAGGACATCGAAATAGGACATGTGGGGTAGGACGCTCAGCCTTATATGGTATTATTGGGGCGTTCATAATCATTTACGCAAAGGTCGCATTTATTTTGTTTTAGTTATCTAAAATGAAAGTCTTAGGGTCTGACGTGTCACACTCACACACTTTATGAAAAGAATTTGAAAAAGTCAATATATTCTTTCGGGAGGTCCTTTGTCCAGCTGGAAATGACATTCTCTCCCAAGCTTATTCATGAAGACAGAGAAAGTTAAAATATCCAGAATTTATTAAATATTATCACGTTGTGGCAGCAGACACACAGTTTTAAAACTAACTGGATTAGTGTGGCTATCATAATTATCGCTGGGATTTGTAATTATGAAATGACAGCTCTCTGAGGATTAATTTGGGGGATGAAAAGTCAGAGCACAATGAGAGCAATATCTTCTCAGAAGCAAAAATGAGAGATACTGATATATATTTTTTTCACATTTGCCCTTCTCTCTTGGTTCACTTTACCTCCATGTCTAATCCCCTTTCCTTTGGTGATGAGCCAGTCAGTAATTGCTTGATGAGCAGTCAGTCAGGGAGCATGAGTACACTTCCACCTTGTTTTCAGAGGGATCCTAGTGTGAAGGGCACAGACAGAATCTATAAGGTGACTTAAATTACTAATTATGCCCTGTGCTTGTTAGCTGGAGGGTCAGTGGACCATGCCAGCTGTCCTGCCCTGTGCCCCCCTCACCCTGTTAATCACAATGTCACAGAGACTGATTACTTGGCAGCAACTTCCAATTTTCTTTTGAAAGGAAAAGAATGTCCAATTTAAGGATACATGTATTAATAATAGGACATAGGACATAATAAACATAATATATTTGCACTATAAATATGCTCCATACAAAAAAACAAACATCATGAGGTTCACTCATTCATGCCATTTTTGTCTGAGCAAAGCCAGCATCTATCCATCCATTAACTTAAAACACTTGTTCAGGGTGGCGGGAAGCATCTATCCAATAATATGCTATATTCTCCATACCGAAATTTCTTCCTGAATCTCCGTATCCGAGAATTTATGAAAGTAACTTAGTACTCTGTGACAATTGTTTCTCAGTGTCATTTCAAATAGATGTCTGACTTCTCTGCATGGCCATTCCAGTAAATCAAAGTGAATAACAGTGATGAAAGTGAACAAATGAAATCAAATAAAACAGGGTCACACATCTCTGGAAGGGCAAAAAATGAGCACTGAAATGGAAGTAATTTTTTTTCCCTTGTGTCTCAACAAAAATGGGGAGAAAAAGCCATCAGCTCTGGTCAAAAAGCAAGTTGTCATTTTGCCTAAAGCACAGCTAACCGCATCAACAAAAATATAGGTCTGTGTAGAACTTTATATGACAGTGGAGGGCCACTCATTTTAATTCAAAAGGACAGTTCTTTTGTGAAAAAGCGCTGAGCGTTCCAAAACCCAGGCGAGGTAAAAGCGCTTTGAATAAACTGAATCTTATTCAATTTGATTAGCTTTTCTGTTCTGCAGCAGCAGAGGTATTTCAGAAGCTAGGGAACCAGGTATTCCTCGAATTGGTCTGCTGTAGATGGGAGAATATATTTCTACAATATTTGCATATACACATTTGAATCCACTGCTAATTATATCAAAGATTGCTCCGGTAGAGTTTCATTAAATTGAATTGTGTTAAATTAGAGAAGAGGAAAAAATATCTTAGCATTAAAAACTTCACCATCTGGTGCTTAATAGTTCCCTAAAATTTGTATTCAAATGAAACCACCACTGATACCAAATAATGATATAAATGCTATAGCATTAAAACACATTTATATTTATGAATTCATACTTACATTCTTTTCTCTGCAGAAAACGCTAATAGTTTAAAACGTAAGGAAAATACCAAACTAAAAGAAATAGGCGTTCCACTAGTGTAAATAACAGAGTTGTGAAGAAGCAGCATTTTAAAATGGAACAAATCATAGAAATGTAATCCAGGAAAGCCACTGAGGGAATGACTTTTCCAAACAGAGCTGTTCTCTCGCAGCATGCTGATGACATTGCTCGTCCGAGTGTGGATTATTTTCTGTTTTAGATATTATGAAATCTTTCCACCATAATTAGTAAGTTGTTTTAAAATTCAGATGGAATACAGCCAGTGTTTATGTAAACTGTCTGTCTGGACAATGTGTATGTAAGCTTATTCCCATGTGAATTTATTCAACACTTCTGACAGTTTTGAACAGCTGCCCCAGAACCACATCTGGTCCAAGTGGACAAACAAATCCCCAGTCAACTCAAAAATGTATAATGACTGAAACATTATTATCATTCCAGCTGAAAAATAAACAGTAAAAAGTCAAACCAGTCGCCAGAAATGTTGGCATATACATTTCTGCCAACCACAGAATATGTTGAATATATGAATTGCATTTGTCCGAGCAAGTGACGAACAACAAGCAAGGCGAGGAGCAAGTGACGTAGTATATTGAGAGAACATTATTGAAGGTTGTGTGCTATAATAACACAAATAAAAAGCAGCAATGGCGAGAAACAAGAAAGTCAGCAAAGGGTGGTTGTTATCTTGTTTTGTTACATTATGATGTTCTTTTAACACAATATTTATAGAACATATATTTTGTTCAGAAACGTTGATATTCCACGCACCCTGTGGTTTGCAGAAACGTAAAATGCCAACCTTCTTTCCTGGCTTCTCACCTGACATTTTTAAAAGTGATTATGAAAATATTTTTCTTTATAAGAACACACATGTTCCTCACTTACATTTTCTCCTCCGTGTTTGACTGAAAGAAGAAACCCCTCCCCAGATGCTGCGCTGGAGAGCACAGCGATGTACAGTTTGACTGCCCTGGCAAGCAGCTTTCTCTGGTGGGGGGGTATGAAACATGCTGGAGCCCACCAAGAGTCAATGGCCACCATGTTAAGCATGGGGAATGTGGCCTCTTCTCTAATGATGTGAATGCTTGCTGACAGCATCCCTGCAGACAGCTTTTATGATGAATCACACTGACCGGGTAAACAGTGAGTATTACCCGTCTCACTGTTGACGTACAATTACACGTATGTGAGTACCTGCGGACATGTGCAGACTAATGTAGTAACAGACCATATTTGTCTTCATACTGCTGCCAGGAGAAAGTAATACCACAATATTGTTTGCTGTATTTTTGTGGGAACATTTGGAGCAGACTCACACATTTTTACTCTTCCTTCACGTATCAGTAAACAGAGGGAAAACTAGTATGTTATAATGTGATTATTTCCTCTTCTTATCCCACCCGCCTACACTCTACATTCCCATTATTTCCCACACAGTTTCCACTTGATTTCTGAGGTTTCTTTTGTTTTGCCTGTCTAGTGACTGACATGCAGCCCTGACAGGTTGTTCGTGAGTCATCTTTGAGAGAAACTGGAGCAATGGCAGTGGCTGAAGGCTCAAACCCTCAGCATTAACAGACTCTGCGTTTCTCTCTCCTCCTCCTTCCCCCCAGTGCCCTAACCCCCTATTCCCCTTCCACCCCTACAGGCCTGGCACATGTGTGACATATAATTGATTCATTAATAATGTGAACAGATGTTTCTGGTCCAGTCTGGCACCTTGCCAGCTTGCCAGCATACTATTTTACTGCCACAGACTGCCAGACTGCATCCCATTAAATGCGCATTGACACAGAATGGAAGAAGGTGATGCATCTTTGGTCCTTAAGGGAAAACACCCCAGGTGAATACGGTACAAAATGTCACTAATAAATATGGCCATGAAAATTCTCCAGTTGATTACTTACAAGTTTAAAAAATGTATATGTTTGAATAAGGAAATAAGGTATTAACTTATATATGTGTTAATTTGCATATATTTCCAGAACAGAAATCTGAACATTGGATAAAGCCAGGTTTAAGATGATTGTTTCATTATGTCGACATATGAGAGTTAAACGATTTTAGGCAGGGACAGATATCTCTTTTTATTACTCTGTAAATGTGAAAAATACTGTCAGCAGCCATATACAGTCTTTTCAAAAATAAACCTGTCCAAACTACTTCTTTAGGTTTAAGAATAGATTGTGAAATACATAGTTAGGTTAAGGTAACAAAACCACTTTGTTAGGTTTAGGAATAAATTGTTGTTTGGGTTAAAATAATCACGGAAGTGCTGTTACTGAAGTACGCAAGTTACATGACGTTAAGTTAAAAAAACCTTGGGCAACTCGGACGGAGAGAAAGTCCAGAATCCAATGATGTATAGTAAAAAGTATCTAATAAACAAATGACTCCTACAACAAAATAGTCCCTCCTGCGTAACAGCTGTTTTTACGATCTCTTCCCATGTAGCCTCTATTTTAACTCTTGCCCTCTGTGATCAATACATTCCATTCATACCTGAATAATCTTACAGTTACAATAAACAGTGACTTTCTTCTATGTTTTCCTAATACATTCTTCCTAATATCCTTCCTAATATCCCTTATTAATGATCATATCCTTCTTATGTATTATAATTTAAACATAGACATTCTTTATATACATGTAAGTAAATATAAAAAAACTATTACAACTCTACAGTGACAGAACTTCAACTTTGACTTCTCGTTCTGGTCTCCTTGCTGAAAGATCACTTTTTGGTGGAAGATTTCCAAATTTACAAGTGCGTATTAGTGTCTGTAGCATCCTCCATCAAGATATGTAGATGTATTTGATCATTTATGATCAATAAAAAGTGATTTGTCTTGGCACGGCTTGAAATTGTCCATTTCACAGTGAATATGAGCATAGCGACGCAAGGTTTTGAACCTGATCGTCCTCTCTGATCTGGATTCAATACAAAGTACTAACTGTTGACATTTCTTAATTTGATGCACAGGCTCTAATGATTCTCAACATTTGTATTGTCGACAGACTCGGGTGTGGTGTGCCCGTTTCGTAAAAGAGCCATTAGTATGAAAGGGCAACCGCACTAACATTACAGGCCAAGTTGCACAGCATCAATAATAGGTCTCAAGCATGATATCTCTGATATCAGGGTATGTGAGCGAATTTGTGTTTGTGTGGGCATTTCTGTTTGTGTGGAGTGACCATCATCATTATCACCTCATGCTGGCCTGTCACACCTGGTCAGACTCCAGTCCTGCTGTTGTTGGTAGGATATCCGATCACTATTAATCAGGGCGAGAAAAGGTTGAGAGAATACACAGTTGTGGGATGTGCAGCGGGAGGTAAAACAAAATGTCATCTCCATCCATGGCAGCAACACAGTACACTCACATGTTATCGTCAGGCAATTGTACACGCAGAGAATATCATTTCCACTCCACTCTGAGAAAGGAAAATAAGTATTATAGCCAAGATGTGGGGTCTTTTGTTCTAATGGGATGGAAAGGAAAGGCTTTAGAGCTCATGGTGACAATCTAATTAATCAGTCTCTGTGGCAGTTTTCCCACAGCTATCCATTAGGGTTTCATTCAACAAGTCAGTGGAGCTTCAATCTCACTGTCATTGTTGGAAATAGCTCCATAATAATAACATGATTGTGGATTGATCACTGGAAGGCTCTGAAAGGAAATGCGTGTGGTGAGGAATAATGATACCCTGCATATGTCTGTGTGGATAGCCCTGAACAAAAGGATTTAATACAAATTCAGGATTCATAACCAATTTGAAATGTTTTCAAATCAATTATGTGTTCCCATCAACTTGAAACAGCTTGACAGCAGCCACAAAGCATTTTCACAGGGCGTTTCGTGTACTGTGCCTATGAAGCACCAGGAGAAGGTACATTTTTGTTTGAGGGGAGAACCACTGCTAAGAGCTATCTGGGCCTTCAACATAAAGTCTGAGATCCCTGTGGCCAGCATAGCACTCAAGATGGGAACAATCTGCTATAGATTAAGGACAACAATCTGTTAACATCTGCTTCCCTGCAAGGTCTCACCATGGTGTGTGGGTATGGGGCCGAAGACCTGCAAGTAGTAAGGCATGTAAATATATGGGATTGTAAAACGTTTTTAATGACGGCTTATTTCTTCTACTGCGTAGTTCAACACGGCTGTTTTTTACATACCTTGCTTAAATGCACTAAGTACAGGGGATTGGTTAACCCTAAAATAATGCATAATATATGTGTTTGGACTTTCCTCACTCATCTCTTCGGCAGATGGATTGTACAAGAGTGTTACTGGTAATCAATTTACACACAGAATTTGGTTAATCCAATATTCTTTAAAGAGATCAATGAAACCAAAATATGGTGGGGAATACTCCCCTAGTTAAGTGAATACATATCCTATGAAGTATTGATGAAGGCAGCCTCAGGCCAGACTCCATACCCCAATCAATTTCCTGATTAGGGCTAGATTATGTTCTGCATCTGTTTGCCCCTGCTCACTCTTTTAGCCTCTGTCATGGCTGGTAGTGTTTGGTGGTACAAGTATGTTGTTAAAGCAATTATGTAACATGCTAAAGTAATTTTACACTTTACATCTTTAGTTGACTGCCTTCCGATCAATGATCTGATGTGTTGAATGGGCTCATAGGGTTTGAACCCCTGCATACCGTCTTGAGTGATCCATGTGTTTATAGACTCGTTTGAGATCAGCCAGGCCGGCGCACAATCGTTCATCGATAGTGGCACACTGCATGCCAGTTAGATATGCAAGCAAACGTAGGGAATGGTTACCTCAACTGGTCGAGGCGGCCACAGTTTTTAGAGACCCAAGGCGACAGCCCTCCACTTCATGCATGCAGGTAAAAGCACCGGGACATGAATGTAGAGTCCAACATTTTTGCAGATGGCCGAAAACAAACACAGGGTTTTGTTTTTGGGGGATGATGAGCTGGAGGACAAATAGGGTTGTGGACCAATGGAGCATTTTCCAAAGTAATGGGGTTTGGAATCGTGAACAAAACAATGGCATTGCACCTGCATTTGACCTTACTGTTATTGCTATTCAGCAATGTCTAAGTAGAATCAAGTTTTATGGACCAATTAGATGTAATTAGATAACATATTGGTATACTTTGTACTGTATCAAAAAGGAACATCTGCTCCTAAACACAACAAAAAATAGTTTTTTTTCCTTCAAACAAATTCGAGATTTTCATCAAGACTCCGTCTCCTTCAAATGTCCTCTTCCTCAGATCCTCCTGTGCTCAGTCTGGCTGAATGCTTGTGTCAGGAAAAGTTTGTGGCTTATTTTTGTAGCAGCTGGTGATTTGACCAAAAGCCACCCCTCAGGCTTAACACTGCAGGCCTCATTAATGCAAATCTAGCTTTAACAGACTGATGGGAAATTGGTTCCCTCCACTCCATAGCGAGGCTGTTGAAGAGGCAGGAACAAGGTGAGAACACAGGGAGGTTAAGTAGCCTGGGCACAGGCTTTTAAAGCAACGTTTTAAATCAACTGGTGTGTGTGCACTTGGAAACCAAAATATGTCAAAGCCTGAAATTAGAAACATGGCTTAAAAGTACATTTTAAAGCATGTTACTGTATGTGTATTTGTGCCAAAATCTGAAAATAAAGTAATTGTTGCAGAATCAGAGAGTAAACCAAATGCTTAATGTGTCACTGCTGACAAGATGCCCATGCTGATGTATTGGGTGGAAGGAATAATCTTTTTAACAAAGGCAAGGTTGTCCAATACTATGTTACTAAAATTAGAAAAGGTTATTCATCGTGGTTGTTTTTCTTGGTTCTTGTCACTTCAAGGTTCTTGAATGTTGTGCTGTCATGCTGTAAAGATTACCAATTAAATTGGCATGGCCCAAGAGTTTTGCCTTCAGTTTGAATATTTTATAATGAGGCCAATTTGATGCACACAAACTGCCTCTAGTTGTATTTTTTTCTAAGCAACGACAGTAGAACATAAATCAATTTAGAGGATCCAGGGTAAGAAATATTTAGAACACAGCAAAACTGTTTAGTTTCTGTGAGCCACTGTTTCAAAGGTTTAATAGCTTGACGTTTTATCTGATTTTAAACAACACAAATATTGCACCATGCAATATCTTGTTTTCAAACCATTTAAACATATCTGAATTATATCTTAATAGTTGGTTTTATTGGTTATACCCACCTTCAATAATTATTGCCATGTGATTGGCTGAAACCTGATGAAGCTAGACAGAATTATATTGGCAGAAAATTAGATTGAGGACATGTTGTTCACGGTTACATATTACACTGGATACACTGGATAAACACAGCAGAAATTGACCTCACACTTAATATGGTAAGCTCACACTTTCAATGCATTATATTATCATGAATACATACTGCATAAAAAACTTAATATTACCAAAACATTTTTTGTTTGTCAAATTAAGAGAAGATTGAAGCAACCCCACAATAAATTGATAATTTTGCAAAATACTTTTTTATTTGCTCAGAAAATGTTTGCTTTTTTTATTTAATTCAATTTAAATGTATTTTTGTCTCACTTTTATGTTTTTTTAAATCTCATTTACAAGGGGGGTGGCAAGAACATGTCCACATAAAACAAACTGTAAAAAATAATTAACATTCATTGACAGAAAAAATACATTCAGAGCTCATGTATGCTTCTAGAATAGTCTAGTTTAAAATGTCTGCGTAGCTCTTACCAAAATAAAGGTCCATAAACTTTTTAATTACTTTCACCAAAAACGGTGAATGTTCTATGAATGACGAACATAATGTGTCCTTATGATCGGAGGTTGCAGCTGTAGTTTTTCTTGTCAGGAGAGAAGATAAGGAGGCAGTTCATTTAATATGGCCGTATTGAGAAGTCAACCCAACTTTTTCATACAACTGCAATGATGTGTGTGAAACCTGGACCCAGCATGATCTACTGAATCTAACATTTTCAACAAAAATGAACTTGTAATTGTAATTCTACATTGCAAAATGTAGAATTAATTTCTGTCATCTCATCTGACAGCATTGGTCTCCAGAATATAAACCTAAACTTCATGCAAAATATTATTTTGTAAAACACTCAATATGATCAAAGAAAGAGTGTCCTCTTGAGGAAAACCAAGTATGTATAAGTTTAAGCTTCTTTTGAAATTTTTAAAGAGAAAAGAATATTTGTGGAACTCCAATTTCTGTGGCTGTGTCCATTGTTTTAGTAGCCTTTAAAGTGCAAGGTTTTCAATGGTTGGTTTTGAAGTAATCCAAAAATTATTCAAATTAGATTGCATTTTGTTTGTGAACCTATGGATTATGTTCCTAAATTTGCCTTGTAATTTGTGTTCAAAACTAATTACATTTCAAAGTAATCTGACCTAACCCTGCTCATCACTCATCCCCTACAAATGTGCCATAGTGTTACTTCAGGCACTGCAGTGAACTGCATGCATGTGTGCACACATTGTGCTTTTAACACATGGATAAACGAGTTCCTTTGGCGTGCTGGGACAGTGATATAAAGCAAAGACGAGCAGTTACATGATTGTTTTAGCCTGCAGGAGGCGGCCGCTTGGCCAGCCCGTGTCCATCGGTCCCTGCCGCTCTGTAATGAGGAGACACAGCAGCACTGCAGGTTAACATTCTGCCCATCTCCTGGAGACGCCATGTCAATACGGATTAGGGGACTGAAGTAGCCCTGGAGGGGCAAAAACCCCTCTCCCATCTTCAATTACAATAAGCAAACAGCTCGTGGAAATGAAAGGGAGAGAGGGAGGAGATGCACTTCAACAGCATCGGGTCCAACCCACCGAAGACAAAGTAAACATTATTAGCTTAATAACATTTTCAATTAGCTGTAACCCACATAACCGCAAGCTAATGGAACACCAAGCCCAAAATTAATTAGATTGAATAATTTGTAATTATAACATGGTTTAAAGGCCTTCACAAGTCCCAACTTGAATGATGGTTCAAAGAATTTGGCCTGATTCTCTGCAGTCATGGATACTTTGTGTGATGATATTTCTCAGACTCTCTCTGTACCATACAGGACATTGCAAGTCAACATTCTTAGATAATAGTCCCATTACCAGTTCTTCTTCTACTTCTACCAATATGTTATGGACTATTACCACTGCCATATTGAAGATAGTGCCCCTGTGACACGGAACATTACAGTACAGATACACTTGTCGGAACAATAACTGTCTGGCCTCTAGTGTTCTAAATGATAAAAGGAGATGGAAACAGTTTTATGATCTAAGTAGAGTCCAGGTGCTGCATCAGTGGCGTCACTTACCATCTGCTGTCACTAGCCTCCTCTGCTAGTTTTTTTTATTCTCTTCAGTTCAATTAATGCTAATTTAGAATTTTCATTTTCAAAAATGTTTAATGTAGGAAAAATTAATGCTTTTGATTATCAAGGCAAAAATGTTTCATGATTCTTTGATTGATGATTTTATTCTCCCCATGAATAATCTTCCCACTGCTTATCTCCCTCAGAATCAATCGTTCCATCCCTCAGCCTTTGAGTCATTATCATTCCAGTGTCTTATGTGTTGGGTTGTCTGGCTGCTCTCAATAAGATGGAGGGATTCCATGAAGCATGTGGGTGAACTGGTTTGGCCTCTGTGCCATAATGATGTAAAACAAGCACTCAAGGAAAAATGTCACACTCAGAGCTGTATATTTATATACTGAATATACATCACACAAAACAACTGTTGTGCACTCTCTGACTTCTCCCTTTTTAATTAAATTATATTCCCTTGCAAACACTTGAAATTCATACTTACATATGTACTATGAATACATGGCTACATAGGTACCTTTGACTTCCAGGAAGTAGCGAGAACTTCGATCAAGCGAAAAAAGGTAAAGAATAACGTTTTATCTTTCTGTATTGTCCTTTCCATAATGCTGTCAGACACTTAGAATAACGATTTCAGGCCGTCAGTGGCAACAACACGCACTGCTGTGGACATACATTGACAGTGAGGCGTTGCCATGAGCGATTACATCGCAGACCATTTAGCGGCTGCAGGTTTCTCACTCAATACTTGACCAATCGGGGCGGTAGATTGATGCATTTAAATGCATTTAAGTGTCAAATGCATGGCCCTGCTGAATGAATTGTCACATATAATGGATACTAGAGATAAATAATCTTAGGGGCCCCGGAAGATCATTTTGCAAAGTTGGAAGCAGCTTTGATCATTTCCTTTTGTGTATTACGGGCAAGGAGGATGTCAACACGATGTCTGGACTGTAGCCCGAGATAAGCGTTTAGCAAGGACTCCAGAAGAGCCATCCAGATCCTCTCAGCTGCCCAGGTTGAGGGCTGTCATAGCTGACTGGAGATGTGCAAGCTGGATAAAACAACAATAAGACGTTGTGGAAGTGAGACAAATGAGACAATTTACTACTTCATGCTGTTACAATTGAAAGTATACTTCCAGCAGTTTGGCATTAAGAGACCCTTAAAAAAGTACAATTCCCAAACTTTGTTCGACTTAATCTTGTGTTCACAGCTTTTGACGATACCTGTATTTTTAGAACAATAAAGACACACTCTTATTAAGATCATTGTTTGACTGAGCTGTCTTTGTGTGCTCAGCATGGGGGGAGAGGTTTGGAGTCTCATGTCTTCAGGGACTTGCTTTAAATGTTTTTTTACTGGAGAGTCATTAATATTTCAGAGTGTAATATGCACCGAGCCTTGGGACTGTGTTGGCAGCACGATTACAGCACATACACCCATTAAAACTGATTAGTGTTCATGTGAGGGGTTAGCCCATGTCCACAAAATGCTTTGATAATCATTTTGTTCTAAGTATTAAATGTTGGGGCCTTTTGAGTCAAGTGAACAAACAGCCTTTGCCTCATCTGTGAAAGTGAAAAACCCATCCCCCGAGTACTGAACAACTTGCATCGAAGATGGACAAATGATTTCACAACCTCTTTATTATGCATGCCATAACAGTTGGGGAAGTGAAGTGACTGCGTTTAAATCGTCTGAGCACCGTGAAATGATATTACTGATACACAACAAGCCAGTTTTTCTGGTTCACAAATGTTGTGTTCAAGCATGTTGCATGCTTTGTTCCTCCCCATCAATCTTTAAATGTGTATAATCAGGCAGAAATGTTGGGGAGCCAGCATACCGATAACTCCGTTTTTTGACTCGAGTTAATATTTTCCATTTGCAAATGTGAAGGAAGGAAAAAAAGGAGTAAAACAGTGGTTACGAAGATTACAATATTTTAGTATATGCGTATATTTTGGCCAATCTGATAATTTGTTATGGTGTTGCTGGATGCATTTAGTTCAGAAGACAATTTCAATGAAATGCATATAATATAACAATGACAATATAAAAGCATAAAGTGGCAGCAGTAAACATGATTCTATCCAGAGTGTGTGCAGGTGCTTCTGTAATTCTGGTGAGTTGCTGGGCCATGCACGGTATGTGCATGTGTTGCTTCCCGCGGCTGCATGGAGGCCGTGCTGTACTGCAAGCTGCAGGGAGGAATCCTGAGAGCTGGACACCATGTGGGAAAGATATGTCCATAACTGGCAGCAATCCCTCCGGTGCTGGAACAGGCCACATCAGCGTGTGGGCTGTGGGTCCTTGTTAACATTATTGGCAGGTGGTGCGTGAAGGCGGCTGTCCTTGTTAGGACCCTGAAGGCAACTTCACAAACCGAACTGAAAGCCTAGAGACTCTGTCAACTTATTTTCAACCCTAAACAGGAGTGCCAACATGGATCAGGGGAGGAGATATTTCTAATGCAGCTGATATAATGAAAACAAAAATATAAAATACACTATGGGCTGAAGCTTTTCAACAGTGATGTATAGAAACTGGTATTTAAATGTTATGATTGATATAGTGGTATATCTTGTCAGGAATAGCAGGTCTGGAGGGAGAGCTGTTTGAGAAGGAGCAGGAAGTGGGAGGAGCCTGGCTTGATCAGATACCATATACATGGGATTGAGTTCAGGTGTGAGCCCTCAATGTCACTCGCAGCAGCACCCTTGGCTCTCTATTGGCAACAATATGTGATTGTCTTTGCTCTTAATACATTCAGGTTTGCAATACCTTGATGCTTCAGTTATTTATGAGTGTGATGTACATTGTGTTAGTTCCAGACAACTCGCAATTTTTTTTTAAAAACCTCCACCAAGAAAAAGTACATCGGAATGCCACTTAAAATCAGTTCCTCAAAATGGTAAACAATCAACTAAAAGGCAACGTTAAGTATATTTGCCTGTAATAAATGTAAATAATATATACTATCATGTAGTAAAACTTGTGCTTGTAATTTAAAATTATGTAAAAATATGTCGCCATATTATTAGGTAGCTATCTGAAAATGATGTTCTGCGCACAAAGGTTATTTGGGGAAAGATGGCTGTACTGCTGAGAGTTCAATAGTGAACAATTGCCAAAGAAATGCTTAGAGGTCGGAGGTTGGAAATTTGAAACAGGAAATTCTGACCTCAGTGTCGTCTGGGTCACAGCATAAAACAAATTAAAAGGCCGACGCGGCCGGCCGGCCCAGCCCTGTAATCAAGGCACACAGAAGCCGAGGACAACACACACAGAAGGAGAACGACTTCATTCTCTGCTCAGGTACACATTACTCCAGTATATCTTTACATTACAAATGGTTGTTTTCCACACATCACAGTTTATTAACCTCACTCAACTGACAAAAACAACCGCACTGGTTAATATAATTAAGGGTTTTAAATCCCAGGCTTGAATTCCTCATAAACAATGGTGGTGGTAAAAAGGCTGTGAGAAGGGCTCAAGGGACATATGGATCCGTTGGTCTGTCTGTCCGTTTCGGCCCCTGGCACACACACATCGGCCTACACCTACACAAGGTTAAACTGTGCAAACATTTGCAACGTCTAATTTATGGGCCATTCAAACACGTGCCGATGTTTTTGCCACATCAGACATATCACGGAAGGGGCTGTGATGGAGGTCATTGTTGACAAAGCTGTGTGGCGTGTGTGTGTGTGTGCGCATGTGTGTGCGAATGTGTGCGTGTGCTGAAAAATCCATCGTATATGACTGTTTTAATCAAAATCATCTGTTTGGATATGGTGAGTCTTATTTCTCAAAAATTCTGTACAACAGGAAAAGTACTGGAAACAAGTGTAATAATAATTTTCCACGATTGAACCTTTTGTTGAAAGGATTTTCCACACCAAGTGTTTTATTCTGTTTGATCAATTTGCATGTCAGGCTTCTTTCAAAACTGTTGTTCTTCTTCATGAGTACGTTCACACTGGATTAAAAATAGCATACTATAGTGACAGTATATAGTAATTTGGCAAAATATGGCCTGTACTATGAGTTAAGCAAAATCTACAGTATGCAAAAAATATCTGAATGTTATATTGATTAGAAAGAAAACTCCATGCAGTTGACCAATCTACCTCGCCTCCTGTATCCCACAATGCAAAGCGCTGGTACAACAGAGTCTAAGGCCATACCAGTGGCCAAAAAAAGCAATTTTAACATTTCTTTTAAAAAAAATGTACATTCTTTCATGACTAAATTCACCTCAGGAGACGAGAAATCAACTGTGTAGATTTTGGGTATTGTCAGTTATATAAATATTGATGACAAATCAAAAAATGTGCTAAAATAGTTTTTGGAGTTAAGAAGCTCCACAACTGGTGCGACAGCAAGCTAGCGCCTGCTGGGGCTGCGAGCTTGCCAACTGGCCAGTTAGACCCCGCTGTGAGCAGCCGCAGCGGGGCATTCTTCGGCTAGAGCGCTGACAAGAGGCTTTTATTTCTCTGTGACTGATGATTTCAAATTTTTTTTTATCACAACATAAATGTCCATGATAAGATGACCTTGAACCTGAGTTACCTTTGTCAGAAGAGAGGAGTAAATACAGCTACAGAACGGGGAGAAAAAAGTGCAAAAACGTTAATTCATTTTAAACCTCAAATAAAGGCATAAACTGATAACATTGTGCGGAATCAACATATTCAAAATGTAAACATTTACATTATAGTGTAAAATAACATGGAGGAATAATATTGCAGAATATTTTACTTGTTTTAACCTTGATGGTTGACAATTTCCGTTGTTCCCTTTCACAATAAAAGCCCTAGACATATACACTGCGTAACTGTTTACCAGAGGGAGCTATAATTCACTCAGAGTATTTTGCTCAAAGGAAACACTATAAAATAGCTTAGCAGTAGCTAAGGCTGTATAACAATTTACCTTAGACAGACTGCCAGATGCTGCTTTGAGGGAAAAAAACAACCTTGTTTTATTACATCAAATTACATCACTTCTTCTCCGCGTTGTATTTGTGTTCTGTATGAAAGTAGCATACTCATGACAAAAACAACAGTTAAAACAAATATATCGACAAAACACCATTGAGGGTTTAAAGCGTTTAGTCATTGACATATTGATAGATTGTGACCATCAATATGTTGAACTGTTTTTTTGTTGTTGCTTAATTAACAATGTGTCTTTGTAAAAAGCCATCGTATATTCCTGCAAATATCCATCAACTGTGCATTTTTTCACTTGTACTGAAAGTGTTTATTGCAATTTGCATCCCGCTTACACCATGCAGATTTGACTTGCCAAAAATATCTATCCCCGCCAACTGTTGGGCCGAATGAAAAATCTCTGACAGGAGTTTGTCTCTCCCGTGTCTGACACTCATCAGGGTGAGGGCTTAGATATACTGTATGCAGATGTTTCTTTGCTCTCTTCCTCTGGCAGGTTATCTTGAACAGAATGTGTCTCCTCAGCACTGACATATAGGTGCTGACACATAGACAGATGGGTTGCTCATTGCCCCCTTGGTCCCCTTCTGATGGCATCTACAAGGATGGATGGGCTTATTTTTAAGGTACAATTGGTCATCTGACAACCTGCTGTGTGTATTCACTCAGCATAGATATTGTTTACTCCTGATAAATAACTCCTAATCATCAGCACATGCTGTGATTACAGCAAGAGCCAAATACATAAATCCTGTTTATGCATGGCTGCAGAGGTATTATAATAAAAAAAGGCAGTGCACATAAAGACAATCTCTGGCCATTTTAGCATTGTATTTTTGCAACATGCTGGAATGCCTACGTCTTTGCCACATGACAGATGTTCATTCTTGATGCCAGTTAGTAGAAAGAAAGTAGAAGCAATGCTACTTTGCATATCTGAGAGGCAGTATGATGAGGCCAAACTGTGTGCGCGTGTGTGCGTGTGTGCGTGTGTCTGTGTGTGTGTGCGTGTGTGCGTGTGTGCGTGCGTGCGTGCGCCAGCCAGTCTGTAGAGGGAGTCAGGAACAGTTCCACAGATCTAGGCATTAAACTAATGTGCTGGGATCAGGGGCCAGCGCCTTGCAAGCTGTCTCTTTGGCTGAAGGCTATAATGGGTAGTGAGTGAGCACCGGTGCCGGCGATGGCACAGAAACCAAACACCTGCCCGTGTCATGTTCCAGGCCACATAAACACATATATTTCCATCTATCTATATATCCTCCAGTTGTGATTAGTGTGATCGACAATGGACTCAGGTGATGAGATTAATATCCCCGCTTTCTTGACTGGATGGGCTTGTTAAAAACCCATGACTGGTGGCTGCCATTGGTTGAGTCATACAGCATAATGAAAAATGGCATTATACTTTCAGCAAGCACATGCTGGTGCTTGTAAAAATGTGCATCTGTCCGTATTTATTTATTTACTCTAACCGTGAGCTTAAGAGTTTCCATCACATCAAAAACAGATTTATTTTAGAAAGAGCTTTAGATTTATTTAGATATATGAATTACATGCTGTATTTTATCAGCAAGTATAACTGCTGCAGGAAGATTGAGACTTAATAACTCAATATGAAAGGAGCTTTATTTTTACTCCCAGTGATGAATTCCTCTTGACGCCCTCACTGGCAGAGGAAGTTTTTGACGGTTCTCTGGAGTGAAACCGTTTCTTCTGTTCAAGTGGATTTTTCTTCAACTCCTCGAGTCATTCATATGTCTCTCTGATTTCATATCTTATCGGTCTTTTGACGTGGCAATGCCGCATTGGGCAGAAGCAATGGAAGAAAGAAAGAGGAGGAATGGATTTGTTGTCACACCGCCATCAACGTTCAGCTCCTTGACACTGAGAGTAAGGCAAAGAAAATGAGACCCGGATCACTCTGTGTCTTTTCGAAAGGATATGATGTAAAGTTTAGCTTCTTTATCAGCTTGACACTTATGATCTGTGGAGCGTTGGGGTAGACTTTCTTTTCTTGAATTTGTTACTTGCTGTCCATTGTCTTCCTAAGCTCTCTGTCACTGCCGACGTCACATCCTCAACCCTGTGCCTCGTGAAAGACTTACATCCTCTCCTTGTCTGGCATTAGCAATTACCGCCACCGTGGAAAGGTCAGAAGATGTTTTTAAAATGCGACCCAGGCCTTTGCCTGACTGCTCTGCTGAAATGTTGTCATACATTTATTGGGTATCAAATGAGGCTTCTGCAAGTAGTGCCAAGTAGAAAGCCTTGACATTCTGACGTTTTATAACCAAGGTGAAAGCCTGTCAGAAGAGTCATGTCTCTGCCCGTCCTCTGTCTCTTATGGCGTAATCCTCGATGTCTGATAATTCAAAATGAATTTGCAAGTGACATATGTGCATTTTAATGAGACCTTTACGCGATGATTAGAATACACATGAAAAAGAAGTTTTAATGATTCAGCTTCTGTTTGTATTATAAATGTTTTTTTTATTATTATCCATAATTGGTGACAGATTTAATAGATATGCATTTAATTGACTGTGCTCTCTTTTAGAGATAATTATCCAGACCTGGAGGGACAATACCACTTTCAGCAAGGTAGCAAATTTATTCCCATGTTCGCAGGATGTTTAATTTACGCTAGGGTTGATAACGGAACTGTCAAATATGTGCAGTAAGCACTTGCATATCATAATTAGTCAATTCTACAATTAATACAGGGCTCATAGTGTACAAAATTGATTCGCATATATTTCAAATAATATATATTTTAGATAACCCTTCACATTCTTATCTAAGTTTTTAATTGCTCTTATTATTATTACATTTTTCACAGTTTTAATCCTGTTCATCAAGCTGAGTCTGTAGCTTGGGCTCTTTCAGCAGAGGGATAAGGTTCGCCCACTCTCGTCCATTTTGATTGTAATGGTAAAGTGTGAGGCCTAATGTGAGCCTAATTCACTTCACCCCTCAGCAGTTTAAGCTTAAGGCCTCATCCATCTCACTTAGAAACTGCACGGCCAGCCAGATTCCCGTCTCTATAAAGACATCGGCTTTATTACACTGCCTAACACAGGGATGCTACATTATTTATCTTGTTTAGCTATGGTATTGCAAATAACTGTTAGCCATAAAGTAGTAGGAATTTAGTTGCAATCTGTTCTGTCCACTAATGTGCTGTACTGGATTATGAGGGAGGTGCATGAATAATAAAGATAAAGAGAAACCATTTTTCATCTGTATATGTCAGATTGTGTTTGGTTTGCATCGTAGCGGCGCTGTGGATGTCTATGAACACGGCGCTAACTGTAATATAGCTGTCATGTTTTGACAACCTGTTCTTTTCTTTAAATGAAATAATTCAGCAGTGCATTCATTCATGGATTAAAACAAATTGACTGAGATGTGACAGCAAACCAGGTGCTCTATTCACATTAGCAACTTGATGGGAATATTAAAAAGCAGGGCTAAAGAGCACACACATTAAGTGTAGACTTACAAAGGAAAAGATGAATCCGGTTCTGTATATAATTATTGGAAATGCATGCTGGGATATAGATTTGTTCCAAGCTAAATGGAACGCAAGATGGATCATGGCCTTTTGATGTATACATTTTATGGCAGAACCTTGTACAGCTTGTGGTTGCAGTTTTACATGCAATATGCATTCATCACATTTTGCTACGTATTACTTAACCTTTTCAAGGATTTCCTGCAATATTGTGATTATATATTGAATGCCTTAAAACAAGCAGTTTTGTTTCTGAAATGAATGAACTATTTGTAATTAGGAGATATGTGTGTGGCTTATGCAGAAACCCACACTTTGCCAGGTCATTACCATCTGGTCTGTTTGGGGCTCTGTCTCTGCTGGCTTTGTGTTCCTGTTCCACCTCCTTGCAGCCATGAAAAGATAAGGGCACAAGAACAATGGAAGGGCCAAGGTGCATTACTTGTTTAGTTGATAAATTATGGATTGCATGTCTGATAGAAGACCATGGCCTTTACCTGAGTGTGATGCCCCCTTTGCCCTTTTACTGCCACATTCCTTCTCTCGCACAACACTAATAGATACTGATAATTTTAATTCAACGTATTCATATAGCATCAAATCATAACTGAAGTTATCTCAAGACACTTTTCTAATAAGAGCAGATCTAGACCGTACTATATTATACAGAGACCCAACATTCGCCCAAAAGCAATCACTGGGCGACTCTTTAATGGTTAGAAACCCGGGCAGAATGGGTCTCTGGGCTGGCAGCCATCTGCCTCGTTGGGGAGAGAGAGAGAAGAGAGAGAGAAGAGAAAGAGAGAGAGAGAGAGAGATTTACAGCAATAATAGCACAGCAGCTATAATGATCATAAATATAATAGTAGAATGAAATAGAACATAAATAATAGAAATATAACTATTACTACTACTACGACTAATGGAAGCAGCAGATAGAATGATTGTAATAATAGCAGTAAAAATAATAAAGAATATGACTGATAATATAATGATAGTAGCTCTGGGTGTTATCAGGGCCCTGGCAGCAGGCGCAACCACAATCCAGGTGTAACTCAGATCCATGGATACCTGAGTGACAAGAAAGTACAAAGACTTCGGGGAATAAGTCAAGTTAGCAACATGCATTCATGGGACATGAATGCATGCAGATGGAGAGGGAGAGGGAGAGGAGGAGGGAAGAGCTCAGTATAGAAGTCCCCTGGCAGTCTAGACCTAGAGCAGCATAACTGGGGGCTGGTCCAAGGCAAGCCCATGAGCCAGCTCTAACTATTAGGCTTTTTAAAGAGGAAAGTCATCAGCACTTGGATTTGGAGAGAACGTCTTCCTCCTGGCTGGATAAAAACTGGGAGCTGGTTCCACAGTAGAGGAGCTTGATAGCTGAAGGCTCCGGCTCCCATTCTACTTTAAGAGACTCGAGGAACCACAAGTAACCCTGCATTCTGGGATGGAAGTGCTATTACTGGATAATAGGGCACTGTGAGCTCTTCATGGTGCCTGCCCATTTAGGGCTTTGTGGATGAGGAGGAAGATTTTAAATCATATCCTGGATATGACAGGGAGCCAGAGCTTTTCCTAGTTTTTGTCAGTACACCAGTGACGCAGCATTCTGGATCAACTTGAGAGTCTTAAGCGGGTAATTGGAGCAGCCTAATAAAGAGTTGCACATATTCAGGCAAGAAGTAACAAATGCATGGACACATTTTTTCTGCATCCTTTCGAGACGGGATGTGCCTGATTGTTGCAATGTTACGTGTGTAAAAATAGGTAGTCCTTGAAGTTTGATTTAAGGGCCAACTCTGGGGGAAAGAAAAACAATGTAATGTGCCCATGCTGTAGAGTAATGATGGGAAATACAACATGCCATAAAGACCAGAAGGAGAACTCAACTCTTCTTATTTTTATAATTCAGTGTCTGTCTTGTTTGAGTGCAGCCGGATTTTCAATTTGTGGTTATGGTTCTTTTCTCCCTCCCAATTCTCAGTTCAATCTTGGCTACCACCGGCAGGCTCCCCATTCTTACATCACTTGTGCTGCTGTAATTGGCTTTGGTTTTACACCTCCTTAAGAGCCAATCGTACCACTTGCACCAAAGATAAATACACAAACTCAGTCCTCCGCCAAGCTTGTATGAGAGCTTTTGGAAAAAACTTATTTATGATAATAATAGTAATAATGTGGGGAAAGGGGGTGGTGAGTGGCTTTCTGCTTTTCTGAATCATATGTCATTAAAAGGGTTGGTCATTGAGAATGATGTAGAGAATTATGCTGGAGCAGGATCTTGTGTAAGTGTTAAGGAAGAAAACACACACCAAAGTATTTGGTGCAATATTACCTTGAGTTTGTTTCAAATTTGGAGAGATGAGGGAAATCTACTTTTTGATAAAAAACATGGTTTTTTTTCTCTTTAATAATTCCATTGTCAACACAATTTTCGTAATCTTTACACCAAAGCACATCACCAACACTCTGTAGGAAAGAGATTTATTCATAAAACAAGATAAGATGAGAAGTTTATATGAGGGAAGGCCAACAAAACCCAGTAAAAGTTCACTTTAATGGCCCACATGTCAAGAAAACAAACAACAGAGGCACAGCCAGTGGGAAAAAGTAATCAAAGCGGCACACAGAAAATGGGAAAAATAACACCTTGATTAACAGTGTGAGCAAGAGATACACCCCCGTGAAAGACATCCCTCTGAAAAGTATTTTTGGGAGTAACAGGGACAAATGTGTGCAATTTTCGAGACTCAGTCAGAAGACAGACAGAGGGAGAAGAGGAAGCTTTTTTCACTGTCACCGTGCTCCTTGTATTTTTATCTGCCTCTGTGATTAATGCTAGCTAAAAGCCACTTTGACCTTTCTGATAGATTTATAGACTTCACAGTACAATAACGTAGTGTTTCCTTCTGCATTCATTTCCCCATACATTGGTATTTGTCATTTACAGGGTTCAGAGTTTGTCCTTTTCCCTTCTACATGAATTGTTTGCTTCCTAAGTTGATTGGCTCAGTCTTGCAGGCTTGTTACTGGGAATACTGTAAGTGTTCTGGTGTCATCTCCACAGGTACAGCACAATTCATTTGAAAGGTTGTTTACGAGACGATGTGAACCACTGATCTCTAATGCAGCTTGGTTTATACGTACATCTTGTAAAATTGAGCGACTGCATTTTCAACCAATCAGTATATGTGCCCCAGTTTGGGCCAATCAGTGACTAGATGAGAATGTGTCATTTACAATACATCTGTGTATCTTTTTGCAGACAATATATTTGCAATTTTTAGGTCCTATCATATGTCAATGGAAATACTTTTTGATTTTGACATCACAGTTCTCTCACACCAGCAGTGTTAATATAGGGGGGTTTGTTTGAGAGTGTATATTGGGTCTGTAACCTTTGTGTTTATTTTGCTACTTATGTCCATGGTCAATTTAACACAATCTAAAATGTTATTTTTTTGACAGAAATAAATGGCGACATTCTATTAAAACCAGTTCACTTTTTTGTAAACTCGGCTATAAATTATTAATTTTAAAAAAGAGACAGTTTGTTCGCTACGCACATACAAAGCAATGCGGTTATTTTACAATCAAACCATGAAACAAGTTTAATTGTATGTCTTGACATTTCTTTAAATGTATTGGTTGTCATAAAGTGAGCTTTCAGCCCAATCACCTGTCTTTGTAAAGGTCGAGGAGTGGGTTGTAGAGGTTCCACAGCGGGGTAAGGCCACCGGAAGCAGCGGGGTCTGTCAGACGCATTGTTGATATCGACAAAGAGTGATGTTACTGGTTCGGCTGGTGGAGAATGATGCTCCGCGGTTTAACACAATCTACAGAACGTTAAATACAAGCACTACTGTAACTATTCTCCGCGGTTTGTACAAGTGGATACAAGTATACTAGTGACATTAGCAGACTTGTGTTAGTGTGTGTTACTAATGTATGAAATAACACATTGGTGAATAACACAGTGGACCAGGAATCTCTCTCTGCACGCCGTGAGTAGCAGGTGTCTCCCGCCTGCTGCAGCTTTGGTGTAAACTTAGTCTGGGACTGTTGCATTGGTCAGCGTGACATCCACCCACAGCCTTGTCCTCGCCTACTCTCCATGCTTCCCTTGTCCATGCTTCAGGATCTGTGAGTAACACACCTGCCTTTTTATTGTCGACACTATACATTTTTTGCATACTCAATTTTCTACATTTCTGTACATTACTTTTTCATCAATTGATAAAAGCAGTCAGATTGATCTGAACTCCCTTTTTATCTTGACGGTGCTCTCAAAAAGCAGACTACAACAGTGTATAATATATAAAAAGCTACATCTTTTCTATACCACTATCTGTGTGACCAACCACATAATAAGCATTACAAAAACAGAAACATAAATTCGTCTGCAGCGGGTGTCAAGCCTGATGTAATCTACAAAAATATATTTGTTATTTTCCCGAAGTTGTAAATGAAAATAGTTAGTGTTTGTTAATGCACAAAGAATGATACACTTTATTCTCAAGACTCAAACTAGTCTTGAAAAAGAGGAAGAAACAATGTGAGGCATCCCATGCAACATGATCAACTTGACCGCCACTGACGTCTGACCTCTCCCTCCTTCAGCTGCATTTTTCTATCGGCCCTTAACAGCAGAAGAAGGCTAGCTCAGCTTTCTGCACTCGTCAGCTGCAGTTAATGTCATGAGCTTGTTCGGATCAGAGGCAGTGCTTCAGGCGACAATGAGACATTGCTTGATTTACACCCATTATTTTCTTGTATTTTCCAGTGGGATATGAAGGAAGAAAAAAACAACTCCTGCTGCACGTAATGTCTAACTCTGATGGAAGAGGCACACGTTTTACAGAACATTTCATTACTTAATAAAAAAAAAAAAAAGTATTATCAATAAAAATGTGTTAAAATTAAAAGGTACGCCATATGAAACTTGCTGATTACAGCATTTCACACTTCACTTTTCTTTATTTATATTAGATTGAAATACATTAATATTTGAATACTGTACTGCATGTTAAACAACATTCCTGTGGATCATTAAAACATTTTCTTTCTACATCTAATTCTGAAAATACTGGTAACATCTATTTTTAAAATAATTTACCGAATGCCACTCAGATGAAGATCTGCAGATAAAGAGAAACTAACTACACTAAGACTCACACTATTTAATTTGGACCAAATTGTCCCTAGCCTTAAATGAATAATATTGTATTTTTCTTCAATTTTGGCTATTGCTTTGTTGGTCTGAAATTTAATTCCGAGTGGCATAATACAAATCTTTAAAAGTCTTCAATCTAACTGCAGCTAACTTTAACTTTTAAACTGTAGGAACCCTGATTTAATAATTATGAAAAACATTCAATAATCCTTTTTACATTTGTTGTAATCAAATTGCTGAAATTGATGGTGTCCACCAAGCTTTCTATAACCCTGGCTGGCTCTGCTCGTGAGCAGACGACGGTGAGAAGAGCCAAGTCTTCAAGGGTCAGTGAAGACAGATTTCCCCTTCCATAGCTGTGTCAGTCATTCCATAACTTACCAGGTACAGACAGCTTCCCTTTGTCTCCAATGATTGTACCGGCACCTTCAGACAAACCCTTCTTAAAATTTGGGCCGTACATAAAGCTCTCCATCTCAGTGAGTAAGTGCGGCCAGGTCCCAGGCAGACACCGTGAAATGGGCGTGTCTCTGGATCACAGAGCAGGCCAGTCAGCCCATACTACCCATAGCTGGTCCATTTACCATGGCCCATTAGTGTGATCATGCTTTGCTGGCGCCACAATCCTGCCATTCATTCGTCCTGCTGAGCTGAGGGTGTTTGACTACACTAATGTTCAAGGTACTCTGCTCAGCTCACTAGGTAGCTCCGGCTCTAATAGCCTTCGGCTCTGCAGGCAGGTAATGACTATAGACCATGCTAGACGTGCAGGATTGATAGCTTTGATTAGATTGGGTATCTTAGGGAATGTGATGCTTAGGCTTATTGATTTGTTTTGTGTGCGATATCAATCATGACACCAACCACATATTGCAACATTAGGAGTGTCGGGCTGATGAAATTCTTATAAACTACCAGGCTATTGTCTTTCAATTGACAAAACAGCTGAAACCATATAATCTACAATAAAAAAATGAAGATGATGAATGATGTTGATGAGGCACCAGTCATTATGATGATATCGATAAGCGAACCTCTATGCTCCCAATGGTAAATAATTTGGTAAAGTGTAAAGTACACGGGGAAATTGTCTGCGTAATGTAGTGTATGACTGGTTGTTGAGTTGTCTGCACATGTGTTGAGTGAGTGTGTCATAATGCTAAGGCCTCTATTCCTGTCATCCCAGTGATTTATTAGCCGGCTAAAAACTCTATGGCCTGGCTGTGCCCATCTCCCCAGGCCACAGGAGTCACATCACATCGACATACAGCACAATATTGCCCTGCTACGCTTCACTGATGTCAGCTGACACATGATTCCGTCAGTTGACACCACGGTGTTGTGTTGGAAACTTTGCAGGTCAAGTATCGCAGTTTAGGGTTAATGTGAGAATAGATGAGAGTAAATTGGGATTGGGTTTCCGAGTATGGAGCAGCACTCAATTAGCATGTATTGCAAAATACCAACTAAACAATTACTTAGCAGACGGAAGTATGCTCAAGTGATGGCCGGGCTGATCTCAAGGTACCCTGCCAGTGGCTATATCACAATCTCTGAAAACGTTAGGAGTGGGGGAAAAAAAATATTTTTAGATTATGACTCGATGTAGAAAACTCAATAATCTGAAATTTAAACATTTAGACGTTATTATTGCCAGTAAGCATTTTGACACCAGGCTGTCCGTTCCTTACCGTTGACCCTGAATGCAACACAAGTAGATCACAACTTCTTTTGACAAGGATTTGCGTCCCTCCTCAGTCATTGAGAAATAGAGTTTTTCAGCTATGTTGCATACTTTTGAACCGAGATACAACGTTCATCTCTCAGTTTTTACGAGCACAGTAATGTTCTACAACCAAACCAAAGCTAAAGTCATGGAATCACTGAGGACACCAGTTGCCACATAACCTTGTGTGATCGTTACCGCGCACTTCATCACTGTATATAGTTTGACCACCTATTCCAGAAAGCATTGTTTTTGTATGAGAGCTAAATGCCGATTGCTTATAACAGGAGGATTTGTTTGAAGATGAGTCCATATTGTTTGTTTGTGAATAAGCGCAGCTTGTGATTCAGAATGCTGAATTCAGTTTTTACTATGTTTCTAAAGGCTTAATTTCTATTTATTTTCCTGTTGGTTCTCTTTGCAATGCTTGGAAATGAAACCCGACCAGATACTGGGAATATAAACGGTTACCTTCGCACATGAAAACCCATTAAAACTTTATCAATTGACATATTGACTCCAAATCTCATACGACTGAAGGATGGTCTCAAGGCACGCAGATGCAGTGCATTATCGGGCAGTTGAGTATGTGCTGGAAGCTTGCGTCTCGTACTCAGAAAGTCTTGCTAATGTAGTATATACATCCAAGCTTTTCTCGCACACAGCAAATCCACATACTATACAGTGTGAATGCTGTACATACTCTTTACGTCATCATTGGTATGAATTTTCAAACACAGCCTCAGACTTGGATCAGTATCAAGGAAATGTAGCAATTTTGCTTGGAGAAGTTGAAGACAAAGTGATGATTCAGCTTTTCTGGCCTCTCCTGCTCAACAACCAATTCTGTCCTCCTCAAATAGCTTTGTCTGGAATGCCCAAATTAGAGGACTAATTAGGGCAGAGGTCTCTCTGCTAATTAGTATTGCATGAAGTGAACAAGGCTTGAACTCTGTCAATGACCTTTTCTCTGACTGACACAGTAGTTTGTCCTCAAAAATGTTGTAGTTCTGTTTTTTTTAATCTCCTGCCTGTCATGGCGTTTGCGTAGTACATCCACAGCAGTACTGTCACTCCAAGTGGCCAGAGTTGAATAGACAAACAAGGTGGAAAGCTACATAGGTTAGTTTTAAGGTGGCTCTTAACAAAATATAGTGACACTGACATTTACTGCTCACCTATGTTGTCACGTTGGTGTGTTCAGTCAAAGGTTTTGCGTGGTGCGTTTAAGAGCCGGCTCCAACAAATGCCAACACATTTATGTATGTCTACTTGCCGTTGCTTCACATCTTCTGTCAAAACAAAGCAGCATGCAGCAAAATACACACTGGTGCTGCATTACGATATATTATAGCTTATTTAAAAAACCTCCAGCATTTATATTGAAGACATGCAGTCAGGGAGCCCGATAATCGAGCTTCAAAAGGCTTCAACCAAATTAGAACTGAAATAAAGTGTCAAACAAGATAACCCGCACTTTTGCGAAACTTTAGTGTTCTCTTCAAATTTTTATGTTAAATTGACTTTTTGCCCTCCCATCTTTAGTTCAGTGAGCAATACATTCTTGAAATAGCAATATTGATATGAATGGAATGTTATCAGAATGATTCTGGAGATGCAATGGTCGTCTGTGGGACTACAAAACTGCCTTGAAATTTTGTACAGACAGTGATGTCCTTCAGAAAATGAATCCTTCTGAACTGGCTCATCCCCATCTAGCTAGCAGGTGAACACTCTTGGCTTTTAGAAATAGATGAAATAATAAGGATGGTTTTGTGATCCAAAAATCCTCAGAACTTTACATTACAGAGCTGTAACACACTTACTGGAAGGTGAACATCATTTGTTATATGTGCACTTTCTCTCCACTTTAAATGAGCCGGCATGTTTAGTCAGCCGTCTGAGGTCGACACGTCAAATTGAGTATTCCATGTTTGAGGAATGTGTCTCATCCTGTGTAAGCTAATTGTATTGGATCATGAATTGTGGTGAGACATTTGAACCTTGTTTGTTTTGGGGCACCAGAGATCTATATTCTAGAGCTGTGATTTAAACCATATGTCCCATAATAAGGCTAACGACAGGCTGTTAAGGGCCACTGAGTTGCCCCTCTTGGCGGAGGCTTGTTAACGTCACTGTCACGTTGTCAATCTCTGTGCCTTGAGATCAAGGGCACATAGGGGCTCTATGGAAGGGGGGTCTCATCATCACATTGGTGCTGCATCCCCCTCCCCTGCATGAGAACACTTCACACGCACCCTAATCACCCAGTTAAAAATAAACCGGGTCGCCCTGTCTGATGTTTCTGGAAGTCTTAGGCTTCAGCACCGTGAGCAGATGTGTTCGCATTTCATCATCTGTAAAGAGTCTCTCATCACAAATTAGTAGAAATACTTTATTACTATACTTAAATCATTTTTTGGGATACCTGCACTTTACTTTACTAGTTATATTTCTGTTGACTTTCACTTTTACTACATGTTGCAAAGAAAACTGATACTTTAACTCCGATACATTTCCCCTGAAACCTTCGTTACTCCCTACAAAATAAAATCTATCTTTAGAACACAAATTAATCATAAGACCAACGTCGGGGACTGTGGTGGAACACAGACCCAAGCAAGCAGGTTTGGTGAATCAGTGGTGCTAGCTTGCAAGTTAAATCATTGGTTAGTAACGTTAATGCACAATTGCAAACAAGTGCTCTCAAAGCCGTGTTCATTTTATTCCCAGTGATGCCCAGGATGCTAACTTAGCTAGAGAGCAACTACATGAGTAGATGACTGATTTCATGATGGAAGCAGAAATGGAAGCACCTGCTACTCCCGCAACAAACGACTGTGGTGACGAAGACCATTACCGGATTGGAGGCGGGGGAGGGGGGGGAGACAGGTGTCTGATCATCTAATTTAGCTATACATGGTGTATGTTAGGCTAATGTTCACTAGCTATCGTAAATCAAATGAGACACTTAGTGTAGTATACAGACTGCTAGCAAGTTAGTGAGCTGAGGAAGTGTTGACAGTTGTGAGATTGTTGAGTCATTTGAGTCATCTTAGCTATAATCATTGCAGCACTTGTTGGCTAACGTTAGCTAACTTAACGTTAACCTCAACCTGCCTCAGCGGTCTGTGAAAGGCTATTTAACATCGCAGGACTAGTCTTCAGCCCAAAAAGAGCAAGACTGAATTCTCACAATTTTGAAAAACAACTTTTTTTTAAGATGAACAGGACATGTTTCAGTTTCAAGTAATGACTGGGTTGTTACTTTCAGTGCTGTATTGATCATGTTTTGATATTTGAGTCATTTTGTGGATGATCAGATCGAGTTATCATGGTAGCAGTCGCTCAATTGCAGATTCAGCTTGAGCAAAATCTGTGCCTATTGTGTTCAAATCAGGCCCATAGGAGTTTACAAGGCATTGACCTGATGCATCAAGTTGATATTTTTTACTGAACACAATATTATGCATTTGCCTTCGGAATGAGCATACTTATAAAAGCACTCTAACAACTGCTTCATAGTGTCATATTGCTTTTCAGAGAATTATGACGATAAGTTGTATGCAAAAGTATACTTATACAATACTTACAATATATTATGTTGAACATTGTTGCTACTGGGTGGATCACAGCCAACCCAATTGGTCATGGTGGCCGCAGCACTTAAAAGAATAATTCTAATTAACTAATTAATTCTGACCCTTTGCTTTTTTATTAAAGCGCTTTAACACTGCATGTCATCATTCACTCATTCACACCCGTTCATACACTTATGGGAGGGGCTACCTTGCAAGGTGCCACCTGCCCATCAGGATTAACTAATCATTCATACCCATTCATCCTGCGGGAGAAATTATGGGTTAGGTGTCTTGCCCTTATACACATCGACATGGTCTAGCGGAAGTTGGGGATCGAACCACCGATCTACTGATTCCTCTGATTGAAGGACGACCAGATCCACAGTCACCCCACGGAGCAGGTTGAGTTGAGCAATGTTTATGACAGAACAACATGGTGGCTCAGTAGTACTAACCAAGACATATATCTTTATTAACCCTTTCAACCATGACAAAGGCAGCACACACCAAATCCACTCGTTCCAATCTAACCTTTCACAATAAAAGATCTAGACATAGAATAGTTGCAGGAGAGTATTTCACATATTAATCTTGCCACGCCGGAATTTTAAAGACCTTTAGTTTAAAAAAAGCTATGTTGCTGCAAATAAGTTAAGTGGCGGTTTACATTAATGTCTGTCCAAAATGTCATCCCTTTATCATTTTATCCGAGTAAACATTTGTGTGAAATTGTCATAATTAGCATATTGATTCTTGTGCTCAGATTGTTACATTTACCAATCAGTATGAGTGTACAGTAAATTACAATTCCTCCTTGCCATTGTGGAGGTTGGTTTGTAACATTTTGCAGGATACACTCATGGTTTTACGGAGAATACTGCAACGAGCATTGGGTGTTGTAGATCACGTGTCCTGTGCGGAGGGTCGGGTCTCAGCCGTGAGCCAGTTTCGCTTTTACCTTCCAAGCCAAAAAACTAGAGCCGGTCACTCAAGCAACCCAAAACACACAAGAAGGCACAGAAGAAGCAGATGTCACTGAGAGGCATCTCCTGTTTTAGACCAAAATAAAGTGTGTGTTTGCCTTCATACGTTGCCCTCAGCCTGTTAAGTGAAAGCAATAAACAAGATTCACATTACAGTCAAAAAGGGAGGCTAGACAAAAAAAAAGGGTAAAAAGCTGCTCTATCAAAATGACCAGGGACATGGCCTCTTTCCACTTTACTGCTGCTTGGCCTTTCAGGAAAGAGAACTGCTTGCCACTGCACATCTTCAATAATATCTCTTTGCATACATAAAAAGGAGGATGGGGAGGCTCACAGGAAAGCCCAAATTGTTTATGGTTGCAATATAGATTTTATACAGCTCCCAGGAAAAGGGAATTACGTCTTAAATTACAAAGATGTCTCTGTGAGTTGTCAGCAGCAGGAGTTATATGGGCCTGGCGGTTAGTGTGGCTGTTGGGCTGTGGGGGACACTGGGGAGCTGAAGGCTTCAGAATGGGGCTCAGCAGAGGCAGCCGACCTACAGTACGCATAGTCAGCTCAAAATAACAAAGTTACTCAAACCCCCTGATGTAACAATGGCCCAGATGAGTGTGAAGTACAACAAAGCAGAGGAAGGTAGAAAAACACAATAGACACACACAGCATAGGCACACATACACACGCTGCTTTGTTCGAGTGTAGGATGTATTCTAAGCCAAGCTTAAATCCATTTTTTCCAAGTCTAAAGTCTTTACACAGGTCATCTGGTGACATTTCAGCAACTGAAACAATTTAGACAAATAGAATTGAAAAGCAAGCAGATATAACTTACAAATAATGTATTTGGTTTATCAAACAATAATGCCTCAACAATAAGCCAATGAGATGTTCCCATTGAATTCTGGAATTCATTTTTTAAGCATGAATACATTGGGCAGGCAGAAGTAAAAAGCTAACGTTAGTCTATAAATGAACGACACCAAAGTCGCAGGAGGGTGAGTATACACGGCGAGGCTGTAAAAGCCCACTTGTTTGTGGTTACACATCTAAGCTTGACAAATCACAAGAGGGATATTTACTGACATTTAATATTGTTGAACAAAATGATAAAATCTCTTAACGCAGACCTTATTATTATGGGCATCTAACCATCACCGCATTCAAAGAACCCGTTGACTTTGAGACGAGGAAATCAGAGGTGCTAAAATGCTGACCGGGTTTTAGAACTCATTCAAAGTTGCTACAAGGATAAATGCTCTTCTAGGTATCTAGAAACTAGGAACAAATTAAGTGTGTGATGTGTAATTATATATCATGAGCACTATGAGCGCAAGCCAGCATTTGTGGATATTAATTAGTAAGTTATTCCCTTAAATTAATAATTCATACCCTCAAATTACTAAACTCGTTCTCTTTCCAATAAATAATTTGTATTCACAAATTACTTTATTCACAAATTACTTTATTGTGCCCTCCGATTATTAATTAATCCCATTCAATTGGGCTCATATTGTATCGTCCTCAGAGGGATTGTATGCTTTGACGGGGCACAGCCACTTCTCGCAACTCATCGACACGTTAGATGAGAAGACCAATACCAGTCATATCTGTTCATTAAATATGAAGCTGTTTTTTGATAATATATTACTAATCCCTGATGATTTGCGCCAAGTTTCTCGCCAAAAACTACATTTTACAAGATTACATTTGAAAACATTATGATAACTTTAAAATTCGCCTTCACTCAATACTCATTAGAATGCATGATAATGTATCTCAGATGAGCCAAGCAGGACTGTGCTGCCGACCGTTTGCTAACAGCAAACATTACTAGCGCTCCCTGTTCAACTGAGATTTTTGGTCACGATGTAACATTATCAGAAAGGTTTCTGTAGCGTTTGTTGCATGTTGCAATAACATAACGGTAAACCTTCCAGGTGCTCAGGACTTGAGGTGTTCAGGGGTAAATCCCCACTGGGGAAATTGGTGGAAGAAAAGTGTCTTTATTGCTACTGTACGGGACTGTTTGGTATAACCTAACCTGTAGCATTACAATGTCAGAGTCCTGATCCTGAGACAGTAGAAGTAACATTAATCACGGAGGCAGCACTTATGAAATGCCAGTCCTAACTGGCCTGCCAACGAGGAGGCTTTACTGAACTCTTTAGGGAACAGGATTTAAGCTGAAAAGGCAAAAAGAGTGCCAAAAGGTGAAACACATCCTTCCATATCCTCCGGATCCTTGCTTAAAGGTTACAGGGGAAGAATGTAGCAGTACACTTTACAGTTCCCAGGAACAAAAGGAAAGGTTCACCAAGAATATTGGTCAATAACAATCCAATAACCTCCAGTCCTCAGTACACAATCATGTCTCTTTGTAGATATCTCTATACACAGGATGCTGCAACCCCTTCTTTATCAAATAAGTCATTCAAATACACACAGAGTGTGTCATTTACATTCTCATTTACTGAGACAGAAGAATATTCATTATTCATTTAAAGAATGTTGAATTATTGAGTATAGAGAATGTTATCTGAGATCATAGAATTGAAAAGTGTTGAGTCAACAAATAAATCATATTGTCCTCCTCTGCTGGAGGGCAGCACTTAGAATGGCAATGCAAGTGGAAAAGTGGGAAGAATATACATATTGCATCTTTTTTGTTCTGCTACGGTTCTTTTGGACATAAGCCATGAGAAAAACAGATTTGCAGAAAGAACAGTAGCCGGGCCTCTCAATGTAAGCACACATTTTATCTACACACTTAAACATGAATTTGCACTGGTCTAAGTATAAGTGTGTGCGCCTTCGAAGAAACCAGAGAGTGTAATTTGCAGAGGTGTATAAAGTACTCAAAAGCAATACTTGAGTAAAAGTAAAGATACCTTACTGGAAAATGACTCCAGTAAAAGTGAAAGTCACCTATGAGAATACTACTTGGATAAAAGTCTTAATGTATCTGATATTTACTGTACTTAACTATCAAAAGTAATTTTCTGATATTAAATGTATTTAAGTATTGAAAGTAAAAGTACAAGTAAATGCTGTTAAGTGGTCGGAAGTCTAGAACAGCGCAATAGTACAGTCCATTCACCATTCACGGCACAACTTCATTGGTTGATGCTTTAAGTTGCAGTGCGAAATCGTGCATGTTAGAAAATACAAAAGTACATTGCAGAATATTTGCGTTCTGTGTGACAGTATTCATGACAAAAGCAACAGTTCTAAAAATATTTTTTGACATGCACATTTATCAAACGGCATAACGCCCTTGGTGTGTAAAATCCTTAACGATCCCATGTTGTAAAATATGTTGGTGAGTCTAAGTGCCATATAGATACGGTGAAAAAAACGAATGGCTCGATTCTTGGAAAAATAGAGACAGCCCACATTCAGAAACTGTGCCTCTTAAATGAGCCATCAAGCTTTCCATACGGTTGTGCCACCGTTATATATGTAAAACCATTTACCAGTTTTAAAACGTAAACATTTCAAATGTTTTCCAGTTTATTTCCGGTTGCAGTGTATGTGAATTACATCAGCTGAAAGGAAGCAACAAGGACCCAAGCTGTTACTCAGAAACTCAATTCCATTCAAATGTGCTAAACGGAGCGCTTCAGACAACGTTGATTATAGGTTCATTCAGACAGACAATAGTAGGCCCCGATCACACTGAGATGCGTAGCAACAGGCGCGGACGCTTCGAAAACGCCCCATGGCAAAGTGTGTCGGGCAAAACAGCTGATGAGCCTGTGGAGTGGGGGTGCATGTGCAAGCAGGTGATTAAATGTAAATAACAGGGAAAAATGGATTCAACGCAGACATGGAGCTCTTGCTGTGATCTGTGTTGAATGAGGAGGAGGGGAACATTTATATAGTTCATTGCAATAAAAAAATATCAGCCTTTGTCCGCTTCTACCACGTACACAGGCATCAAAACTAAAAGGTAGTGCTAAAGCAGTAAAGCCCTACTTTTGCTCGATTTGATTGTCCAGGTGCAACTCCGCTCCTGACTCTGAAAAGTTGACAACTAACTTTTGTGCACGTCTAAAAACCTCTAGAGAAATGCAACGCACGGTGCAAGAAATGAGTGGTATAGCGTGCAACGCGTTTCTAGCAACGCACCTTTGTGTGATCGGGGCCCTAAAGAGTTTTTGATCATTAAATAATTTCAAAATGCTCTCCTAGAAACCCAAAATACAAGCATGCACCTCGAAATGACCGTAATATGTCTCCTTTAAGCCTTACCGTTTTCTCCACCAAGGATGCTGGAGTTTACAGTGTTATGAATGCTTTTGTACATAATGGTCGGGGTCCTCATTACTGCACAAAGTCATTGTCTTATTGTTGAAACATTTATCTTTTTTTCTTTTATTTTTAGATAATTTTTTTCTGTGTGCATCCATTTAGAGCAGTTGCTACTTAGTCATGACAAATAAGTGAAATAATCATCATCATTATTTTTTCTGGTTATTTATCATTTGCCTGACAGAATGTCAAAAGCACTGAATTTCAATTCTGTATTGTTCTGCACTCAGGCTAATTATGCATGTCTAAGTCTACCGGAACGATTTGTGCTTATGAGGCTGCTCATTGTGGCAGTTCCATGTGTCTGCTGCTGCAGAGGCTCCAGGCATTATTCCACTTCAGCCTGACACCAGTGTCTCTTCCAATTCCATCTCATTGCATTAGTCATTAAGCTCGGCACTGACACCACCCATCATATCATTGCCTTAATCACATCTGAGCTCCACTGAGTACATATGACCATATCATTAACACAGACTTCCATCCCCTCTCTACCCCTCCATCCATCTATTCCCTACAATCCTGCTCTTGCTTTTTTTCTACTTACAGATTTGACCCTGTTTCATTCATCACACACAGTTGTCCAGTCTGTACAGTGACAAATGATATTCCCTTTACAATGATTCATTCAGTGATCATTTCCACTATACCTCATATGCAAAAAAATTATTCATTCTCGGGGCAGGTTTGTGGGGCGGTGGGGGTAAATAACAGTGATGGAGTGCACCGTGGGTTCTTAACTTTGTGCAAAATGAAAAAATAAATCTCACCATATTTCTACCATTATCCATCCGCCAGAGGAGGGAGATATGATATTGGTGGGATTTTTCTATCTCCTGTCTCCAGGGGTAATGATGAGGGAAGTCTGGCCAGCCAAACTGATTATAGAAGGGCTTGAGTGTGTGTGTGTGTGTGTGTGTGTGTGTGTGTGTGTGTGTGTGTAGGTGTGTGTGTGGGGGTAATAGTCTGTCTGAACTTTGCTGAGGTGGTGATTACAGAAACCCTGTCACCTGTCTAATAGACGACTCCTGTAGATGAGGCCAGGTCCCATCTGCAGCTCTGGGTTCTGAAACACGCTTATGCTTTCAGCCGTATTCATAGCCACAGGGAATACAAATATAGTGATTAAAAGAAATCAGGGAATCGGGGCTCAACATCAACTTTTTAATTAATTGTTTATTATTAAGTATTTTGAGATTAGAATCTGTTTTTTGAGGGAGATATGTGAGACCTTTTTAATAGGGAGCTTTTACTTGCCAGAAACTAAAAATATGGTTGTCAATTTTAATTGCCTTGTATTTTTTTTATTGGTTCCAGTTCTGACTAGAACAGTAATATATTCATATCAATAAGGTTTCATATCATCAATATCTTTATTTTGCAGTTTACATTTTGGTGATTGATGTTTCCTTTCCCTCTTTGTTACATGTTAAAAAGTGGTTTCCACCAAAGAATTGGTTGCCAATTTCTCAGAATTGTTGCTAATAGCATCTTGGCAGCTGTAGACAGACTGTGATATTTCCATATGGAGCTACCTAACCAATGCATCAGCCCATCTATCTTTTTCTTTGTTTTGCACCAGTTTACTTGCTCTGACTAAGTGATTGTAATAGGAGAATTGACAGATCTAATCCGGTAAAGACAGTATTTTGTTCCCTCTCAACACGGTGCACTAAAACATTCTGCTTTATTTGCTCCTCATGCTCCCTACACTACAAACATAACACCAACCACCTCTCCCAAGATGTTGTATATCTAGCTATTTTTAGCCCTGAGTAGAAACCTGCAGAAACGTCATTTCTGGACATGAATGCATAAAACTGCTTTCATCTGCTGGATGACTGCATATACATAGTTGCCTCATAAAAGTGACAGGGTGCAAAGTGTGATTTTATTTGGTCGTCACCTCGTAATGTATTCATAGTAGAGAATCACAGTGCAGCCCATATTTTCCTGTTAACATATGTTGGCTATATTATGGTTTCATTCCAAAAAAGGAGCTATACGGCCTCATCTCCTTTCTGATGGATGTATGCAGTCTGCTCTGCAATTCCTCGTATAATGTCATCTTAATTTTAGGGCACATTGTGATGAGCTACAGTGGTAACGTCATGGTTGAGGTTTTTTTTCTTTTTTGAGGAAAGGGGGGTTGTTTGATGGATTAAAGGAACAGAAGCTGTGACAATCCATCAATCTAGTGCCACAGAGGTCATAGCATGAAACCGTTCACTTGCACACCTCGCTCCCATTTCCCATTGTAATGTGTTCTGTTGTAACTTGTTCTGAGAGACTTTTTGATAAGAAAGATAGTCTGGGGCTATTCTGTGAGCTGTCATTGATTTATCTTGTAACATTGCGGTGGCTCGTGAGAGGAAATACATTGTTTTGCAATAACACAATTTAGCTAAGCTGTTCCTCATTCTGAATTTAGATTGAATCCACCGGATCCCTCTACTATACAGTAAACTGACTGGATTACTACAACAGGCCGGATTATTGGGATACCGTGAGTCTATTTTTACAACGTAGTTCAATACCATGTGGAGACTAGCCCATGTTCTATAGGGGCCTACAGTATTTATGACAACAGGGATCTTGGCACAGCTGTGGGCTATAGTGGATTAACCCTATCTGTACAAATTCCCCATTTTAAGGCCAGCCTGATGATTGTCACACCCCAGGTCCTCAGGAGACACTGCAGTCTGCTGCAATCAAAGGTTTATATGGAATTAACACTGCTGGAGTTGATGGTAAATGACAGCTGCTGAGTCCCACCAGGGACCTGCCTTAAAGGTATTTCTTCATGCTCTTTCTCTGCGATATAGGAGATCTTCTGTTCGCTCTCCACACCACCCTGACAAGATATTACTGCAGAACCAAACGTAATTACATCAACATGTCGGCACCACCTGTGGTAGATCACTATGGTTGTAACTGGGTCTGCAGCTAATGACTATTTTCATTGTCAATTACTCTGTTAGCATTGCAAGTTTGGGAATGTGCAAAAGTGATTGGTGTAACATGAGACTGTGGATGGCATTTCATTCCCATCCCCTTACCAACAGAAGACAGGTAATGGTCGTTTCCAAATTACTTTCAAGTGGACTTATTACAAGATGTTAGCCGAGTTAGTGAGAATAATAAACAAAGAGATGGAGTAGATGACTTCAATGGTATTGGTGGTTAGGGGCATACAATGCAACAATGCAATGCAGCAGTTAATGCGATCCTTTACTTTACAAAAACAGTATTTAATTTGTTGGCTGACTACTATAAAAACAACAGGATTTATTTTAATCAAATTTTTCTCTCCCTACTCACAATGGTCTCTGCTAATTTGTGCTGTCAAACAGATGTGCTCATAGTTCGACCTGAACTTTGACCCTTTTTGACATTGGCTTACTTAATGTAAAGAGTGTGAGATCCAGATGGAAGAGAAATATATTTTTACAGCAGAAATGTATTTCACGCACAGCGCACAACCGAGTTGAATGTATGCAAAATGCATTCCTATGCACTGGAGAAGGTAACAAATGTGGGGGGCGAAATAAAGCTAATAAGAGTGTTTCCATGACAACAGTACGGAAACACATATGGCGTCTGGAGGAACGTGTACTGCTGTAACTGTACAGAAGGAAGAAACACTGAAGGTATGCTGACCTTTAAGGTGGACCAGCTCTTCTCGTTTTAGTCATATACCATATAGCTCGTTGAAATGTCAGACCATAGTTCCCGTAAAGCCAGGCGGCAACTTCCGATTCTGCAGAGTGAAGCCAAAGAGGAAGAATCTTAAAAGTTGCATTCTCTCTTCTGGCCAGTAGGGAGAGACTCCTCCAGTTGCAATAGAAGTCTGACTATATAGAAGTCGATGAGAAAATGATCCTATTTCTCATTTGATTTATTAGCTCAGTAATTGGTTTATGGTCTCAATCGCTAGTTTCAAGTCTTCTTCAATACGGCATGATGTTCATTGAGTAAATTATGTAATTATTAGAGTAAAATAGACCATAAAGCGGCTGCTATAGGGCGGACTTGAAGTGGTCACCTCTCTCTTGTTGTTTCGTGCTATAGCGCCCCCTAGCGCCAACACTCAGACTGCAGCACACGCTTGCGTTGTGTTACGGTTTCCAGGTGACTCATTCTGTAACGCAACGATGCGGGAAATTGGTCTTGCGTAGCTCGAAGAATCATTTGCATACTTGCGCGACTCGTGTGTCTTTATTTATTGATTTACGTTTGCTGATACAGTTTTGAAGCCTTCACAGTTCTTTTTCTTTGACTTTCCAAAAAAAAGTCTCCCAGTCAAGTCCCCAAGCAGTCTGCCAGTCAGAGCTATATTGTTGGTCAAGCTTGACAAACATTGTTCATAACCTAGAAGAAAAAAATAAAGTAATTTCATCTGCTTTTGATGAAACTTCCTCTCGCCAGTGATAGCACTGCAGGCTTACTCACAGATACAATTATCCAACTGGCTTTCTGACTTAAAGCAATACAACAGGAGGAGAATGACACCAGTTGTGAGAAATATAAAGCCAAAACAGTCTTTCGCTTGCAGTCTTATTCTATAGAAAAAGGCGGCTTTGTGGAAAACAGAGTAGTAAGTGGAGAACTATCTATTCTTCTGTAGTCAGTTGGGCTTTCTTATAACTAATTCTATACATCACTTAAGAGTTTATTCTTGAATTTAATGAAATTCTGATCTTAATATAATTTGTATGAATACTTTGTGTATTTACCAGACCTGGTTTTGAGAACAGCCACTCTTTCCTGAACAAATCTCCTCTGTATTCTTCAAGGCAAATGCCAGCGCCACTGTCTGAATGCTAATGACGCAACTTTTGAAATCCGTTTTAATCAGGACTCGAATGCAGGATCTAAAGAGGCACTAAGATTATATTACATTTTTACATTTTAATATCCAGACAACAGAGCTGATTCACATCCAAATACAAAAAAAAAAAGGAATCGTCCTGAACTCACTAGGCACCTGTCCAGTAAATGTAAGTTTTAAATCCTGTGACCTCAATGCAAGTGGCAGGTCTGTCCTATTAAAAGGTCTCTCCTCCCTGTCTTTGTCTCTGTGTAAACAGATCTTTAAAAGGCGATGAGGTTGCCTGGCCTGTGCTGCTTTATCTGCAAAGTTACGATTGTCTGGAGAAGATGACCCCAAGCTATTGATTTTTGATCCTTCATATGAACACACACACACACAAACACTGACTCTGTTTGGTTTACTTTCACTCTTTTGTTGGCCTTCGAAAAGGTTATTTCATGAGGGTTACAGAAAAGGAACAACTATGAAATCAGAATCTGAGAACTTGTGTATCGATATCCACATAATGCGCATGTAATTACTCACAGAACGTTGTTTATGTGTACAATAGAATATTAGGAGAAAGCTGAATTGTGTAGCTACATGCGAATAATTACTCAAAAAAATCGAAGACATGAAATTCCTTTAATTTAGTAGATCTTATTCCATCACCATAGCAACATATCATCTTGCCGGTTTTGTTTTGCTGTCCTGCCGTTCGGTTTGTTGTCCCTGTGTGTCTGCCATCTAGCGTCTGCCTGATTCCATGTGTATGCATCATAAGGGAAATGGCTCTTCAAAGGTAAAAAAAACTGATTAGAGGAAAAAATACCGAAATACTCAAAAAGCCATCTAGACTATAACCACGGCAAAGCTTTTTTCCCTCCACAACCTTGCTACTTCTTGTCACTTTGCAGAGGCCTGACTGTGTCACATCAATGTCAAATTTGAATGTTAATAGAATCTTAAATTATTCAACATGCAGTTTAGCCCATTTGAACTATTCCCTGGCTCCAAATGACTCTCCCCATACAAATAAGGCTCTGGCCTAATTCCAAGGTGTGTTCAATGGTAGGGAAACAGGAAATAAGTGAAGGGCTGATTCAATTATCAAGTCATTCTCCTGCTTTATCATTATAGACGTTTGTGCAATTACTATTGTAAATGTATCACTGCTACCCTATGAAGAAATTATAATACTTATACAGGTATATATTTTATATTTTTTTAGTTAAATCATTAGAAGTTAAATATTATAAATCATTGTTTATATATTGTTTAGAGATTACACTGAGCAGTCAATCTCAAAATGAGAGTAGCGACCCACATGTTTTATTGATTTCTATGAGGGTCGCCAAATGAATTAGCTGAATTTCTTCCAGAGTCTTTTTATTTCATATTTAAATCTACACTAGACCTTTGAGCTGCATAAGGCATAAGCCTCATAAAGCCTCAGATCGTTGGTCTTTCACCCCCCTTCCTGTACAGGTGAACAGATAAACCACCTGAAGCAGAACTGTTTTGTGAACCCGCCTCCAGGTTGAGCTCTTTCAGAGTGGGAACCTCCATGCTGGTGCTGTGGAGTCTCCGATATCAGGGTGCTATTGTCACTGAAATGCAGGGCCCGTTTACAGGGCTTAACACTGGTGATAATGCACATCAACAAAACATGATTATCATGTACAGTAATGGACAATTAGATAAGCCTCAATTTTACTTTGCAATGTTCTCCTCCACGGGTCCTGAGAAAGTTACGGTTAGCTAGTGCGCTAGTTTATGATGCCAGTGTTTATCCTCGGAAACACGCCGTGCCTCTCAGCCACAACGACACCCTGGCATCGGAGTCTCTGCTCCTGCCTGGACAAAAAGGGGTAAAAATGCAAAGGAGAAATAATTCATCAATTTGGTTGGTGGATTTTCTAATTACTTTATTTTTGATTTTGCCAGGTTCTTTCCTCCACCTACAAGCATTTTTTCTTTCCTCCACCTACAAGCAATTTATAAAGTATTAAAGTATCAAACTCTTCGAAATGGCTGGTTTACCTTCAAAAGGAAACAAGGTGACATGGCAATGTCAGTGAAGTAGTCAGGAGTGTCCTCTCAACATATATAGACAAGGCCTGTTGTGAATGGGCTTGCAATGTTTTTTTTATTTTAAAAAAGTGGATCCGAGCTATAATTCAGCTATAACTCTCATGTTTTTTTTGGACATTGGCTAAAATAAGCATATAGCTGCTGCACTTTATGTTAGAATCCTTTTAGATTGTTAATGTAACTGAAACTTTCCTTGAGTCACCCGATGACGATGCTATAGGGCAGATTGCATCTCAGCACACATCATTGTTACAATCTTCAGTTAGACGGCAAGGGCTTACTTCCCGACATCCCTGCGACCCTCCAATGCGCGGCATAATCATTGCAGCATTATTTCCAGACTCCAGGGCTGTGTTTGTGCTTCCGCTACCCAGTCGAGCCCGTGTCCGTTAGCGCGTAAGAGATAACGGCACAACTAATACTCGTGCTCAAAGCTCGTCGTCAGAGCGACTGAAACTTCTTCTGAATGTATCCAATTGTTTCACATGTTGGGGTAGTGGTATTTTTAGACGCAAGGAGAATACTAACAAGTGGGTGTTTTTTTTATTAGGATAAAAGAGGATTAAATGTCAATGTGAGGAACAGCGGCTGACGGATGTGGACTGTGGATGGACCAGTGGCAGCATCTCAGAATATGATTTATTATCGCAGAGAAAAAGAGCTGGAACTTTCATTGAATCACAGAGAAATAATGTATCACTTTTATTAGTCTCAAGTATTTGGTTGGCTATTCAGCTTAGAGACATCCAAATAAACACAGAGGAGGACGTCGGAGAGATTGGACCCCTAATGGCTGCGGCGGAGAGGCAGATTTTGATATGTTCCAGATGTTTTATGATTAGACATAATAGCTTTCTTGAAATGGCAGCTGAGGCTATAGACAGAAACTATTAAACTGTCTATTTGCACCCATTTGAGAACAATGTACTGCCCCACAGAATACGAAACATCTATCATGTAATTAGGGGGCCTGCACACCATATGTAAGATCAAGTCTATCTGAAATCCCATATACAATAAAATGAGAGTCATTATTATTCCTACATCTGCTCATGTCACATAATCGCATCAATTGCTCGGTCCTCTAACAATAACACACAGGCAACCACACCGATGCTAGAGACCGTTGCTGGTTGAGACGCCAGAGTGGAAGTTACTATTCAGTTACCATTTTGCCACGAGAACATAACGTTCCATTGTTGGTTTTTTTCTTCAATCAATCTACAGCATAATTCCTCAGGGCGCCACCTTCACACCAGTAATCAGCTTTGAAGTTATGTTCCGTTGAGATGCAAACAAATGATGACAAATCATTTTGTTATCCATCAAACCTGCGCTTGGATTCATGAGATGTTTCAGCCAGCAGGTCTGAAATGCTTCGGCACACGTCTGTGACTTTGAAATACTCCAACAGGCTGAATCCATGTTTTATGTGTCTTGACCTTGACAGTCGTTTCGCACCATTCAATATGCACACTTTGATGAAACCACGTTGTCACTCTCAATGCTGTCGGTGCGCTGTCATGTCAATTTGAAGCTTTAAATATGTGACAAGCTTTGAGAACAACAAAGCCCCCACACTTCAATCAAGCAAATAAACACACGTACGCAAAGGCAGACACAAGCAGAGATCCACAGAGACACGCCCATGCACACAGTCTGGCAATCATGTGCAGGAACACAGGACGTATAAAAGTAGAGAGAGACGGGTGTCGAACAAGTATTGTCACATTAAGCAAGATGAGGCACCTCAGCAATAGCCAGTATGCAATGTTTCTTGCCTGCGGCACAGTCATTTATTGGACGATACCCATCATTGGACGGACAAATATTATTTTTCTCCATTTCGCTCAGTACATAACTAGAGGGGTTCACTTTCCCTTCTCCACTCTGCCTACCTCCCTTACCCCCCAAATTGCTCCTGCGCCCATTACCGCTGCAGGATTGATGTTTTCTTTTCATAAAGCACCAAGCTGATATCCCTCAGATTCCGAATTAATAAAATATGAAGGACATTAATATTCCCAGCATTCACATTTTGCTATTATTGCAGTGAAGCCCCTGACTCGCCCGGCCTGTCAATCACCCTCCAGGTACGCTGCTGCCTCTCTGCCCCAGGCAGGCGGGAGGTGAGCACCGCAGACAGACTTCAAGCGGCTCCCTCAAGGGCATTGAAGGGCAGGGTATGACCTAGGCAGTGCTTGTGTCTGCATTTACAGATGATGTGTTTGGAATTTCACTGATACCTCAGTTTGGGATTGTAGACCAGTAGGAAGGATTATACAGGTATTTCCATACATACACATCTGCTTACCTATAGTGTGGTGGTATTATGACGTGCTGATGTCGGGTAATTAACAATATAACAATAACCATGCCCATAGCTCATGAACATATGTGTAACTTTGCAATATTTAGCTGCACTTTTCCTCCAGGACTTTTAAAATACTTTTTAATGTCTTCCCTTCCCTTCCAGCTCCATCTTTCTCTCTTTCACCTGTCCACTCTTTCTCTACACTCCACACACTGACTGAACGTCGTGTTGATGTCTGAGAGCCTGCGACCAATTGCGTCTGACCAGAAGGTTAATGGGAGTCAGGGAAGGCTGGCTATCTACAGTTTTTTTTGCTTTTATTTACCTATTTAATCTTGCATTTTTAACGTTGGCCGGGCCTCGGGAAATCCTCTTGGTGCTCCCAACAGCCGGTCTGGGCCGGAGTGTCCACACGAACCAAACAAAGGGAACAGAACTACTGCATTTTAGAACTGCCTGTGTTACACAGCATATCATGCTGATGATTAGAAATACACTAGAATGTTCATGTGCATCATTACAATTAAAATGTCTCCTCAACCTTTCGCTTCAAAAATCGAACAAAACCGTTTTCTTTTCTTTCTTTGTTTTCACCCAGCAGACTGGACAAAGGAGCATCCAGAGAGAACGCGATGTGCACATATAGCATCGTCTGATTTTTGTCTCATCGTAGCATAGGTTGTCCAGCTCTGTGGCTCTAGGTGGGTTTGTCTGACAGTCTTTAAACATGACAGATAAGAGAGAATAATTAATTTATCAGAGCAGACCAGGCTTTAATCCCTGGTGTCCTGGTGATAAGGGAAGGTTTCTTCTCCCCTGATCCCTTTGCCGATAGGGGCTTTTTCCTTGGCGGTTTCCCGTTAATAAGCCTGTCAAAGAGGCACACGACTCTGGGCTCTGTCCTGTACAGGTTATCTTGCCGCCACACATTCCCATCTCCTCCCTGACAGCCGACAGCAGCTGGGTCGCTGGGCCTTTGAAAACCAGGGAGAGCAGGGCCTGAGGGTGTCTCTCTGAGGCGGCCCTGTCATTTAAACCATCTAATTCAAACATCATGTGGGTCCGAACCGACGGTAGACTTGGTAGAAAAGAGAACACAGACCAATGGACAGACCACACTCGCCGAAAGCTGAATAATTCTCTTTAAAGGCAAATCAAATGCAGGCTTGTTTACAGCAGGTCTCTCTTTAGGCAGTTCCTACCTGTGTGTGTGTGTGTGTGTGTGTGTGTGTGTGTGTTCTCCATCTCTCTTTGAGCTCTTAGTGAAATTGACTGGTTGCTTAGGAGATGAAATTAGTGTGGACATTTTTCATCCTTCTAGAGTATGAATTGTCTAAATAGTAGAATGATGAGATCTGTGTTGAAGCCGTGTCTGGCAGGAAATAGGGTAATGGTATGGCACAAGTCTGTGGCCTTGAGAATATGGAGTTTACAGTATGTACGCGCTAAGCAGCTTCAAATTGAATAACTCAAAGCGCATTTAGGTATAAACTGCTGCTTATTGCGGAAAAACAGTTTTTTGAACGTCTTGCCTGTCTACATAAATTGAAGAATATTTCTCTCACAATGCTGTGCCATTCCGTTGGGGAAAGACAAACAATTTAAGCTAAATCTTGAGGACATACTGTGAATATTTACACCAAATTGCAGATGCAACAATGATAGTGGCTCATTTAGCTTTTAATTTGGAGGCTGAGTGGCCCGCAGAGTGAGTGAGGAGGACAATGCGTATCTCAGGGGACCAGCAGGACGTCTGCTAAGGAGCAGTGTGTGCGGTGGCCTTCTCACTGTGGTGCACTTCATCATTTACCCACAGCCTTACCTATTTTGACTGCATGCATTATCATATTTTATGTGGGTCATAAAAAGCACAAAGAAGTTGCACTGCTCGAGAGTATGTGTGTGTCTGTGTGTTAGGGCTGCCACTAACAAATGTTCTATTGAATAATCCAACGATTCATTTGACTAAAATGTTCTATTTAATTTAAGTTAATTTAATTTTGACAACCTGTATGTTGTTGTATAATGCATCGCAAAACAAAATGTAAACAAAAGTGCAGGTATTAGAGTGCAAAACTGCAGGTATGTGCAGATATTGACATCTGCTGTGTATATGCTCCCTATATTCTTAAAGTACAAATGGAGACAGTGGTAATTGTTCTGTAGTGGTAGAATTATTTGATATTGATCTATCAGAATCAGAATGGCTGTTAATTTGTACGACAGAAGTATTTTTTTGACGAAGCAGCGTAAATCGTTGAATACTTATTTTCTTTAGGGTTCGAGAGACGAAACCTTATTGAGTTTGTGTCAGTTTGTTCAAATTTCTGTGAGCTGCAACGAGCTAGAAACATGAAACTTGGCCCAATAATTAGAAATCATATGCAAATGCATCCCAAGAAATAGGACTCCAATCAGCCACATAGCGCTGTAAATGAACTCCCAAAAACACGATCTTGGAGTCCTAATGCGTGAGGAAGAACTTTACAGCTAGAACATGAGGATTTGTTCAAGAATGATGATGGCGTCACCACATCAGACGCTATCTGTTTTACCTCTTACCATACATACCAATATAGGATTTCTGAATCTGCTCTTTGATACTCTGTTTTATTATAGATCTTGTGTACTCAGTTCTTTTGTAATCTTTGAACCAGCAGACCAGTTTACGCATAACAATCAAGTCAAGGTCAGTTCTGAATGATTTTATTTGTGTCCTGACTCTGCCAGTCCGTCTCTGTCTATTTGTCTGTCTTCTGGCTAACTGGAGCACTTCAGCTTTTTCGATCTATCCGGCCCAGAAAAAAAAAAAACATTTAGCCAATGCCTCTCCTTATCTCTCTCGCTCTTCTAATCTTCTGTGAGCTGCAAGAGTGGAGGCAGAGGGGCTGTCATTGTCCAGGGATGTGAACCTGCAACCTTTTCAATTTCACCCCACGCTTTAAAGCCCTTCCGCCTGGACGATCTCACGTCCTGGACAAAGGTGCCATTTGCTTTTCATTTCCTCCACGATAAGAGAGGAGAAGAGAAGTATTGTATATTGTAATGCTCCCTCACCTTTCTGACATCAGCAAAATTGAGGTGCTGGCGAAAGATCAATACAAAATTAAAAGTAAATACAAGAAAGGCAGTGAAGAAGAGAAGATACATTACCATGTTAGGAAATCCATTTGCTCTGGTTCTCTGGACCACGATGCTTTTGTTTGTTCAAGAAAAGGTCAAGACAAAAGGACATTTAAAAAAATCTTGTTGGCCTTTTATTTACATTTGATTAATTTAGTGACAATGTTATTTGTGGGTTGTTTTCTCTATATCCCACTCAAACTTGGACCACCACATCTGCTACCATACAGGAGCTGGTGTCACCAGTAAGCTGTGATGTCATTCCTCATCTGGCCTGGACTTTAACCGGGGTCCCAGCTGCGTGGTCAATGTTGTGGAGAAATGGTGTGTTTTTACACACGCTGCTTTTATTTTTTGTGAAATGAGCCATGCAGCTACAGTTTTAGCTTCCCGTCTTGATTTATTGCATCATCCATGTATTTTTTCAACCGACCATTCTGCTATTTACCATTTCAGTTTGCTCTCCTGGCATCTTCTCCCCACTCCTCTGCAGCATTCCCTGCAACCTGATATTTTATCATTAAAGTAGCAATATCCTACACAACATTAAGCAAATTGGATCTGGCTGGCAACATGTTCCAGTGTCTAAGCACACCTCACGGCGTGGCAGGTGGCCTTGCATCCATCAAACGCAGCACTGCCAAGATTGGTCGGCAAAATGTGGAAAATGGCTGCTCATGGTGATTGTATTTCTCTTCCCACTATTCTGTTTCTCTAACACTCCTGCATTTCCATAACAATGGCTTGATGATGTTGTACCTATCCACAGGGGTACATACATATTGAGAAAATAAAGATGGTTTATTTTAACATCAACACTTTGGTTATATCTTCTCCCGGTGTAAATGTAGTGGTACAGCATAACACTGAAAGAGGATAAGCACTTTTTTTTTTATCTGCACAAACCCTGGAGTAACGGCATAATCTGTTGCAGTACCGTATGTGGGGCTGTTACCTGTAGGGTGCGACTACAACTTATTCCGCACCCAGTATCCCTAATTATGTCTGTATTGGACAAATCCTTATTGGACAAATCCATATTGGACAACATTTTTAAATGTACGTCAAATGACAACGAGCAGTACAACACAACAGAGGAAGTAATGTGCCACATATCTGATGAGGCAGTAAGGGTGTGAATATTGGGTTATGGAGTGTTTTTTAGGTGTAACCAGAACCAGTTATTAACCCTAAAGTGTTTGCCATGCCTTTAAACCTATCTTTTGGCTAAAGCTTTAAAGTCGATGCGACGTGAAGTGTAACAATAGCAGATGCAGTGGACAATTTTGATCCAATGTAAGGCAGCATGTAAATTCTACCTTGTCTCTCATTGTGTGTGTGTGTGTGTGTGTGTGTGTGTGTGTGTGTGCGCGCGCGCGCGTTCAAGAGACTTGAGTGATTCTACAAGCAGCCTCCTGTTACTAACTAAGGTGTTGTCCAATAACGTCCACATTGTACACTTACTGTGAGAAGCCGTGCGCACAGTGAGCAGATGACAAACACCCTCGGAGACCTAGTGGCATTTTCACTGTTATTGCTTCTGTATATCTGAGCGGAGCCCTGGGATTACCATCAGTACAAATTAAAAACAAATAAAGGTTTAAGGGAAACAATAAGGCAAAGATGTGGATCTATTATGCTCTGATTTATGGACCACTGATACATGGCAAGTTGGGTCAGTGAGCTAGCGAGTGTGCATTCTAGCAGCCTCATTGGCAACTCACCTGCCAGTCAATAACCTATTTAGTTTAATGTCACAGCGCATATGGGGAAAGCGTATTGACAAGCTGCAGAATACACCTTCAAGAGGCCCCCAGCTGCATATTGCCAGATAAACTGCATTTGAAAAATTCATTCTTTCGTTGCCCCAGAGTCCTTATAAATGATTAAAGCCCCCCCCCCCCCCCACAATGAATTATAGGAAGAGACTGCTTGTTGACGAGCTAATGTCAGTGATTTGTCGGGTGGGGGTGATCAGTTCTTGCAAAGACAAACTATTCCCACATCGGCATTTCCAGTCCACCAATTCCAGCAAGTCCACCCGCTCTCAGAGGTGACACAGTCACTAGCTGGCCTTTATGAATCATTCAGACGACAGAAGGGAAGAGATGGCATTTCAACATTTAATAAACTGTCTGTCCTCAAGTGTGATTCTCATTTCTTTATGTTATGCTGTAGACTGACACTTTAAATATGACCTCTTTTGATTTGTGAAAGCCAGATTCACCTCGAGGTAAATATGGAAGAATATGACAAAGTGCACGATGAGACTTGGATGTGGCAGCTTTGTTTGAACTCGCTTTTTTTACTGACAATAAAAATCAAGTGTCGGTGTACGAACTTAACGATGCATCCTCTGTTGGTTGGATGACATCTGAAGGTGACTCGCTCTACAACTCTACATTTTTGATGCCTCTCCCCGGTCGCAGTCAATAAGCCATTTAATCTCGGTGCTCAGCCGAGTCGATGCAGCCGATGTCGTGTTCGGGGCTTATGGTAGACAAGACGAGGGTTCTGCCCAGACCTGATAAACCGTTCATTTCCTTGAGCGCCTTTGTCTTCCATTCCTTTCAGAGAAAAGAGCTCTTGGCCTATTTCAATCATGGATGCCTCTCTTTAATGAGCTGCTTTAATCCATAGCAGCGAACGCAGCTTGCCTTTCGGCGTGACAAAAATGTACCAGATTAGAGGATTACTCACATTTATGTATTCATGTACTAATTCATGAACACAAGCCATTCTAAGAATCCCATGCAAGACAATGAGAGTTTTGTCCATATCAAAAGCTGGTGTTGCACAAATTGACATTGTATATGGGTGATACATCCCTTTGGGAATATGAGCAATTGTACGTGTTCATCTTTATTGTATTTGTTGAAATGAGAAACTGCCCTTTGCTACAGGCTGGGATGACAACCGCTTGCCTGTAATACCACGGACGTGTGGCCCTACCTCTGTGTTGAGCTCATTACCGTCATCAATGCAACTATCTTTATTTTAAGAGGGACATTTTTCTTTGCTGGTGAAAGTTACAGGAGATCATATGTTATAAACACAGGAATCATTGTTCAGTTGTCAGCATTGATTGTCCTCCATCCCATGTTATAGGTTTCATGTCAGCTTTGTAGTGCAAATGGGATTTATTTTGTGTGTAACATTTATTATTTCTAGACTTGAGTAGTATGGATGAGATCGCTTCAGATGACATTCAATTGAATATGGAGAAACATACAGACACAAAAGATGGAATTATCCTATGCCTTAACCACGGACAATTGGACCAATGTGGTGGCTACTGTTTTTAAATCAGCCATCACAAATTGAATGAAGAAGGAAAAGGACAGAACGTGCCATAACTTTATGCAGAACATTAGTGACGACTTTCTCACAGAGCTGGCAAAAGAAAAGAAAGCCTCAGAAAGAACAAGCCAAACTCAACCTGCCCCAAAATGGCTTAGTCCTGGTATGTTGTGCTAAACTTCAATTCATATTTCTATGTATTAGGGCTATACCAAATAGTTCATAGCTTAATTTTCCATAACAGTGGTTCCAATTCTTAATCAGCAATCAAATGATGACATTTGGGGTCACTAAATTCTGTTAAAACACATTATTTCTGTAGAGTTGCAAATAAAGATGAGGGTACACTCATATAATATAAGACCAAGAGTTGACGTGCAACGTGAAAAGAAAAATGACGAATGCACCCATGATTTAGTGGGATGGACCATTAATGTTGCACAGTTGAGCAAACATTTTAAACTGACACACATTTGCAGCATTATTACAGCAGACTGACGCCACCAGGGGTGATAATTATTGTAAATGAGTAGTTGAAAATCATCAGTTTAAATTTTGACTTTTCGAAAAAAAGTTTACCATGTTTCTTATAATGATATATGTTCATTATTTCTTTCCTTTTTCTTTTTGAAAACCTGTTGTTTTAGATGTAAAATGCAGCTTTGACTTAAATACAATGTACATAGAGGGTTCCTTGCTGCCGTGCGTAGAAATGTATGAATATGATTTAATGCATGATATCATTCCAAAATAAACTCTATTGTGCGGCTTGAAGATCAAGTCCATGGGAAACAATCAGTGTGAGGGGTGTTGGTGGGCAGACAAAGTGCAGGGGGACGCCTCCCAGGCTCCTCTGGATCTGGCCACGGAACATCTCGGTAAATGCGGTCAGACAGATGAGTCTCGCCTCGGAGCGCTGCCTCCCAAGGGCAGAGTGACATTTTCTGGGGACAATATGGGACTGCAGTGACATAGAAAACACCCCCTCCCCTTTCCTCTTCCTCCATCTCTCCATCCTTTCCTCCATTTCCCGCTACCTCCCTCGCTGCTAATTTCCTTGGTCCTGAGTGCTGCAGTAGCTGCTTCTTGCCTTTTCATTCTGTTACAGGTCAAAAGACTTAACAAAGTTCCAAAAGCCCGGTGGCACTGTACCAGGGAACAAAATGGATGAAAATGTGACTGGGTTCAACAAAAGAAAATACACAACACTGAGTACATTTCTCTCAAAATGTATGGCGAAAGCTGTGGCTGTTGTTCATGTTTCATAAGCATACAGGCTCATAAAAGCCAAAACACAGGTTACCAGTTCACAATCCGAGATGCTGAGGTTGTTGTGATGTGATTGCGTTGCAAAAAGCCGTCACTGTACCCTTAATGATTGTGATTGAAATGCTGATACTAATCTGGGCTGTCAAAATTGTCCAAAATTAATGTTGGAGTATCAGCTGAGTAATGAGGAGCACTACCAAAATCTAAAATAAGGTTGCAGCTGGCATGAGGGAGACCACCAGGAAATCATCTGAAAGTGTCCTACTTGCTGTTGGCTGTATTGTCATTTACAGTAAATAGCACAATATAGATCTTGCGTTTTGTATTTTAAAATGACAAATGTTTGAAGATGGCAAGCAGTATTAACCCATGTTTTAAATGTTTATGTCTCCAGTCTAATATACAGCATACATGGTTTGTTGATGATGTGACGTAATGCTTGCTGTTAGGACACGGTGCCCTTCTCCCTGCAACCAATATAAATTTTTATATGAGAAAAATATATATATTGACAGCCTTAATACTAATATCAACACAAAAATGACAAATAGAAAATAATCAGTATACATCTGATTACACCCTGATTATATATCAACACAACACATACTTCTAGCTGTATGTCAGTGTCCCTACATGTATTTACTGTTTAGCCTCCTGTACTGTGCTGCCATCCATTTGACTCAGACGGCACATCTGTCATTGTTGATTGGTACGGTTATCTGTGTGACAGATGAGTCCTTCCCTCTCAGCGGGGACTCTCTTCGGGGACGTGCAAATTCCTGCGCATCGAAGCATTGGCAATCATGCATAGCACCTTGATGAGAGACAAGCCCCCGCCACTTGACTGACTGGCATTCTAACGTGAGGCGATGGCTACAAACACCACGGGCACCGAAACATAAAGGCTGTCGGCGCGCGGGCCCCATCCTCGACACACAGAAACACGCTTGGACACACAGAACGAATCACTGCACATTAGGAGCTCATCCTTCTCCCTCTATCCTGTACCTAATAATACGACTAGCTGAGATCCATGGCTAATCTCATCAGGGCACGTTAAAGAGCAGGGGGCGGGTTTGCATTGAAGCTGCACTGACTAGGTATTACCGTTGATTACACAAATACAAGCCACTCCATCTTGAAGGACAATGTTTTATTGTCCGCGTCAGAGGGAGGATAATGTATTCAATCAAGGTTTGGAGAGTTTCTTGACATGGGCTGCAGAGGGTCAGAGACAATTAACTTTCAAGGGTCGGTGAGAATCAGGGTTAAAAGTGTCCAATCAAATCAAGCAAGTAATTTGCTTCCCCCCCCCCCGTGTTGCACTGGTAAGCCAGTTAGTGGTCAATCCAATTAAGACCCGCCGGTATCCTGCGGTGGCGTCCTGCAGGCAGACGTGCAGAGAGCAGGAAGAGATCTCTGTGGAGGGCTGTCTGTCACACAGGGATTGTTTGACACTTGTCTTTGATTGCTCCATTTTCCTGTGCTGGGCTCCACTGTGGGAGGGTAACAGGCCCAGTTCAAGTCTGTCTTTCTGTCTGTCCTCCCTAGCGAGGACAAGCGTAGATCCCGCTGGGTCAGCAGGACACTGATTGGGCGAGAGACTCCGCGCCTGCCGGGAGCAAGAGAGAGGATGGACCCGGCAGTCCTGCTGTTTGTTTAAGAGCAGGAAGCCATGTGGAAAGGCTTAATGTCTTAATTGGTCTGAGTGGCAACGGACGGTACCTGACGAGACGCATTAATCAGAGCGGGGTGAAAAGGCTAGAGGCTTGGTGAGCAAGAGGGAAAGATAGAGGAGAGAGAGAGAGAGAGAGAGAGAGAGAGAGAGAGATATACGAGGCCGGTGCTGTGTGTCAAGCAGCGCCCCTTAGCTGCTTTGTCGTCCTGCCGCACACCATTCCAAGACACCCACTGACACCTCGCAGCTGTGTCCGTCACACTCAGCCACTCAACCACAGAGTGCAGAATGGGGACGCAACAATAATTAGAATACATTAGCACCCTCGCACACGCGTGTCCTGCACGTGCATGGCACATTACATGTTAGAAAAAACACCCTACGATCGCTGCCATGCGCCGAAGGCCATGTTCAGACCCAGCATTAACACGTGTCTCGGGTTATCCGATCACAAATGGACAGTCGTGAGCTCAGGTGTTGCGCTCGCGACGCATCATGGATACATTCAGAGGTGGTCTGAGGGATCTTCGCTAAAAGATATAGTTATATGGCTTAAGAGCTTGTTGGTGCTTTTGTGACACCTGCCCGACCGCCGACCCGCTCTCATCCTCTCATCCGCACCACAGATGTCTCAAAGGACCACAAATAGACAATGACCATATATTTTTACAATCATAATATGTACCCAAATTCACAAACATGTCGCATATTTCTACTGCTGCCTTCCCACACTTAGAGAAAAACAACGCATTTGGTCTTTGTAAATGAAAAAGATGGAGGCTATTTGTTTCAGCAGGGAAGTGAAATCCGTGCTCAAGGGGGTCACTCGAATGACACATTCTAGTACCAGGTGTGAACTGACTGGTTGGAGCTGTGATCGGATCCCGCAGGACAGATGTTAATGCTCGGTCTGAACAGGGCCACGGAGACAAGATTGTTGTTCAGAGCATTTTCCACTTTGAGTTTCATCCCTGTTCATCATGTTCAACATGGCCTTTGCTTTTCGGGAGCCATTACAAGCTCTGACACACATATCTGACAGTAAACCTCAAAAGACTCATATATGAACAACACACACAGAAATCACACACACATATACACGCATATAAAAGTGTTCCCTTTCCGGCCAGTCCATGACACAGTAGCAATTGTTTAGGGACTGATGATCCTCTGCACAAAGTGAAATAGGAAAAAAAGTTATTTTCTCCACTGCCTTTCTCAGCTTGTCCTTTCAGCATGTTTGCCCTGATTTTGTCCAGGTCACTTCCCCTAATGGAGTAGAATTAAGGCCCTGAGGCCAGGACTTGTCCTCTTGATAGAGACATCCATGTTTCAGGACAAGGACTGCTCTTCCCCTGTGTTTCTGCCCCGGGCTTGTCGAGAGAAAAGTCACTTAACTGCTCTTACGTTGCCATTTTCTCTGGCTATTCATGGGAAAACCATTAAAGCAATGCTAGCACTTTGTTTGTGTCTCTGGATTTGTTGGCTGCCTCTCTGCGTCCTCCTCTTTTCCATCATTGACATAACAGCTATAGTTAAAACATTATATTACTGCTATGCTGCTATTGAAGTGCCCTATAACACAGACATAATCTAATAGTCAATCACAGATATCTTTAATAGGCAAATGTTTTTTTCCAATAATGGTTTGGTGTTTGTTTAATCGGTTAATGTTTACATTGAGCTTTGAAAAGTGCTCGATAAATAAAATTAACAATATTAGTTAAGTTAATGCTCAATTTTCAGTTTTGAGAACATTTTAAGGATTCACTTTATAATGTCTCTGACGGATGGCATGAAACATTCCCAAAACTCCTTTAGGAGTTGCGTTGCTATGCAACAACTTAAGTCCCTGTTTACTTCCTGTCAGCTGATGTCATTTTCATACACTGCAGCTGGAAGATGTTTGTTATATGTAAGTTTGCAACTGTGAAATGGTGTATAAATGCATGATTAGAAGTACATAAAAAAATATAGGAGCAATACCTTCCGTTTGTTTACGCTCCATTTTGCGATGGATCAATGTAGCTGGGCATTAGTTTTATTCGGCATTATCTTCTAACTAGCTTCATCAGGGGCCCAGCTGCATTCATTCATTACAAAACGGAGAGAAAACAGACTGAAGGTATTTCTGTTCTTTGTGTTTATTAAATGACAACCTGTAATGACACTTTGCCTTTTGTTTGCTGTATTGCTCGTCTCCGCCTTCGACACTTTTCAAATGCTTACTCCAGAGACACCGAAGAGTCTGAATTCATTGTGTTAGCTACCAGCTGTGTCATTGGCTGGTTACTGCTCCCACGGAGCCGTTGCCCCAGTGCTTCATGCATCATAACACAGACCCAACTAATCAATGATTTAATTGATTGGTTGTTACTACCCTAGATAAGGATCACACAGGACTAGCCTCCTTCAAAATCCACTCTCCACTGTTCCAGGAAGAGGCAACCACACAGCACGGCTGTATACACCACCTGCATCCGCAATCCCACACAGTCCTTCCCATCAGGCTATGCACACGATGTAGGGGCAGTTTGCCTGGTGGGCATGGTTTTCTTCAACTGTCCGCCCACCAAAACTCATCATCTTTATTGTCCCTTCTGTTGATGTAAAATTCAATAAAAGTGGTAGGGACCATTTTGAATTGATTATGAATAGATGCCACTGCCTGGCTGTCTAAATTCATGACAGCTTGAGGAGAGTTGATGTACTGTATTAGACTGTGTGTGTGTGTGTGTGTGTGTGTGTGTGTGTGTGTGTGTGTGTGTGTGTGTGTGTGTGTGTGTGTGTGTGTATTTAGGGGTGCTGGGCGGGGGGGCGGGGGGGGGGGGGTGGGGGCTTCTTCATTATCTTGACTTGAAAAGTGGTTTGCTCAGAAATGTGGCACATGGGTGACGAATTGTGTCTGCATTGCCCACCACTTTTTTTTTTTTTACATAACCTTGCTAGTAGTGCATAGCAAATCTGTCTCTTCACATTTGTATAGATATGTTCAATTGCTCACGGGGCATGCATTCCTCATTGCTGCTGGAAAATGGGGAGGTAAAGATGAAAAACCATCAAGTCCTTACTTTTCACATGGCTGCACTCGACTCATTGCTCTTTGATAGCATGTCTCTGCAACTTAAGCTGGGAATAATTATGTTTTTTAGTCCTTTTGACCTTGCCCCATATATACAACCTGACAAATATTTAACATGTTGCGTTTCCTCTACCTGCTGTCTCTTGGCAAGATGCGTTAGAAGGGCCAAGGAAGGCAAACCTGTCAATGTCACACTGAACTATGACAGGTGATCTGGAAAGAAAGCATTCATCCATCTGGAGAGGTCAATACTACAGCACAGGCTGGTGACTGCACTAGAGTGTCGAGAGTAAAGATGCATGAAAATAATTTTGGGGTAGAATGTCATTGAAAATTACATAAATACAGATAAAAACACATTAAAAGTGCACATGAAACAGTTAATTGATGTACATGTGTCTGTGGTATTTTTCATCCGAGAAAAGCATGAAATGCATTTCACTGCTTATTTTTAATAAATCTTCATTGATCACCAGAGTGCTCCTCTGCAGACAGCAATCAAGACATTGAAATGCTCTGCACCCATTTCCCCTCTCATCCTCAGGCTACATTGATTTTATGAATGCGGGGCTCTTCTAAACTTAGTTGGTACTTTAAAAACTTCAACGTCCTCTAGCCCGTTATTACCGTGGCTCATGAGCCATTTCTGCCCTTGGGAATGACAGCTATTGCAGGAAATGCTGCCAGAACATTTGACTCATTGCCATTTTATCTATGTTCTTCTACATGTCTTTCCTGGTCTTAATACATGTTTTCCTGTGCCTTAGATTTTTCTCTGATTTGCAATTTCTGATTAAATGTATCACTTTTATTTTGAAAACAGTCAAACATGTTGGAACAATGTTGTTGCCAGATCACCTTATCTAGAGTTAATGTAGAAGATACAAGTTGATAAGCAATTTTCCTCCAATGGATTAAGGCCCAGTGAATGTGGTGCAGCTCCACAATCTTTGCACCAGTATTCCCTCGGACAATGGTTCCCGACTGGTCCAGCCTCAAGGTCCGGACTTTCCGGTTAGTGGACAATAAAGATGACGAAATATGCATCCTATTAACAGATTTGTAAAGCCACATGTAGACCCGGTTTTGTTTGAAAGAATCTGTCAAAGTGGAACTGGGCGCACATGCACACGCCTCATTTACACTCCCACAGTTCGCCATATGGTATGTGATAAATCAATGTAAAGTATCTCATAGTAGATGGGATCACATTTGTTAATGGCGAATGTGAAATTTTTTGGACACTTCTGATTAGCCTCAACCATTCCTTTGCCCCACCAGCTCTCTCTCTCTCTCTCTCTCTGTATGTCTCTCTCTCTCTCTCTCTCTCACCCTCCATTAATTATAGGCTCAGCATCAGCAGTGCGTCTCACAGCACGGGGTTAATGTAGATGCTAGTGCCTGATAACAGTGAGTTCTCCACACTCCTCGCCTCCCACTGTGCCACCCACATCCACACTCTTGCTACCAACATGCAGCTAAACTAAGTGCACCTCTTAATCTGCTTTCAGAACTTTCCTAAACACTGGGCATATTTCCATAAAAAAAGAATTTACATGCTAAAGTGGATGGCTAACACTGCTGGGCACTTGGTGTTTTTCTTTTCAATTCACACCGACAGGAAGAAAGCTTTATATTTGGACTGATTTTCCATTCAAATGAATGCTTTTCAATGTTACAAGACTGGACCAGATTTTTGGCTTTTAGCTTTTATAGAGCTGTAGATAGGAATGTCATTCAGACAACCTGGTAAAATCAAATCTATTTCTTTTGTTTGGGTAAACGTGTCTTGACGGCTGCTCATTCTCTATGTAAATGCTAAATGGGTTCCAGTTGAAGCTGAAAAGCCATCATACTTTTTTGTCCAATGCATACTTTGTCCCACTAAGCATTGCATTGAATCGTCTCTGTTGAATGTGTTTTTATTGTTTTTAATGTTACTATCTTGTATACTGCACCATGGAGTATGCATTTGCCTGTGCTTGGCTTAGATGCACAATACATAAATAAAAGGATTAGCACGATCAGTGTCAATCTCCGTGTGATTTATATTGCCTGAGGTGTACTTATTCTTCTGAGACAAAGACAAGTCATGATTAATTAGTTACAAACCATTGCATTACTGCAGTGACTCAGAATGTGCCGAAAAATTGAATTTTTTTCTGAATATCTGCTCACTCTGACGTATTAATTTTGTCAGTATTCTTGTAATTGTGCTCATGCACAGTAAATCCCCTGCTCTGCTCAGTGAAATGCAACACTCACATCTCACCTGGGAAATACATTCTGTTATTGCTTTGGATAAATAAATGAATTCAATTACGTTCCATGCATTGAATAACTTGTCTCTCACACAGCCCGGCTTTACCTGTTTTAAAGTGATAAATGCTGCAGTGGAGAGCGGTAACTAAAACACGGCTTTATTGACATTAAAGAAGATATCATCATACAAGCTCAGACTCTACCCATCAGTGAAAGAGTCGCTCTCATGTCAGGGAGACGTGCAGAACAGAACAAGAAGGTTCTAATTTCAGCCAGGTTTATTAAGGCGTCAGATTGCACCTGCTGTGAGCTCACTCTCCGATGGCCTTTCAGACCTCAACTTCCTGTCTCAATCAGGGAAAATGATTGCCTGGCTGGCTGCTACCTGCCTTCGCCATCCTGTAATTACACTTACTTCCATTTAGAGACACATAGCAGCACTGACTGCTACTCGACAGCTCCCACTAAGGGACTATGAGTTGGGCACCAACCAGGACTCAGCTAGCAGGGCCTAGAAGAGGCGGTTGAGTGATGTTGCGCTACCTTAGTATTTAATTAACAATGTAGCAACACATGTGATGTGACTGATTATTTATTTCTTTTAATCCAACCCAGTTGTCAGAAAGAAATGTTGGCATTGCACATTTCTGTAATCTATATAATACCTTAAATGTTGCCGTGTCTGAACCAAAAGGTTTCATAATATGTTTCATATCAGCCTCACAACAAGCTTGCTGAAATACACAATGCCACGTGGTTAATGTTGTTAAGGTGAGGAAATCAATTGTAGCATAACAGTGTAACGTAACTGTGAAACTGTTTTCTAACTTAATATATATTTATTTACTCTTTATTATATCACTTAATTTTCAATAACGGTTGGTTTGTGCGTTTGTCATTGTATCACTTGAATGCCGTAACATCGACATTCAGCATATCCGTGGTTTGCAGAAACGTACAATGTCACTTTTACGTCTGTTTCGTCATCTTTTCACCTCAGGTGTCTCATTATGTTGTGTTATACAGGACATTGATCCTTTTGAGTTGATACAATATGCCAGAATGCTTTCTATAATGGTTCAAAAAATATTTGTTCTTTTAGGAGGAAGTTCATCATTTTGTGATTGTTGTACCAAAATCCCCAAAACTGCTCATAAGAAGGCAGGAAAATAAGAATAGAGCAGCGCTGGCATGTGTGATGATGCTCACCTTTTCCAAACAAGGCCCTGAGAGGCCACGGAGATCCACCTTAACAGCTGCACGGCTTCACAAGTTTGGTTCGTTTTCACAAAGCTTCTGTTGTGCCTAGTTTTGTTGGTTCCGCAAGTTCCACCAAAGCAGTCTGTACTTATGTGTTAACCCAGCCCAGAGGTCCAGACGTGAGTCAGGGAGACTCGTTGCACACTAGGCTGTTACCATCTGTCTGGAGAAAGAAACATGAAACACAAGTGGTGATACACACCTGTGCTGTCGCTCACAAACCTGCACACATCAGCATCATAGTATGTAAGTCTTATGGTTTGCCTTTTTTTTCGGTGTACAGATGGTCGCAGAATGTTTCGCCTCTTTTTTGTGTCGTTTACATACGTTTCAGTCCTGACTGGGACCAAAGAAAACTTCTGTGGGCATTAAAGTTTTTAATGATTTTCAACTGCTTGGATTTAGAATGCATTCAATGTGTAATATATTTTTTGAATTCCTGAATCTAATTGTTTTATTGAACAACTATTCCAAATCATAACTATGAAAGGCTAAACGTGTAAGATCTAGTAGTGTGTTGCAGAACCAGCTAAATACCCCTATGCTCACACGCTTGTTGGAGAACTATGGTCTTTAGGGTTTTAATACAATAGGAGCTACTTTTATTAACACACTTTTTTACAAATATAGATTTTTTTAAACAAATACATTCTGACCAGAATTTGAATTTATAATTAAAATATATCTAAATATGGTTTTCAGAGCACCGACATGTTATTATGTTATGTTTACAACAGCAAAGTCACTTTATAAAGTAATTATTGTCTCACTGTAAATAAATAATTAACATTTCTGAGTGACATTTATAGAGAATGAAGAACACAGACATCAGTCAGTATCAGTCAGTCCTCCTGTCTTCTGTCCTCTGGGCTGCTTGTTTCAGCCACCAGAGAAGTTTCCAAAAGAAAAGCCTTTGGCCGATCGTGAGTGCTTTGCAAACAAATAGTGGCGATGGCTGATTGAATTAGGTTTCACTTTAGTTTACATGTTCACAGATATTGATAAAGTATTGGCTTTTTAAGTTGCTGTTAACTCGAGTATCCTTCCCTTCACCTGGTTCACTTCACCACAGCGGCCTCTCTGCTCACGCTCCGTTTGTGTGTGTGTGTGTGTGTGTGTGTGTGTGTGTGTGTGTGTGTGTGTGTGTGTGTGTGTGTGTGTGTGGTTGTAGTTGGAGGAGCTCAGCCCGACATATAGAGCAGAGCAAATACGTGCAGCAACTTGGTAATAAAATCCATCAAAACATTAAAAAGTACTAATAAAAACATAATGTTGGAGCTTAACCAGTGTCCGTTCTGGGCTGCTGTAGAACATGGCGGAGCAAGATGGCGGACTCATGCAAGACGACCTGCTCCCTATGTAGATATACATGTTTTTTTTCTAAGCTAACGAAAGGTACTCCTTACCGGGAGAGAATAAAAAGAAATTTCTACAACCTTAACCTTTCAATGTAAAAACCTTTGGTGCTAAAATTAGCAGAGTAGGTTAGCACATCAATAACTAGCCTTAGCAATTCAATGCTACACAAGCTAATGAAGGTATACTTAATGTGTCCTTTGGCTTTTTAATTAATAATGACCTACCTGACTTTACAATGGTATGTGAAGATATGTTAAGATATGTTATATCTTAATGTCATTGTCTTTTGTCTCGATTGCCAACTATTATATTTTAATCTGTAGACTTTAGCTTCTATCTTATCTACCATTTTATTCCTGCTGAATCAGTTTGACATCCTGGATATATCCTTCACATGTTTATTGTAGACCATTATGTCTGCTTCTCTCAGAAATAGCTTTTTCGTTTGTCCAGAAATTTGATAATCTTTATTCAAGGATCCAATTAGTGACAGTGTGTGTTTCATGGTAGCTCTGACAGTGGACAGAAGAGCAGGCAGGGCAGGGCTTAGTGAATGCTCAATTACAAATAGAGGTCTCCTGGTCACTCCAGTATTAATGGCTTGGATGGTTCTAGGTTGATTTTCTAGTTCAGTGTGTTCTGCATGTCAAACGATCGCATGATAACACAGAACAGCCTCTGCTGATCTGGTTGACTTAATGAGTTGTTCATAAAATCCGATTACAATTTCTCCATGAAATTAACCTTTTGGGCAAATAGCTTTTTAATGTTAAGAATAGCATTAGTTATGCTGAAAAGTGCCAGCAGTAAGATGTAGTTTGTTTTAGTCATAGGTTCTGAGCTTGAATGTGAATGCAGGATAAACATCTCCATAAAGACACACACAACCACAAACAAAACATTCAGCTGAGATGCTGAAAAGACAAACAGCCCAAAAGCTGTAAGTGACGCACCACAGCTGAATGCCTTGACAATGGCTAATTTATCTGTCATGTCCATGGCATATGCCTCAATTAGAAAGTCATTTTCTACAAATGTCATTGTTCAGCTTTCTGGTCTATTTTTTTGCTTTCCACAGTGGTTCAGCTGCAACAACACTATACATTAGGCCCATTATCACAGCCCCCAGGGGCGGTTTGATCACAAAACATAGCATCCCGGTTTCTAGGGGTCTGCAAGACAGAGATATTTGGGGCAAGGGTTACATATTACACCATGATGATGGGCCATTTTGCTCAATAGACCGCTATATGGAATGGCTTTCTTTAGGAACGGCAGAAAGAGGCCATCAGAGCTGCGTGCCAGAACAAAAGGCCTTCATTATTGTCTGTGGCATTCTGTTACTCTGAGGGTAATGAGAAATCAAATGAAATTGCAGTGAAAACTACAAAAAGCAAGAGTAAACGTTACACAACTGTTGGAAATGTGTTGAAGCCATAGATTATGTTTTTCGTCTGTATAGCTTGTCAATAATTGGATTGACTTCTGGGGGTGACGATATCACATTACTGCAGGATAAAAGGACAAGTCGACTTGCATGTGTGCTGTAATTACCTTTTTGATTAAGAATGAAAATACGCTGGAGGGGTAACGGAGACTTGTGACAGATTAATTTCTCTCGTGCCACATTTCTAAGCTCGCATGCGTTCATAGAGAGCATTAAACGGCCGATTTAACCAAATGTCCTCATCTTCCTCCAGCCCAGTCTGTCCAGCCAGGAAGCCAAAAAACAGCACTCCTCTACTTATGCATCTGTGCGCTTTGTTAGTTAAAAAGAGATGGCTTGGTTGCAGCTACTTATCCTTTGAACACAACTCAGCCCCATTCAAGATTGCACTCTCAGGATATGAATCTATATCTTCGTGGAAAGTGAGGAGAATGGCCCGAAATGGAGAGGAGGCTATTGTTGAGAGAGCATTGCGGGAGGAGGTGGGGGGTGGGGGGGGTCTTCTTTCTCTGTCATCAGCCTCGTGTTTAGCGCTCTTTTTGTCACACCTCAGCCGTGTTATCTATTACCTCCCCCTCTTTCTATCTCCATTTCGCAGCCTCTGTGTGTCTGTGCATCCTACTCTGCTTCTGTTGAACGTTTGGCCTATGTTCAGAGTTGATTAGTCTCCTTCTCGCTTCATTACAGCCTAAAGATGGGCTGCCATCACCACCGACGGCTATGTATTAGTGTGTCCCCCTCTCTCTCCCCACCAGTGTGACAGAATACCCAGTTCAGCACTGCCGGGGCGTGGGTTGTCATGTGGCATGAGCACGTTTACGTGCCGCTTATTTGTGAGATGCAACTATTTCCGAGCCCTCACAAGACCCCCCCAGAGCTGAGGAACAAAAGTCACCTGCCTGTCAGAGATCCAAGCGAATCAAGCAAGAGAGTCCTATAGGTGGGAGGAGAGGGCGAGGGATCCTTCTAATTAAAGATCATGGTGATTTTGGTGCTAGTGGTGGGGTGGTGATGTCTGTCTGTTTTGCTGTAAAGTGTCAGCGCTCTGGTAGACTTCCACTGGCCGCGTATCGACGACATGCTGGGGCAACATGTGGAGATAATCAGGCTCTATTCAGATGAGGATCAGGCAGGTTTGTTTGCTGGAATCCTTAGCACCCTATCAATGCCATATAAACACTGGGCACGACACGCCTGGCGGGAAGCTGCTGCTGCTGCTGCGAGGGGTGACACAAATGAAACATGGTTGCTGATTAAATAACAGCTTTCATCAAGTGATTTTCTATTGAGTTTCTGCGTGAGTCACTGTAGCTTCGTATTCTTTCTTTGGTAAACAGGATGAACTTCTTCACTGAGCAGAGGAGCTCAGAAGAGGCTGTGACGAGTCATTGGGTCTGAGTGAAGGTTACTGAGGCGCTATGTCGGAAAATTGCACACTGACATATCTGTGATGGAGCCATGCACTCTCCGTATGAATGCATGGAGATACTTCTTTGAAAATCTGTCAAGTGGGATAAGTCACAAGGATATGACATTCATGTTAAGAGAAAAAAAGAGTGATTTTGTTAAATAAAAGTCACCTGATTTTATAAATCAGGTTTTTTGGCTTCCTGAGTGGACAGACTGGGCTGGAGGAAGATGAGGACATTTGGTTAAATCGGCCATTTAATGCTCTCTATGAACGCATGCGAGCTTAGAAATGTGGCACGAGAGAAATTAAAAAGAGGTAATGCCTTTTAGGCATCGATTCCAGTCTAATTCAAACCTATTTCCTTTGCAGTGCAGCTTCTGTCTTCTCCCCTCATGCTCTTAGTATTCATACTCACCTCAAGGGGGCAGTGTGGGAGTCTGATTGTTCGGAGGTGTCAGACCAATGGAGGTAATTTTATACCTGCATGAAACGTGCCTTTCTTCCAGGGCCTTTTCAAGACTTCATGCCGCATTGATACATTTCCAAAGTTAAATGATTTTGATTGAAGTTGAAAGAGGTGTTATATGTGTTTAAAACCTTTTGAATGAATATGTAAATCGGGCATGTTAGCTCTTCTGTCCGTCCCTTTGGTCCCTCCCTTTCTGAATAATATCAGTCTTGGTGCACCCTTCCCCATCGGTTTATTTTTGGTGAATAGCTGACAAGAATGCTTGTTGTATGTGTGGTGTCAGAATGTGTGTGTGTGTGTGTGTGTGTGTGGGTCTGGAGTCCATCTGTGGCAGAACAAGAAGGTTCCTGTGTCATTACCCACTCCACTGCACTAACATCTTCAATTAACAGCAGCCAGATACTGATTACATGTTTTCAGGATGTTGCTCTGTCTCTGTGACCGATCTCCTCATACTCTGCTGGGCTCCAAAGTGCCAACAGAAAGCGAAGGTTGCACAGACATGTAGTGAAAGCATATGTCCCGCTGCTGTTTGTTCAGCCTGCAGGGGGAAAGAAAACTAAATATGACTTAAGAATCGGTGCATACTCACATCTCCAGGTGTAAAGGAGTTTGCAGCATGTTTTTTTCCCCCGGCTGCATATGGGATGCATAATCAGTTCGCACTTGACCTTGACTTGTGTCATTAATTCAGTGAGTAAACTGCCAGCCTCTCTCACCAGCTGTGCTCAGGATTGTAACCGTAGTTCCCTGAAGGTCAAGCACTCTTCACAATAGTTCTCCTCTCTTTACTTTTCTTTGAGTGTGTGGGTTGTGCAGCTCTCTTTCTGTAATTACTTAGCAAGTAGCTACATTACTTGTGCTACCATTACTTGGTGCCTTTAAACACCCACATTTTGTTTACTATATTACCCCAGGGATCACAGGTACCGGGAACCAGGGCTCGCGACTAATGACGTCCCGTCATCCCGGGGACGATAGGAGGAGAAGTGGTAAAATAAGCTGGTAGCGCTCGTGGGCCGCAGCACAATCCTGCTTACTTAACTTCAACATGATGTGTTAAAATGCAATTTTGTATGATTCAGTTTCTGGCGAGAAACTGAGACGGATCCTCTGTGATTAATATTAAATTAGAAAAAAACAGTTATAAAGAATTGTTGAAGTACACAGAATGTATTAAGAGAGTACGAGAGAAAACCCTGGCTCCTTTCTTACCTCTGCGCAGCCGGCCAATCACGTCTTAAGTGGGTGTGAACGTTGGATTGTTAGTTTCTGAAAATAAAAAAAATAATTGTCGAACACAGCCCCTCAGCTGTCAGAAAGCTGTTTCTGGGGTTGCTAGGTTTATTGACTAACATGAAAAGACTGGATCCCTTATCCTGCTTTACTTACTGAAAAAAGCAATCACAACGTGTTCCTCGGTAATGGCCAACGCTGCTCGGATCTCATCGTTTTCAGCCGCTGTGGGAGAAGAGTGTTGGCTTCATCAGGTAGATAAGGGAGATGGAGGCAACAGTAACTAGGCCAGTGAATTTGCCCTGTGTTGAGTAACAATGGTGTAGTTGTAGGTGAGCAGCTGAGTTACCCAGCCAGGAAATTCAATCAGAGCCCAGCGCCTGCCTGCATTCAGTTTATTATTATCAATCCTCTTTTGGTCAGCTCGGGGTGAACTGTAAACCACGTTTTGCTAAAAATAATTTCTGCGCACTTCTCCCCACCAACACCCCCACCTGCCTTCAAATTACATTAAGGGTCCTCTAGTACATTAACCACCGGACAAATCAAATTGCCATTTCAGGAGGAGGATCACGTAAAATGAGCCTTTCAAGAGATTTGGACCCAGACAGACTTTTAAAAGCTCATCAAGCATAACACTTATCCTTGTCGTGCCCTTTAGACCTCGGTGCCTTAGAGTAGTGTCCCCTCGGCTTCTGTTTACAAGGATACAATGTCGTCGGCCCCTTCTTGTTTGCGGTGCTGCAGAACTCAATCACATAAGTGTCGCTGATTGAGACCGGGTCACCGCAGAGAGGTCCCTGTCTTCTGCGGTACGCGGCTATCTCAAGTGAAATGAGCTGGAAAAGCTGCTGTCATGAGGTGGCAAAGGAAGGAGGGAAATGGATTGTAGTCACATCCAGATCTGACTTTTGATAACAGGCGAGTCGGCCTTTGTGTGAGCGGAAACACTGATGTGCAGTTAGCAGGGGCAGTCATCCTCGGAATCAATATAAGTGACATGAACCATGAAGGGCAGAGGTCGGCAAAGGTCAGAAGCTCAATCGCACATCGGCTACGTAGCAGTTAAACAAGATTGCTACAAGTCTAATGGGAAAAGGTATGTGATATGAATACATTTGAGGCAGAGACAAGTCCACATCTGCTTTTGCAGTAAATTCATTTTATCATTGATGGTCAAGAATGAATTTTTTGATCTGAGAGATAATAGAGACAACAGAGGAGGCTTGTTGGAGTCGTGAAAAGACTGGTGCAGTAGACAGATTAATTGTTGTGAATAGATGCAGATATTGCCACCCCTCTTGAATTGTGTGCTGTTTCTGAAGTACTTGATTACTTTGTTTCAAGATGCAAACTTCTTTGTGTTATTTATTTTAAAAGGAAATCTGTGCTAGTCGGCTCCGATGCCAAAGCAACTACTCTAGTTGCCCTGTGACTTTCAGCAATGCTGCAATGTTATATCCACAGCAGTCTCAGTTGTGACTAATAGTAGCTCCGCTTGTGGATTTCACTGCAGGGGCAAAACAAAAGGTAGTAGACTACACGAAGAAAGAACACATATTCTACTCTTTGTAGATCCAACCCATTCTCACCTCGTTCCCAAATACTGCAGCTTAGCCCTTAAACACATGTATGGGACTAGGCTTCCAACTAACTCCGATGTCAGAACTGATGTAGTACAAAGATGCGGGAGTTGAGGTTGGATGGGTCAAACACAAAACAGGACTTTCACCCAGGAGCTGCAGTTCTTGTCCAATGGGAAACCAGCATTTTTTCGTAGTTTTGTTTCATAACTTCTGGACTTATTAACACCAGTTGAGTAACAAACAACTTACAAAAAAATTGTTTTCTTCTGCAAGTAAACCTAAAGACCAAGTAAACCTTGAATAGACACAACGAGCAGAAACTGGATATGTCCCTGACATATCCCAAACTGACACTAGAGGGGTACCTAAAGCGTCGTGGTCTGAAGCTCAGGGCCACAGACCGAGCTGTGGTATATTTGACAAGTTGAGAGTGAGAAAGTGTTGGTAAATCCTTGGTTATTGGTTCCACAGGCCCTGAATCAGACGGTTTTAAAGCCTGGTGCCCAAAGTGTATTTGCTTTAATGGTGGAAAAGGTGAAGGCAGTTTAAAGAATTGATTTAAAAGATTTAGTTTCACACTGAACAAACCAAAGAGGTAGCCAAGGTCACATCCACAGGCCAAGACAAAAAAATATATATCAGCTCATTCTCTCACCGATGGACTCGTGCACATTTTGTATTTGCATACACTCAAAGAAACAAAAAAAGTCCTCTCACACCTCACTGTGTTTTTCTGCACCCAGTAATCGACTCTCCCGTAGGGCTGGAACAACTTACAAACCATCATTTATTAGCATACATCTATATGTTGCTTAAACTTCAATAGAACTTGATATTTAATACTTTAAGTGCACTTAAAGTTTTAAGTTATATTGAAGTTTATGCCTCATGAGGCATATATTTGAATAATATTGTATGCATTTCGAACAGTGCTTTGGGTGTTCAAAGCATGCTTTCAAACAATTACATTTTAATGTAATTTATTAACTAATTTAATAACACTGCTATTCAGAGTATGGCATACGTCAAGGCTCCCTGAATGCCAGGAAATGTATATAATGGATGAGTGTTTACCCTCTGGTTCTAATTACATGACACCCTCTCCAACCCCTTCCCCGGTGAGTGACTTGGCACAACACAGGGTCAAAGCCACTGCTGAAGATAGTGGCCTATAACTTAATTAGCTAATTCAATCTCCTAAAACAAGATCACGCTTACTTTGAAAAAGACTCACTCCACACTTTTAGCGTAATTGCCAACACAATTATGCTAATCTAGAGGTTCTGTACTTAATGCTCTGCCCGTTTGTTCTTAACCAAAATCCAACGCCAATTTGGAAGGAAAGATTCCTTCATTTGAGATAAAAGGCTCAGATAAATCACATGTCCCTGTCCCTTAAAAACTGCCTGTACGTGTTTCCTCCAAGTGTTTGTGGATTAAATGTTCAGCCACAGTAAGAACACATTTAGTCCATTTCATCTGAGCTATGATAATATTTATAACATTACAGTTTCTCTCGGATGCTTTGGTACATTTTTTAATCATCCATAACATTTGGTAAACAGAAAGTGCATTCCTTGAAATCACTTGTATTAACAACTGACCAGCAAAAGCCAGTAACTTGCTCAAAAATCCTTAATGGTAATACACATTATGTTAATAAAAGGGGCAGTACCATCCAAATACCAAGTCTCCAAGGCGCGGGGGGGTTGGGTTCTGAGAATTAGCATTTTATATCTTGGAAATATCCATGAAGTTTTCATACAGCACACAAGATTAATTGTTTTGTGAATATGAAAAAATGTGTTATGGGAACAACGTTCATGTTGAAACATGAATTAGTCATGTCGGCATTGATGATATGATTTAAAGGAAGTCGGACACTTGGGGAGTTGTTGTTAAAACCATTTGTAGAACAGAGATATGGTGAAAACACCTGATATTCCCTAAATAGTTCATCACGCTGATTTTATGTGTACAACAATAAGAGCATATATTACAGCAGTTAAATATAAATGTAAAAAAGGACTAGAACATGTGAAGTCGCAATTACTTATTAGGGCCAAAGGTTTGACAATTCTCAGCTTCAGATATCAATTTTGTCCAGAGCAACTTCCTCTTCTCTCTGGATCCTGTAAAGTTTGTGAACGTCAGAGTGTAGGAAAACAGGGCCGAAGACAGTGTTTCCCATCTCTTAGACATGTATTTGCCTCTGGCCTCTGCTCCTTCCAGCTGGTCACATCTGTGTGAACAAGCAGAACAGGCGCAGCCATACGGCCTGTGTACAGCACTCATGAGCCGTTGTTGCTTGGCAACCTTAAAACTCTAGGTGATTGGGGATGTCTAGCTGCTTGGTGATGGGTAGGGTTAAACGAAGAGGCGGTGGAGTTTTCAGCGAAAAGGGCTGCATTCATCTGAATTCATATTTTAAAGCCACACACACAGATGTATGGATGTTGATTGATTGATTTCATGTGATGAATTAAAAGAAATGCAGTACACAAATGTGCAAACAGTACTGAAATGTACAATGTAGTCATATGACTTATTTCTCTGGTACTTCAGAGAGGCTAGCAGGCAAGCGTGAGGAGGAGATGACATTTATATGCTATGTCCCATTCTTACCCAAATACATTTAAAGAAAACGTGACAAAACATCATCATGGTCAAAAATAGTAATAATAAAAAGAACACAGAGCAGACCATAGCATATTATGTTCTTGAAAAGATGTTTGACTATACTAACTTACTCAGCATCCATATTCTTGGCTCTAGAGCACCAGAGGGGAGTCCCGTTTGTCACCGGAAAGTCTGCACACTGACAACATGCATCACAAGTCAAATGTGTTCTTTATAAAGACCCATGCCAAGAGCAGTGAAGTCGTACATGGTGTTGTTTAAAAGGTTAGACTTTGATTACACTTGTGTGTTGGAGTCGACGCACAAGTGCTGTTGTATATTGTGCGTTTGTGTTAGCCACTGCGTGTGTGTTACACTGTGTCATCATGACACTGTCCTACTGTACAGACAAGGGCATGCAGTCATAATCGCTGCAAGTGTTTCAATTATGATCTAATTTGATCTACTCCACATGGGGGCAGGAGGTGCAGTGGGACATTATAAATGGATAATTTACTTTACTGTCAAGAGATATACACTACGTCTTTTATCCTCGACAAAACACACACGATGCTATGCATCCTACAACATAAGAAAATGTGTATTTCCCCTTTTTTTTTCTTCTGCGATGTCTCATTGGGTCGTAGCTCCATTAACTCTATAACTCTCAGAGGGAAGCTAGCGTCATGCTACATTAGGAATACAGCCTTATGGATTTCACATTAAATGACTTTTCTGAAGCAATAATTTTGGATCATAACAAACCACATGTTAAAATGCACACAAGGTGCAAAACAGTTTTGAGGAAATGCAATTGTGTTACACTCAGGAGGGGTGTGCAGTAATCTTAATGTTTGCTGCTTTTCTATCTGTGGTCATAATGTGATGAGCCCTGCAGTCTGGCGAACAGCAGTCATGTGTGAGCAGTAATCATGTGGTGTCAATCATGTGCCTGAAGCTTTCACTCAGGAATCAATCAGCCTTGGGCGGCTTACAGGCAAATCAACACTTGCAGGTGGACAGGATGGACCGGCTGACTGGCAGCTTATTCCGTCTGTCAGCGGAGAATTGAGGAGAAATCGAACACTGCCTTGCTGCAAATTGGACACACAAGAGATTTTTTTACTTTTTCTCTGAATGGTTCCTCGTCCCCACACACACCAAAAATATATACTTAAAATCTCCTTTTTCCATAACATGAAAACTATCTACCCCAGTGCCTCAGTCTATTATGTGAACTAAAAAACATCTATGTTAGTATACTGAAAACATGATGAGCTGTTGTAATAGGTTTGTTGGAGTTTGTTCGTAATATATATATATATATATATATATATACATTGATTGATTATTATCAATCACAGCCTACCATTTAGCGATTCATATTACAATTACACAGAAAATTGGGATCTTTTACAAAACAAGGTGTTTGTTGTCAAAACTAAGAGCCAATCATCTCTTGGATCAGGCGACAGTAGGACGTCTCCCATCATACCTTGAGTCTTGCAGTTGTTAAAGAGCAACTGCGGCGCCCAGCTCTAAAAACTGCGTCTAGCATGCAATGTGCGGCCATCACCGGTGATTGATTCTGCGAAGGCCGGGGTCATCCTGAAAAAGCCTGATGTTTAAAAAGACATGGGAATGAAGCTGGAGGGTTAAATGCATCCTCACTGGTTAGCAGAAGGTGGTGTCCAGTCTGTGCAGCCTGATGCTATGATTTGAAACAGCCAGGTTACTCACTGAGACCCCGATATTGGAAAGAATGATAGTGTAGTTTGGGATCCATTCATTCATGCCTCTCTATCCTCTCCACAGAAATAAATGTTTAATAAAACTGCCTCAGATGGACCACGGTTCAGGGCAATATTACGAATGGATTTACACTGCAAATAAAAGGCTAATTAAATGCCATTTTATTCTGTTTCCCGGTAACGATGCCCAATAATGTGTTGCAGAACTTGGCATTGTCTCAGATGCTGCTTCAAATCCAACGTGCTTCTTAACTGCCATTTTACAGAGCTGTTACAAGTCGTACAGCGACACACTGGGTGTCCCTAAAAAAAACTAATCACTGAGAGTGCATTTGGTAATTAGCCACACGTAACAACAAAAAAGACAACGGACAAAAGAGATGGTGCATCCAAAGAGATGGATTATTATGATATTCAGCTTCAATCAGCGGCATGCATTTTTACGGGTGTAATGCCCACCCTCCTGGGAACTACAGGGATACCTTTGTACACACATCATTCTAACAAATGTGAATTATATTATATTTTCTGCATAACTCATTCAAACTTCATTAGCCATCAGGGCACAGAGGTGCTTGATGTCAGTAGCAGAATCCAGTTGTGATTTAACATAGCCAGGTTCATCATTCACGTGGGCACATGACTCGGGGAGGGGGGTTGGCGAGTGATTGTGCACCGGCTCTCGTGGCCCCTACATGTGGGAGATTCATCATTCCAGCATGCATGGCTTGAATGCATGTCACATCAAGGTACTGTGGGAAATAAGCACCACTGGCAGTGAGGCGTTGCACCAATTGTCTTGAAGCCATATAAAGGGGGACATTGTTAGTTACTTTAAGTCTCGTGGTAGTCAGACCTACTTCATGCAAACTAAAAAAAAAAGTGATTATGTAATGTCGTACAAGCTACGGGCGAGAAGTTTTAAAACCAGTTTTTTACAAAGAAAAGTTATATTTTAGAACAGTCTGTTGTAGGACCATGGTCAAAGTGACGCTAAGTGTGACCAGTCTGCGTTAGAGGGCAGGTATTCTTTTGTCATATTCTTTTTTCTAGTTTGACACTAAAGACAACAAAGACCGTCCAAAGCAATCATCATTCATGTCAGCGGAAATTGCTTGTTTTCCTCCATAAGCATATAAAATCAAGACAGAGACACAAAAGATAGAGAATAAAACATATACCCTTGAATAAAACTGACAGTGTCATTTCATTTAGCATTAACAACAATAACATGTGGTTCCATTTTTAGCTAAGGTTGCACAGCAACATGCCGTTTCACGCACCCGATAGAAAGTTGCTGTGACAGCTACTTACGTTGTTTTCTTTCTATTTGTCAGTTCCTGCGACCACAAACATCATTCAACAACATGTTTGCCTCAGAATGAAATAAAATTAATGAAAACCCTGAAAAAAAGAGTGTGGGTCTGTGCTTCTGGGGTTGTCAATGGAAATCCTATCGGAGATTCCCTGTCTGCCATCAGCCATGTTTGGTGTGCAGCATGGGGCACATGCCGGCCCAGGCTGCACACAAATAGTAGCATTACTAAGGATCCTAGGGGGGGTTGGCTGATTGTATCTCCTTGGGAAGGAACATTGTGATGTGTCTCTCAAACACCTGCATGCACACACCTACACTCACACAGAAGAAGGAGAAAACCAAAGGCCATGTCATAGAGGGGGAGAGGAAAACGAAGAAAGGGAGACATAGTTGACATAGTGTAAGATTAGTTTTATGTGCTCTATTTGTGTCTAGAGGCAGCAATGGCAGCGCATATAGCCTGAGAGGGGGTGAGAGAGAAGGTGCACACTAGTCACGTTTAGGGGCAGACGAGGTCTCCAGCTGCAGCCGCTCTGTTGCTGCTCTACTTTGTTGTGGTTTTTGTTGCAACTGACCAAAGATGACTGAGGTGAGGCTTCAGCCAGGTATGGCTGGCCATGAAAACAACTTTTTTTGTCATGTTTTGTCTGTCTATCTTCCGGGAAATTGTTCCTCAGAGCTGTATGTAAGTACATTTGGAAGAGACTTACAACTGGAGTCAAATTGTGTGTATATAGACTTGGCCAATAACACTGGTTCGGATTCTCTTAAAGTATCTGCCACAATTTATCTCATCTGTCTATAATGTAGCTGCAACATGGAAACGTTTTCCCTGTCTCCTTCGTTAGGTATCCTAGAGAGCCCATGGGGGGAATCAAACCATCTGTCCACAGTCAAACAACCCTCTACCAGCAGAGTAGAGTGGCAACATGATTGAACACTACTTCAACATGTGCACAAATGAATGGCTAAATATCTGGGTAAAGGTTATCACCCCAATCTTTAACCCTAGAACAGTATTTTCCCAATTGTGTTTACGTCATTTTCATTGCGTTTCTTTTGTCTGAGTTGCGTGGGTCCTTGTGTAGCTTCAGCCTGCTCATTGACGTCATCGAAGGTAGGCGTGTCTCCCTGCTCCAATCCCAACCCGACGTTAGTGATAGAGGGTAAAACTAATGGATATTATCATTACAGGGAGACTGTGCCTTCACCGGACAAGGCTCACATGTCCCAGGAACGGGTGGACCGAGGAGTTCATAGCTCCATTATTATTATTTTTATTCATGTTTCATTAACAATTCCCTGTTGTTGTATTCCCTGTATTGTTGTATTTTAATATATTTTGATGAGAAGTATTTCTTATCAGGTTAGTGATGGTGTTACTATTTGCTTTCCACAGCATGTGTGTGCGTGTGTGTGTGTGTGTGTGTGTGTGTGTGTGTGTTGCTTGGCAACCACTCTGTTAAATGTCACACACTACATTGCTTAGTGAAGAATGGTTATTTGTTATCATTTTTTGTTGTGTTTATTTTATTAAACCATGTATTTTTGGTAACCGTTATATAAAAGCAATATAGGCCACTTCAACGTTGTGCCTAACACAGCCCTAAAGCTGTGGTACAATAATAGACAGTAAATCACAGCCTTTTATGGCTTAAGTAGAAGATGTGAACATACATGCGTGGCCTTGTAATAAAATAAGGAGGAATTAAATGGGTCATTTTATGAGTGTAGCTCAACTACAAGTTTCAATGCTGTGAGGCTTGATGGAAAATGCAATGCGTGTGTGTGCGATAGTCTTTGTGACATGACAGACTGGCAAAGTAAATCATTCCAAAAGAAGGATGAAGAAGAAGTTAACCTCTGTAGTAGGATTTATAATATGACCCGGTCTCAGGCGCCGCGACAAAACATACTGGAGACGCAGCGTTTCAACCAAAAAGGGTGTTTATTAGTTAACTAAGGTGGCTGGCGAAGCCCCAACGCAGCCAAGAATACTGACAACATAGAATCGCTGTTGGCTGACAGGCCACACATCGCCGCAGCTACGGAGAGAGAGAGAGAGAGACGTCACCGGGGCGGAGCTTTATGCCCAGGCCCAGGTGCTGCTCATCAGGGAGACCCTGCAGGAGACAGAGAGAGACAGGCAAGAGACACAGACAGACAGACAGACTAGGGAATCATCGTCACAAGCATGCATTCGTCTTCATCATGACTGTGGGTGCTGTTTCCTTTTTATTTAACACACTTCACATTGTATATAATTACTTTATGTGGCTCCAAAATGAACTAAAACAGTTCACGACTCATAAACTATACTCCCTTTGGAGAGAGAAGGACACACAGCAGCAGATGACGGAGAGGTAAACCGTGTAAGCGCTACACTGCATGAACTGTATCTGTGTGAAACCCTTTGAATATTTAAATAAACTAATGTCAACATACGCATCAGTTCTCTTGAATACAAGTCGCAATACTACAATGTGAAATACACAAGTAAGAAGTTGAAGTTAACAAAAGTAAAGTACTCATAATATATATTTAATTACTTTGAATACTGCTTGGTTTAATCTCAAATATGATATAGCATGATCCTTCATTAGTTGATTTTACTTTGTATTAATAATTTAAACTGTAAGATACATGCATTGAAGTACAAAGATCAATATTTACCTCTGAGATGTGGAGCAGAAGTATAAAGTAGCATAAAATAGATATAATCAAGTAGTAAAATGGTAGCCAACATAAGTACAGTGTATGAGTAACTTACTTATCAATAATGTATTCTGTTTCTACTCAATTCTAATAAATACTAGTATATATATATGTATATATATATATATATATATATATATATATATATATATAATATTTTTAACATCACAATTTATAATTAATCTGTGATACATATTTAAATTTTTCAATAATTAAGTGATGTACTTTGATTATGATATAAGGTGCCAGAGTGCATTAAGAAGCATCAACAAATAGTTATTTTATCAAACACCACAGACCACTACCAAATCTGTTCAATATAACCCCTGATAATATATAAGAAAATGAGATGAGCAATAAGCAACTTTGAAATTATGGAGAAAACAATGCATACTTGTGCTGCTTAAATATTGACACAAAGTGTAATTGCTTGAGCATTAATCGTGAAATCAAATGAGCATACTCATACTTAGCAGAAACACTAGGTAAACTATGTCTGCAATGTGTGTGATTGCCATGTGTACCTGTGGTGTTCTAAATAGTGCTGTTGTTCTGCCTTATGAGTGCATGTGTGGAATCGGTCAGATAACTATTCCACACACTATTTTTCCCCTCGAGGTAAAGACAGAAATCTCTAATCTAAATATTTTAGATTTTGCAGAGCGTTCTAGAAAATTATTTCCATTCTTGATTATTATACCTTGAAAGTGTCACTTGAAAAGGTTCACATCATTAATTGATTCTAAAGCTATTGGAGTGTGTTTATTCATAGCATGTTTGAAATTGATGCACATTTCATTGCATCCATTTGGTGAAAGCAGTTGCAAATGTGATGTGTCTCAGAAATGTCTTTGGGAGAACGGATGAGGAATTTTAAAGGTATTGTCCTCAGGCCAAACCTACATTTTTAATATAATTTTTATAGATAATCATAGCCCAGAACTCCTACAAGATACATTTGGTGGTGTTTAAGAGCCATTCCATTGGTGAATAATTCATGATTAAGAAATGAAACTTTGAATTCATCTAATTTTAATTGTAATCTTTTGGCAACCCAACGCACGGTTGAAGGACCTGGTGTGACTATCCAGATGCTGCAGTCGATGCTGCTGTCTGAACAGGAAGTTGAATCTCTGAGCGGCCTGGTCAGAATCTTCCCATCACACTGTGATCTCCAGCTGTGAAAACATGGATTATTGTTCATGGAATTACTGATGATGAATATGGATAATTTGGAATGTGTGGAGAAAATTATTAGCATTATACAGATTTGTTTTTATCTCTGCATCTGCAAGTGGTTGTGTGTAATATGGACACATATGCGTGTGTGTGTGTGTGTGTGTTTTTGCATGTATTTTAGTTAGTAAGAAAGGTCGTTTCTGAATTCATCTCTGTCATGTATTTATTTAGTCCCATGTCTTTTATTTTTTTTCTGCCTGTGGCACCAAGAACAATAATGAAGGGGTTAATGACTGTCAGATTGTGATGCTTGCATTTCCCTATATCTTCTATCCCTCATTTACATTTCATATCAGGACACGCCACTGTCTGGGGCCCCGTGTGAAAGGCCAGGCTGGATTAAGGTATCATTGTGATTGTATGCTACCTTACGGACAGGCAGGCAGGAAGAAGACCTAAATCCCTGTCTGGAGCAGAGCGAGGTCTCAAGCTGCTGGTAAGCTCTCATCAGTCTCACCCTCTGCCTCACGGCTCTCCCTCCTCTCATACCTCGGAGATCAGGCGTGATGGCATGTAATGGCGGATATAATTGCTTTGTCCTCTATCTTTTTCCTCCTCTCCTCTCTTAGTTGGAACTAACCAAATGAAATGAGGTGACACACGAGGAGAGCATGCCATCTTTCTGTCAAAAAGCTTAATGATTTCTGTCTCGCGGCCAGAAGTAAATGTCAGTTTGACTGCAATCTGACAATATTGTGTTGGTATATCTTGCAGTTTTTCCCACATACATCTGGTAGCTCAGTGCAAGTCAACTACTTTTTGTATTGAGGCAATGAAGTAGCAGATGCTGACTCAATATGTTGTTCTCTCTCTCTGTTTAACAGGGCTCATAAGCTCTAAAAATCATGTTTCAGTTCTGCAAGTTCGCTCCTCGGGACTGTAAATAGCCACTATCAAAAAGTGAGCTAAAATGAAACAGTAATCCCACCAAACGCAGCCAGTTGTCAGGATTTTCCTCCTCTCCTTTACAGATACCACGGATAAAGTGATAACGTTATTATTCTCTGAAACACTCATGAGTTTAGAATATGTGTTTGTCATTGTTGCGGAACTATTCTCCATAGCTGTGAAGGGATAATGATATCCAGGGTGCCTCGTTAGTATGCAAACTACTGCATCATATTTTTGTCTCGTTTCCGATATTGCAAATAGGGAAAAGGATGGAAAAAAAATATGCGGGAGATTACTGCGTTAAATAATTTGGGTCTGTTTAAATTGTGACTGGTTTGATTTGGTCCCGGGTCCCTGCGATGAGCGTGGATGAGGATTGATTGAGAAGCACGTGGAGCTTGTTCCTGGCTGCCTGCTCCGCTAAGCAGGCCCACCATAATAAGAGGTCATCCCAGGAGGAGTGTGGAAATGTGTCTAATTAAAACAAAATGCTTTATCAAGCGCTGAAACAAAGTGAGCAGCCCCAGTGAAATTAAATAGGCAGCAATTTCCTGAGATTCATATTCTGATAAGCATCTTATTAAAACAGCTACCTATAAAATGGAAGTGCTCTGCATTGCAAAAGGACTTTTTCACTGTTTTTCTTGCCTGTTTTCCTCCCATCCTGTGTGTGTTTCCGTTTAACGGTGAGCATCCACGTCGATGTCGGTGGTTACATGCGTGCAAGACAGATAAACTCGGAGTCTGCATGTTTTTGTTAGGCATTTGGGATTTGCTCACCTCGTATTTAAGCAGGGTTGTAAATTACTTGATGTGGGCACAAAGTACTTAGTTTTTTTTTTATATATCAACGTCATTCATCTTCTCTGACAGCTCAATTGTGGCACTGATTCGTTGTAAGATGGACCAGCTGTACTTTTGCCACTCTCTTCTCTCGCTCGCTCTCTGTTGCTATTTCTGTGGTGCCATGTTTCCATACTGATGACATCTGAGTCTGATTTACTGCCACTAGTCTGATGTGTGAGATTACAGCACAAAGCTGCGGCTCGTGGAATGCCTCCGAGCAAGGATAAAATAATTTTCATTTAAAAAAAAAAAAAAAAAAAACATTTAGCACAATGCCCCACTCAGCAAACATATCAGAGCAGCTTGCAATTACCACATCTCCTGTGATTGCATCTCTGTGGAAATTAATTGCTATTTTCATTTTGTTTTTTCCATTGACAGGTCCCGACAAGCTGAAGAGATGCCTCCAGTAAGAGACGTACAATTGGGCCACAGATCATATGCGCATTATGTTCACTTGAACTTCATGGTGGGTTGTTTTCCCTGAAGAGGAAAACAAAAATCGCAGCTATGAAACCTCTTCATAGTCTCACTGAGATCATTACTCTGATATAACTGCCACTCGCCTGCAAATAGTTGCAATTTGTTGACTAAAACTTGAACTCAGCATGGTGTTGTTAGGTTTTATTCCCTGTGAAATATTCCTCCTCAGTGAAGAGCAGGAGAACTGGCCAATCATCTCCTGATGGTAGTAAGCTGCTTATTAGAGGTGGGCGGTTGTTTTAATTTTCATATGGTCCAATTGTGGTGACTTGCATTTGCCAAAAGGCTCAGTGTCTGACAGAGCTGTGAAATAATAGAACCGTTAAGCTTTTTGCAAGCAATACATGTAAAGTTACGTGAATAAACATTAATAAAAGAGCACTTAAAAAATATATATATTTAATAGCAGTGTCTCCTCTATTGAAACAACGGCTCCCTTTTAAAAGTCTGATTGTTTGTACTTGCTGCGACAATATCACAGCATCATGTATCGCTTCACATTATTATCTCATCCAATTAAAAATCATATTCATAGCTAGGGCTGAACCAAATAGTTCAAAGCTTCAACGCTTTATTCATAACGTTGACATTTGCAATTATCAATAACCTAAAATACACATACATGGATCTTCTCTGTCACTCTCTCGCTCAAACAGCAAGCGACGTGGCGCTCAGTCCAAAAGTCCTCTGTCAAAATGTTTTTATGTCACTAAATATTCAGCTTCAATCCACATTTGTTGGTGTTTAGCCGTTCACATTTTTTTTTTAATGTATAGTTTATATCTTCTGCTACCGTGTCATTTGCTGGTGCCTTCATCATTTCAAGTGTTGGTTGTAAAAATTAATGTTATTTCGGGAGTCCTTTATTAACTAGGTGGTCTAGCAGCAATCTAACAACACCATGAATTATATTTATATATCCACAATAACACAACATCATATACAGTATCTCTATTTTTTGGGGGTGATAATGACAAAAAAACTACTCAAAAACCTCATTCAGAAATGATATTCAATACAGCCCATAACTGTAACTATTATGGAGTGCAGAGCATTCCATAATAGTTTTGGTGAGAAGGCATATGGAAAAAAAGATGTTGAGTGTCAGATCCATGGAAAAGAAAGGAGAAACCGGTTTGTGATTAAAGATTTAATATTCACTCTTTTGCTGATTAAGGGCTTAGCAGGCTGACGTGCCGCCCCACCAGAAACAATGCACAGTCAGCATAGTTTATATAGATCATTTTTTCAAACATCTTTGTTCTGAAAGTAAGTTATAGTTCAAATTGCCCTAATGTTGGCGTAGGAAAGAAACCAATGGTTGATCATCTGTTCAAGCGTCTGTACACGATGCCATTGCACGGTAGCACAAGCCTACTGCTGAGGATCGGTCAGTGAGTCATCATTGATGCATTGGGCCACCTGTACTGTGGTTGCTGTGTGTATACCAGTGTGTATGTGTGCACTTGCTGATTGCACGGCAATAGTCCCTAGAGCCATTTGAGTGTGTATCCGGTACCCACTCAGGTGGATGGTAGGAAGTGAGCTGCGGGGGTGGCCTTCTGTAATGGACCTGGTTCAAATGCCACACAACATCCAGGTCCAAAGACACATGCGGCACATTCTGGACTCAGCTCTGCAATGAGAAATACATCTACATCTACTCTGGTCATTACCTCCAGGATGAAATTAGAAAATAATACGTAATTGCAATTGGATTGCTCCTGAAGAACCCTTTTTTTAACAGAGGCGCATCCGATTTTGCGTAATATGCACTACTCAACGTCAACATATTTCTGTAGACGCGTTACTGTGGCACGCTGTGCCAATCTCATTACACCAAACCATGATTTGTGAGAATCATAAAGTCTGAACTATTGTCTTATGTATAATTCACCTAGCAAAGTAAAACCTTATACGTGCACTTACATTGACACGATATTGGCGTTACAGAGCTGTCCGCCATCGTCCGGTATGAACATTAATGTTACTTTCCTATCCCATTGCATTGTTCTTGTTTGCACCCAAACCTCCAGAGAGGGTGCCGGGTGGAACCATTACACAGATGGTGAAAGGCATAACCCTTCATGTTGGGTTCAAGGGTTCCAGGTGGAACCTTTATTACGGTTCTAAGAGGAACCAAAAAGGGTTCTCCCATGGGACAAGCCGAAGTACTGTATGTGTGTACTGTATAAAGTATGCATGAACATTGACAGAAGATATCTGAAGGTGTAATCAGCTACTTCTTCTTGTTGGGATGTTGAACATCTTATATTAACACCCAATAATGTTCCCAATAATAACTGACCTGGTTTAACATTGGAACAGAAATAATTGGCATCACATCCATTAGATTGGAAGTTTAGTTTTCATCCAATTGTTTCCTGGTATTTGTGTTTTTCTCTCCTGTCAGGCGGATAGCTTTCACGGGTCAGAGAAGAGAGGGAATGGCGTTTCAGTGGATTCGACAGGTTGCCACATTCCCTCATGATATCTTCTAATATGGCTCGAGGGAGAAAGACTTAAAGGCATCACTAGAGGCCCCTTTGAAACCTTCCAACTCCGTATGAAATCTCTGCGTGCAAGCTCTTTGATCAGCAACCGGTCAGCCCCGCAGTCGGCCATCTCTCCACATTACCGTTGGGAGTCTTGTTCCCAGCACTGTGCACACCCTTCCACCTCGCCACTGTTTGATTTGTTCACTCAACTGATCTTCCTACAAATAAGCTTTGTGCTTTGCCACGATTTACCCCTCTCTATCTCCCGTCACACACGCCTCGCAGCGTCACTCCCCCTCTCGGCATGCACCCGGCCGCCCCGTACATTCGGAGATAAACAGAAGGTATACTGCACATCACACAATCATAATTCCAGCAGTTAACCTTCTAACCCACTGTGGGTTTTGAATCCCATTAGTTTCTTGCCTCACTCCTCTTCACAGAAACAGTCTCCACCTTTCAGATTCCAAATGTAAACATATAAAGTGGCTAATGGCTCGCTTATCTGACGACACCCTAATGACCAATGATGTGTGCTTTGATTTCAGGTGCAGGGAGGGCAGGTGCCAAGACTGACAGTGATGGGCTACGACTGTGAACCTGGACCACTTTTACACAGCCACCTGCATCTGTATATGTAAAAGACCTATATTTAATAGAGGTAAGTGACAAGAAGTGCAAGTTATGAACACATCAATAAGCAAATGCTGCATCTTTGCGTCAAATGAGCAGGATACACAGGCACGCACGTATGGATATTTTACTGCTGGATATTTTACTGCTGGATAGCCTGTCGCATGATATTTTTGCATGATTGAAAAAGAGATACACATTTAAAGAAGTTTAAGAAATGAATGCAATGATAATCAATGTTCCATATGATGATTCGAAGGCAAACTATTGTTCTCACAAATTATATTTCTTTCAAATTACATTACATGTACATACAGATTATTACAAATTACATTAATGATTATATGAAGAAAATGAAAGCTACTCTGTTAAGAAACATGACGGATAGCATTGTACTGTAATAACCAAACCATCTATCAGTTCTCCCTTCACCAAAGAGGCAACACTTCTTAGACAATTCTGTGCAACCTGTTCTTTCAATATCAATTGAGTTATATTCCAATCAAACAAATCATAGCTCGCTCCATACAGGGCTGCTCCAAACAGGGCTGCTCCAAACAGGGCTGTGAGTAATGGATTGAAAAAGTCTGTATTTGATTACCCCTGCTGCCCGGGGTTGACTAAGATCCATTTGGTAGGTAGTGCGGTGGCATTCCAATATGGACAGCCTCCAGCTATTGACCTTGTCTTTAAGTAGGCGCTGTGCTTTTATGTGTACTTACATTGGTTGTTCCACATCTTCTTCCTCCTGGCAGTTTTGCAATGCTTTTGATGGCGGAAGCTGGCTTCCTTTCCCCACTCTGCATTATTGATGCATCAGAGATTGTGGATAGCCTACTTTATTTTGTCATAATCTCATAACCCACTAAGGACAAAGATGTAAAAGGGTTGGTGTGTTTTATGACTACTTCAGTATCATGAAATAACTTTAATAGAAATCACAAGGATTGTCTCTCTCTATATATATCGATCCATCCATCCATTATCCATAACCGCTTATCAGGGTCGCAGGGTGGCTGGAGCTGATCGCAGGTGACATTGAGCAAAGGCAGGGTGCACAGGGACAGGTCGCTAGACTATTGCAGGGCTGACACAACTATTCAGACTCACAATCACACCTACGGGCAAGTCACGCTGTAACATGGGCTAGAGAAACCCATGCTATGTATATATATACATACATAGTTTCATACATGCTATGTATATATATATATATATATATATATATATATATATATATATATATATATATACTTAAATATATTTATATATTTATATATATATATATATATATATATATATATGTATGTATATATATATATATATATATATATATATATATATTCAATATATGTATATATATATATATTTTTTATATATATGTATATATATATTTATGTTTAAATATATATATATATATATATATATATATGATCAAATGAATGTAATACAAATTAATGGGATGATAGGCAACTAAATATTGGGAACATTCCCATTGAAATGAATAAAATGTGATGGTTTCTGCAGCACGAGTAACATAGATTTCAAAGTCAGAGACACAAAATAAACAGATGCAGGGCACTGTGCTATGGCAAATTATAAGAACAACTTCATGGATTCGACAACTTTGTTTTTTGTGATTATTATCTCTGAAGTTGGAACAATCCTGTGCTGATCAGTTCCATTAGTGAGGTGTGTAATAAATACATATCTGAACCGAAGCGAATGAGGGAGAGCAAATACACATTTGAAAGATGGAGAGGGAGAAGGATGGAGAAGGAGGAAAAAGAAAGGAGAAGGAGGGAGAGGGGCTTGTATCTGAGCATGTTCACATGATGGCCTATAGATGGCAGTATTCTAACGGAAACAGAGGTGGATGAGTGCCACTGACACTGTTCAGTGCGAGCTGCGCAGACAAACTGATGGGTAAGAACATTTTATTATTTTTAATTTGATACGCCATGCAATTGTCCGCTATCAATAGTTAATATTCATAATCTAAATCATATAGTCGGTTATAACAAATGTCCAAAGGAAATGCAGATTAACACATTTATGAATCATTCGACAGATAATTATCATAACTGTAAATTATAATGACTTTGTTCCAAACTTTTGGCATTTGTCTGGTATTGTGTTGTTTGGTTACATGTTTGCAGGGGAATGTTGCAAATAACCATATGGTTGTATGTTGTTACGTTATCAAAGTGCCTACAAAACCCCAAACTGATGTAATCTCAAACCTTGGTTTCAGGACTGCATTTCTGAATTTTGCACGAATGTTTCTCAAAAAAATGTTTTCTCATTATTCATGTTTTTTCTTTGGGAGGAAACAGTTAACACCATAATGAGCCGGAGTGTGAGGGGGCTGGGTTTAAACGCGCAGTGTGCCAGTGGCAGGCGGGCGGCCAGCGTACACACACACACACACACGCGCACACACACACGTACACACGCGCGCTGTACTGTACATTGATGGAGCCGCTAATCTCTGTCAGTCCGGCAGAGCCCCGTGAGAAAGCAACGCTGCGGGTCTGAACCTTCGCTGTACACAGTCGGACACCTCGGCGAGCCCGGCCGCGGCTGCTACGTCACCTGCGCGTTGTGAGCAGCCCGGAGGACGCTGGATGCCCAACTGGAGGAATGTGTTTCCACTGACACGGTCTGGTCAAGTCACACCGGGAGGTCAGTTCAGATGCTCAACGCTCCGCCGAGAAGTTTACGCACTGCATTTGCGAATCACTCGCGGTGACAAAAAAAAAGGCTTTTTTTTTTTTTCCTTCTTGTTCTTCTTCTTCTTCTTCTTCTTACTTGAATGAATGACTCCACCGCCGCACGCGTAACGGGTTCCGCGAGCAGATGCAGTTGAGGCATTGGAAGAAGTAGTGAATGTAAGATTATTAAAAAAGCATCTTCTAAAAGCGAGGCTTTGTCCAGATAGAGCGTTTTGGATTTTTTTATTTTTTTTCTCCCACTGTGGATGTGAGTCTCGCGCATCAGTCACAACCCAGACGACAGACAGCAGCCGCGCTGGAGCGAACGGGATAACCGGGAGATTCACTTTAAATGAAGAGGTGAGTGACTATCAACGCTCCTTGTGTGCGTGCGCATATGTGTTTAAATCACAATAGTTGTGTCATTTTGGGCTCATTTCAGACACTACAGACAGACATTTTTTTTTATTTTAGGCTAAGGGCTCTGTTGAGGTAGAAGCCGGTTTCAATATATATAAATATATATATATATATATATATATATATATATATATATATATATATATATATATATATATATATATTCATATTTACACTTTGACGATGATGATGTCAGACCCCTTTTAAATATATGGTTTAGAGCAATATGTATGCACGATAATTTCCCTTTAGAGCACGCTTTAAGCACAGGTGTTCCTGTGGTGACCCTTTACTGCCATTGATGCTGTATTCTCATTCATTAGAGTTTAGCTATAATCTGTTATACAGAGATGATACTATCAGTTCGCATTATTCATGTTCACAAGCTGCTTCCGGTTTGTGTTTCTAAAATCTTGTTTAGGAGTATTTAATAAAGTTAATTGACTAGTAGTATCTTACAGTGTCAAGGGATTTACATTTGTTGACCTTGATTTTGAGGGCAACACATCAGAGACATCCTCTATACTGTCCATGTGATATATATTCACAGAATCCTTCAGACTACACTTTTTTTTTAAAGGTAATATAGTGACTGGTGGCAGTCTACAGAACAGGACATGTGTCTGTCACTGCAACAAGTGAACCTGGAGTCGGGTCAGAGTTGACTCTCACACTGCTACATTTCTCAATTGTCACGCTCATAAAAAACAAATGCACTGTGAATTAGTTTCACACGGCCACTGATTGAGTTCACACCGTCTACACATTTCATGCTGGATTTGTTCTCTTCTTAAATGGTAAAACCCCAAACCACAACCATCTGATATATTGTCGCCAACTGGCATCAATTTAGTACTCCAGATCGGCTCTAGACCTCATCTGTCCCAATTCAGCAGATGCACCTACAAATCTTCATTCTGTCAGACTGCCAGCGCTCCGGCAGGCACCCGTGACAATGACTCTAAAGAAAATAAATGTTGTCTTAAGTAGAAAATTGCCTTACATTTGCATGAAAATAACTTGCATCTGCCACGGCTGTCGGGTAGCATATTAATCCCTCTGCTCGTGCAATCAAAACCCGTTCCTTCTTGGTGAGATCAGGGGTTTTGTGGATGTGAAGCGTGACCCGCTCACATCATTATTTTAATATCCATCTCAAAGTGAAACAGCAGTTTGACCCCAAAGCAGCCACCAGGGTGGAAATTGCTCCCTTTGGAAGAACAAACCAGCACTCAGCGTTGGTTTGATTATCACATGCTGATTATACTCACCTAATTAACTCAAATCTAATGGGGGAAAAAAACACATTTTCTGAGAGCGTGGTGATGCCTCTGAACAATCAGTCCCTCTGACCAGTTCGCTGTTCAGCAGCCGTTGTATGACAATTGTACACAGTTCTATTAGGCCTGCTTTGGTTCAAATGCATGTCCAACATTTATGGAATTTAACCTTATGTGACAAGTGTATTGCCGCTAACTCGTTCCCTTGAAAACAACCTCGTACAATTGCTGTTAAAAATATTTTTGGGGGGGTTTACTCAGAATGCAATTAATCACAGTCCGATTGCTCTCTTTTTCAATCATGGAGGATGTATTTTAAGGGTTCTGCTCAATGAATCACTTTCATGGAAACCTTATGAGAACCGCAGCATCACACACTCGTCCAATCAATGGGGTTAAGAACCTCACCGAGCTGGAGAGAAATTGCTTTGACTGGACAAACTTAGGTTGAGCTTTGTGGAGCAACGGTTGATGTTTCCCTGCCACTGCACCTCTCTGGAGGGGTACGGCTATCTATGTTTTCAATTGGATTGAAGGTGCAGCTGTGTGGTCAGCGAGGTATTCTGCTCTCAGGACTTCTCATGTCCACATTTCCCCGGGGAAAATACTCAGGTCCTGCCCTCTTCAATAATGGTGCTTTCAGCTGTCATCAAAAACAAGTTAAATACACTTCAGTCAGGATTGTGCAGGATCTCAAACATTTCATGTTGACTCTCTGACTATGACATTTTATCCAAAGCATCCTCTGTACAAGGCTGCCTATCGCCATAGCTACCACCGCCGCGTCAGCATCCATCTGTATGTGCGGCACACTCTGCTGATTGGCGCGCGTGGCTCGAGAGCGTCCTCTGTTGATGAACAGGAAGGAGCCTTAACGAGGAGCTGAGTTAATTATCGGGCCACAATGCGAGCACACAGCCTCGTTCTCTTCAGTGACTTCCACTTGTACCGCTCAACAACTATGATGACATTACTAACTAATGTTTTAACTGCATGATTTGCCACTGAATGAGTTGTTACTGCTTCTCTGCGCGCTGTGTCACCAGCAGCACTCACACAGCGCTCACTGCCCGCTCCTCTCTGGATTCCCCCCTTAAGGCAGCCAGACTCACCACAGTTTAGCTTGAGAGAATTTGACAAGTCGTTACGCATGCAGGCAGAATCCTTGACCTATTTCTTAATGAGTGAATACTGCAAACGCACTCAGCGGCTGTGTGTTCAGAACAAAGCCCCCGCCCCGTCCTTACAGCAACCCCCACCATCCCAACTGCCTTTTGCTTCTGCGCGCACACACACACACACATGCAAACACGCCAACACATGCGGATAATGGTGATTTTGTGAGTTCACTGACTCATTCTCCCACAGAGATAGGTCCTCCCTCCTCTGTCCGCTGGATTGTACAAATAGCGAGTGAGTGTTTGTTTTAATGCAATTGGCCTCCCGTCTTCCCCCACTGTAGGCTGTTTATCTGAACCTCTCAACTGTCCAGCTGTCGCAACAGAGATCCCAATCTCCTTGACCCGCACACGCTCCACTCACTCAGCCTTGTTATGTGCATGTTTGTGTCTGGGATCCGCGCGAGCGCCAAGCGCGTACGCGTGACGATTGACACGAGGAAGATCTGGATCTGCAGTGACATTGATCAAGTGGAGTGCAGCCAGGGAGAACATTTAGTCTGAGAGGGGTCCGGCGTCGGTGAAAAGCAGGGACGATCACCACCGCCTGGTTCATCCACGCAGCGAGTGGCTTCCTTTACATCCCCTTTCTCTCCTCTGGATAGTTGTAAACAACGTGTGTTTTTCTACCTGTGTCTTCCGCTTCAAGCACCAAATTCAGCCGTAGAGATAGTCTCTCGAGATGATGATTATCCCAACATACGCGCATTTGTGCTGTTGTTGGTTGTAGAGGCAGCACTCTGCTGATATGGTGAGTCAGGAGTGGAGGAACTGAGAAGTCTGTCTCTGCATCTGGGCTATGATGACACGCAACTTTGTTGCAACGATACTGAGACTCAGATATCGAGCAGGTGTCAGGCTAAAATAAGGAACCAACGTTGGAGAGCCTCCACATTATTACAACCTGATAGCAATAGAACACAAAGGGGATACTTGTACAGAAAAGACTTTATTAACTGACTTATTTACTCAACAATGGGGCTTAAAGGAGATATTGCTGTGCCATATCACATCATATCATCGAGGTACAACACATACGCTGTAAAATCTGGTCGGCACTTGCTGAAAGGCTCACTAGCTGGCGCACGATCATAAAACATGAGGCTGATTGAATGGTTTCACTTAAGTGTCCGCAGTGTCATAGTAGGCTGCTTTATGGGTGAAAATTACAATTCTGCATTATTGAAAAGATCTTTACTAAAACACCATGAAGCTATGCTCTCTATTTGAAAACCTCGGAGGTTATCCATTCGAGCGAACCTAAAGGGCACACACAGCGGACAGCATCCCTTTTAATTCTAGCGCCGTCTGCTGTAACCCTCCAACATCGCAGCCCCAGTTACCCTGTCCATGTGTCATAACCCGTAGCTTCAGACCCAGCTTTCATTCAATAGCCTGCATGTGACATAAGAAGGGGAACCAATTCTGAATCGCTTGTCGAGTCACATGTTTTCTGATCTTGGCAGCCCACAGAAACTGACTGTGTTGTCCTGTTTCACAGGATGTGGGTTGGTACACACTCCAGATACCCACATGTGTGTGCACAGGCAATTGTTGTTGTTCAAAATAAGTCATACTTTAAGTCAGAAAGCAATTTAATTTCGGAATCTCTCCATTATGAATCATTCCAGATGAATGTGGGATCTCTTTGATGGAGAAGTCTGTTCCTGAATGCATTTGGTTAAAATGTTTTGATGCATCCCAACGTTATCTGTCCCTCTGCTTTGTGTATGAAAACAGAAGGAAAATCTACTGTTGCAATGGATACCATAACATACAGGCATAATATATGATCTTAAGAAACAGCATTACTCTTCGATAATTCCTACACAATAGTAAATGTTAGAAAACACCACAGGACTACATTTAATGGTCTGGTCATGCTGCTGGAGCTCTTTTCATCATCTTGAGTAGTTGTGCATGTAGCCTTCAGTGACTTATTCAATCGTTGAAACCGTTTTAAATTGATGACTACAGGCCACTACATTGTTAAGTAGCAGCTTGCCCAGTATGAGCAACACATAGCACAGAGGGAAAAAATCAATGCCACTCCTTTGCATTTCATTTTTCACAATACACAGGGAGACTAGTTTTCTTTTTTAAATGCTGCGAGTACTTGAAAGAAAAAAAGGCACCTTGACTGCTATAGTGTTGACTGTGCTTGTATTTCTTTCCTTTGAATGGCCGTTTTAGAGAGTTTAATTCCCCATCTTTGCCAGGAATGTTGCTGTTTTCTTTGGGGAGGTTTTGCAAGAAGAAGGCTACGTGTGCGTCCGCAGCTCCCAGACAGGCTCCAGTCAGTCTCATCAGAGGTCCGTTGGGGAACGGTTAACAGTCGTCCCTCTGCCAGGCGCAACCGTAGCCAGTCCAGATCCTTCTCTCTCTATTGATGGCAGCAAGTTAGCAATGAACCCTAGTGTGCACTCTGCTGTCCCAAAGGCTCGCCAGCTTGCTGAAACAAAGCCTTTTGTAGGACCGCTGAATCCAACAGATGGGGAAATGGACAGTAAATGAAAGTAGAGGCAAAAGGGGAATAAAGGAATTTAGTGGGGCATGTTTGTGGGTAGGCATTTCGGCTAGTCCTTTGGGAAGCCTAACACCCTCACAATGTGATACTGGCAGAACTTAAATGTTCTCTCGTTGACATGTTGCGAGAGCGGCTTTGGGCCCCAATGTGAGTGGAGGAGGCAGTCTGCTTGCGAGGGCTCTCCAGGGCCTGGGAAGCCTTTATTAAGATGTTAATGGAACTGCCTTCATGACACATTTTCACGGGACAGGATCCCTCGCCTCTGCCATTCTTTAGTGCCTCAATCTGCCTGTCACAATCATCAGTCTCTCCCCCTCACACAACAGCCTGTTTAAGCATTCAGCTCCAGCTCCACATTCTCCTGCCCAGGACGCTCTCACTCTTTATATCTGATCTCTGCTGTCACAAGTCAGCCTATATTTGACCAGGTGTAACTAAATTGAGCGATGCCAGCGATAAGGGCAGCGATCCCGGCACAGCGACCCATAGTTGGTATAGTCGGACTGTCACACCAGCAAACCATGAGGCCTGTTGTGATTCCTCCGAACACTGTCAGCTGGTAGATTGTTTCCAGGACACTACCGACATTGCTTCCCGTAGTGCGCGTACTTCATTTTCTTGAAAGGCACTGAATGCATTGTCTCAACTATTTTCTCTGAATATAAGTCAGTTTAGCCCGGCACCATCAATAATCAATTAGCTGGTGTCATGGGAGGATGTGCATTTTTGTGTGGTGGAAACTTGACAATAAGTGAGCAACAAAAAGGAGCGGGAGAGAGAGTCAGCATGGGAGGGGGCCTGTTTTAGACGCCAAGGGGCAGCTGTCAGGAGCAGATGACAGTGTGTGTGTGTGTGTGTGTGTGATTTGTTTTTGGCTGCGTGTGTTTGTGTCCATTTTAATTTATTGGTCTTTGACTGCATGGCACATGTGTCTTTTGTTTGTGTTTGTGTGTGTGTGTGTGTGTGTGTGTGTGTGTGTAAGATGAGGCACCAGGGAAGGCAGTAAGGGCAACATCATGCTGCGCTGCCCATACTGCCCCCTGGTGATGAGGATGCCCCTGCCTGCCACTGTCACCATGGTTACTGCAGGAAAAGGGGCGCAGACATGTGCTTGTCTCGTCTGCTCATGTGCCATAGAGGAGCCCGGCCTAGGACCACTTTCAACTCTTAGGGGACTATTACGACCATTAGCCATTTCAAAGCAGTGTGTAATTTTCTCACAAGATTGACTCGTGCTAATATTTGCCCAAGAATTGAAAAACTCCAGCAGGTATTTACACACTTCATTTTCTCTCTTCATTTTCTCTCTTCATTTTCTCTATGCGTACTGTATTTAATTTTTTTCCAACGAGGTTGTAGTTCACAAAACGCTCAAGTTCCCCTGTTGTGCTCTGAGGCTCAGTGACATGTAGATACCTGCACCTCTCGTCATTGTTACTATTTTGCCGTCAGCTGTGGTCTTATCTGGGTCTTCTCAGTGTGAGGCGGGAGCTGTAACTTAGAAGAAAAGAAACGGGGGAATGTGGCCTTCCGAAAATTCATTCCTGAGTGAGATAGCAAACAGACAATTCTGTCTGGAAAGGTTTGCCCTCCTCTTCTATCTTGTTTCTGCTCTCGTTCACACACGCACCCTCTTGATAAACTATTTCCACTGTGGCAGACCAAAGTAAATTGAGCTAAATTGATGATGAAAGACCTTGAAACTTCAAAACATCAAATGTGGCCCCACTGTGGCGTCTGCAATGTTGATAGGAGCATGAAGGCAAACAATTACACCCAATGCTGCTGCTTGAAAAACAGCATGTGTGAATTGGAAAGGTCCATTTATTTTTTAACTTGGAACCCTTGGTCGAGGTTGTGGAGGTACCGGAGAGGGAGGATCTTGGATGTGTCACGAAAAGAAAAAAGCTACTGCAACTCCAGACTCTTTACTTTGGCCCAAGGTGATTTATAGTGTCCAGGCCGGGAGAAATGATTTATCCCCTGGGAAAACGGTTATGTTTATGTATGAGTACATGACTCTGATCCACACACACTGAAGGCAGTGGGAGAAAAGGGATGAAAGGTACTTAAACTGGGAGGTAGCTTGTCATAAAGCCCACACAAAGTCTGTGAGGATGTGTGGTTTACTCTCCTGGCATGCTGGAGGAAAAACAGTTAATAACACTTCATGGATGTAATTGCTTTTGTTGTTGATTTTGACCTCGGCCCGACCTTTAAGATTATGGCTTTTTACACCTTAAGCATAGGGCTTTATGGAATGTGTTGGATACCGAGGGACAATAAATCCTGTTTCCTCTGGAAGCATTTCTGGGAGCCCGTCTTATCAAATGATATCAACAAAATGGCCATTGTGAATCACGCTGCACAAACTAAATTGAGCTTGGCGAATTTGAGCCTGGTGGATTTGTTCCTGCCAGCCAAACATTATCAAGATTATTCCATCGTGGGGGGAAAGTTAGATGTTGTTGTTTCACTACTCTTACTTCCTAACGCCCCTTGCTATCAAAAGGAAACACTCTATGTACTCAGTGGAGCAGCGGGAGCTCGCCCAGACAGACGCATTACTCTGCCTCTGTCATAACCAATGCAATGTGAAACATGACAGCAGCGTCTTCGTGTAACCTGCATCACACACAAAAAGGAAAATGATTAACGTAGAATTAGTGACACGATGTGATATCACGCCGTGCAAAGCGCACGATCGAAAAATCAACACATCCTCACACATGAACTGCACTGTTAGTGTCGTGTTTAGGGAGAATGAACCGGGGCTTATAAGACAATTATTCCTAGTGTGGCAGCCAAGCAGAGGACTTGTGTTGTGTCCGTGAGGATGTTGATTAAATACGACTGCACTGGGACGTTTGCCTGCCTGAGGAAAGGCAGCGGTAGAAGAAGAAGGAAGCGATGTGAGTGGAGGGAGCGAGGAAGGCAGGGGACTGGGCAGGTTTGTACTTGAAAGCAATGAATGAGCATCCTTTCGTCTTAAACTGTAACAGTTAGGGATTTACACTATGGGAGCTAATGCTGTTAACCGGCCTGATCCACAGAAAAGGTGGATATGTGCCATGTTGCTGCTGCTATAGCCTTGGTTTAACCAGACACGCCTTATTTCCTCACTCCTTTCGCAGTGAGAGTAAAGCTGGGAATTAAGAATATATATTTTTTCTCATTGCAGAAGGTATCTCTGTGCTTGTAGGTACAATGTTTACCGTTAAGCACTTTACACAAGCCTCATTCACTCTGCCGCTGCAAGCCCTCCCCCACATTTCGCAGAGAACATGTTCAACCTGACAGGGGGTGAATAGGTGAGGAGAATTAGCATTTTATTACAAAGCATGGACAATGTTTCGGGCATTGTTTTTGGTACAACATACTGTTGCATATGAACAATTTGCTTCTGCGGGGTTTAAGTTGATGTTTTTATTCACAAGCACATTTCACATATCACTGGAGAGAAACATCTGATCAGCACAATTAAGCATTCATTTCAGTTAGTCTTTTTTTTTTTTTAAATCCCTTTTTAGAGCTGGTGATTAAAAGGATATTGTGACATCTCCTCCGTGTCCAGCCTGCTCCCGTTCTCCTGCTTCCTCTCTTCACTCTCTCGTGTTTATTTGGTGTGGTGGAAGAGTGAAAAGCGGTGAGAGTGAGCTTGGTGGGGGGATGCCAGAGGGGACTGGCATGTGGCTTAGATGCTGGGAAATGTCAGCATATTTTCACATTCACCTGTGTTTTGGGACCTAAGCCCACATTCTGCCGTGCATCATCAGACCAAAAATAAATTACAAAAAAAACGTGTTTTGAAATGAGGAGTGGCTGCTGGGCAACGTGTCACTGGATATTTACAAAGTAAAGTACACATTACCGCATTATTACTCATTGCAGAGCCCACACACACTTCTTATTACCTCAAATGTAAATCCTTCATGGGTTCCTTGAGACATTGAGAGCTTGATAAAGGACATCTTGCCTTTGTTTATGTGGCCAAGGCTACAGTGTTAGTGGGTTTACTCGTACAAAGCAGTAGTTGCTTCAACAGCTCACGGGCGCTGGACATGTACAGTAGCTCTGTGTCAAGGTAAACAACCCCACCTCTCTTTGTGCTCTACTCTTTGGCGCAACCAATCATAATAAAGGAAAGTGAAGGAAAGTGAATAAAAGTGTCGACAGAAGGACAGCCAGACAGATTTTACTGCCAGGACATTATTTCAGCAGGCTAAGAGCTACAAGGGAACTGGTTTCTAACATTATGCCATATCTGAGCTGCTTCTAACTTTTGGCAGCAAAGGATATTAACTAAGAAATAATGAAAGGCGACTGTAGGTCAGTGGTTAGCAGGTCCATCTTTCAATCAGAGGACCGGTTGTGCTAGTCCTTTCGATGTGTCCTTGAGCAAAACACTTGAATTGCTCCCCGGAGCTGTGTCTACAGTGTATGATTGTAAGTTACTTTGGATAAAAGCGTCAGCTAAAGGAAATGTAATGAAAGGAAATGGCGAGGAATTAGCTGCACAATATCCAATGCATTAGTAGCCTATTAGTAGTTGAGATTTTCTGATTCAAAATAAAAATGCACAAATTGCATCCATTTAACCAACGTTAAACCACCATATTACTCCTGCAGACCCATATGTTGACCTTTTGGCTGATCAAGGTCAGGGGTCACCACTTCCCTAGGAGCACGTCCCAGTGAAATGGAAGTGAGAGGGTCTTTAGCTTCTGTACTCTGAGAATTCCCAAGAGAACAGGAACACCAAGCAGCAACCTCCAGTGCTGTAACTGAGGTCAAAGGGGAAGTGCCAAATATTGCAGTTCCTGAGATGGCCACAACGAGCTGACTTTAAAAGCGAGTCAATCCCCATAGAGTCCCATGTTAAAAAGCCCAACTTTCATAACTTAAACCGTTTAGCTCCAACAAGCTCCACCTCTTTGGCTTTGTGGTCATTGCTAACATATCGTTGCCTTCACAATGGCTCTTCAGACCTGTGGGGTCACCATGACTAAGTCCATTTGTATACAGTCTATGCTCAAGCACACCTCCCTTGTTGCTAAAAGTTGCAGATTGATTGATTGATGGATGAATACCATGCTATTGTTGTTTGAAAAATTGTTTGTTACTTGCTTACATAAGCCCACATTATCTTTTGTTGTACAGAAAGAAAATATATATCGATGTAGACATGTGAAGATATTGTTTTTTTTGTATTTATTTTGTGGGCATATTTTGTTGCATAATGTGTGATCTAAAAGGGATGAAAAGGCATTTTTCATGTAATTTCGTCTCAAAGGCTTAGTTGAATGCACTGAAATCCAGCATGCCCGCCTCTGATCGGAACAGGGGGAAGAAACAGGAAGGTTTGGGCTTTTTCACTTGTAACACTGACAGACAGGAACAGGAGAGGAAGCTGGAAGGGAGGGACGGAAGGCAACACTGTTTTTGTAGAAGTCAAGGGGACTTTGTGCCAGTCAGGAGGTGGAACCCAGTGACACCACAGGGTTAGGTAAATACAACTGGAGAGCTTGGGAGAGGCTGAACTACTAGCTCTGCACAGTACAGGCTTGTAGATGATCTAGGTGTGCGTGAAAGTGTAACACTGATGGGAAACGTCTCTCATTGACTCCGTGGCGGTCCCAGCCAGACTGAAACAGAAGTGAACCAACAACAGTGTCCTAATTAGCCCACTTCAGCATGTTAGTCTGCCCCAGCTGCTCCTATTTATGTTAGTGATGAAATGCTGAATGGGCTCTCCCCCCCCCCCACCCCCCCACCCCCGCTCCCCCTCACACACACACATTTTCTCATTGGGGAAGCAAATAGTCATTTTTTTCTCTTTCCTGTTATTGCAGTTTTTTTTTTCGAGAGTATGATTATATGTTTTGCCTCTGCTGATGCAGTTTATAGGGAACAGCAGCAGGGCTGTTTTGTTTGGCTAAAAGGGTGACTGACAAGTACCCTACCCCATGTTTTGCCCCCATCTCCCCCAACGAAGAAATGACAGAATGTGGTGATCAGAGGAAATACTCCGGCTGCCCGCTGCCGTGTTTATGCTGACTCTTCATCCCATTCTCTGCCGCGGCATACTTATCATGGAGAGGCTTCAGTTACATCTCTCAATTGGATGGAGAGGGGGGGGGGGGGCTGGCTTGCTTACCCAAACCTCATTTTACTGCTTCACTAAATCCGTGGCCCAGTATGATCACTTTTAAAGCAGTCAAGCCGCAGCGTCTCTGCCTCAGCTTCATCATCTATGTGTGCGGTCTGAGGAAAAAGTGAATGCGAGGTAAAAGCTGCTGCTGAGGAATTCAGATGGCCTGGGTTTGGCATTGCTCATACTGACCAAGCATGGGAATGCTCTTTGCTTTTGATTTTTTTGTTTCAGTTATTATTGCTCTCTCTGTTCATGTTCTTTATTGCTCTCTCTTTTTTCTCTCTCTATTTATATTGCGCTCTCCCTCTCTCTGCTCTTTAGCGCTCTTCTCGCCTTTTGGATGTCGGGTCTCTCTTTTGCACTGTGGGATCCGGTCCCAGTTTGCCTCACTCCCTTAACAATGAAGCAGATGCTAATTTAAATCATCTCACTAGCAGAGATTAGTCATTGATCAAACTTAATGCTCAGAAAGCAACTGCTGCATTCAGCTTTACGGGGAGAGAGAAGCTGTGCTTGTAAATGTGATCTAGTGACTAAGGCAACGCAGGATACTCCACTTGAGTGCTGCTACACTTAAGCCTTTTATACGCGCATTTCTCTTGCTCAATATTTTACATGATGTGCAGTCAAAGCATGGTAAGGATTTACACACTAGATTTAGATTCAGACAATTCCTGCTCTTAATGTCAATGCCCCCCTCCCTCTAGACCTACTTATGCGCACGCAAGTGTGTGTGATTACATCAATGATATGCTTTCCAGAGAGCCTCTCCGTTGGGCGCCTATATCAAGATGTAGTACAAGAAGAATACTGACGGCCAGTTGTATGAGGCTCTGTGGCCACATATAATGGATGCTCTCCGGTGTCTGTCTGAAGAATATGGATGGCCTGACTATCTCTGTGTTATATCTACAGCAGAGCAGGGGACAGATTCAGGGCCTGTGAAAATGAGGGTGAAGCACTTATTCACAGGTTCACTGATGTAGTGGACGAGCTGCAGTAGCTCTTCATACAGCTCTGACAGACTGAGAGACAGCCAGGAATCCTGTACACTATAAGCATCCTACACGTGTGCTTCGCTGCAGGAAAAAAAAAAAAAAAACACTGGGTAAATGTTCTGTGGCGTCCAAGGTTTTCTATATTGCCATGGCTGGTAAAGGCCACAGAATATAACCCCAATAAGTCCACCGGGCCCATTTCTCTTTTCCCTCCTGTCCCTGTGACTTTGAACTTAATGAGCATGGAATTTCTTCCCCTTCGAATACTTTGCTGTTCTCTGTGCTTTCCCACAGCGGTGGACGAGAGTGCTTAAATACAAACGCTGCTTCCACCTCTTGCCGAGTACACGGAACAATACTAAACCTTCACAGCAGCACTGAATAAAACCATTGCTGTGACTCTGCCAATGCGCTATTTTTCACCATTCGAGATCACCATGACATTCCTTCCTTCCTTTCTTCCACCTACCCCCCACTACCCATCCTACTATAAGCAGGTGGGGAACACGTGTGTAATGACACTCCGGAGCACATGTTATATGTCAATGCTGTGAACACTCACTTATATGAAGGACATTTTCTTTGGGCCATTTTAGAGCATCCTTGTCAAATCAATTTCTATTTGTGAAGTACTACAAACATGTGATTTGTTTGGCACCGTGTATTAGGGGCGTAAGAAAATATTGTATTGGACATGTTTTGTGATACAGCATCTGCACCCAAAAACACTACATTTTGAAGTAATAGTTTACGTGCACGATTAACGTGGTCAATACTCTACTTCATTTGCAAAGATATGCGCCATCTTGGTGTATATGCTCTTGCAAAGAGGTGCTGTAATGTTTGCAAAAGATGCAAATGGAAATCCCGCTGTTCTGATTACATTAAAAAAAAGTTTAAGTAAACCTTTTTTAACTCAGATTTTATGTATTTGATGGTATGTTCTTTATACTCCTCAAATCTGTTTTGAAAGATTACAGAATGGCCTATTGTATTGCAATATATTGCCATTTATTGCACCGTAACTCTACAGTCCTCCTAAAATTTCCCACGAGTGTGTTGATAAAAAAAAGTGCTTGCTGTGGTGAAATGCCTACTCGACTCTCAGGACACTGGCTCACAGGAAACCGGCCAGTGCTGATTTTCCGTCATATTCCAGCCGGCACTGCATCCTGCGCACGGTTCACACGGAGCAGCCCGGAAGGTGTGCATGTACGATTCAGCACTGATCCAGCAAGTCAATCAGCCAGCTTGCCCTCTTGACCTCTTGCCCTCTTGCCCGCTTGCCCTCAGTCCCATCCTATCCTGTCGTGTCCTGGCATAGCCTGCCAGCGGCTGTTGCACGCAGGTGTATTTTTATCCAGCCAGCATGCACAAGCCTGAGCGATTGCTTACTGCAGCGCTCACTACTGTTTTAATATTCGTATTTATTGCAAGAGCTAGTTGGACTTGCATACAAATGTAGTGGAAGCTTTTCTCTGAGCTGTGGTCTGTGGCAACAGTTTTGTAACTTAACTTTGCCTCCACATGTGCTCGACTTTAACCATTTCATGGGACAATTTCGTAGATTTTTATCAAAAATGAATAAATCGAAAAGCATTTCAAACCAGTCTGCATTTGGTGAGGCTTAACACAATTGCACCCTATCTGGCCTTAAAAGCTCATGAATTAGTCTTTTAGAGAACATGTAACCAATTAATTCCTGGTCATAGATTCATTTAAATGTCAGGATTATTATTATTAATCATTAAGTTGTACACTGCTTATAGTTGTATTAAACTGTGGCACACATATGGGCTCCATTCAACCTTTTGGTGCCTGTTTAAAATAAGTATTACAGCTGCTGAGAGAGATGAGTACCATTGTTCTGTGTTGTAGGGCAGTCTTCACAGAAAACATTCTGCTTGCAAGGCATGTATCCGTCTATGTGAGTAAGCACCCAATTTCCTCACCACATGCTGTTATTGCCTCTCATCCAAAGGGAGATTGGGCTAAGTAGACTAGACTAGAGTAGCCGCAGACTTTATTTGTGGTGTTTTATCACCTCTGATGAAATTAGAGGGCCCTCTACCAGGTGGAGATAGAGAGAGACACAGACAGAGCACGAGAGAGGCTGAACCCTTTGCTGCTGTGTGATAATGCCTCTGTTGTGTCTGCCTGAGCAGAAAGAGCTTGAAAATAGGCTCTAATGGTTCCACACACAGTGGTGTTTATTTGCGAGGCGGGCATTACTTCGCTCAGGGTCACAATGACATAAGGTTTCCTTCCTCCTGTAAGAGTTACCAACACACAATACAACCATTTACATTCACTGGAATTCACTGTGTTACTTTGCGGAAATGTCCAGATTATTTACCGAATGATATGAAATGTTTTCAGTGCTGAATGTTGAGGCCCCGAGTTTTCAAGTCACAGGCGTCATAAACATTCAGCTCTTTCTTCACTTTTCCACATGAAGCCTTATCTGTGTTAGTATTTCACTGGGGGAGTCTGGCTTTGGTTCAACTCTAATGTTTGGCCTTTTCTGACCCTTAATCGAGTTTGACGAAAAGACAGAGCAACAGGAGGTGTGATGTTTATACTCTCACACTTTGTCTGGAGGGAAGACGAGCGGGTCGTTCGGGTCAGGCGGTTTAACTCCTCACAAGTGCTTCCACCGCAATGAGTCTCAGTCGTGAGTGAGATAAGCGTGTCTGGAGCTGCTGCTGACCCTGAGCAGACTTGGGCTTGGGAGTGGACTACGACCTGCACTGGCACTCCGACTGGAAGACCCGGTGACAGACATATTTACGAGCCTCCCAGATGTGACGGCGGGGAAACAAGTGTTTATTTGGACAGTCTCGCTGTGTTTGTCAAAATGTCCGTAAAGGAGCGTGAGTTGCTGTAAACATCATTAACCCGGCGGAGAGAGTCCCAGAGGAAACTGGCTGCTGGCCGGAATGAATGCGAGGAATTAGAACAACATGTACGCCGACACAGACAGAGACAGCTACACACCCCCCCCCCCCCCCCCCCCCCCCCCCCCCCCAACCCACACACACCCTGACTGCAGCTGGAGACATCAATCATCAAACAATCACATGACAGTTGAGATGAACAAACAACCGTCTCCTGCTTTATCAGTCGGCTGAACACTGGACATTAACTCTCACAAGGCTGAGCAAACGGTGTTTTATGTGTCTTTGTCTTTTGTGTGTATAATTTTATTTATTTCGGTGTCAGTGCTGTGCACGCTGCCAGCTGGGAATTAGAGATCACACATACTCTACTGTCATGTTAATTGGATCGATAGATAATTGATTTGCGTATGGAAACAGCTGCCCCAGCAGGCGTTCATGGTCACATGTCTGTATTGCATCATATAATTCCCATTTGAACTTCTCCGTGTTGGATTACAGCCCTGGTACATAGCTATTGTATTTCATCATACACACCGTATACTATAAGCAAGGCATATTCTACCTCACCTGTCTGGCATATGCCCCATAAGCCATGTAGCAATTCACCGTGATCTGTGGTGCAATGCTTTTGATGGAGGAGCTCAGTAGATGAGTGTGTGTTCCTGCTGCGTCTCCATTGTCTGGGTTTTAGCCAGCCCAGAGTAGCCTCATCCTCTCAGCCGCCATGTGATTACAGAGCTAGACCAGGATATATCATACAGTCCTTGAGTGAAACAGTAGCAGCATAAATTGAAGGGATTACTTTGACTGACAGAATTCCCTTGCTCCTCCCTCCCCTCTTCAGAAATGCTTACATAACCATTTAGGATTGTGGCTAGTGTTTGCTAGGTCTCATAGTCTAATCAGTAAATATAGTGTAAATATAGTTACTAAGACCGATATTGGAAATGCCTCCTCTACTCCCTAAAATGCTGGTATGCGAGTCTATGAGCGTTCCCATATCATGTCATCATATGATTCATAGCATCATATTACATCCACACGGTGATAGTAGTATACAACTGTAATAAAAAATATTTTTTTAATGTAAACAATTATAATAATGATAAGCGTTACTCTGTATTGGCCGATAACCATAATATGGTATTGGAACATCTTAAAAATAAAAAATAAACATAGCTGTTTAGACATCTGTCTACCTCCTTTTCTCAAAATGTCTCTGCTTCCTCTCTAACTCTCGCTCTTCGACCGGTGCAACCCCCCCGTCCCTCTCGAGTGTGCCAGCCTGGCACTGTACATGTACCCGAGCCCCCAGATAATAGTGGACGTACAGTGCCAGCTTCTTGAGTTGCCACTGTGGCTGCAACGGCCTGTTACCCAGCTGCCCCTTCTCTCCTTCCCCTTTTCTTTCCTTCTGCTCGCCCTGTTTTTCTTTGGTCATTCTATACCTCTCTCTCCCACACTCAAACTGGGGCCACTGTTTTGTCCTTCTTGCTCACTGTCACACGTCCTCATTGCCCTTATCTCAATTCCTCTCTTGCCGCAGTATTTTACTGCTCGCTTTCCCCTTTTCCTCCCGTTCTTCCTCTCTTCCCTCAGTCCCTCCAGAAGTAGTCACTGTGGCCACTGAGCCGTGCTCCAGATCGACTCTGATCCTGAGTACAATGACGAAGCAGGGGGTTGGGGATGTTCATGGCTACTGGAAAGGAAGCCGTTTTCTTTTCATGCGCTCTTCCGAAAACCCCCCCCCCACACACACACACACAGACAGACAGACAGACAGACAGACACACACACACAGTGGAACACACCTTAATTTGGTACTTTAACTGCGGATTGGGCATGATTATTTGTAAAACGGTTTGGTCCATCGGTGTCTCATTGTGATTGGGCAAGTGCACACCAAAGATCAGAGTCCACGCTTTGTTTAGCACAGTGCAGATGCAGGCAGATAACTCCTCTGCAGGGAGAGTCTGTTGATAAAGAAAGCAAATACATCAACACAAACCAAAGCACATTGACGGCACACACTGTGTTAATGCTGGTAGACGCACAAACACATGCACATACACTCACAGGTCATGTGGGTGACTGCCCTGATTTGGGTTCATGTCATCTGTATCTTCTTGGCTTGACTGCCCTCGCTATAGCTGGTCCTCTCCTTTAATCTTCAACTGTGCAGCACATAAGTGAGTTATGTAATCCGATTGCAGCGAAGCCAGACGAACTACCCATTTATTTTATTCCAGTCTACTGCACACAGGACGCACAATTGCCTGCTCATTTAGACCAAAGCCCCGATGGCTCTCCTTTGCACCTGCTACCTGGTTCACCAGCCAAGTCCATTTGTCTGCTTTAACAACTCCAAAATGTGCCACAAGATTTGGCCAGAGAGAAGCAAGCCGTGGTTGAATTTGTCACTTTTGTCATGCCATGATGTCGGGACGCTGCCAGATCAGATCGATCAGCCGGACCACATGCTGAGGTGACCTGGTTCTCATTGAGTCCAGATCTTAGTGAGGGCTGGACAGCATGTGGTCACAAAATAATTGTGAAAAATGTATAGTTTATGAAATTAGCAGAGCTTTGTTGGCGGCTTTTCTTCAATAAAACAAGTCTGTTAGGAAACATAAGCAGCAGAATAAACGGATTTATAGGAAATCAAATGTTTTCCCACCGTTTTAAAGCCACAGCTGTTTGTCTTTTTTATCATGAACTTTATCCGATCGCTATGGACAGTATGGACACAAATATGCAGCACAGCTGAGTTTCCATCTGGCGCATCTGATTGCAAAAGTCGTATTGAAAAGACAAGTTTAACTGCAACCAGAGATTTGAAAAATTTAATGTATCATGGGAGTGAAAATTGGAAGTTTTAGTTTAGTTTATTTTCTTTATGCATTTAATTCCTTCCTCCATAAACATATGAGGGTATGAAATATGATGTACACCTAACAGTGTAGTGCTGTCTGATAAAAAAGAGTTCACAGCCTCTTTGCCTACTCTGATCAAATCTCTTCAATGACATTAAACAATTTCCTTTGGATTGCAAGAGTTCATGATCGTGAGTCCCATGTGTCTACATATGTCCTGTCTTTCATAATTCATGTAGACGTGATTCATTTTCAAATTCACATACCACAAAACACCGCAGGTGCTTCACCTTTCATGTTGTACAAATGCATCCTTCCCCGTCCCACTTGCATGAAACCACTATATTGACTCTCAAAGTGACAGGATTGTACAGCATCGACAACACGCTTCAGGGATAGTTAAGGCCCTCCGATTTGATCAAATGTGTACGGTGTCAATCAAAGAACCTGATTCAGCATGTTAGCTGAGGTGAGCTATCTGATCGCGTGGCCTCCGCTGACATGCCGCTGTATGTATTTTCTTCGCCCGCCGAGAATTCACTCTCTCCTTGCTCAGGCCCTTTACAATTTAGATTTATGGAAATGCTTGTAATAGAAAGCTGCTTTTCCAGGATGACAGACAGCGATGATGAGGCGTGCAGCGTGTAGCTACTGGTAGAGGGACTGCCTGAGAAAGATCACGCCTCGGGATCCAACCTCCAGTTTAATAAGAGAAGTACACAGAGGCTGTTAGTTGTGTCAGCGGAAACAGGGATTGAAGGGGGGGGGGAATGGGATAATTTATGAACGTCTATGTGTGCACGTATCTGTATATGTGCACATGCCTTTGATTGTGGGTGTGGATACGAGCGCGTCTGAGCTTGTAGAAAAGCGTGAGAGTGAATGTGTGTGTGTGTTTCGGAGGAGGCTGTGGGAGGGGAAACCAAAAATTCATTAGAATAACAATGACTTTGTAATCTCTCAGTGGATTTCATAGGTTTTAATAGCAGTGTGTGTTTGCTCACGCAGAGTTTGAAGTGTGTGAAGCGAAGGTGGGGGGTGCTCAGCAGAGAGGGGGGGGGGGGGGGAGAATATACGCACGTGCCCTTGTTTGCATTTTTATTGATAAGCAGCTACTCAGAGACTCGATTACCCCTTTGATCATGATGACATTTTTTTTTTTTTTTTGTGGAACATTTCCTAATTTTTGCATGGGGTGTGTTTTAAATATACTTCCATATGTATTTATTGGAGCGAAAACTCTGAGAGGCTGATGAGTACTGTGACTGCGATTCAATGAAAGACAACAGAAGGCCTCTAAACTCAGATGTCATAAGCAAGTGCACTGATACGGGTCACTAACAAAGATGGTGCTACTGAACAATGGATGCAAAGTGCGTTGTTCGAATGACTTTACAGTCGATGCTTAATTGTGGACAAGTGCACGTTAATTAACCATGCACTGCTGAATTACAGCTCTTTTATCAATAGTTCACAGCCTACCAAAGGACACATTAGGCATAATAAACTACCTCCAATAGGACGGCACAGGGAACCAGACAGTGAAATGATAGCAGTTACTAGAGGGGTTGTGGTTTCTTATGGGTGTTACCCCGTACTTTGTTACTGTGCCATTTCCTTGTGGTGGCTGGAAGGATGGATGGATGTAGAATAGATGTGTTGAGTTTTCTTGAAGGCTGACGGAGCTGGCACTGGAGCAGAGAAATCCATATCCTATTGAGACAAAAGAATGTATAAATATAACTCCAGCTCAACAACTCAAGATGCCAGCGAGTCCTCTCATTATCTCTGCTCTTGATAGCAGCAAAGAGAGAAGACTAATGGACTAACCTCTGCTGCTAATCGCTTTTTTATAGGCTCCTATATAAGAAGATCTCCCTTTAGGGGAGATTAAACTTTCTATTTTTACTGTGAAAATGGCCACGGCAACATTATTTAAAACCTTTTCTTGACGAGCTGGGTTGTTGATTTTTTGTTTCTGAGCTGTCTCTTTAATTTGTAGTGTATCACTTTTACTTAAGCATTAGGATTTCATGCTTTACATTAATGATTCAGGGAATAACAGATTAATCCAAAGCATGAAATTACAATCTCTCATTTCCGTTTCCTATCCAACAACAATGGATTTAGCACCGTGAATGGATTTTGGTTTATGTTCTTTATCTTTTGCAATACCATTGCTGTACATATGAATTTAAGAGATCAAGCAAATTTGGCTACATTGTTAAGAAGCTTAGGATATGGAGACAAAAAGGGAAGAGAAAAAAAAAAGCAGAAGACCTGCTGCCTATTCTAGGGTGACAGAGGTTTAGAGCTGCTCCTGCTCCAGAAGCCACTTCCCAAAGCCTGTTCTTTCCTGATTCAGTTTGCTGGCTGCTGCACTGCCCTCAGGCTGTTGTGTTCACAACCCTCAGTGATGGTTTGCATTGCTTATCATTTCACGTTCATTTCATTTGTGGCCTTGCCTATTCTGCCCGCTGCTTCTCTGCATCTCTTCGTGAGATAAGCAGACACAATGCCTTTTTGAAAACCCTTTGACCGCGGTTGGCACGGCCGCTGTAGCTTGCCTAGTGGCTGGAGGAAATCACCAGCATTCTGGCACTGGGTCCCACACAACCAGACACTGTGGGACCAGTTTGTTTAACAAGCGCTCGGGAAGCAGCCTGGCCGAGGGTGCGAAAGCAGTGTTTTGTGAGCATGACTATTCATTATGAATGGGAAGTTTTGCGGGGGGAAAAAAAACTGGCTTTTCTCCCGAGCCATGTTCACAGCTTGCGTGTGTGCCGGAATGCGAGTGCTCTGCTGTCTCTCTTGACTCTTGACTCGTGGCTCCTCTTGAGCAAGTGTTAAAAAAAACAAAAATACATCATTGTTTTCCAGAGCTGATGATAGCTAAGCAGTGAACTATCTTGCTTCCTTTTTCTTCTCTGTTGAGAGTTGCACATGTGCAGTACCAGTGCACATTTCAATAACCCAAGGAGTTAAGTTTGGTGGCGTTTAATTTAAGATTAATTTACTTAAATAAAGATTAAACATGACACATGACACTTTTTAGATTAGGTAGACCTCTAACTTTGAACCCAGGTGTTGTAATGCTGACTATGAACGTGATAATGTGAGTTTGTTTTCGCCATTTTATACACTTCATCTATCTATATGCAAGCGATTGACACCATTATCCTTACTGCTTCAACAATCTAAACTTATTCGAGAACCAGGAATTGTTTGTGTTTTCAGAGACCGACAACTGTTCATTTTGTATTGCTAATTTTGCATAAAGTCAGTTGCCGTTAGATCCTTATCAACATTGGCAAGAATAGCTCTTAAATAGAAGGAGCGGATTTCACAAAGCTGATGACTCAAATTTGCAATTAAAAGCTGAAAATACTGCCTTTGTTCTACCTTACCGGTAATTCTATTCACTGCTAACTTAGTCATGCCCTCTTCTTTTTTCTAGGTCAGTAGGTAACTATCTTTTCAATGAATCATTCCTGGTTGCATTTATATGTTAATCTCCTTCTAGGTTACTCTGACTTCTCATAAACCACAGAACGACATGGCTTTGAACTACAGAGCACTAGTGGCGATCTGGTGTTGTTCTTATTCTTTTCAAGTTTACTCCTCAGCTGCATCGAACAGAGAAGTCTCTGTCAAGTGCAACAAAGAGGTGGTGGTCACGCAATCAACTTAAACGGAGGCTTCATTCCCTGTGTAGCTGACAGCAATATGAATGGATAACCTTTTGTTGAGTCTTTTATTTACACCATTCAGTCACTTTCTTTCTCTGCAGCTGTTGCCACAACATGAGCGATGCATACATTTCTTCCAACGACTGTGGAAGAGGAAGCAAATAAAAAGACGAGGACGAAAAGATGGATGGGGAGTAAATGTTGTATACACATATGTGATTAAGGGGCGGGGTTGTAGCCAGAGCTCTAAAGGGCAAAAGGCTGCGGGGCTTGAGGAAAAAGCTGGCTCAGCAGGAGGCTGATTATACCACCAAAGGGATCCACTTTTCACATCCAGCATGTACAAACTCAAACAAAGGAGCATGGCAGCGTGCAGGCAGCTGAAAGTGAAGGTGGGGGTTTTGACCCTCGCTGCTTTTTCAGAAGCAATGGCACTTTTATGACCATGCTAATAAAGTGCTTCTGGGACAGAGCACCTCCCACACCTCCGTCTGCTCACACGCCGAGAACAGCTTGACTGGGCCTTAGGACCTGTGTTTATGGACACATGGATCAATACACTCCCTAAGGGTCTATATTTAAGTCTGAGATGAGTAGCGTACCCGTTGATCACAGAGGGGGAGGGGAGGGACCCCAAGATGACCATTACCAGATCTGGAACGAGGTTTATGAAAGGACGGACACGGTTCAGAGGGAATCCCAAATCGGCTCTGCAAATCAAACCTGCCTCTAACACAGTCGCTGTGGCGGCCCGGGTGTGCAGGATCGCTCCATGTACCGCTCCTTATAACTTCAGTTGCAAGTGCTTGTTAATTCAAGGCGCATTCGTTGATTATTCCAGCCACATCCTTCACCGTTGATTCTCCGTGCCCTCACTGCTGGAAATGCAAATCTGGAGCGTGACAAACGATGTCGGGCCATCTCTGACACGTTCGAGCCCCCTGGCGTCCCTGCGTCGCTCCCCAGCTTACCTCCTCCAGCTCCGCAGTAATTACCCTTGTTGAATTGCTACGCCTAATCATACTTGATTTTGGGATGCACTGCCATTGTCTTCACTTGTTAGCCCCTCACAGTGCTTGGTTCTGATAGAGTACACTGATAATACTGTAAGAACGAGGCACACGCACACACACATACACATACTGTATGAAATACTGTTGGCTGCTGTTTTTATGAGGGAACTGTGTAATACGGTAATTCATTTAAAGATGAGTGCTGTGCCGCCAGTGATTAATCCCTCAACAATCTGATCATGTCAGCATTAGATGAGTAGAATAAAATGATTTAAAAACAACAACAACAATCGCAACGTCTACAAGAATAATAATTAATAGGTTCAGATGCTGTAAAAGCCTTAAAAAAGGAGAGAGCAAGGAGAGGGATGTGTGGAAGTGGTTCTCAATTTGTTCTCACTTTGTTTCACTAATAAGATCCAGGCCTTTTCCAATGGACGAGATAATTAACTCCCGGGGACAGACGGCATAGAGCTCGGTCTCGTGGTTTATGGCACGCAGACAGATCTCTGCAGCCCAGGCTGAGCATGGTTGCATAAATTGCACACTTGATGTTTTTACTGATGGATATGGAAAGGGAACAAATGCTAGGGTTGTTGTGTTGATCTGTAAAAAACATAAAATAATTTGAGGGAGGGGGTAAATGTACAGTAGGAATTACATGAAGAGGAAATGAGCATAAGAGTGTCAACTGTGTGCTTTTGTTTGTGTTTTTGATTGATTTCTGTGTTTTTTTTTTAATCAATTCATGTTTTTTGGTATGGTCACAAATATTATTGTCACAAGGTTTTTGGAGCCTAGAATCATTGTAACAACATGCAAGAAGCAAAGTTAAGCCATCATTTCATGTCATGATAATATGCTATTCTTAATTGGATATCTGAAAGGTTTGGAAACTTGGATTGGAATAATACATACGCACATTTCCAATTTACTTTAAGTCTGCTGAGTCATTGCCAAGTGTCCAAGGCTTTGTTTGAGTCTGATACAGTGTTGTTCTTCGAAACCGCTTGCTCAGTGTGTGACAGCGAGAGAGGTAGTATGAGTCAGGTCAGGCTAATTTCCGTTGGTGTAACCGGCCTCTCTTTCCTGCCCCGTCCAGCAACTCCTTTGGAATGTGCACCATGATGTTTTCCGCTCATTGTCTCCCTCCACTTCTCTTCTCCGCAGCTCATCGCCTCACTGAGGAAGAACTTTGACCTTTTCAAACAGTGAAAGCTCATCTAATAAGAGGCTTTTCCATTAAGTCAGACGTGCTTCCTCTTGTAGGATGTTGTCAGGCATAATGTGATATCTAAAATCATTTTATTTCTTGTTTTCTTTTCCAGAAACATGTGAAGACCCTTGCAGAGATTTGACCTGCAAGTTAGCCTTCAACAACAGAAAGGCAAAGGTCTCCTCCATTCTTCCCCTCCTTCGTTCTCTCTGCTTCCTCTGCAGTTTCCTTGGAGGCCCATCAAACATGGCGGGCCGGCGGGCTACACGCAGGACTTTATCGCCTGACCCTAAAGTAGGAGCTATGGCTACTCTGCTAGGCTTTTGGCTCATAGTGATCCCTGTCTTGTGCAGCGGGCAGACATTCACTAATTTCCACCCCGAACGTCGGGACTGGTTGTTCAACCACCTGACGGTTCACCAGACCACGGGTGCATTGTATGTTGGAGCAGTCAACCGAGTGTACAAGCTCTCAGGCAACCTGACCCTCCTCGTTTCCCATGATACAGGCCCAGAGGATGACAACAAGGCCTGCTACCCCCCTCTGATTGTGCAGCCCTGTTCTGAGCCCCTTGTCTCAACCAACAATGTCAACAAGCTTCTCCTTATTGATTATTCCCAAAATCGGTTGCTGGCCTGTGGCAGCCTCTACCAGGGTGTCTGCAAACTCCTCAGATTGGATGACCTCTTCATCTTAGTGGAGCCCTCCCACAAGAAAGAGCACTACCTCTCCAGTGTCAACCAGACTGGGACTATGTACGGGGTCATTGTGCCTTCGCAGGGCCAGGACGGCACCCTGTTTATTGGCACAGCAGTAGATGGAAAACAGGACTACTTTCCCACCATCTCTAGTCGAAAGCTGCCCCGCGATCCAGAGTCTTCTGCGATGTTAGACTATGAACTGCACACTGACTTTGTGTCCTCCCTCATCAAGATACCATCAGACACACTGGCACTGGTCTCCCACTTTGACATCTATTATGTTTACGGCTTTGCCAGTGGCAGCTTTGTTTACTTCCTGACGGTGCAGCCCGAGACGCCAGAGAACAGCATGTCATCAAGCGGATCCACCAGTGACCTCTTCTACACTTCTCGCATTGTCCGCCTCTGCAAAGACGATCGCAAGTTTCACTCCTATGTGTCTCTGCCTGTTGGCTGTGTGAAGAACGGCGTTGAGTACCGGCTGCTGCAGGCCGCCTACCTTGGCAAGCCAGGCCGCGTTCTCGCTGCCTCGCTCAACATCAGCGCCCAAGACGATGTGCTCTTCACCATCTTTGCCAAGGGCCAGAAGCAGTTCCATCGCCCACCGGATGACTCGGCGCTTTGCGTCTTCACCATCCGAGACATCAACGCACGTATCAAGGAGCGCCTGCAGTCCTGCTACCAGGGAGAAGGAAATCTGGAGCTCAACTGGCTGCTTGGGAAGGATGTGCAGTGCACCAAAGCGGTGAGTTAAATGTTCATACATGCACACATATACAGATGTACTCTACACACACAATGCACGTCTTACATATAACAGTATGGAAATAATAATGAAATATGCCTTTTCCATGTGGTGACAATGGGACATTCCTATTTTAGGACACATTAACAACGATCCAAGGCTGCTCTTGGAAATATAAATGATTATATACAAAGGTCATTCTCAGTTCATTAATTTTGACGGTGAATACAGTTATATTCAGACAGAAAAAAACGTGTTTCCTGAACACTAATGCTCTACTAGAAACCAAAACTACAAGCATAAGCCGTACAATTAGCGTGATACGTCTCCTTTAAGGTGAAGCAGTACATACAATTGTCCAACAACATTTACATATTCTTTCTTTCCTTAAAATAAGAAAGTGAACATTAAGGGAATGACCAACTCTTCTCAATGAGCCTAGAGAGCAAAGCGGTCAAAGTGTTGAGGGCGTATGCTGTTGTGAAAATAAACACAGCAATTATGAGGAAATGCTTTTGACTGCCTTGTGCAGCAGACTCTCTCTTATCAAGTGATTCTCACACTACATGTAATTATGCTAAATTGTTTTGAGCTCCGATATCAGAGAACATGCACTTTCAAGTGTATTTCAATGAGAGATGTTCATGAATGAGGGACGATTTATTTTTCTTGACAACGATCAAAGTGATAATCTCGTTGAGCACAATACTAATAAACACACTCCTACCCGGCGGGTGCCGGGGGAGGGGGAGGGTCACACTCCAGTCTATTCCTTCTGAAACCCCCAATTATCCTGTACTACATGTATCTGCTGCATGTTGTCAAGTAGAATTAAGTTTCTTGATTTTCCTTCATTCCCATGAGGATACAGTCCTCTGTGCTTTCATTATTTAATTGCTAATAGGAATTTAAGATGATTCAGACTCAATGACTACTGTAGCTAAGTGTAAGTTAGTAAGTACGTGTAACTAGTCCGGTAATGTGTGTGTCGGAGCGATAGCAAAGGTCCTAATGTATTTTTAAGGTTTAATGATGTCCCTAACCTCACTATGATGAGATCCACTGATGAGCTTCCTTTGTTGCTAATCCCCCCAGGTCACTCAATTGCCCACTCTTATTATAATCAGTACATTCGCCATTAGCACAATGTCAAAGGTGATTGTAAAGAGGAAGGAGACATTATCTCAAACATGAGCTGTTGAGTTTTATTACTTCAACTGAGAAGGCGATAGAAGAGGTGGGAAGATGGCGAGTAGGAGGAGGAAGGAGAGATGGTTTTTAGTGATGACAATGCTGAATTTGGGAGGCTTTCTATCTGTTGGACCTCAAAATGTCCCAGATAAGTCCCAGATCATCTCGGTGTGCTCTATAGGGTGCCAGCCATTACCTGGAAAACACAGAAAAATATCAGTAGAACATTGGGGCCGAAAAGTGTTGCCGCAGCTCAACAGGAAGAGAGCAGGCGCAACTCCGGAGACAGGTGGCTGACTAGTTGGCTCGATAGCTCTTCCTTCTCCAGAATGGTGGCGAGTGAGACGGAGGAACTGCTAGTCCCAGTGCTGCTGCTGGCCACCAGCCCGCTGTTCCGCTCATTGTGTAGCATTGTAACCAGTGTTGCAAAAAGAAAGCATCACTGAGTGAGCAATACTTTAATGCTACACTGGTTACAGAAACGAGCCGAACAAAGTCGTCACTCGTCTGGCGATAGCAATGTGCTTCCCTACGCTGTAACAACAGCATCAGGTTGTAAGCATTAGCTCCCCTGCTAGTTTTAGTCGTTACTACAACGGTCATCATGGCAACAGCTCACATTGACCTGGCCGCTATTCTTACCCTCCTTCTATGTTGATTTGAATAGAATTGTCTCTACTTCTATTCTGTTCTTATGCCTGCCAGGCTGCACCGCCCACTCCATTATTTAGGCATGCACTACCAATAGCTTTCTGCACTCCTTTCACATTATACACTACACACTTTGTGTTAAGGAGATCTGAATTGCACTCCTTAAGACCTTGTCCTCATGCTCAATGGGCAGCCAATAAATCCATAGTATAATATTGATAATGCACATGGATGTCAATTGATGAGAAACTCTTGAAGCCTATACAAATTACATTTAACAACCGGATATGTCAACCATGCAAACATGTTTTGTCTGCTTGCTGTTAAAAGCCCCCGACTCACTGTGGCTGCTTTAAAGTGCACATGTGTTTCACATCTTGAATTTCTTAAATAAACATGTTCCCGATGCTGGCTGTGCGGTATTTTTAGAGCGCCTGTGTCTCAGAGGCATCAAACTGAGGTGAATCAAGGTTAGACCAACTCAAGAGATTGTATTTTTTTTTTTTATAAGTTAGTTTGTTACTTGACCTCGCTTGGTTTCATTCTGACACACATGCCGTCCCGGTGCCTTACCTCTGGTCCATTGCTTACCAGCGGAGCCAGTGAGCTGAAATCAGAGAACCTAAATTACATCCCCAGCTCTCATTCCCCTCACATTTCACTGTGTGTACGCTTACATGCAGGCCGAGGATGAGGCTAGGAATGGAACTGAGGCTGAGCCAGGGGATTCAGACACAGCAGCCAATCAAAGATTTATCACTCAGCCGTCCATCCTTCTGCCATCTGGAGGCTCACACCATCTCTGTAGTCACTCCCAAGGAAGACAGCCAGGATGGGATTCTTTCTGTATCAAGCTGTCTGTGTGTCTCTCTTTGACTAACACTATCATCCTGTCCTGCTTTTTGATCACGCCCCACCAATTTATTAACCTGTCATGAGAGCAAAGGGGGAGCTAGTGTTGATAACGCCATTATACCTTGGGAGGGCAACTCTGAGAGCAGATATCCATATCCATTCCACCATGCAAATGTAACACTTTGTGTCATTGTTTAACAAGATTATGCAGTCAACTGTTGAAGCAGACCAAACTGTTTTCTCAGCATAGATTAAATATTATACTGTATTGCGAGTTGTTCGATAAGGATTAATCACACAGGGTTACAGTCTATTTTTGTCTCACCACAGCTCTGCTAAAGATAACCAATGTAATCTGTATGAAACAGTCTGAGACGTGGCAAATCTACATTTCTTCACTGCTTGTGAGATTTGTGATAAGGCAGAGGGAAACAGAAAAAGAATCAGCAGGAAGGTGAATAAGAAAACTCAACCACACGCAATCCAGGGGGATCGGGCTTGGCGGCCAAGTCTGCTAAGCGTACATCATCTAAACAATCTAGATATAATCAGAACCAAATGGTCTGGTTCCCAAAAGACCATATGCGGAATAGCTGCATGCATCTGAGGCGGCAGCTATTGATAAGCCGAAGTCTGGAACTCACGGCTGTTTCACAAGATAGATGCTTGCTTTCCCATCTGATTCTTTCTGTGTGTCCATGTCTAATCGGTATACATTTTAAACACGCTTTAATCAATTATACAGCACATTTGAGTTTAGAACTAGAAGAGAAAATAATGATGTAAGCAGAGATGGGTTTTTTTCTTCAGTTTTAATACTGCAGTGGTGTAACCTCCACCCACCCCCGCCAGCACTCTATGCTATTTTGAGCAAACGAAATACAAGGGAATGCCATAAAGTTTGGGGGGCGTGCCAACAGAGCGGAGGCGATTGTTCCCTGTCAGCGTTATTGCCTTTGCTCCACTTGTGAAAATCTGCGTAGTACTGAAAGGTTTTATAGCCGTGGTGTGTAGTGAGAGGCTGAGCTGCCTCCCACAGTGGGAAGTGTCACTCAACATAGTCCGCTTATACCGCTCTGACAGGGACGAAGACAGAGAGAGAGATGGGGAGACAGATGAGGGAGAGACATAGTGGCAGATAGAGAATTAATGAGTTGGAGTTGAGGAGAGGGGAATATTTATATAAATAAATAAGGGAGAATGAGATGGAGTTTGTGTGCAAACGACTATAGGATGTATACATCGGAGGCTTGCAGGGCCTCAGCCCGCCTTGCCATCTCAATTTACTCCACATGGCACTTTGAGGCCACTGCCACTCAGGCTGTCTCAGCTGACCTGATTCAACACCAGGCTGCTGTCTTGCTCCTCATTTACCACCTCCTCATATATTCAGGGTGGAGTTAGGTCTCTTTCTTGTCGATTCTTGTAAGATATACAGTACAATCACGCCCCAAACTTAATGAGACTTTATGGCGGTGATTCTCTTCTAATGAATGGGTAAATGCAGTTTATTGCAGCCTCTTCACTTAGATGCATATCTTAGGGTTGCACAGTCATCACAAAGTGTGTTTGCCGGTGCGCATAGTTATCATGCAGCATGTGTTTTCCCGCAGAGGTGTGATGATAGGCCAGGGTAATGAGCCACGGTGAGAGCAAGGTGGAGTTCAGTCAGGCGGAGCTGAGGCATGTCTGCTAGGTGGAACAGAAAGGCAAGCCTTTGTCTAGCTGGGAGACTTAGCTGCACACCTCCAACTCGCTCTGACCTCCCTCCCGCTCTCTCTCAGGCTAACCCCTCCCACCTCCCTCATTTCCGTCTCAGACACTCTCTGACACTGCTACTATTTTCACAACTTAGACCATCACTCTCTCCCTCTGCCTCACTCTGTCACCTTCATCTTTCCTCCTTACCGAGCTGTCTTCTTTTATAAAGCTCTGCATCTCATCCTATCCTCTCTCCTAATGTCTTCTTCTCTAAGTCCGCCTCTCCTCTGAGGTATTTGTGTTGCTCCCCCTCATACAGTACATTTCATGTCAAGGGTTTCTATGTTTATTGTGACACATCGGTATCATAGTGATGATCTCTCTTTTCTTCTAATGCTTTTCTATGTTCCAGTTTATCTCTGTTCCTTCATTCATATTTGTCCTCTTCCCTCTCTGCAGCCGGTGCCCATTGACGACTCTTTCTGTGGTCTGGACATCAACCAGCCGCTTGGTGGTTCTCAACTGGTGACCGGTCACACGCTCTACACCGAGACTCGAGACCGAATGACTTCTGTCACCTCTTATGTCTACAATGGTTACTGTGTAGCCTTCGTGGGCACCAAGAGTGGGCGTCTAAAGAAGGTGAGTGCCAGCTCCGTTCCTCCTCTCAACCAGCAATTAAAGGCCTGTTGTTCTGCTCCCTTCATCCCTGTGACACATAAAGACTCCGGCTGTCCAGTGCTCCGTGCGGTACAGGCACTGGGGAGTGGTCCTTTTTCCGTTCAGATGGATCATGGTCAAAGGGAAACTTATCTACTTAATATTTAATGCCTGCTGTCAAAGTGTTGGAAACGGAATAATGTCAATGGCCAGCTCACTGTGGTCAGTTCCTTGTTAAGTGAGCTCCAGTGTCTCAGTGTTGAATAACCTGTATGGGCCCATTCATTTTAATAAGCACCTTTCTGCCTGTGGCTCACTGAGAGGAAAAAGAGAGCGCAGGTCCATGCACTAAACCTCCTTGTTTTGGTAAGAGAATACATCTACACCATAGAGGGTAAAGGGCTGCTAGCCAGCTAACTATAGCGTTCACGCACCAGCCACAGGAAACACGGTATTAGAGGAGATTGCCCACTGGCAGGCTTGAATGCCGAGGGAACTGAGTGCTGTGCTCTAGGTTATGCTCTAGGTTAATGTTAAAATACCAATTATGTGTTTTTTTAGTGAATGCATTGTGTCAGCATTGTTGTATGTCTCGCATACTGATGATGCTTTCTAGACCACGCCTATCATGATAATCACATTATCAACAAATTGTCAAATATATGGACATCACCTTGATAATTTATGTTTATATCTTCAAAATGTTCCACATTAGTCAACATGATGCCAGAATAAACAGCATGATTTTCCATACTTTTATAAGACTTGGTCATTGTGCATACATGGCATATTTTGTATTAGCCCCAAGAGTCATTTTTATTTATCGATTTGTTTGTTTGTTTGGGCTGCACGGTGGTGTAGTGGCTAGCACTGTCGCCTCACAGCAAGAGGGCCGCGGGTACAATTCCCGGTCGGAGCGGTCCTTCTGTGTGGAGTTTGCATGTTCTCCCCGTGGCAGCGTGGGTTCTCTCCGGGCTCTCCGGCTTCCTCCCACAGTCCAAAGACATGCTGCAGGTTAATTGATCTCTAAATTGCCCATAGGTGTGAATGTGAGAGTGAATGGTTGTATGTCCCTACATGTGCCCTCGATGGACTGGCGGCCTGTCCAGGGTGTCCCCTGCCTTCGCCCTATGTCAGCTGGGATAGGCTCCAGCGCCCCCGCGACCCTAATGAGGATAAGCGGTATTGAAAATGGATGGATGGATTTGGTTGTTTGTTCATATTGTATTCATGTTTTATTTATTTAGGTTATTTTCATATTTGTTTACATTTATCTAAATATTCTTGGAAAGTTTACCCTCTTTAAATGGGTGTACTTGCATTGTTATGCTAATATTTATACTATATAATAATGTAATGTATAATAATTATCACAGTCACATGAAATAGTATTAAAATTACAATAATATGGTTTATTGCAATTATATCTATTGTCCAACACGAATAGTAATTGTGACGATTCTAGATATGTAGATAGCCGTTTGTGGGCTTGGCTCCTCCTCCCATGGGGCTGCCTGTTTGAGTGACAGCAGGACTGTGTCCCATGGGCCATAACTGGCTTATACAGTCGTTTCTCCCCCTACTAACACCAGCTGTGTTCAGCTCAGAGGAAGACTTTGCAAAGAGAAGAGGGTTGCTAAAACCTCTTTTTTTGGCAACTTCTTCGCAATTTCAAGCCAGCCAACGCAACACAAACAGTGCTGGCCTGGGTTATTTTGATCTCCATCTATTCATAATTAAATCAATACACCAATCAGGCAGTGGTGGAGAGAACATTAATTTTATGTAATCCCCTGCTTGAGTTATTAAATAATTTAGCACCTTTTTTGGCTTGGTTAAATTAAATGAGACCAAAAGGAGTGTTTTTCCCGCTGTGTAGCCATTGCTTGCAGATTGTTTTATCTCCCCGCTTCCTTCCACACTGTAGATGTCACTTACCTTCCCCAAGCCCTTTATCTCCTATAGTCTGCCCCCTGTTTGATAATCCATGCAAACTAACCTTGTGTACTCCTCAAAGGGGCATGACTGTAACCACACTAACGCTAGCATGGGGGAGGAATTTATTCCAATATGAGAAGGCCATCTAGAATTCCAGTGGAGCAGGAACACCTTGTGGAGCACTCCACCACTGAGACTGCATCCACAAGACAACAGAGTAAGGTAGTAATACCACTGCTACTAGCAGAATGTTCATGTATTGAGCATCATCTGATTCATTGTCATCATAATTAGTTATCAGTGTCCCACCATGTGGTAGCCTAATTTTAAAAAAGTATTGCCATGAGTACTAGCACTCAACATGTTGTATTGTGAAGGTATGAGAGAAAGCGATAATTAATGTTGAGGGTAAAGACACATTTAGAATTGTGAGAATTTGACTAGAATTTGGGAATAAAAATATAGAGTGACCACAATTAGCCTGCGCACAGTGTGAGTTACCTCCGCACTGTGGAAAAAGAAAATTACCTTTTTAATAGGTAATGAATAATCAATAACGCTGCATGATAGCAGTGCAAGGAAGTGGACTGCTCTGCCCACTGTCATTGTTAAGGTGTGTGCATGCGTTTTGGAGTGTCTGAAATATGCATGTGTTTACATTAAGAGTCTTATTCATTGACTCCCTCAGGTGCCACAGGGAGGGCAGAGGGATAGGGTGACCCCATGAGGTGACCCCTGGCTGCACTTCCTCTGCAGAAGGCTGATAAGCTCCCACAGAGTAGCGTTAGATGTGTAGACGGAGCAGGAGGCTGCAGGCTTCCTTCAAATCTGAGCAGAACACAGCTATAGGGTGACAAGATGTGATGCATTGCTGGTGTTACCTCTTTCATGCAACCGAGAGAGACAGACAGTCGGGGAAAGGGAGGGTGTGTTGGGATGCATGGTTAGGGGGTGTGAGTGTGTGCCATGATGAGGAAAAAATAGGAAGAAGAGTAGCAGGAAGAGGCAGAGATAGGAGAAGGAGGAAGGTGTGAATTTAGTGCCGCCAAAGAAACCAGGGCTGCAACGCTGCCTGTAATTGGATTGGCTCCCTTCCCAAAAAAAAACCCCTCCCCTCCCCTGCCCTCCAACTTCAGCTTCCCCATTCAATCCCGCTCCTCCCCCACCCTCTCGTTTTCCCTGCAGACCGGCTCCTGTATATGCTGCTGTTTCCTGGGCTTAGCTGGAGCATGGCGAAGCAGGAGGGATAGTGTTGGCGGATATACCACTGCCTGTGGACGGCTTTTGCAGGGGATTGATTCAGAAAGAAGGGTTAAGAGGGGGTAGGCGCATATATATTGGAAACAATATCTCCACAGTTGTGAGCCCCATTCAGTATATTAGAACTCATATTCGGTGACCATGTGTACAGTGTGTGAAGTGCTTGCATTTCACTGTAATGTAGGTTCAAACTAATCTGTATTTCCTCGAGGTTGGAGTATTTTCCTTCCCAACCAAGAGTGAAACTGAGTACTATCAGACAACAGCTGTCGTTTGAGTGCCATGAGGCTTTCAAAAACTGGTTGTGAACTTCTGGGTGGCACCCTGGAGGCGATGATTGATTGTGGAGGGCAGTAGATGTTCACCTCAGCAGAAAGCTGCGTGGGGGAAATCAATATCCCAGGCCTATGTGCACTTTTTCTTGCAAAAGCAAAACCAGTTCCAATCAGGACCAAAACTTGACCTTTAGTCCAGACTAAGCTAACACCAGAAACTATTCCAGCAACCCATTCTCAATCCCAAATCTTCAAAGGCCGCCACTCGGCCAGTGACCCTGATGCCGACGCATAAAGGCACTCTTTTGTGTTTGTATGAGGCACACCGGGCTCTCAACTAACTCCAATGTAAAACTATCTGCATTATTATTAGACATTTAGAGCAACATAAGTAGTACAAATAGTAGAAAGTCTGAATAGGACACCACTGTTTACGTCCTGTGTGAAAACAAGTCAACGTTCCGAAGCTTAACCTAGTAAACCAAACCAAGTAGTTTTTGTCTAAGTAGGCCTAGAACCTAAGTACACATACGTTTATTTTTAACTGTATGAATGTAACAAACGGAAAATGTAACACAAAAGTCTATTTTGAAAAGACACTGTACATGTAACGAGTGGAAACTAACATCTCTGATAAGTCCAATGACGCTAGAGTGATACCTAGAGCCTCATAGTTTGAAGCATAAGGCTACTGACCAAGCGTTGGTATTTGATGACTTGGAGTGAGAATGCATTGGTTCCAGTTTGTAATCCTGCCCATGAGTTAATGTTCTAATTAGATTCTAGATATAGGTTTACATTGATGCTCACCAGGCTCCATTATCACTCCTATGTACCCAAAGAACAAAAGCCTGCTACAAGTCTCTGCAAGTCAGATTATAGAGATAGGCGATCTGATCTGCATTTCTTTCTGAATACACATTACCCAAGACTTGCATCATCTGAATTGGAATTGGCTGTGTGTGGTTCACTCTGTGCTTAAGCACAGACCCATCCCACTTGGGCACTGGGATTGGTGGGAAGCAACAACGGCATTAAGGAGGAGAGGAGCTGCGGGGAGCACTGCCTTTGATATAGATTGAGAGGGAACGGCTGCACATGTAAAATTGGATATTGAAAGACATCCCGGCAATAGATTACGTTACATGTCATTTAGCTGACGCTTTTATCCAAAGCAACTTACAATCATACACTGTAGAACAGCTACAGGGAACAATTCAGGGTTAAGTGTCTTGCTCAAGGACACATCGACTAGGGCGGGGATTGAACCACCAACCCCCTGATTGAAAGACGGATCTGCTAACCACTGACCCACAGTCGCCCGATGAATGGGGGAGGTTAAAGCAAGCTCATCTGAGGCACATTCAGGACTCCCCTGTAATCAGACGCAATTCGCAGAGAGGGAGAATGAACATCCTCCATCCCAGTTCTCTCACACAGAGCAGCACGGGTTAAATGCTGTTTAACCTGAGACAGCAGGGATACACTCCCAGATGGCATCCACTCCTGCATTCTACATGTAGTTATATTTATTAAAAGGTTCTCTATTTGATATTCAGAGCAATCATTTAGCAACTATTTGCTATGTGAAGAAATAGAAGAGTGATTCACCTGAGCAGAGAATGAGGTCACTCTCCCTCTGTGTGTCTGTTGTGTGTGTGTGTGTTGTTCTCTCACTTTGCTTTGTGTGCATAGGCATTTAGTGCATGTGAGTGTGCCCCACTATAACTCATGGCAGCCTCTCTGCACTGCCCTCATACGGTGGTAACAGCTGATGTGATCGTCGTGGAAACGTAGCGCTCACCCTCCAAAGACCTTTGGAGGGAATAGATGTGCTCTGAATTTTGTATTTAGCTTTTTTTAAATTACAATATTTGAACATTACATGAAAATATATATATATATATATATATATATATATATATATATATATATATGTATTTTAAAAAGTAGCCACTCTTTCAGCAGTTTTAGGATATTATTTCCCCAGTGCATGCTTTGTTTTCTTTGTTCAAACACCACAATGTGTGGTGGTGGAAGTGATTGTTGAATTGAAGTCAGCAGTTGATTAGTGTTCGGTTGTATCAGCAGTAAACCATGCATGAAAAAAAATGTCTTCCGGTTTTCTATCCTTTCGGCCTAATTAATTCTTCTCATCATGCCCTGATGGGTAATCAGGAATTGGTTTGGATGATGGCCCTGGCAGCTGAAGGGGGCAACTTGAAAGAGTGGTTCAGGTGTTTAGATGGACGAGTCCTGTTGAACTAACGTAGCAGACGGTGCATGTCTGACTCACCTGGCTCCCACACTGGCCCGAATAGCAGCGAGGATGTGTGCGTTGTGCAGACAGTGTGTGTCGCTGAGGGTAGCAGCTGATCATAGGGTCGGGAACTTGAAAGGCTTGTAAATGCAGGCAGCTGCTCCTACAGGGCCCTGGTGGACAAGTGGTAACCTCCCCCCCCCACAACTCCTCTCTGCCCCCTCTGTGCTGTGTTCACCCCCAATCAGCCTCAGAGAGCTAGTCCTTGGATTCGTGACCCACAGAGGAAATGTGATCTGAGAGCTTTGCCAGTCTGTCGCTTGTCGACCCAGAGGCTGCTCACCTGCTTCACTTGTCCAGCACCTGCTTTGGCATAGCATGGCCTAGATTCTTATGTGGAAGTGAGGAATCAGCTAAGCATATTTTTTTTTGTCACTCTGCTCTCGAAGCCTTGGGCTGCCTATTTATTGTAGCCCATCTGAATTGTCAACCTGGTAAATGGAGGATGGAATTGGGATGGAGGAGAAGCGGGAGGAGGAAAAGAGAGGTGGACAGGTGGGAAAGGACAGAGATGGAGAGACAAAATGATTGACATACATGTAGATAGACCAGAAAGAGAGAGGCTCTAACAAGCATTAGGGATGATGTGGCAACAACTGAATTGGAAGCCCATTTCCTGTTACCTGCATCCTCAAAACCACATGCACAAACACATATACTCACTATTGTGATGTATGAAGTATGATATGAACACAAACCCTGTTCATCTCACTTTAATAACTACTTTCAGTTGTCGTTTCCAGTTTGTCATTAGTGCTTTCACGTGGAATTGCAAATATACGAGTACAAAGAATTCATCATTTTAATAGGTTTATTAAACATCTCTTTTGTCACTGCACGGCTTGCATTAACCTTGAGCCAACATGAATAGAAATACAATTACAAATGAAAAGCGTCTTCACAATTGCCACAAGGTAGAATATGTTTCCAATCATCAAACTCACAAATTGTTATTTCTCAGACATTATTACCTTGTTTCAGATTGAATGGTAAGATTCAATTAATCCCACACAGAGCAAATAATTGCATCCTTTTGTTAAACCTTTGTTTTGTTTAACATTCAATGAAAACCAACCTACCTGTTCATGAAGCATGCAACTAACATTTCAAACTTAGCAAAATGAAAGGTTGCATGTAGAAATACGCAGCTGGAATGACAGCTGCTAATATGTAACTATTAACAGCCATCTTCAGGACTCTCCTTGCTAGATTGCCAGCAGCCTTTTTAATCATGTTAAACTAAACAATAAACAATACAGCCTCAGTTTGTCCACTGGCAACAGCTGGGAGCCAAGCATAGCCTGCAGTTTCTTTGAACAATATTTATCCTCCCAACACAACTTGCAGCACTTTCTCAAAGAGGCTGACTCATATGTCCTACAGTAAAATCAGCACTATTTAGATAAGTATTACTTAAGGACCTTAGGGTGTCTTTTGGATGCCTGCTCACAGACTGTCAACCATCCTTCTAGCCTCTACAGCAAAACAGGATGACCAATAAACATTGTCTTACATGCAGGCCATGTGACCGGGCTGAATATTTTGGATTAAAACTATTCATACCTGCAGCGAAGCAAATTTGGCAACTTCTGGCAGTGTGTCTAAGATAAATGGTTACGTAGCCTAGGCAACTGTAAGCTGTTTTATTGAGTTTCCTTCAAGCAAAATGCTTGAGTCTAATGCTTTTATTGTGAAAGGGAAGAATGAAAGGAGTGGGTCTGGTATACACTGCCTTTGTCAAGGTTGGAAGGAGTAATATAGTTTGCTGTCTTAGTTCAGAGGACCCTCCATATTGTTGTACACTATGGAGTACACTTTGAATCTGTCTGTTTTGGAGAACGTGATTGGTTGATGCCTTTATTTGCATTACAAAAGCTCAGACAAATCTATAATATATTGGCGATAAATTGATGTGCAAGAAAAAAACATCCCCAGTGTGTAAAGGCCTTAAGACTGGAAGAAAGACTGTTTTGTGCTTATTTGAATTATGTTTGCATGTGTTTGTGGTTGCTATAGGTGTTTAATTACCATAACCATCTATAGTCTAGCTAATGACTAGTCTGTTCATTGAGTTGGTAGGATGTCTGCGTGACCTTTCAGAACCTGGCCTCCACTTGACCCCCTCCTGCTCAGTTCTTAACCCTGCGCCAGATAAAGAGGCGGCCGGCGGCGGCCCCGGGCCGTGTGTTCAGAGTACAAGCTTTCTGTCTTCAAACCCTGGTCCAGGCTTCTCAAAACCCTTCACCGTTAAAAGGCTAAAGGAAGACTGAGAGCCCCACTCTATTCATCCAAGCCTAATATCTGCTTCACCTTCTTAGTCACTCTCTCTCTCTCTCATTCCTTCTTTCTTGTCATTGCAGTGAGTTAAATGTAGCCAGGTCAGTCAACTGGCTGTCCCCTCTCATTTTCTTTCTCTTTTCTTATTCCCTTCGTATTCCTCTCTTCCTTCCTGTCCCTTTCTCTGTTACAGTCCCTCACTCTGTCTCCTTGTCTCTCGTGCTCAGACTATTACAATGACACAGTCTACCCTGCAGTGATCTCATTAATCACATTCAAACAGCTCTCTGTTGCTTTCTCTCCTTCTATCTGCGTGCCTCTCCGTTCTCGTTCTCTAATTGCTTGCTCCTTTCTCTGCCAGTGTGTCTCCAAGGAAGATTCTTTCATTATCCAACAACAGGCGACCAATACTGGCATCGTACATACATTTCACTACGGATGGATTTTAAGCATGTAGGCTTAATTTAGCCACTTTAATTCAGCCGGTGTGCAGCATCATGCATCCATGCCAGCATAGCCGAATCCCAAAAGACACAAAGACAGAATCACATATGTGCATAAATATGTAGAGCACTGCTTATTCATTAATGCATTACCCCGGGTTTTTTTCTCAGCAGAGAAGTTGATTTTATTTATTAAATGTATTATTGGCATCTTTATTTAGGAAACAATTGTTGAGTGCTTCCCATAATTGGACTTAACTTCATGAGTGAAATTAATCAACCTGTTTTTGTTGAAGAGACTTTTCAACCAGAGGCCATTTGTAGAATGAGCATTGCTGTAATCAAGTTTTTCAACATATTCTCTTGTTGAGTGGGCTACGAAATAAGTTAATGGCAGCATTATTTACCGACATGAACATGTTCTTATGTTTGGAAGTACTTAAAAGGGAAAATACGATGTAGATCTTGGCTCCGCTGTCACACTCGCATATACAGAGCCTGGGAGTCGTACTAAGCCTGTGGCGGTGGATTGTGTGGTTTTTATACCAATGCTGAGAGCGGTAGTGTCATTAGAATTGGGAAGCCACATCAAAAGCCGCCGACTACCCAGATCCATGTCTTCCTGGTTAGGCAGAAAGATTAAACGACTGAAAATAAGGCTGAATATTCCCAAATGTTTCCCTTAGTCTCCATTCCTATGAATATAGCCCACATATCCGGGCAATTGAATATTTTATGTGCAATTGAAACACAAGGAAAATATGTCCAAGACATTATGCAAGCGCTCCGTGTTGGGAGGCAGGGCCTCGCAGCCTATCAAAATTCCTGTTTAGTCTGCAGCCAATGTTGGCACTACAGGGAGAACATTTGAAATTCATAGAAACGTGTATCAGTTGTTGCGTCGCTGTTATTGATCTGTTACTGTGGAAACTGCACGGAACGGGTGTCGGCCTTTTTTCTTGCCCGAGGTACATGTCTAAGAGCTCCAATGACTTCTAAAAGTTCTACCAATCAAAGAGAAAATGTCTCTGTCAAATGAACTTTAAATACTCACCGCTTGACTTTTGTCCTCTAAATTGCCAGCTGGCACGGATTATGAGTTTTTTTCTTCTTCAATTTCCCTGTTGACCTTGCTGAAGCACACGGAGGGAAAGGGGACAGACAGAGAAAGAGTAAACATCTTTAGGACAGGAAAAAAAATAGATTAGCAAGCAACGTTTGTCAAAGTGGATGGCTGGCTCGGTGCCAAGCTTTATTGATTTGCTTTACAAAGCACTTGAATAGGCCAGATAACTGTGATTAGCCAATTCATTACTGCTGGCTCTTAGAGTGGACCGAAATTAGATAAAAGGGGGGATAGGAAGGACAAACTATTACTTTGTAAACTTGCACGGAACCTCTAACAGTGGTTCACAACAGAGGGAATCTTTTTGAAGTTCCAGATGAATATTTCCTACTTTACATGCATCGTAATGATCATCCTCATTAGAGGCAGTTACGAAGAAGAAAAAAAAGAGGAAAAACAACAACATTGTTTATGTGTTTGATAGCATGCATAATGATTCTGGATTACTCAAGCTACTAAAACAGCGTTCCTCTCATCTAATGTGCAAATATGTTTCCATTTCAAGTGTCTTTTCAAGTTGTACAGCGCCAATAGATCTAGAATTGTTTTTGGCTTTGATGATATACTAAACTGTGTGACAGCGAGTAATGTTTCTGTCTGATAGTGTGACAGCTTTACTGCTCCTCAGTCTACTTCATACAAGACAGCAGCAGTTATCAGGGCCCTTAGAGTTAAGCTTGTCTGGGTGACAGCATTGTTTAATGCATTTCTGTGATCACACAGTGTTTACAGGAAGCTTCTATGGGCTCAACACATTTCTTTGATATATGCTTTTTGTCATCTGGTTCATCATGTATTACGGATGGTATGACAATAACAATTAGAAATTGCTGTATCACGCCACGTTCTTGGTGCGACATTACATACCACATCTGTCGCAAGATACTCCTGTTTTCCTCTTAAACCTGGATGTGGAATCTCTGACAGAGTAAAGGATCAGGGCAAGCGGGCCTTTATCATTTTCACAGATTTTCCTCTCGTTCCACTCTCTTTCTACATTTGTTCTGTGCAACACTCTATCTCTTTATTTCCCCCTCACTCTCTCCATCTCTGGTGCTCTTACCGCAGGACTGTCAAGTAACTCCAGCTAGGCATCAGCCTAATGAACAGTGATACACTGCTAATGGCATGTGATAATATTTCAAGCCACTGGTAATCTCCAGGCTCACTCAGCCTTCACCTGCTCTTCCCTCCTGCACCTTTAATACACGCACACACACACACACACACACACACACACACACACACACACACACACACACACACACACACACACACACACACACACACACACTGGCATCCCCGATCTCTTGACAGCTCCATGTCAGGTCTTGGCCTCATGCTGTCATGAAACAGAGCTGTCAGTCTAGACTCCGTCCTAATAGTCCAGCTGTCCAGGTTACAGTCTTAATGGGATTGGACAGTTCTGTCTGCAGAGTTTGTAACACAGTGTACAGTGTGTGTGTGTGTGTGTGTGTGTGTGTGTGTGTGTGTGTGTGTGTGTGTGTGTGTGTTGTGTTTACTGGCCACAGCATCCACTCAAACCTCATGTTCGTGGACTACTGTTTTCAAGACTTGAGTTTGGCATTTTGGCTACTGTCATCTTGTTTTTTTGGAACAAGAAGTTACCATTTCTTAATGAGAGGGTTAAGCAGAGGAAGAAGTGCGGCCTGACAATTTGATTTGTGGAAAAAAGCTTGTTTGTAATGTACTTAAATTACCATCATTTTGTAGTCCAACTGAAGGCTGAACAATATGCCATGGTAGCATCATCATGGCTCCAACTTGTCAATCACAGCCATGTCGCACCCTGAAGCGTAACCTTCATTATCGTCTTTTTTTACACTAAATGGGACCGTAATATTAAATAACACCGCAAACTGACTGGTAAGAGATAGAGGAAAACAGAGTATTAGAGGCCACAGACACCGGATATGTTTAAATTGGAGATATAGAAAAAGGGAAAGATAGTCCATGTAAAACATGTGATGAATCAGTGTGTGTGCTGCCGGATAAGTTGCATGACAAAACTTTGTGTCACAGAAAAGAGTGCAGAGTTGCAAGTGAAGAACTAAGGAAGAAGGGGAAATAGCAAGGGCATGTGTGTGATTGTGAAAAGCACCTGCATCACCAGAAAGCCAATGCCAGGCCACAGAGGGGCAACATCGAGGTCATGGTATCAAAGAACAGAGCTGAAGCCAGAGGCCTCTGTCAGCCACAGGTCAGCTCCGCCACTGCTGTTATTCATTAAACCCTAATAGTTAGCGGTTGGGAAAACATTATCTGGGCCTCCGGTAACTTGACTAAAGGTAAGGGTCAGGGCCAAAGGCAGGAGTGAGACATCCCCATGCTTAGTGACACTGCACATTGTGTCAGATTGGATTAGCAGTCAACGCAGAGGTGACAATTTGATGGAATCACAACACAGCGGCGTACCGTCAACATTCCTTCTTTTGACTCCGCTTAATAGAGCAGTTCAACATTTCTGTGGGGAATAACGTGTTACCGTCAGTCATAGTTAAGTGTTTTGGTGTATTTGGCAGCCACAGTTTGGTGCTGCTGGAAGCAGCTGTTGGCCCAGTGGAGTATATGTGCAGAGAAGGTGTGTCTTGTGTGGGTGCTCGTGCACGGTTGGCCCATATTAGCTTGACTGTGACAACGAATTAGCAGAAAAACAGCCAAACCGGTTTCAGGTTAGTCCTGTGTCGGTTCAACTTGGGGATTAGAGGGCAAAGATCTTGTCTACATCATTTGCATTTCCCTGAGGCATTGTGCCTTTAGTGTGTAATGAATCTCTTTAACTTTGACATGTGTGCACATAATATATGCATCTGAAGGTTTGTGTACTGAGTGTTTTATCACATGTACACATGGGCATAACAATCTTTGGTGTGGTGCACATACAAATTGCACTCACTTATTTGTTTGGCAGGGGGGGGGACTCCCTTGATCATACATTCAAAAGACACTACGTATTTCACTCAGTTTCAAGAATGTTTCATCACACATGCATGCACACACATTCACACACACACACACACACACACCAGGGAGGAGGGGGCTTTTGCCTTCCAACTGATTAGGAAACGAGAAAGACGTGTCATGAGTTTTCACCCTAATAAGCCCAGATACTTTTTGAGTGCAGGTATACTGGGTTTAGGCTGTGCACTGGATTGGAGGGAAGGTGTGGGGGGGATCAGATGACATGTGTAGGCTCCCCAGGATCCCTGACTGAAAGGAGATCGGACGGTGTTTGGGTTACACCATGCTGGGATTGCTGTCCTCTTTAAATAAGACACATTAGAACAAAGTGCAACTGATCAGATTAGTGTGGCTGATCAGGTTTCTCAGCAGGTTCTTGGCTCCCACTGTCGGAACATCTTGACTAGAAATTGCTGTTAGAACTAAACACACTGCAGAACAAAGAGAGTAGAATTATGGGATGTACCAAAATAGTTGTTGTTGTCTGGTTGGAAAATAGATGATGATGGAAAATGGATTTTACTGAATTCATCTGTGATCAGCACAGCCTTGGCTGTTAACAGGGTAAACATTCATTCTTTTGTTCACTGAGTTTTGCTTTTCTGAATCTATAGTCTTTCTCAAGGGCAAAGTTATTCTTTCTGGCAGCAGAGAAAAATCCCACAATAAAGTGGACCTGTGGGACTCAGTCTGAAACAATGGTAGCAGGATGAATTGTACCAATCGAGTTGTGCCCGGTCCTATTGTTAAGTTTGCTATTGTGTGACGAGGAGGAAATTGTTTCTGTTCTCGGGGCCCTGATGAATCCACCCTTCAAAAACCAGAGATCATTGAAACGACATCAGTGGAGAAAAACAAGAATATCATCATAAAACAGTGTGTTTGTTTGATCCTCCATTCCTGCCCTTTTTCTTTCTTCATCATGCAACTGCCGTCTATCTTTTCTTCTGTCTTCTTGCATATCCACTTTTCAGCATCTTTATCTGGTGCTATTTTTCTCAAATGCCCATTCCCTGCTCCTGCCTCTGCCTCTGCCCCCCCTCTCTCTCTCTATCTCTCTCTCCCTCTCTTTTTCATTCTCCATGGCTTCTCACCCGTGATCCATCCAGGCCAAGCCACAATCCCTTATAAGGCCAGTGGAAGCCCCCATCTGGCCTCTTATTTCCATATCAGATCTGCAGTAACAGAATTGGTTTATACAGGATCAAGCGTGGAATGTGAGTCTGTCTCTCCATCGGCTGTGCCACAAACCTCTTTGCTCCTGGGCGTAAACCCGGTCACATATCCTCCTTTCTCTCTCCTCCTGCTCGTCTTGCAGCTTTGTCTCCTCTCACCTCTATTTCCTCACATATCTCCCCAACACATCTTCTCGTCTCTCTCCTTTATCAATCCTCTTCCCCTTTTATTTCTTTCTCTTGCCCCCCTTTTCTCTGCAGGTGTTCTCTATTTCTTACCACCTCAACAATAAACATACAAGCGCACTCGTACTTTTTGGCGGCATCTTACTCCAGCACGCATTTACGTTTGGGGACCAAGTTCATAGCTTATACAACGATGCAGTCGCAGACAGCCAAACAAAATACTAAGCCACATCTGAGAGCAATACATAAAGAGGAACGCAGTAAAGCCTTACAGTACAACTCCACAGCAAACACTCTTGAAACGGGCTCAAAGGACATCTGCGGTTTGGGCTTACATTATTTTAAAAGCTCTCTTTCCTCCATCATTATTACATCTCTCTCTCTTCCTGTGTCTTCCATTCCATCCTGTATGCACTCTCTGAGCCTGTTTCTCATTACAATTTGATGTTTCCACAAGCTTTTCCCTCCCTGCTGAGCTTTAATATGTAAAGTGTTGACTTCCCTGTGTGTATGTGTGTGTGTGTGTGTGTGTGTGGTTTGGTTTGTTGTCGTAGAGAATCTGTTTCTGATTAGGCCTGCTCTAGCTAAGCTTTCCCTTGACTGCCACATTTAGGCCTTGCTTGGCATTGGAGCCTTTAGAGTGAATCCCATCCAAACCTTAATTGTTTTCAAAAGCGGGCAGACCTGGTCTTGCTTTGTTGTGTCTTTCTACCCCTTAACTCCCTCTGTTCTCTCCCACCTCTACTTCCATTCCACCACATTCTCCTTTGTTCCTTCTTTCTCTCCCAGGGTCTGACACAAATGGAGGGATGAAGGGATGAGAGGGCATCTCATATAGCCTATAATGCTTATTTCCACTGGGGCCTGTATAGCTCATTAACCTACGTTACTCTCCACGTGCCTCCATTAAAGAGAGACACCTGGCTCCCGAGGGCCCAACGGGGAAATGACAAGTCCAGTCTCCCTTCCCCTCATCAGCATCCTAGACGCAGATAGGGAAAGGGCTCATTACTCTGCGAGACTGCCTATATAGCCTTTGTGGCTACGGCGGTTATTGATGCCAATGTGTTGATTTCCCCGTCATGTCAGCTGCGCTGTAATGTGACATGTATATACTACACATTGAAATAATGACGTGCACATTATGTACAACTGGTTTTCCATGAATAACAAGTAGCCTTGCTTCTTGCTCTAAAGGAAATCAAAGAAGCGGAGTGTCGGGTGTAAACAACAGAAAGCAGCGGCTCCAGCTCTTCTGCACAGGAAACGGACTGTAAGCCGCTGGTACAGTGGCAAGTCTCAGATTAGCCAAAGTCCCTTTTAGAGCCAGGGCAGCGTCTGCTGCATCCGGGGGTTATAGGCATTGAAATGTATACTGAGAGTAATTGCCAGTGAAAAGCCTAAATCTTGTTTGGGCGATGCATCCCAAATCTGTGTTCTGGTCCCTTGGCTGGCTCTGGTTAATCTGCTTGCTGGGTACTTATAGCTTTTCTAATGTTCCTCCCGTTCACAGAGGAATGCAGAGATAAGCCGAATGCCCCTGCACTGTGCCACCTGGCCGCAGAAGAAATGAATGCTATCCACTACGTTTTGTTATATTTGGAGATTTAAAGATATGCAGATGACCGCTATATCTTTGTTTAATTTTCAGTGACTTCCTGTTCTTCTTTTTCTCTTTTCTCTCTTCCCCTTGCGTCCTGTCCTAGTCTCTGTTCTTCCCTTTGTCTCCCTGTGAGTGTGGATCTGCCATCCATGCATTTCTGACACTAAAGTGTGCAAGTTGAACTGCATTACTTTAATGTCAGACTGCATGTTTTTCACAACACTGACCTCTTTGTCTTCTGCTGCCTGCAGTTTCTCTATCTGCTGTTCTCCCTGTTTCTTTATTATCAAGTGCTCCCTCTCACCCAGGGTGTGTGCATGTGTTCCTGGCAGACAAGTGGATGTTAGGGAGTTACAGCGATCTAGAACAGTCTGTAGATTTCACATTTTCCCCTCAGCCTCCTCTTCTCAGTGTATTTCTCCTCTATTGTGTCTATTGGCTGCTGCTGCTGCTCTTTTCTTCAGTCTGTCTCCAGTGCAAGAAATATTAACATATCATTGCCGTAAGGATCTTCAAACTTCACAATTAATGGTTTTTTAATGGTTCCCCGGGCCTCACCATTATGTTGCCGGGCTCTTTGGCTAATCCAGTGGGGAACATATGGGCAGCAGCCCGACTCCATACGCTGGACCCAGAGGTATATTGAAACCAGTGGGGAAGCAGAGCCAGAATGTATTTAAATCCAAAGGAGCTCAAGGCTTAATTTAGAACCAAAGAAAGTTTATTTGTTTGGGGCCCTCAGAGATTGGCGTGAGTGCAGGAGGGCTCTCGTTCTTTTACAAAAGCTGGATTAACGGTCCACTTTGGTTCAAGGTGTGAAAGTGTGCATACGTGTGGGTGCGTGTATGTGGATTGTGCATGGACATTGCTTTTAGTGCGACTTAGAGTTCCACGGTGAGCATAAAACAAGCAACTTGTGTCAGCATGTAGCGCTGTGGCTTCAGTTTGCAACAAACTCAATATCCCTCTGCTCACTCCTCCATCAAGAAAACACAGAGATTCCTTTATTATATACCCTATCTGCTAACAGATCCCCCAAAATGCTACGCACTGTGCCTTTTAAGTCTATGAGTATTTGCTGGTACATTCACATACATTGTTTTTCAGCTCAACGTGTAAAGGAAGCTGTCCGTGTTGTAGGTTTATGAGCTGCTGTCTGTTTGGATAAATGTGCCCCTGAGTTAACTCACTCACACTGTCCTTGCACCTCCAGTTGTTTCTTTTTATCCCGTATTCAACCATGGTCGTCTTTGCCTACAGGCAGAATTCAAACCACTTTCCATGCCTTTCTGAATGTGTGTTTGTCTGTATTTATAGGACACTGACTTAATTTTGAAAGCGAATACATTATCTAAGTAAATTGGCATGATTCAGCAAATATAAACATGAATTTGCTCCGCCATCGGCTGGCCACTCATGGCAAAATGTCGAATACCTTCAGACTGTGTCCTTGTTCACTCTTCAGTAAACTCACAGTGATCCAATTTGGAAATGCAATCCTTCTAGATGGACTTGAGAATGAATTACTAAAGGTCGAACGAACTGGCCAAGCAGCTAACAAGCCAGCTGAACACCTGAGTGGAAACCAGCCAGAAAAGCTCTTTACTCATTACATTTCCTTGTCAATGGAAAGAAGATTAAAAACGACTAAAGACTGTGTCTCCTCGGCTCACGCACTTTTTCCTCAACATGATCCACTTAGACTTTTAATGTAATGGATGTTATATAGAGGGGCTGTGGTGTGACAGGATGTGTACATTTACCTCTCTCTCTCTTTCTGTGCGTATGCATGAGTGTCAGACTGTACAGTGCAGTGCTGACGCAAGCTATGTGCGTCAATGTCCAGGTAATGGCCTGTAGCAGTACTGCTGCCTGGGGCCGGCCAGAGGAGGAATGACATTTACTGCCACCTTAACTAGCTCATTAGCCTGCTTCTCAGTCTTTCTCTCGTTTCACTCCGCAGAGGGTAATTAGAATAGCGCTGTCTTACTTTTCCAGTTGTCAGTCTACTCGTGCCCATCAAGGCTATCAAGATGGAACACTTGCATTGTTTTGTGAATCAGGGCCTTGTTCTCTTGCTCTCTGCACGGTTTTAACAGGAGTGTTCACCCAGTCTGTCTTTGAAGCAACGATTGATAAGAGTGTCGAATCTTCCAATGACTGCTATACCCTCGGTGAGATATCACAGCTACGTACTCACCTACAGCGAGCTCATCTTTTAATCAGAACTGATCCAGGAGACTGATTGGCCCTATTGTTACAGAGTGAAGGCTATTTCAGGCAGCTTTTCATTCCTTCTTAAAAGATAAACATGCAACACACACACACACCTGTGTGCACTGTTCCACAAACTAACATCTTCATTATGCCACTTCTTCGGTTGATTGGAGGGTTGTTGTGTGATGTTGATGTGGGACAGACTCAACACAATCCTTCCTCTCCTCTCTAGCTGCCTGACATGTCTCTGTTCTTCATTAGGGACGGAGAGATTGAAGTGAGTGAGGCACAGAAGTAATGGCAGTGAAATGACATGCAAATAGCAAATATGCAATTAAAACATCTACTCACAAGCCAGGCCTCCAATACTCTGGCAGCTGCATTCAGCTCTCTGTCTGCTGCTGTTGACTGACATAAGCACCCACAAGATGAGATGTGTTTGTTTAGTAGGCGTGTGAGCACAGGCTCTCACACACACACACACACAGACACACCCACACACACAGACACACCCACACACACACACACACACATACACGCGCACACACACACACACACACACACACACATACACGCACAGACACACATAGGCCGGGCACATCCCAAAGTCTTTTTTCTGGCGCTTTATAATATAATCAGAACACATCATAAAGCATGTTATAATGGTTTATAAGGTCAAGTATTATATTTCTTCATTTTTTGCATTGTGAATCATCAGAATCAGTGTATTATAATTAACATTGTTGTAAAACAATACAATGTTTTTGTAGAATTAATGATATCACTTATGTTGCATTATAATGTTGATATAAGTCACTCTAAGTGGCTTATTGTTTGACTTCAGTAAAATAAAACACTTTACTTGAATTGACCAGCAATTATTAAGTATAATACTTGACCGTATAAGTTGTTATAAAATGCTTTATAATGTGTTCTGATTATTGTTATTTAGCATTATGCATATGTATGAATACGTATAGCTGTGCAGTGCTATAAGCGGATCATAATGCATTATTAGTTTTTCTAATGCATTACAGACATGGGCGTTCTAGAAAGTGTTAAAATTGAATTAAATGGCCATGTATGGGCACTATCGTTTGTCTCCCTTCCAGCTCGCGGTATTGCGTCAGTTCGGTGCCGTCAGTTATCTAGTGGCTCTAGTGTAAAAACAGCCCAGGGCCTGTTCTTTCTGTCAGATCCCCCCTTGTCTTCCTTTCACTAATTGACTGTGCGTGTGCATGCTTGTGTGTGTGTGTGTGTGTGTGTGTGTGTGTGTGTGTGTGTGTGTGTGTACCTCTTCACTTCTACCATATCCTGTGTTTACGATGTAAACGTAGCGGGTTAGACGGTGGACTGTCTGTGACTCATAATGAGTTATTGTACCGTTCATTCGGAGGCATGACCGCGGGCAAAGCGCAGAGGCCTCAGCGTGTCTGCACTCTTAACAGGTATCAGACAGCGTTACAGGTTCCCACAAGTAGTGGATTAGACAGCACATATTCAGCCCCTCAAAGTAAATACACCTTCCCCTTCTATCCGTGTCAACATCAGTCCAGTGTGCTCTGGTTCAGACTTTGTTGAGGATCACTGGGAATATGAAACTCTCTGGATGGCTGTGCCTTTAAAAACCCATACTGTTCTTTTGACCCCACTGTGTGGTACAGCACAGTCAGAGAGATGAATCATTGTTGGCCCTCCTGTTCTCAATATTTACTCCGAGAAAGTAATGAAGCGACACTAAAACCCTGCTCTGGGGCCAGTCGAATGAAGATCTTTCGGCTTCCGTTTTACTGCTGGCAGGAGATTACGTTGAAACAGAGTTGGTTTTGATGCCAAATAATGTGGCCATTTGGCCAGCACCTCACACTCTACTCCATTCTCTACAAAACCAACGGGGGAGAAAGTGTCTTCACCAAGCAAATATGCCAGCTGCCAGCTTCCCCCTTATACCTCTCTACATTCCCAGCTACTTAATTCTGCTTTAACTGGTCTGGGTCTCTGGATTAGTGCTGGCCAGAATAGTCCTTTATATGAGCTTTCAAGTCAAAACAAAAACAAAGTAGGCTAACTGCACGCTGTGTCTTTTATCTCGCACAGTCTTAGCTCATGTCCTCCACATCATGAAAACAACTGCTTATTTCAGACAGCTCAACTAAGCTGCGTTCCTTTTTCCCCCCAACTGCTTTGTGAGCTCTGTGTCTGCTTGTATTTTCAGCCGACAGTCTGCTTGCTTAATGGCAGCTTTGCTTTGACTTTCGCTCGCTTTAAAATGATTGCGGGTACGCGTGTTTGCTAGCTAGCGTGGATGCTTGTGTTTGCACATTTTTGGTGGTGTTATGTGACGAAGAGGTCTGTTTTGGATCTGGCAGACTAGTTTTAGGGCTCACACAGGGGTTTGTGGGCCGCGTCGAACCGTACTGTCTTAAGGCAGCTCAGCATGGGGCTATCCAAGTGTAGTTAACATGTATGAGGGTGGATTAACATGAAGGCCCCTCTCCTCAGGCACACTCTGTCACAGATCTGTCGGGCCTCTCGGAGACCCCTCACAGCACAGCTCTCATCTGTCAACAGGCAGAGCCCTACTGACACACATAGGAACAAAGGCAAATGCATGTCCATGCACACACACACCTATGCATGCAGATGTATGGCTGTAGATGCAAACATACTGTACATGCACACACGCAAAGACACACAGAAAGGATATAAAGACACGTGCACCAGTGTTGGCCTCAGAGACTGCATCCACGTTGTATTTCATCACAAGAATTTTGAAGTACATTGGTGATTTAAAATGATGTCTGCCTTTCCTTAGACGACCAGCTGAGAGTGAACCGCAGCCTGTCGGAGGCAAATACCAATGATCTTGTATAATTCATGAAAGACAGCTGTCCCAGGTTGTAGAATGACGCTAACAAATCGCTTGTGACATTTAATGAAATCATTTAGTGTGCGTTATCCACATGTCGGTTCAATAAACTAACCAGACAAACAATTCCTTTTTTGTAGTGTTAGTATTTTAGCTTTTCCATGACAAGGAATATCAATAGCCATGCAAACTACTGAATGGTGACTTTAGACTTTCTGTCTATTTAATGGTACATACCATTTCTGTTTATTCACATTTCTTCACGCTGCCATATATTCACAATCAGTCTCCTGCTTCCACTCTATCTTCTATCTATGGGATTTCACTCAGAATCTCCCTCATCCAATCATATCATTGCTGTCAAACTTTAAAACTGTTCTCTGTGCTGCGTCTGGGACACTCTCCGCCACTTCCCCTCCAGTCTCCATCACATAACTGCCCAGTCCTGCACCACATCCCATCATTCAGATCTTCAGCCAACTCTTTTCACCACCATGAGGCTTCAGGGGGAAATATTCCTAAACTAACCATGGCATCTCTTCCCTTTTATATATGCTACGTCACAAGGTCTAATTGCCAAATACGCATCGCATTCCACTTTATTGTGCACCATGTAATGATTTATTACATTTATTACGTTTTCCAGTTTGTATATCTTGGCACAGAACAATGTGCATGCATCATCAAATGAGCTGCCTCTGAAAGATCACAGACGTAACACAGATGGTAAAGTCCCATGCTTTAATTAACTTTAATTAGTACATTATTATACCTTAGTTACAGTTTGTTGTTTGTTGTATTGCATCTCTAGGTCTTATGAAGGCATCCGAGCCAATTTGGTCCCATCTAAGCCACTTACTGTATTGTTTGTGCCGTCATTGTTGAGTTATTCTAAAGGGCTTGCCCAGATATCGGTTGACCAAGCAACCAAATGGATACAGTGCATCACATGCAGCAGCAACTCTGCTCGTCTTAAAGCAAGTAAAAGCCAAGATAAGCTCTTAATGAAGTCGGCATTATGCCGACAGTCACAGAAAGAGAGACTAAACATGTACACATCGTACATGTAGTCACTGACGCAGTCAGCTGCAAAACCACATTATGTGACTTTGTGATATAATCATTATAAATAAGCGTAATCTTTTTTCCACAGTGAGTTCATCACCTTAAGTGAGTATTGTAGGACTATAAGAGTGAGGGGTCATAAATGTGTGGAACATGACTGTCATTAAGAATAATGTTATGGATTCCAGAGGTCAATTGGCTGCACGCTGCATTAAAGGACAGGTGATTGATTCAACCAAAACATGATCGATAGGTGACCCCTATGGAGACCCACTTCTCTATATCCCAGCCTGTGTGCGTCAATTGACTGCGTGTGTATGTATGTTTAATGTTGTGTGTCTATGGGGTGGGTTGCAGGCCAAGCTAGCGGTCATGGCCGCTCAGTCATCCGGGGAACCATAGGAGGCAGCTGCACCCCTCCGATCTATCTCCTGCTTGGCAGGGGGCAGACTGGGGTGAGGTGGCTCAACAGGAGGGAGGGTGGCTAGGTTAGAGAGGAGGGAGGGAGGGTTCGCCAGGATCTCTGGCTGCCTGGCTTCTGGCTGCAGGCGGCATGTCAGCTGGGCCTTTTCCCCAGACCCCCACCGCAGCCCCTCTCTCCAATCAGTGATGGGTGGATGGTTAGTAAAGCGGCCTGCTTTATTGGGCCTTCATTGGGGATTATTGTTATTGAATTATGGAGGGCCTCCCTTCAGACGATCTCTGGCAGGAAGCAGGCCTTCACGCAACTGCTGACGTGTGACGCTTTTTTCCCGACCTCCTCACCCTCTACCCTCCCGCCCCATCCTCCGATACTGCTCCAACCTCCTAGCTTCAGCCAGCACCAGGAAGCATGCATGACATTCAGATCCCTTCCATGAACATACACACAGACACAAGTGCAGACTTGTGCAGGTACACACACTCAGACACACACATTCAGATGGCAAATGAATGCACCATTTATAGTCATTTGCCTTTTGGCTGGCATTAGCCAAGCATTAAAAGAAGCAAAGAATAAATAAATGGAAAGTGTGTGCAGACAGATGAGGTGTATGAAGGGGGTCATATAGGGAGAGCTCTGGGTGGGGGTTTCCTGTCTTTCCATATCGTTGCCTGTTTGTTCACCCCATTCCATCTCCGTCATTGCCCTCAGGATTCTGCATTCCTTACACCCATCCATAAACCCCCCTAACGCTGTCTGGCCTCAACACCCCCTCGCCCCAAACCCTGAAACACGTGTTCAGTAGAGGGGCACAGACCAAGAGACACCCACGAGACTGAAAACCATTTATGCATGTATGAACGTCTACACAATCTCTCACACACACACACACACACACACACACACACACACACGTCATCTGCTCTGCTCCGGCTCCATGCCTTTGTAAGGAATTGAGATTATGACTCCCTATTGTGCTGCACCCAGAGGATTACAGTAGGTGATCCTGGCTTTGCTGATGTCTGGGACCTACGTATATGCTGTAGATTAGACACTGTAATTTATTTAGAATCACAGGATTGGTTGATATCATGAAACTATTATGGATAGACACCAAACTGATTTCTTTGCAGTGATGTTTAGCCGATTATAGTGAGGTAATCTGGTTAAAGACACACTGTTGGCTACATCTGAGGGATTAACTTTATATCCAGGAGCAAATAGTTCATGATACGATGGCCGCCCCATTAATGTTTCCTCTTGACCCTTCTACACACTCCATTCCCTCCTCACATGAGAGAGTTTATGGAGGGATTTAGTGATATTTGACCTCTAGCGACCCCCTCAATCCTAGTAGCTTCACACCTACATGAAAGAACATATGACATATGCGGCTCTGCATCAACACCCATGGCTCTCTATACGTACAAATGATTGGATTGGATTGGTGTCCTGAACTCTTAGAAACCTCTTGAAATAAAGGTCCAAAATGGTTCTTCCTGCAGAGCTAAGGTTCTAACCAAAACAATTTGCTTCTGAGGAACTATTATTGAAGAAAAGTTTTTTTTAAAGGTTCTTTGTGAGACAAAGAGTTTCATTAAGAACGCTTTTCTTCCGAAGAACCTTTTTTGGAAGAAATATTTCTCCAAGGATTGTTGAAACCATATTAGTCCCGGCCCTTTCGGTTTTTATGTAAACCCCTTGAGATATGAAAGTGTTCTCAATATCCTCCTCACTGGGTTCAAGAGAGTGAACATCTTGGAATACAAAAGATTCTTGGGAGACCCTTCTGGATGGGTTCTTGCTAGCACCCTTGTAAGGGCGAAGGCTTCTCTATAAAACCTCCAGGGAGGATTCTGGGTGGAACCCCTTTATGTCGGGTTGTAGTGGAACCTTTGTGATGAGGTACTGCCAGGAACCAAAAATGGATATCCTATGAGAACAAGCCAACAAATCCTGTATGGTTTTGGTTAAGGTACATTATTTCTGAGAGTGAACCTTTTTTTCTGTTCATCATGTAAAATAACCAAACTGAAATGACTGGTGCTTGTCTGTTTACATACTGAACTCTGAACCTAGCTAAAATGTTCAGCTGTACAACCAGCAAAGAGCTCAGATAGTTTTTCTTACCCCTCTCAGGTACATCCAGAAATTCTGTACCGAGCCGAAACTGATTTCTGGCCCATATATTGTACCACAACCATGTGTGATGAGTACACTGTTCCTCTAGCCATGTGCAGTTGTTGGTCTCTCTATTCTCTCACACTCCGCACTGTAGGTGAGCCAGTGAATCATGTGCATAACTGTTGTCGTCATAGCTAATTTTGAATGCACTATAACTTTTCCTTTTCAACAATCCCTTTTGGGAGAGTTGTGTCTGTGTGTGTCTCAAGGGGGTATCTACGGTCTGCCCTCTCTAAGACACAGAAAATACCTGCCAAAAACCGTTAACTAACCAAACACTCCATTGCTCCTCCTCCCTCCTCTTTATTTTCCTCGTCATCAGTCCCCACATATGGACACAGTTATTTGCCTCTTGTTGTAAAGGAACAAAGAGAGTGTAAGCAGAGGTCAGGGGGGGGGGTGAGCGAAATGTAGATGCATTATATCAACGTGCAATGAATCCTTCCCACAAGGTCTCCACTATTCCTATACCCCCTCCCCTTTCCTGTGAAGATGGAAAAACAAGCCTCTAGGTTTGTGTTGACCCAAACATTTATGTGGTTTTTACAGTAAGAAGAACAAGGAGGGGAGACGTGGAGAGAAAGGGTAAAAGAAAAGAGATGTGTTTTTCCAGAAAGAGACAGAGAGCCCTGTGGGATAACAGGAAGCCAGAGAGTTATGGGGGGGATCTGAACCGAGGTACCAAAATATGGAGCCGTCTGGCCGGAGTCTGTGGTCAGCTCATGAAAAAGAGAAAATGGAGAAAGCAAGTATTGTCTGATGTGGCTCCTACAGCTTTTGTTTCTTTAGCTAATTAAAGCCCAGAAAGGACAATATCCCTAATCTGCAAGGTTAGCTCATATTTGAATGCTACATTCAAATCAAGGGACCAATTACATTCAGCATTGAAATTTGAATTTCAAAGCATTCATGTGTGAAAGTAGATGATCATTTCCTCTAAGGAGAATGACCTCATCCTAATTATAGCGGAGTCGTGACAGAGTAAGCGAAAATGACAGTATACTGTAACAGGCCTCCTTTTTGGATTTCACGGTAGTCTTCTATGCTTTCTGGCAGAGGATTTTTAGAGTAACAAAACCCCTCCACGGCTGCTAATGCTAGACATTACCTCACAAAAGTAGATTTGTGCAAAGGAAATAGCAAATCCCTCAGGTAATGTTTAGGCATGAATCAGTCAGTCCAGACAGCAGGAAAGATCATGCTTGCTCCCTTTCTCAGCTCCAGACACAGCAGAGATGTCTCAGTGGAGGAGAAGCAGAGCTGTCACAGCCCTTTATACTTTCACTCTCAATGTAGCTCAAGGCTAGAGCAAAGAGTGCGTGTGGAAGCAGGAAAAGAAGAAGGGTTGGGGGGTTGTTGGTTTAATTCCTCGCGGTTATATGCCTTGCCGGATAAAGAATAGACACCCATTTATACACAAATGGGTGTACACCCTAAGCACGTGCAGGCAAACTCCCGATCCACATTAAAGTATTGCACATATACATGCTAATACACCCCAAGGTGCAGTAACTGATAAGTTAGGGGGCACCTTGCTGCTTCCTGTCTAATTTCAAAATCCTTCCCAATATGCACCAATCAAGCGCACCATCAGATTGTGTTTCCTCCTTCAGGGTGTTATTGTACATCCCCAATTTCTTCATTGCACACACTACGCACACTAACACACACACAAACTGGCTGGCTGCTGACCGGCACTAATGCCCTAATGGCGCTGTCCTACATACTTGGTACACTAGTGTCTGTTTACAACCTCACTCACCCACCCTGAGCTGGAGGCGGTTGGGGAGGAGAGGGGAACAAGATGGGAGGAGAGGGCTGTCTTCAGGCTGCCACCTCAACTCATTTCCCCATGCTATGTATTTCATTGTTTTACTTTGATCCTGAAAGTCGTCAGATCTTAATTTCTATCCAATCAATACTTTCTTCAGAACAGGTATTTGGTTGGATGGAAAGAGAGTATTTGTATTTGAGTTGCTCACACCAGTTGTCAAGCAAAGTTTTGTTTTGCTGCATGTCCATTGTTCAAATTAGAATGAGTTAATTGCCTGTTGTCCCTCTATATTGCTTATTTCTTCCATTCATCAGAATATGCACTCGCTGTGTTCTCTGTGAGCAGCAGACAGTGTTTCTGCAATTATAGGATAATGGCTCATAGAATTTCCCTGCATCTCCCAAGGGTGTCTCCAGTCTGTCGCTTTAAAGGATAGGTTTAGATTTTTTTTTAATGAAATAGAACAAAAGTAATTTGTCTATTTTAATGCAACACTCACATGCCATCTATGTTTAATCTAAGACGGGCATTTTATTTGCTTAGAAATTCAATTCTTAACTTTCTTCTTCAAATTCACTATAGGTAAAAAATCACTTAACAAACATGACAATATGATGACATGACAATATTACCTAAAAGTACACCTACACAAAAATGAAAACAATATATGGACAAAATAAAAAAATAAGATGAGATTAAAATGGGTTAAAAGGTTTAGATAATGTATTGGTACTGTCAATTCAACATGACAGGTAGCGTGTATTTAGTATTTTATATAGTCTATTTACTAGAGCACATTGTTTTCTATTTCATTGTAATGGTTTGTAGCAATTCTTTTTTACAAAATAAATTGTCATTACTTCGGAAGCCTAGATTCAGATTAGTTCTTGATTGAATATAAATATATTCACCAACAGAATAATTGTATTATCTGGGGGAAATGCATATCTCAATGAAAATTAATGGATAACTTTTTCTGAAAAAATGTGCTGCATAGGCTATGAATTAATTACTTCTTTTTTTTTTAGCATTGCTTCAAAAAGTGCTGTTGTGCATAAACTTGATGTTTCCCCTGCTGTTTACCCATTTCCCAAATATGAAAAATTCGATGGCTTGTATCCATTTCTGTGCTTCCTTGGTCCTTACCTGATTATCATAAGTGTCATAGACAGAGATGGTCATCAATGTCTGCACCCTGAGCAGGGCAAGTGCTACTGTCTGGTCTCCTGTTTATCCACCCATCCACTAAACCCTCCACTGCTCCCCGCTGCCTTGGCATACGGACGAGGGAAGCAAAAGCTTTGCAGTGTGATGGAGGTGTGTATTGACCCAGCGAGGCGAGGATGGAATACTAATGGGGTTAATAGAATTAATGGTGCTGTCACCATTGGTTGGGGAGGAGTGCTGGGCTTCTGGCTGGCTACAACAAGCAGCAAGCTGATTGCTTGCTGCTTGTTGTAGCTATACTCTGAACTGTATCACTCTGACTTGTATTCTTATCTTCTGTCTCTCAACATCTGTGTCTGTCTAGTTCTTGTCTTACTCTTAGTCTCTTCTATTCCTCTCTCATTCTCCTTTTAAAAGATTAAAGGAGCAATATACATCAATTAGAGCATCAATATAGAAGCAAACAACTATTATATATGTAAAGATATAATGCAGAAATGTTTACCTGACCAGAGAAGGAAGATGCTCTCCCTCTGTGTGTGTTGTGCCTACTATAGTTCATGTTCGTGCCCGTGAGCGTGCCCCATTGGCTCACTCACGGGCCGCCACTTTGCACTGCTCTCGACGGTGTCGACGGAGAAGCGTAGCACCCGGCCGCCGGTTCTCACTCAGGTAAAAAACGCGAGCTCTGTCAGCACATTTGCTATAGTTTGTACTGTTTGCACTGTTTGCACTGTTAGCACTGTTAGCGCATTTGGCTACGTGCTGTCGGCTCAGACGGCGACATGTTGAGAGCAGTTGAGAGGCAATCGAAATGCTTCCAATCGTGCATTATGCACCTTTAAAGCTGTTGTAATAATGCAGCTTTTTTGCAAATGCCCTTTGTTCATTCAGCTATTGATTTTTATAAAGTGGTTGTGATCTATAAGTCTTTATATCCCTTGTGTCCTTGCAGTGGCCTGATTTGTGTATGTTTGTGCATGTGTGTGTGTGTGTGTGTGTGTGTGTGTGTGTGTGTGTGTGTGTTTATGTTTCTGCGCTGGTCCTGAGGCAGGCAGAGTGTGGGTAATAATGGAAGGTTGACATTTAAAGCAGTGTATTTAGTACCACTGAATTAGCATACTTTAACTGGCTGGTCTATTCCTTCTGGAGAAAAGCGGGCATTAAATCCTGACGCAAGATTGGTGGGCAATTTTAGAGCTTTAGTGAAGATTCATAGAGTACAAAATATGCCGGCATTACACGCACACACATACCCCCACATACACACACACACACATTCATACATAACCCTCTCTACCGTCTTTGTCTCCCTCTTTCTTCTTCAACTTACTCTGACCGAAGTGTATGCCGCTCGTCTATTCTGCATACACAGCATTTTCTTCTCCTGCCGCTTCAGAGCATGTGTATGAGTTATGAGTGTGTGTGTGTGTGTGTGTGTGTGTGGAGGGGGGGGATAAAGAAAGATACTCTGTCACCAACACGTGTCTCTACTGATGAGTATTTCTGATCGCCCGGTCTACATGAAGACCGGGGTAGTTGCTGTTTTGCATGTATAATGTGCAAATAGGGAAAAACATCTGCAGTGTATGAAGTCAATAGAGGACCCCTGTGTGTGTGATTATGTGTTTATTTTCCTTTTGGTAAAAGTCATACATGTACATAAAAAGGTTGCAGGTTGCAGTATTAAGGAGGCTATTTCATCACCTACAGGGAGGGACAAATCTGTTAAGTGTAATTAGTATAATAAAAAATATGGAATATGCAAGCATGATGCCACTATGTGTTTCTTTGAAATCCATCCATCCATCCATTTTCAATACCGCTTATCCTCATTAGGGTCGCGGGGGCGCTGGAGCCTATCCCAGCTGACATAGGGCGAAGGCAGGGGACACCCTGGACAGGCCGCCAGTCCATCGAGGGCACATGTAGGGACATACAACCATTCACTCTCACATTCACACCTATGGGACATTTAGAGATCAATTAACCTGCAGCATGTCTTTGGACTGTGGGAGGAAGCCGGAGAGCCCGGAGAGAACCCACGCTGCCACGGGGAGAACATGCAAACTCCACACAGAAGGACCGCTCCGACCGGGAATTGAACCCGCGGCCCTCTTGCTGTGAGGCGACAGTGCTAGCCACTACACCACCGTGCAGCCTCTTTGAAATCATTTATACAAAATAAATAATAATTTCACATGTAATATTTGTATTTGTATATGTCTCCTAGTTGAGGATCAGCCCTGCCATAATTAAGACTAGTGCAGTGCCCGTTTGGAGCAGGCGGATCGGTTGCCCTCGGTAGTGCTGCTTGCCAGAACCGCTTATCACTTACGGACAACAGCAAATGTGAAGTAGATCGCTATATGAGTCGTCTGGGCCAAAACAATTGTTTTTGAGACTTATTGTTCAAAAGTTAGTTGGCAACACTGGGCTGGTTTTCTTGGTCACCAGACACAAGCAAGAGTATGGAGGGTTGGGGGGGGGGGGGGGGGAGACTGGAAATTATCAGCACACTCTTAACCAGTTCATCTTGAACAATAGGAATGACATAACAGGGTATTTTTATAACCACACACACACACACACACACATATATTCATACAGACTCACACTTTCAGTTGATTCCCCGCTGATCTCGTGCCCAAGGAGAGGGGTTACCATGGCAACCCTTGTCCAGCGGCCTGCTTCTCTTGTCAACATGTTGAATGGGGTCAGACAATGCACCCCCACCCCCAACTTATCAGTAGCATCACTGTCTTCTGAAAAGGACTGATTGGATAACCCCTGTCCCTGATAGTTCATCACACTTTCTTACCCCCCCCCAACCCTCCCTACTCTTACTTGTGTCTGGTGGCCAGCAGAGGTTAAAGGTCCACAGTGTGGTGTCCATCTTACCCTTGTCTCTTTGTGGCAACCTACAAGAGGAGCTCTAATAATCCAATAGCTGCTGCAGACTTTGTATGTTAGAGGTAAGAGGAGGTGAAATGAGTTCTGTCTTTATGGAGCTATATGCGGTCTGAGTTGATGTTATGGTGTTGGCCAAATACCATTTAAAGGCCTCCTCACACAACAACGTCGGCATCTCTCCACTGACTTATTACATCAGTATCACTCTTCGAAACTAATCTGTCGCTTTCATTGATAAATGCCAATTTCAGTGAATTGATTGATAAACTCCTGGGCAGACAGTCAAGTCATGTTTATTAATAGAGCACATTTAAAAATGACAAACACTGACCAAAGTGCTTTACAAAGACATTAAATAAAACACAGAATTTTACAGTTTTACACAATCAACAAAATATACAAACAAATAAATAAACAGCGAGGTCAGAGATGTCTTCTTGATGAAAAGAAAGCTAAGAAAGGAGGGGTCGATACAGTAGACAGGTTTTAAAGATATCAATGGAAGGGGAAGATCTTATGTGTTAGTTCCAGAAATGTCCACAATTTAGATACACTACAGGAGCTTTAGTCGCTAAAACTTCCATTTTTTCTAACAGTGAAAAGGAATATAGAGGCAGTGGAAAATCTGCAACATTTTCCTGAGATGAATTAGACGTCAGCAGCAGTTTTTGCCTTTTTAAATCCAAACGCATATCTTTCTATATTGCTCTCTTATCTTCTACAATCCACAAATGGTGAAGTGCACACTTTTTATGTGGCCTTGATGAAGACTTCATTGAGTGTCAAAACCTCGAAGCGATATATAATACATTCGTCAATAGCATGCTCCCTGACCGCTGGCATATAGATCTCAGTAATATCAACCCCAGCATGAACCATATAGGTTATTCAAGCTCAAAAACATCACAGGTGTAAAAGGTGGGTTGATTGAAGTGCTTTTATTCTCATTTGCTGCGCGGATCCCGCTGGCAATCATTTCCTAGCATCTCACTTCTACCTGCCAATCTTGTCCCACAATTTAAATCTCACAAATCCAGTGGGAGAAATTGAAACAATTTTATCTAATTTGCCCCTCACCTGAACCTTTTCTTTGCTACTTTTTTGAATTACTTTGAAGTATTACCGAGGGAGAAAACAGGAGGTGTGATATTCTTTTCTGGTTCAGACTGTTTGACATTGCTGTAATAGCTTTTGTCAGCCCTGTGTGCTGCCTGTAATAGTTGTGTCATTCCTTTGTCCCTTGCTTAAATGCAGCTTTTTCTTTGAAAAATAATTTGCCGTGGAGAGAATGTTCCGTTATTATAATAATAATAATGATAATAATACTTGTATTTTATATAGCGCTTTTCTAGTCTCAAAGACACTTTACATAGAGCAGAGACAAACAGAAGAAAACAACAAATAGGAAAACAAAAGAGCAAACAAAACCAACAAACAGAACATTTTGGGTAAAAAAGAAAACTGGAGAAGCTGTGCGGAATGAGTCATGTAGTGGAGGGTAGGGTGCATGGGTAGGGTAGGGTGCAGGGGTTAGCAGGTGAAGGCGAGTTTGAAGAGGTGGGTTTTGAGGGCTTGCTTGAATGATGATAGGGTGGGAGCCTGACGGATGTGGATGGGGAGGGCGTTCCAGAGGGGGGGGTGCAGCAGCTGAGAAGGCCCTGTCTCCCCAGGTCCGGCACATGGTCCTGATGGTCTTCAGAGTGTTTGCACCAGCGGACCTGAGGCAACGGGTTTTGGGCTTGTAGGGGGAGGAGGTCTGAAATGGAGGGAGGGGGCAGGTTGTTTAGGGCTTTAGGTCGTGAGTAATATCCTAAAGTCTATCCTGAATTTAACCGGGAGCTAGTGAAGGTTGCGTATAGGACCGAAGTGATGTGGTCATAGCGGCGGGTGGAGGTGAACAGTCGAGCAGCAGAGTTCTGAACATATTGAAGTTTATTGAGGATTTTGTTGGGAGAGCCAAAGAGGATGCTGTTGCAGGAGTCAAGTCTGGAGGTTATGAGGCCATGGATGATAATTTCAGTGGCGGCAGAGGACAGAGAGGGCCATCTATCACTCATCACTTTATTAATATGTTCTCATGGTTGTTTAGCGACAGGGTCACGGGGGGAACCCCAACACGGAACATCTTACAGATACAAAGTAACACAGTTAGCTGCTGAAAAACACTTCAAAATGGATATAATATTTAGTAGATCGAGCTGCGTCCATCTCCAGAAAAAGATCCACCTGCTAACTCATGCAACTCTACTTGGTTCCCCAATTTTGCCAGAATATGCATGCGAGCAGGAACGCAGCAGAAATATACTAACTACTGCCTCTGGTTCAGGAAATCTAATGCACGTCTTGACACAAGAAATAGTATGGCCCTAAGTGGCCACAAGTGTTATACCTCTCTCCAGAGCTATTGGCAACCAAAACACTGGGACCGGAGGAAAAGGAGCAACGACACGCACGGCAACTCACCTATAAAGGCAGTACTGGTGCGAGGAGTTATCAAAGCTACCTTACTGATAATGGACATTTGTTCAGTCAGTGCACAATAAATACCAACGTGCAAATGATGTAAATAAAGAGCCAAATAATTAAATCAATGTAACTCGAGCCTTGCTAATTATGCCAGCTGTTAGTTTACAACTGCTGTTCCACACCAACCGCCTTGGTATGTGCAGGGCGCCAGCCATTATTATTTATCAATTAAAAAAATATATTTCAATACGAATGTGTCTAAAACTTTCTCTTTGCCATACTTGATGGCCATTTTAAAAGTAGAATGACACTATCAAATATACAAATTACTAAATATAACGGTGAGAGCATCTACTGTATGTAACCGTCCGGGTTTTATCTTGACAGCGTATATTGTGAAGGTGTTGTCTGCACATTAAAACTGAACCAGGGCTCAGTAGTCATCATCATCTCCAGGGCTGAAGTGTGAAGGCTGCTGTTTCTCAGTTGGGAGTAGCCACAGTGCCCCCCCCCTTCTATTGCCAATTTACATTCCTCAAAACATCCTTTCTTTCCATTCTGTATTAGTTTAAGCCACCTCATCTCTCTCGCCGGTAACTCCATCTGCTCTATTAATCTCTTCATCTGTTGCGTCAACTTATAAAGGAAAACGTATTGTGGCGTCAGCGATTTAGTTTGTGTGTGCAAACCATTTTTTCTCTCAATGTTTGAGTGCGAGATGAGTAGAAAGAGTTGCTTCTCCATTCTGGCGAACCTCATTTTTTGAGGGCTAAGCAGAAAATCCCTCCCACCACATCCCTCCGCTTTTGCTCTCTCTGAACCTTCTTGGCCTGCATCCATCACTGCCGCGCTGGCCCCTGTTCAGTGTTTTAATGCAGAGCTAAATATAGGCCTTGCATTGTGCCGCTGTGCTTAATATGTGTGTTTGGGTTGATTAGAGTTAAGGCCTGATCTCATCCTACCACAGAGCCTAAATGCATGTGGTGGTCTCTGGTTTCTATTTGGACTGGGGGTACGGCGGGGGCACGCAAACAGGGAAACGTGCTGATATAATCATGCCTTGGGTTGTGAGTTATGTGACCGAGAGAAATGGCAACAATACGCCGCTAAAATGGAATTGAATGATTGTTGGATGAGGCTATTATAGAGACAGCTGTTGTAAGATTGGTTGTTAAGACGTGCTGGTATTCTGTTTAATGGGATGTTTGCTTTCGATATTCACAATCAGAAAACAAAAAAATTGGCAATTCGAAATGCTTATCATGTGTGATTTGTTGGTCATTTCTGTCCAGTCAGATGAGGAAAGATGTGGTATAGGAGAGGGTTAACTGCTTTGCACATGGAGTGCAGAGGCAAATCAATAGGCTTTATGGTGCCTGGCCAAATATATGAAGTAATTGCCCTTGTATTGACTAAGGGCTCAGGCCATTTTAGAAGATATTATGCCGCCGTGTGATCAGGTTAGGGTGAGAATTACACTTGTGTGAAGAGTGGAGTCTTTGTCTTGATCCCTGTGTCTGTTTCTTTCATTTCCCCCTCTCTTGCCTCTCTATCCCTCTGTAGTTTCTCCCTTTTCTCCATTACATTTCCTCCAATCTGTCCATTTTGTTTCCCTCTCCCTTCTTCGCTCTGTCTCTTGTCTTTCCTTACGGTCCTCTCCTCCATCACCACAGAGCGGCCTCTCTGACCCCAGTCTGTCCGATGGGAAGTGACACGTAAAGCATATAGGCAAGCCGGCTAACATAAGCCGTATGGGAGCTTATATTGTACAACAGGAAGAGGAACCAAAGAGACGGCGTGCTGGGCTGTTGAGAGCCATCACAAACGCACACGGCACATTTCTGCTTGGCGCTCTCTACTGACACCAGAATTCTTCAGCCTGACACTGGTGATGGATTAGATGCGTTATCGAGGCGGAGAGAGGCTCCATGTTTTCTCCCGGTGCGTGGAGAAAGAGAGAGAGAGAGAGAGAGAGAGAGAGAGGGAGGGAGACGCACACAGCCAGCTGAATAGCCATTACACCTGAAGCAAAGAAATACAATAGCAGTCTGCTAAATTTCATGCTGAGTTTCCAGGACAGACATACGAATAGATAAAGGTAGTGAGTCAGGTCGGTACACAGTGTTCTTCTGCCAACGAGAGAGAGAGAGAGAGAGAGAGAGAGAGAGAGAGAGAGAGACATTACGATGAGCGCACGTGCAATAGTCACATCGCATAGTCAGTCAGTATTTCCCATTTATTACATTCAGTTTTATAATAAACCGTATTTATACATTACACTTCTCAACGGGTGGAGTCCGCCCGGAGCATACAACTGGGTGTGTTAGAGACGGCAGGTCGTTGTGGGAGGATCCTCTCATGTGCTGGCTGTGCTTGCCGGGACATCGCCATTCATATCAAAACAACCAATATGATAATAATAAAAGATGTTTCGAGAGCACATACTTGTTCATTCAGCCTCTTCATTTTGCTCTCAAAGTGCACCAGATTGATGCATTTAACAACATGTAACGCAATATGTATGTATGCCGCAGAAAATGAAAATATTGCAATGTCAGATTTTGCCAATATCATGCAGCCCTAGTGTGAATGAAGTCAGGCATTCATGTGCCTCTATTCACACAGGAAATAAGGATTAATTTGTCTGCCTGGCTGGTGTCTGACTCCTGGTGTGTTGGTGATGAATCCCCTCCCCCCCACCCCCCCCCCCCCCCCCCCCCCCACCCCCCAGGGTGACTCATGCTTCCAGTCCACTCACCCTGATGCAGCTCCAACTCATGCCCCAAAGGGGCTGACTTCATCCTAGGCTGGACATTTTACATCCCTCTTCAAGGGGGACTGGTAATGAATCTGTCAGTCCACCTCATACCCTAGTGCCACCCGTCTTTTACACGCCTTGTAACATGCAGTGACCACATCCACATACTATGTGTGTAGGTAGACGTTGGCACAGTGGTGGATGTTCATTTTGAAGCAAAATAGAATAAATGTGTGGGAAAATGTATGTTTTTCCTCCTCAAAGTTGTGCTTGCGATGCCAAACTGATGTGGTGAGAGTACCCTGCTGTCACAAAAGCTTTTCAAATCACAGAGGCCTCCTGACAAGCTTCACTGTCTCATGAAATGCTGTCAGCAGTCTGTCACACTGTCATACTGACCTATCTCAACATCCAATTCAAGACCATTTACTGAGGCTAAGATTGGTCCTATCAGACATATTGGATTTGATTGGATAAGGTATATCATTTTCATGGTCAGATCTCTCTGGCTTGTGTCTTTTTCAATCAGCATGACCCCACTTTACTGCAAAGAGTTGCCTCGGTGGTAAAGGGTCACTGTATTTAGTTGTGTGAAAAGGTGTGGTGGTGTACTTTCGCACAATCTAATCCAGTGTGTGGGATCAGCCAGATACTTCAACATCCAAGATTGCTGAACTGGATTAGCGTAGATGCAGGAGATAGCTGCCGAGTAGACAAATAAGGGAGTTCACCTTTGACCCTCCACTCTATCCCTCTTTTGTTGGGCACAATGTGTTACTGAGTTTCTCCCATGAAAGCATAATCTTCTTAAAATCAACTCCCAGCATACTATTTTGGTACGTGGTCCAGGTGGAGGAACTACACTTTGACTCAACCCTGGTACAAGGTGTTGGAGTGTGCTGCACACTGTGGTTTGGTGAAGGTCGCCATGCGAGGGTTACAGTCTGCTCCATCAGCTAAAAAGATGGTAGTAAAATAATATACACCCTCAGAAGTGTCTTACGTGTGTGTGTGTGTCCTGTTTCAGAAACACTAACCTCCCCCAAGGCTAAGGTAGGAAAATAGCTTTTTTTCTCCAAACTGAAAAGAAAGCAGCTCTCAGATAATTGTAAGCAGCTGTGGCCTTTAACGGAGGAGCATTCTTCAGAAACCGACGGGCTAATGCTAAACCAACACTTGGAGACAAGCTGTAAAACAGAGAGCAAGAATATCAGTTATTCAACCCTCACAGTTTTGCAATTGAATTAAAAGACTCAGTTGCTTCTCATACAGCCGGATTATACAGTTTAGAAATTAATTTTGGCATTTTGCATTTGTAGCATAATGGTGTCTATAAGTGGGGGGACCTGCAGTTTGAGCTTTGTCCTTTCCCTTCTGTCTCTGAGCAGCATCCACAATGCACTGCAAATACACATTTGATGCGCTTTTACCGTGGGTTTATTCAGCACTTTTCATTCGTCACATTGCTTCACACAGACTCACATGGTTGGCGTTCCTGTGTCTGGCGCAGTGTTTAAAACCAGTGAGACCAAGGGAGAAAGAGTGAGCAAGAGAGAGAGCTAGAAGGGCAATTTGAATTGGAGTTTGGTCAATCTTCAAACATTTTTCCAGGGTGCTTACATGGTCTGATCAAAAGCACCCCAATGGCACAGGCCCCCGTAGCCACAAGGGGAGACCTCTGATGCCACTGCCATGGCTTCCCTGCTGGCCAAAGCTTCACCGCTTATGCCTGACTAGGTGCTGCAACGTTAAGTTCGTACATGGATTTGTAGACTGTGAGGTTAAACACTGTGTTTTAGCTTGTGATTGCTCTGATCAATATTTAGTTTAGTTGTTGCCCGCATCAGAAACAGGACGTGTTTTTCAAGAGTGCAGGAACACGTTGTTGAATGGAAGAGCAGTGTGACTGGGCCTTAACTTCTGGAAAGCATGGTGAGTATGATAAGTACAATCTTGGTCAAGAAAAACAAGATAAAACTCAAGAGTAAATCAATAAACAATAACTGAACTTAAAGGGCCAGTGTTTAGGATTTAGGGGCATCAATTAGCAGGGGAACGTGTAATCAGTTGGTTTCAATCTGCAGCCACTGCTTCATGCCACCAAATCCTATACACTGTTCCTTTAAACAATACTTGTCTGAGTTTTGAGTTATTATGCACTATATATAGTGGTCTCACCCACTTTGTCACAGGTATCATCCCATCCAAAGTTATGTGAAAGTGGTTTTGTTTTTGAAAACTAAATATGGCGACTCTGCGTGTGATCCAGGATTTATAGGAAGGCCTCCTACTCAGTGACGCCTGGGGACATTTATTTCTGTCCTCTAGGCCTCTTTCATAATGGTCCTGTGCGTCTAGTTGGATTCGTTTGTGTAAAGGATATCTTATCCCACGTGAATATCGTGAAAATCTGACATTCAGGACAGAACATCTTTTTCTTTTCACAAATATTAACTACACAAGCCATGGTGCCCCCGGGGTACATGTAGAATGTGTTTCAACACTCTCATGCATCTTCACCTTTCCCCCCCTTTCTCACTTTAGTCAGTTGCAGCTCCCCGACACTGGTGATAGAGGACGACCAGCTAATGGCTGACCAAGGATGTGTCTCTGGGGCAACAGGGTTTTTTTCAGTGGATGGATTCTCCTAAATTAGAGGCGCAGTAATATTGTGAGAAGGGCTTGAGGGTATGAATCCAACCTGTTAGCAGCATTCTCACCCAGCCTGATGAATAATGCAGGGTCAAATGGGACAGACAGGGCACAGGTTTAAGTACCTGAGAGAGCAGGCTAAAGACTGGAGTAAAGTGATGCTTTGGAAATGGATGTGTTGGGACTGAGACCCGCTGACTTACGTGATGGATTCTGTAGGCGAGTGCAATGGTAGCGTGGGAGGGAGTGAGGGAGCGAGGTAAAGAAATGGAGATGGAATTATTTTGGATTTTTTTTTTTTTAATTTTCCTCTCTCTTTTTGTTATTGTTGTATCATTCGCCCACCCAGAGGTGAGCCTGCCCCTCAAGGTCCCTCACATTCAACCCACACACACACACACACACACTCACACACACATTTCTTCACTTCCTTACAATGCTGTGGGTGTGTGTTTGTATCTGCATGTGAATGTTACAGTTTGCCAGATTTATTGCTCATAAAGAAAAAAACAGCTTCTTAACGTGAAAACATTTGTGTGTACGTGATGAGATGGTGTAAGTGCTTCGGGAGTGCTTGTGTCGCTTCAGTTGATTCAATTTCGTCTGTGCATAAGTAGTTCAACAAAAATGATCCTGAATAAATGTATTTGCTGAAGAGTGATAACTTTGCATGATTTATTAAGGTTATTACTAATGAAGAAGATGGGTCATGGGTGGTTGGTAGGGTTAATAATTTAAACTTATAGAAGCCTTAATTGTAAAGTGCTCTCATATATAATTACAATGTCCTGATTATGTTGCTATACACATTGCCTATATTGATGGAATACAATTACAGCTCTGTTGGAGATAACACATGTGATGTGGTATCATTATTCAATTTAATGGTTACCTTAATTGTGATTAGGCACACTGATTATTAAGAACATTTTAAAATGGCACTTCATATTAAAAAGGTTGCAGAGCCCTGCTCTAGAAACAGCTGTGTGTCTGTGTGTGTGTGTGTGTGAGAGAGAGTGTGTTTCTGGCCAAATGGGAATTTAGAGGTCCCTGGACTGTGGTGAGAGACTCTGTGATAGCGATCTGATTCAGATGAACTGCAGGCGTGTAGGGGCAAGGTCGGGTTATCTTGTGATCCCTAGTGGCGGCCTGCTTGGACACATATCATAGCATGACAGACTGCTCCTATGGGTGCACACACACAAATGCACAGCACCCACACAGAAACAGTAGAGAGAAGAGCAGCGCTAGTCTGGCCGTGCGCCGTTGACATGCTTTATGGATGAGCATATTTGCTGAGGTCTCCCTTCACACTGCAGTGTCAGTAACCAGATGAAGACTGGCAAGGCCCCCCACATCCGGCCGTTCTCCTCCTACATATGGTTTTCACATATGTCTCCTTTTCCATGTTTGGCTTAGCCTGCCAAGGTCAGACGTAGGTCAGCCGTGGAAGGCTCAACCACTTTTGAGCTCTGCCCCTCAAATGTGCCTCCTGCTGTCGTGTACTGGGCTAACCCTCAAGCTTTGAAGGCAAAGCTCCGGGGGCTTTGTGTGAACTTACATCCCGCTTCTCCTACTTGGAGCAGTTTGACAAACATACATACACCAAGGCCTGCGTGCATGCGCGTGTGTGTGGGTGTCTGTGTGTGTGTGAGTGTGTGTGTGTGTGTGTGTGTGTGTGTGTGTGTGTGTGCACTCATTTCTCATACCCTCCCACCCCCCCAGCTGATCTTCTTTTGACAGAAATATGACCTTTACTTTCTCCTCTGTGATGCTTTATAGTGAGTCTGCTATTTGGTGCTGTCAGTATCTGAATAGATAGATGAATGTTTGGGTGGAGGGTGGCAGGCGGGGATGGACAGATGATAGAGTCATCAGCTTTCATGGGTGGAGGAGGGCCTTGTGACATGTGACATCACAGAGACATCTCTCAGGCCCAGCATCACGAAACCCACGCTGCCCCTCAAGATTTACTGTCATGGTTATATGTTTGTCCAACAAGTATCTAGTGAATAAAGACAAAACAGGGCCCATTTGTGTCATTTGTGTCTTGCACCTTGAATAAGCCATAAGAAGGCTTTTCCACTGTTTTTGAAGTTGGTCTTGGCCTCTTGGTCTTGGCCTCTTCAAGCCTTCACAGAGGGAATACATTCATCTTCGGGAGAAAGAGGAAAGGAAAACAGAGCTCAGGTTTCACAAAGGTCGAACAATATTACCTCATAATTTACAGTTTTACAGTTGCTGTAACCCCATCCTATATGGAATCTCAGGGGGCTGACAGAGAATTTGATTCTCAATTAATTATCTCTCTAACATTTTTTATCCTTTAGTCTTTTACTATCCAAACAGCCCTCGAGGAGTATCTCCACCTCCTCCAATCTCCAAGTTGCTAAATGATAATAATAGATTTGTTTTGCAAATACTACTTGACCCTCGACATCCCTTTCAATCATTCTTCGTCTCTTTTGCTGTCATACTGGTATAAATACCTTTTTCCGTTCTGTGTTTCTCAGATTCGCGTTGACGGGCCTCCTCACGGTGGTGTCCAGTATGAGACGATAATCGTCATCAAGGACGGCAGCCCCGTCCTGCGAGATATGGCTTTCTCCCTCGACCGCAACTACCTCTACGTCATGTCTGAGAGACAGGTAGGTGTTGGAAAGACACATGCATGCAAACCTGTTCACTAAGTGCCCTCTTGTGTGTGTGTGCGTGTGTGTGTGTGTGTGCGCCGGTGTGTGTACACATGCACGCATATGTTCAAATGTCAGGAAAAGTGTGTGAATGTGTGTGTGCAGGGCCCAAGGAGCCCACCTCTCAGCATCATGAGCATCACCACCCGCTGTTAGCTATAAATAACCTGGGTGGCACAGCGGGGGACTATATGACAGCATTTGATAATGAAGGAGAACAATGAGGGCAAGGAGAAAGAAAGAAACAGAGAGACAAGGAAAAGACAAGGTAGAATGAGAGAGAGAGAGAGAGAGAGAGAGAGATGAAGGGCACTTTCCGGCTGCCTCGCTGATGCAGAGTATGAAAGGAAGAGTGATGAGGGAAAGAGGGACAGCTGGAGTAGTATACGACTTAGAGTAAAGAGAGACACTAAGCAAAAAAGAGAGACAGAGTGCAAGGTCATCCCATCACACTTCTAATGAAGTGACACAGCATTGCGGTGCGGGGGGGAGCAGCCGATAGCCATCGATGCAGCTGACATACTAAGTAGGCAAAAGGCGAGGGGCAGGCGAGGATGGAAGGGGACACAAGGACAGAGTAGGGGTGAGGAGAGGAAGACATGGAGGGATAGTGAAAAAGGTGAACAAGAGAGGAGAGGAGGAGCAGCTGCAGGGGAGCGTGGCGGCGCAGCGGCCCGAGAGACAGACGACGTGCGATGCTGTCAGCGCCGGGTGATTGCAGTTCTCTCTTCTTATCTCTGCTTTTAACACACTCAACAACTGGCTGGCTGGAGCCTACAGGTTAGGATCTGCGGTGGGCAGATGTGGTATAAAGGAGTTATTTAGGCAACGGTGTCAAACAGGTTTATGATAATCTACAGCATTTTTACCCCCTTAGCGCCTGTGACGAGCTCATAGCTGTGCTGTGTGTGATTTGTTCGTGGGGGTTATTTCGAACCCTTTGCAAGTTTCATTCAGAAACTTTCCTGCTGTGTGAATATAGATATAACATTGTCAAATGCAATCATATCACCAGTAAGAGCCCCATACTTCAACCATGAGATTTGTAAAAAACTCGGCCAAGTTATTTAAAATATCAAATCTCTTGTTTCTTAACATTTAGTAGTCAAATCCTCTACATCCACGCACAAACACAGTACATGCACATAGACAGTAAGATGATAACTCTGCAGTAAGGTATGACTTTGAGTTTGTACCGAGTCTAAAGTCTGTTTCCCATATTTACTAAATCCTTTATTCACACTCATTCTGCAGATGAAACAAGCTTTTGATGTTGAGCTCATAACTGCTAGTCATCTGAATGAGAAGTGATGTTGGCGAATATTATTAGTATTCAGCACGTAGACTCCTCTGTCTCTCCGGGGGTTGGGGAGGATCGAAACAGACACACACACACACACACACACCTACACACGCACGCACACACACACACACACACACACACACACACACACACACATACACACTTGCTCTCAACTATTTTGGGGATGTTGACTTGCGTGTTACAGGAAACAACTCAATAATCACGCAAATTGGGATTTTGGTTGGCCACACATGCATTCAAACTTTCTTTCATAAATTGGGCAAATTCAACATAAACTATACATATTTTGTATAAATGTGTCTAGATAGAACCACACATAATGCATAACATTATATGTATTCTGTCTGATGTGACCTCTTTCTACTCGGGGTGAATTAAGGATAATAGTATTACTAGCGTTCAGCGATCTCTATCTCACGGTTAGCCTAAATGTCACCTCGAGCTCCACTTGAAGTCAGACACACATGACATCACGAGATCCGTCTGGTCTGAGCTGCGCTTGTTCCCATGTGCCTGCTGGATGCCGTCTGAGGCCGAGCGCATGGTGATGGGAGACGGTAAGAACAAAGGGAGGGATGATATCCAACAGAAAGCAGGGCTGATTTGGCTCCGGTTGCATTTCCGACTCTGAACAACAAAGAGGCCCTCTGTGTCTGGCACAGTGGGAAAGAGAGGATACAGAGAGACCAAGAGAGAGAGACAGACATCCAATGAGAGTGAGTGAGGGAGAGAGAGAGAGAGAGACAGAAATTGGGAGAGCGAGAGTAATATTTGCTCAGCGAGGCCATGCTCCACAATCTGGGCTCTCGCTCTCTCCAGTCCTCACACCTGTCTGTGTGTGTTGTGGCGGAGCTGGGAGTCGTGGGATGTGCGAGGCCTTTGTAAACACAAACATGCAGACAGGCACCCACAGAGATGCACACAAAGCACATGCTCCCTCTGATTTCATTTGCATAGGTGCCGACACAATCCACTGGCTCTTGCAATCACATGTACACTCGCACAAAAAAGAAAACTATAATTACAGACACATGCGAGCACAAGTCTCCCATTCAGTATTCAAAACGGAATCTCCACAAGGCTTTCGAAAGGCTTTTCATCTCGCCTTATTCTCTCACCCGCACATATATATATATATATATATATATATATATATCATCAGTGTGTGAAAGAACTTTCTGCTTACTCTCTCTCTCATTCTCATTTGTTTCTTTCTCACACGCCCACACCAGACACCAATCATTCACTCCCCCCCCCAAATATATTTAATAGCTCCCTGTTTCACATTTGATCCATGGTGCTGCCATGTTGCATGTGCTTTTGTTTTGTAGATACAATGACAATAGCATCCACCATATTAATGATCTGGTGAGATTGACCCAATGCGAGGCAGCGCAGTGGAACTGATGAAAAGACCTGGCTCACTGACTTTCTCTTCTAAGGAAGCAGTACAAATGTGTGTGTGTGTGTGTGTGTGTGCGTGTGTATGTGCCTTCCTGTAGATTGCTGTATTATTACTGACAGTCCTGAAATACGTAACAGCAGGTTTTCATCTCACGATCTTCATCTGTGTGTATCCACGATGGTGCCTTAATTGAAAAACCTCAAAAACATTCTCGTCATCTTCATCGGACTCACACTTAGGGCTTTGTACCTTACAACTGTCCTTGTGCACCCTGTGATTCTGCAGATCCATTGTATGGATTTCTGCCAGATCACATGTCTGAGTCGTGTTGCGTGTGTCTGTGTGTGACTGCTTCTATATTTAGACCAATCACCCAGCGATGTTGGTACTTTCCTGGGAAGCGACGCCGGCGGCAAACGCAGTGATGGAGAGAAAAAGGTCGAAGCTTTTTTGGGAGATTCAGCTGAGCTGCCTCCTCGACTTTTCCCCCCCGCTCCTCTTCTTCTGTCTTTTCCTCTTCGTCTGCATCATATGAAATGCCCCCTGAAATGTTTTACATTCTTGAAACCCCTCACTGCAGTTATTATTGCATCAAACGCTGTGGATTTCAAAGTGAATACCACATCTTCCACTGCTGTAGCTAAGCATGCACGTGTATGTGCTATACACATTTTACATGGTAAAGCACAGGGGGCTTTAACCTTTATCTATAAGCCATACTTTACATACAGCCAGAGACAATGTGCCTACAGCAATACCCTGAAGCCATAATAATTCCAGTATAGGCTCTATCAAACAGGTAGAAAGAGTATCCATGTGTGAATGGCAGCTGGAGCAGAGCTAAACCACTGGTGCTTTTGCCAGCTCATGCAAATTCAGTGAGTGTTTGGCCTGGCTTAGTCACCACCAACTGGAGCCTGTGACTTTTTCTTTGTCTCTCATTCATTCCTTAGCGCTGCCTGAAAAGATTTTTGAAAACACCTTCATAAGGCAAAGAAGAAAGCACGCAAAAAAAGCACACACAAAAATGTAATGGTTATGCTTTTATCATATCTTAATTAAATCTGAAAGAAAAGAGGCAGGTGTTGACTTTGTAATTGAGCTAAATGGGTTTTGTAATGTTGTATGGCTGTGGCACACAAGAGTACATAATAGACCTGAACAAACTTGATAGTGTTCCCAGTGAAATAGTGGCCGTCTAATTGCCAGCTCTTTATAAGGATAAGTGTGAAATTCTTGCTAGCATGACCAACTGAGGGATACTGAGCTGGCTTGTAAAACAGACTTGTCTTTCATGGACAGACACACAGTCCTCCCCCTATAGAGGCGTTCAGCCATGTGCTGCTGTCACTCTCCAATACACCCTTGGCTCTTTAGCAAACATTAAACCCCCTCGGTTTCCAATCCTTGTACACCACCCTTCCTCCCTTGCCCAGCTCCATGTATGGAACGGCAACATTACAGCTCACAGATTATCAGAAAAGAAAAGAAGTCTTCTTCTTTTTTTTTTCAAGCCTGGCAATTTCTTCCAGGTGCTCAGCTGTGAAATTTGAAATCCATGCATGGATTCTTTCTTCTTCTTTTCTTGTATGAAGCTTTTTTTTCAACCTGTTCTCCATTCAATAACCCCCTACCTCTTTTCCTCAAGAGTTTTTTTTGATTCTCCTCCCTCCTTCTCCTTATCCCCCAGAACCTTTGTTTGGATGCTGTGGTTAGATTAGGAGGAAATGGGTTCAGTGGTTATCAAGTCGAGAGGAAATAGGATTCATTCACACCTCGTCCAGGCTTAGATTATCTGAAACTCTACTGGCTCATCATTATGCAGGACCTTGGTGTGTATGTCACTCTGATTTTATGTGTTAATGGCCATGGAACACATGATGGCTTGTAGCCAGGCCTTCCACTGTGAACTTTAGGTGCTGCAGCTTGTGCAGACTTTAAAAAGAAAGTGACTAGCAGCAGCGTTGGTGTGTAGAGCCTTTTGTTTCCCGGGTTTACTGTTTACACTGTCCCCAACAAGCAGATTGGACTAGCTCATGTCCAGACCACTCATTCAAAGACCTGAGAATGTGTGCATGTTGTGTGTTTTTCCTCGTGTGTTTCCCTTTAAACCAGAGCTTACTAGAAGACGCTTGCTTTCTTATCTCAAAAAAGAGGAACAATAATATGTTGTGGAGTCGTGCACACATTCGGGTCAAAAATAATGGACACAGCAGTTGGGCAAACAAAGTCAAAATGGCACAGGGACAAAAGATTAGAGCTTTGTGTCTACTTCTTCTGAGCCCCTCCTTCTTTTCCACTGTTTGGTTAGTTTGCCGTCAGGGCTGAGTACCGCTGGGGTTTCCGGCGACTACCACAACAAGTGTTGCCTGGCTGTCCCTTGACCCTGTGTCGGCCTCAGGGCAGGCTGTTTAGCTTGCAGCTGCAAACAGGGAACAAGACTAGGGGTTTGACCGTTGACCTTTACCTTTGTGTTTCTTACCAATCTGTTCTTCAGTGACACTCGGACAAAGAGTCCCAATAACTTGACTACCCACCATTACAGGGCTGAGGACAATCAAGAGGCAGCTTTGAGGATGAAAGAGCAATGTGCAGAGTTCAGTTTGCAATCTCTTCAGTCTTTTCCCACAATCACATTGAGGTCCAACCACTGGCTGAATTTGTGTCTCTTACCCCTGAATGTGAAGTGCTTTTCTGCATTTCACAGGGTTTAACAGATATCTTTAATCTCGTAAAATCTTGAATGTTGCCAAATTCCCCTGTGTAATTAGTGGTTGGGATTTGAGCCAAATGTATTGGAGTTAAGAAATATATATGTTGTACCTTAAATAGGCCTTCAATCACGCCTTTAATTGAGGTCAAATGAGATGGTCTATGGCACAACTGACGATACAGGGTGTGCCATGTATGCCAGGTAACCATAAAGTATACACCAGTGTTTATATGAGTGACTTAAACAAAGGTTATCCGTCCTGGATGAGGAAACTGTGATGCCACGTGTCGAAATATTGACAAACATCTGCATCCCATTCCTCCCTCATCGAGGCGGAATATGAAAGAGTAACAGCGGCCACAGCTTCCGAGCATCAACAACCGACACACATCGCCGGGATAGCCCGCTATCAGTCAGACGGCAGACACTGGCCTTGATAGATTGTCTGTCATGTTTTATCTGGGATGTAAGCGCGACGGCTGGGTCAGTCTGGCAACCGTGCGGGGTGAGGGCCAGCAAATCAATCGCATGGCCGCTTCCTTACCCAGGTGTTCAGCAGTTGGAAAGGGGGGGAGCTGTAGCTAGGAACCTTGGGCTTATATTCTTCGCTGCTTCTCTGACAGCTTCACTTGATATTGACACGTGGACAAATTAGGATACATTCTCCTGTCAATACACAGATACAATGTTATTGATGATGCCATTTAGCTTTTCTTTCTGAAGAAAGTCCTTTCATCGCTGACCCACTTGTCAAGCTCCCTTTATCTTTAGCTTATGTGTGCGTGCACATATTTGAGTCAAATAGAGTCAAACCGCACATTGCTATTACTTTGTGGGAGCTTACTTTAAGTATATGTTTTTAGTACCGTTAGTTTTGTTCTCTCACTCCAAAAAACAAATATCGGGCATCGCCTCTCCCTGTCTAATTCCAATGTACAAAGCACCTTTAGCAATGTATGACACACACAATAAGTCTTATTTGTTTTTTGTTTTAACCACCTATTTGTTGTCCGTCTTTCCATTTGTCTTTATTTAGCCTTATCCGACTGCTCTTTTATTTTTATTCTATATCAACATTTTTAAAAAATCTAAGGATTCTATATTCTCACTCCCATCTCCCACTACAATCATTCAATGTCTGCCTAGAATTTGTATCATATGACATTGCAGCTGCTGAATGAAAGATTCCCTGTGCCTCATTTCCGGCCTCAATCAGACGTGTTGCAAGATTTACGTGGATGCATGTTGAGGTACATGCCCCATGTGTTTGGTTTAATTTGTGGACATTTTGTCTTTTAATGTGCGGTCTCTCAGCATTGTGAGGTCAGGGGCTTTGGGAAGTTCAAGGGTTCACTGACTCTGTTCACCAAACCTAACAGGTCACTCAGCAGGTCAGTTAGAGATGCCTCTTCATTGTATCATGTTTTAATAGCATCTGCTGGACCACCAACTAGTCAGCTATTTCATTCTCATGATGACCGATAAGAGTATCCTTACCCCTTTTGGCTATTTCCTATATGTCTGAATGTCGAGCCCTGTTTTCACCCTCTTTACTTGCCCACCTAACAAAGGCACCTCATTTGCATGAGTCCCTGAGCAGGCATTGTTAATTGACTTAAGCCAGGATTAGTGTTAATCAGGTTTTGTGCCCTGGAACCATTGGCCAATCCTAACCTCATTATTTGATAGCAACACACGTCCTGTCAGCCCCCATCAAGCTGTTAATTAATAGAAGCCTGTGCACCCTGGTCCCTGCCTGAATTCTCTCTTTCCTCCCTATCCATCCATCCATCCATTCATCAATCCATCCATCCCCCCTCTCCCACCTTCACACCTAAGTCCCCTGCTATATCAGCAAAGGTCAATACGAGCTAACACACTGCACAAGCTGTGTATTTGTCTAGCCGTGTGGAGCTCGTCATCAACAAATAGACTCCATAGTGTCAAGTCAAGTATGAATGGATTTCAAGACCCACATGTGGGTTTGTTTGTGTCTGGATTAGCCTTCATGTGTTTGTCTGCTCACCCCTCAAAACCAGCTAAAAACTCACGACTGTCTCCTCCCACCCCAACCCTCCCCTCCATCTCTCCCACAGAGAGCTCTTACTGGCCCCCTGACATAATATGAGATAATGAGGCAAAGGATACATGATCCTTAGACTCTCTGACACCTCTGTCTCTGTATGCCTGCAGTCTCCCAGAGTTTGCCATTATCCAGCTGACCCACAAACGTAGCCCCTGAAATAAAAGATCTCATTTTTACATGGAGTCTGCACTTTTGCTACATGGTTGAACCATGCGAATTCAGCCCTAGTTCACATTTGTATCTGTTTGCATGCACTCTTTGTCACTTTGTGAATGTGAGCCAAAGGAGCAGTCCAGGAGCCATCCTGCCAGAATAATCAGCTCTATAATTAAGAGCTGTGAGTATGTCAACTGCTGTCATATACCCCCTTCTCTCTTTCTGTCTCTTTCACTCTCACTGTCTGTCTGCCTCTATAATGGCACTGCATTTGTCTCTTTCCTCCCTGCGCCTATGCAGAATGCTCATGACATTTATTGTGAAACTAATGGCGGTGCTTCAGTCCTCCTAATTGTAGGCTTTAATTGCAATAATTATTTACAAGCCTAATTAGAGCCTAGAGAGTGTCGGGGAGAAACACGAGTGCTGGTTGAAGGAATCACGATGGGTTTGTCAGGAGCCAGGAGAACAGTAAAGTGAATGGAGTGGTTATGTTTGGTCTATAATTGGGGGAGGCCATGTCTTCAAGGCTCCCTGCCTCTGTCATTCCTGCTTTCGCTGCCTCTTTTAGCTTCTGTCGGTCGCCTTCCTCCTTAGCGCTGAGATGGGGCTGCAATCACCGAGTGAAGTGCTCTGTAGCAGTTTCTGAAGCTGAGCCCACACACCAGCCCAAAGCAGCAGACTCGGTCCCCAGCACTGTGGTAGAGGTGTTTATGTTGAGGTCTCAGGCTGACTCTGTAGACAGAACTTTCCCGTTTGATGGGGCTGACGGCTCACTTCACTTCACCGCCAGCTGCCTTCCAAACGCGTGAATAAGTGTTTCATGTGTGAGAACATCTCACGTGCATTTGTCCCCAAGTACGTTTGTAGCCGTGTGTGTTGGTCCATTTGCTGCGGTTTGGCAGAGCCCCAGGAGGTCTTTTCTGTCTGTAGGTGTGTGTGTTTTGTTGTGTGATGCGGTCATGCTGCCAGGCCTGCAATATGCTCTTTGTCTGTCCTTCACAAGGCCAGTCGTAGCAAACAGGCTACAGCAGGAGAGCTGCTGTTTTTGATGGGCTAAACATGGCAGCTCAACTTCTTCTGCTTCTTCTTCTTCTTCCTCTTCATCTCTCCCGTTCTCTCTCTCTCTCTCTTGTCTGTTTGCTGTGGTTGTGCAACACATTCCCTGATTTCCACCACTACTCCCCCCCCCTTTCTTTTCTCTTCGTCTTCTTTCTTCTCTACTGTCAGTGCAGCGTCCGATGGGAGGACTCAATCCCACAATGCCATTCTCCTCTCCCCTGCGGCTCTCTCTGACAAAGCTGTCAGCCTGAGCCCTAGTGATGGATGTAGTTTTGTACAGTGCAGTGTGTGTGTTAGTTACTATTTGAATGTGTTATCTGATGTCGAGTCTGGTATCCTATTTTTTACTAATGTGTGTGCACACGTTCCTCTGTTGACCCTTTTGTTGATGTTGAGAGAAATCTGGACATTGCAGACATCATATGGGCCTGTGTCTGTGTTTCTTGTAAGAAATTAATGATTCGCTAGATAAGTACTGTACATAACGCATATTACAGAAAATCCTTGCTGCCACTCTTTAAGATGGTGGGCAAAGCTGTAGCTCGGATGTGCTGGGACGCAGACACACACTCACAGGCAAACATTTATCTATGTCTGCTTGTACATATTCAGATTCATATTCACATTCGGCTAAAGGAAGAAGATGAATGTGCAGGGAGGGATAACATATCTCTCGTGCAATATTTGAGGAATAATATTAGAAAGAGCACAGGCTAGATAAGGCCAGTGATTTAAACAGTGCGTCTGCAGACAGCCTGTTGAAATATTGCCCTTCTTGCCAACTTGTAAATCGGATATTTGGAGCCAGAAGGATCACATGGCAGTAATAGATAGGGCCACAGAGTGACGGATGGGGCTGTGCGGGGAGAAAACTACACAACAGATTTGTGGTAGACAAACACCGTTACCTACACTCTGAATTGAGGCAGCATCCAGAGCTGTTTAAAGTTCACAAATAACACTGTGTCTCTCAGAGGCAAAATGCTTATTTATTTCACACTCTCCAAAAGCAAGTGGGGAGCGGTTAATTTGGCTGCACAGAAGCAGCTGTCTGAGAGTCGCGGGATGAGAAGGAGAAAGAGACAGAGGGTGGAGAGCGAAGAGAGACGGCGGAGAGAGTGAGACACAAAGGCAGTTTGGGCTCATTATGTTGATTTTTTCCCCTCTTCTGCCAAACAAAAACACAGAGACACTCTTACACACACCACCGGAGATCAGTCACTGCTTTCTTTCTCCTTTTCACCCCACAGTTTCTTTATAGGAAAGTCTAATAATTTACCTGCCTCTGTCTCTATATATTACTCATAGAATTATATAATTAAATTAGATGAAATCATACAGGCTGTATTATAGGTCTGAGGAGGTCCTTCAGCCTCAGTAGTACTCTCATTAACGGATCACGACTGAAGTCCAGGAGTATTTTGTGCGTGATACACATGCAAACCCGCATAGCACAGATGTGCATATATGCAGACACACACACACACACACACACACACTCACACACACTAGTATTGTACTAATACACAACCAGTGTGGGATTAGATGAAGTGTCCCTCACCACCTGAGCCTAGTTATCAGTGCCCCTCCTCCCTATCTGTCTCTCTTTCTCATGTACAGAGATTAACATTCATCCAGGCGAAAACACACACCAACACACACGCTTACACTTATGCAAAAGCGACAGCCCTCAGAGCAGCGGGGTGTAACCAAACCCTTCATTTGTATGTACATCATGTACACTGGCAGAGACGCTGAGACAAAGAGAACAAACATCCTCACACGCATGCACACACACTGTTGCATGCACATGCACACAGTCACACAGTCACACACAAAAAAAACGTCCACGCTCCTGACATGCACTGTGGAGTCCTTTTGTGGATCAGAATTAATTTCTTTCTGCCTTCCCCTCTAAATCAATACCCCCATTGGTCAACAGACATCCGTAAGTGCGCCAGGGAGGTTTCCTAGCCTTCACACCCTCCCCAAACACACACACACACACATACACACACACACTCATGCCTGTTGATGTGTGATGGCCTCTGCTGCTTCCTTATTAACTCCTCACATGCTGACTGAAGCATACACCTCATTACTGGCTGCATTGGCAGTCTGGGATCCCGCTGAGAGACACACAGACATGTTGGACTATGAGACAGCCAGGCCAGAGATGCATGGAGAGAAAGAGAGGTACAGTGAAGTGACAGAAAACAAGAATGTCACATAGACGGGTGGGGAGAGAAATGGGTTCCGACAGGTAGATTGACAGCCAAGAAAATCTGTCAAAAAACGAGAAATTTAATGCACACAGAAAAGCGAAGACATAAGTAAACATAATAATGAGTGAGACGGGTATATAGACGGACATTTTGACTTTGACTACTATTAACTGTAGCTATGGACTGGCCTAGAGATATGGAGTGACAGCTACGGGAGGCGTTACGTGTAGGAGTAACTAAGTAACAGGGTGTAGTCTGTAAGTATCACTCATAGAAACAAACTCAGTCATGTGAAGTTCGCTACATATGCATTTATTTCCCTCAACTGGAGGTTAAGCACTCTTGAACTCCATTCAGTCACCACTTCAACCTTTTTGCAAAAGTGACTAAAGATTTTCCAACTCATTGCATATGTTAATGAGTCATATTAGACTTTGAAGTGGCTACCTTTCTGAGACCTTATACTGAAGCTGCATATAGGGTGCTAATGGGATGACGTTTTTTAGGTCAACCCCAGAAGTTTAGCATCGCACTGGTTCCCTTAATGGGATATTCCATTGGATTTTGGATTGTTGCATAAAATAAACTCTGTGGCAAACACAGGCTTATGATACTTACACGTTTTGTTCAGCCAGATAATCTTGACGCTTGAATACAATCGTTTTAAACACCTACACAACGGAATGAAAGTGCCAAAAAACTGGCATTTACAGTGTTAAGACAAGTGGTGCCAGTTGAGTTAAGATATTTCAAATAAGGTTAAATCTGATTCAAGCCAAACTGTGTCACACACTCACACATACACTAAGACAAACACTTCCACAGCTCCCTGTTTCCATCTCTTAAATGTCAGTGTGGGCCTTTACACCAGTTGCCAGTGAGCAAGCAGGATAGAAGGGGGCTGAGAGCTCAAAGTGGTCAGGCAGCATGGATGCAATTCCCTCCCCCTGTCCTCCTGACTAAATTACTAAGCAAAGAGGCCACCTCGACCGGAAACCTGCAAAGGGGAGCAAACACGGGAGCACAGAAGAGTGGGTTCAGAAGGGGGGAGGAAAAGAAAGATGAGAAAAGGCCAGAGGAAAAAATCCATGCACTTTCACATCCCATCACCAGTATCCATCTTAACATCTTTTAAAAGAGGGTGGAAAGGAAGGGAGTAAAGTCTGTTGAGCTATCATTAGCTGTGCTCGACATTATGCTATTATGTGACGCTAATAAAGGATGTTTTGTTTTTCTGCAGTAAGGTTAATAGTTTGCGAGTGCGTTCTATTAATGCTGGTTATTAGGAGTGAAAAATGACAAAGTAAAAGACACCGACATTCAGATATCTCGCCACACCTTAGCTTTTTTTATGAACAGCATTTTTGATGTAAGTTATTGAACAGCATCTATAAAGCTGTTGGCTCCCAGGTCTTCAGTGGTCTGCAATATATATATGAAGCACATACACACACAATCAAATCACCCCCACTTTTCAGGCTAACCTACTCCTCTGCTCTCCTTTGCCCAAAAAGAGGATTGAAGCCATACATAATTGATACACTCCTAGCTGTATCGACTGGTTGGATTTTTCATCCTGCTCACTGGTCGATTCCCTCACTCCATTATTTCTATGCTCTCGTTCCCTCCGCTGCCTCACATCCCCCCCGTGACTCCTCCCTCTAGTCTGTGATAGCTGAACACACACACACAAACACACACAAACACACACAAACAGAGATTAGAAGTCAGGCAGCCCCATCGTCCTCCTCCATCTTCCTTATTGCCCATTGTGCCACGCTGTCTTTAATCCATACAGTTGGCCATCAGTCCAGGGGACACATGTTGAAATCCAATGCCATGTTTGTGCAACTGTGTCTAAATGCATGTCCATGGGAGAAGGGCCTTTTATCTGTGTTTCTGCACAGCTGTTCAGTGTGTGGGGGTGGGCGGGTGGGGGGTGGGGGACTTGGGCTCTTCCTCCTTAAAGCAGAGAGAGGGTCAATAATTTGTTTAAAAATTGTATGTAGGTTGTACTTTTTTTTAAACAAATGCGACTTTCTAAGAATTCCAATGCCTTTACAGCTTTTTGAGATAAAATAAACAGGGTATCACTGGTCTTCATAGACAGATGTGTGGGTTAGATGGAATAATGCAGGTGGAGGGCAACACAGACAAAAATAATTTCAATCTGCCATAATTTTTATATTAATCGAATTTAGCTACTCTTTGTCATACAGTAGTAATTCAGCTGAAAATGTACTAAAAGACCAGTGGCATATGGGTTCTAGCAGGATGTAATTGAAATAAGGAGAGGAGCTTTCATTTTAGCCAGAGCACCAACACCAGGACTGAGCAACCAAACACATGAGCGACACCGACAGAAACCGCAAATGTCTTCGCCGCATGAATTCCACCGCAGACACCACAACAATGACTGCTCTAGACCAGAAATGTCACGATGAAAACATTGAACTGTATTCTCAGTTATGCAGTTAGCGTTGACACTTAACGGACAGTCAGCTTCAGAGTTCAAACTGCGGTCAGAAGACACACGCCTGACCTGTTCTTCGCCTTCTTTTCCTGCCTGGCAGTTTGTCTCCTACCAGGCTGTTACTTCTGATGAGCTGCCAGGGACCAGGCCTGCCCGGGTCTGAGGGTGTACAGGGGCCCTAATGTGAGGATGGGGCGGGCTGTGGTGTCGGGGCTCCCCACCCATGCTCATAGTTTTATCAAGCAGTTCTGCTTGATTAAACTGCGATGGCTAGATATGAACCATCGTCTAGTATCAATTCAGAGAGAGTTAGTGTAGCTGCCCCCCCTTCTTTCCTTCTGACTTTAAACCCAGCTTGTGTGGTGCTGTTGCTGTTTTCAATTGACCCAAATCTAGGAGCTCAGGCCAAATCCAATAAAGAAAATGAATGTGTGCATGTGTGTGCCTCTCTGTGTGTCTTCTCTTTGTGTGGGTGAATAGACAGAGAGAACTCAGGAAAAGATGGACTGAGAGAGCTGGCTATGACAATAAAGGTTAAAAGCTCCCATTTTCACACAAAATCCTGTTTGGAGTATGCGAGATGGCTGTTTGTAGATGAGGCGAGCTGTATCATTTCATTTTGCCTTTCATTTTCACTCTCCAAGAGCCTCTTTAAAATCAATAAATGATATTTAGTCTGAAAGCTATCTCCTGTACTTTAAAATCAGTTATTCTGAAAACCACCGCAGTAAAATGGGGTATGACCTTCAGAAAACACACAATAGTAGTGTATATCCCAACTCCCATTCATCCAGAACCTATCCTGCATTAGTGCTGGAGACAGTTCTTTAACAAAAGTATAAAAGTTATACCAGTGGAGGAAAATCAATATGTGTATTTCCACACAAAACTCATCAGGGAGGCCTCTGACATCTGTAACAACAACAACAACAACAAAACAACAAAGACACGTATTCTAAAAGCAATATGCCTTCAAGCCGGAATAGAGCGGTAGATTTTCAACAGCACGTCTCCAAGGTCATAGCTTTTAGTTGTTTTATTGTATGCAAGTGATGAGGACGATGTTTATGTGCAGCCCATTATGTGCACATGTGGTTGTAATTAATTACTTTTACACATTTGCTGAATGCGGGTTTAAGTCGTCATCAAAGCTCCCAGCTGTTGTGGTGTCTTTGCAAAGTCTACTCAAGGCCTCCAAGGGACAGCACCCGCGAACCCCACAACAACCACATGCATGCCCGCTCGGTCCCTAATCAAGCTGGGCTGTGGTTGGTGCGAGTCTCGTGGCCTTTGTTATCCTTCGACCAGCCACAACACTTCAACAGAACCCCTCACCTCTCTGCTCAGGGCCAGCCAGGCTTAGGATGAATATTGAGGACTGGGTTGAACCACTCGCTGACCTCTAAGTCTAAGACAGCAAAACAAACAAAAACCTGTAAAACAGGTTGAACAAAGAGATTGATTTCAATGCAAAGTTGAGTTTTGAGTGAGAATGCTACTCCCAGTGGGTGGATGTCAACAGGCTGGAGGAGATGGCCACATAACTACAGAGCGGATTTGTTTGGGTCTTAGAGAGTATAGTGGGAGGATTTTGTGCATTGAGGAATAGAAGACCAGAAAGGAGGAGCGGAGAGCGAGAACGAGATGGGGGGGAGATGTGGCTGCTGTCCTTAGGAAGAGCCTCAGTGGGATTACTAGAGCAGATTAACGAATGGCCGTCCTCGTGGAGTTAGTCTGGACGCAGGAAACATTGGTGGCCGGGTCACTGTGGGAGTAACAGACTCAGGGGACATGTAGATTTTATTGCTTTTCATTCATTCAGCAGCAAGTGTTTGCTCTGCTTTTCTGCCTTTTGTCATTAAGCCCGCTCAAACACACACACACACACACACGCACACACACACACACACACACACACACAACCCTCCAATGCTTTCCCCCCCGTCTCTCTCTGCTGGAATGGGTATTGTGTTCATGATCGATGTGCCTCATTCCAGTGACGTGGTAGCCTGGCTAACTCTCATTAAAAATGGATAGGGTGTAGGGGAGCCGCCAGTGTGTGTGTGTGTGTGTGTGTGTGTGTGTGTGTGTGTGTGTGTGTGTGTACACGTGTTTAAAAAGAGGTGTAGGTGGCAGGAAGTCCCAGAGGTGCCAGCTGTTTACCATGCATTGCTGAAGGTTGGAGAGAGTGGTGGTGGATGTGGGGGTGTTCCTGAGGTCAGAGCCAGGCCTGTTGCCTTGGCAACCACTTGCAAAATAGCTTCCTCTGAATTAGTGGTGATGGTGGGATTTTTCTCTTTATGCTGCTTTCTCTCTTGCTCAGCATGGCGAGGCACATCTGGCACCAGAGACCACGGGTCTCATCAGAACACAAAACAATGAGCCGCTTCCACTCTGCTCTGTCCTCCTTTTATCCCTCTTTTTTTTCTCAGTCTTTCTTCTTCTTTTTTTCTTTTTTTTTTTAAATATATATCCTGCCCCTGTGCCCCCATCTATCACAGAGACACAGTCGGCATGGCTGGGTCCCAGAGCAGCAAGGCAGAGGGGCTGAAAGGGAGCCTCCTCCATTCACAGGTGGCCAAAAATAGCATTGGAAATGATTTGCAGTTTGAATCTTATCATCTTATCAGCGTATGTTTTTACCTCAAAGGCAGTAAGTAGCATGTTTATGATGCAATAGCCACCCATAGCTCTCTGTTTTTTGTTGTTGTTAGAGTTGTTTTCAAACTGCAACAAGAATAAGCGACATCCGTTATTTATAAAAGTTACACAATGATATTTCTCATGTTGGTAGTCCCTTGTGGCTCTCAAGAGGTTGGATTTAAAAGCCTTCTTAAAGTCCCAGTGAAAACGTAAGCGAGAGTGTCTTTAGCTCTGTACTGTGACGTATTCCCCAGGGAAACTGAATATTTGAGCGCTGTACAGTCACAAGAGAGATTTAAAACAAATCCTTCACATTTGATTGGACCGCTTACAAATGGGCCGGCTTAGAGTTAAGCGTGATAGGGAGCTCCAGAGGACTGTTGGCTCCACACACATACCTCCATCACCTGTTGGTCGATTCTGAGGAGAATGAGGGAGAGATCAAAGGAAAACGTTGCCAATTTTTAACCGTCCCTGAGTCACTGCAGCGAGTACGTGCGGATGAACGGCCCGCTGTACTATCCGCCTTGCAGTAGTTGAAACCCAAAGTTGTTTTGGAAACGAAAGCAACATTTTTGCCCACTTATCCCTCAACACACATCTACCATTTCTCCATGTTGCTCTGTTAGCTACTAAGATCCAACGATGAAGTGCAATTTTACATAACTGAGCGTCACCTAATTTGTGCAAGATGAATCATTAAAAAACATTTGAAACCGCTTCACAGAGAGAAAACAACCAAAACAAGAGATTTTGATTGACTGATAGTTTATGTATTTTTTTATATTTGGCATTTAACAACAATTAACACAGGGACACTGGATTAAAAGTGTGAAAGTGTATCTTTCGTTTCACCGGGACTTTAATTACACAGATATCCTGTTAGGTTAAACAATAAAGCATAACACTCTTGCATTAGGGCTGGGCTTTAATACTAGAGCCCAAATCCCTATAGGTTTCAGTAACAGAGAAGACACCCCTGCTTTAGGGGAGCTGACGCCTCTTCAAGATCGGCCTTTGAAAGTGAAGAAGCTGTTGTTTTAACCCGCGGCTGTCAGTCAGTCACCCAGGCTGCTCCAGTATGCGACTCCTCTGTAGCCTCTCTGGTTGAATAAACCCCCGCTAAGGCCGTCTTAAGCAGGAATTGTATTAGCATTGATTTACCAGAGCACAGTACTTCTCACCGACAAGGCCCTCTAACTCAGGTCAGCTGTGGATGCATGAATGTGTTCAGACGGCAGAGAAAGTGGGAGGCAATATCAGATTGTGCGCTGTGCTTCTTTGTCTACCTTGAAAGCTCAGCAACAACAATCTGCACATCCGTTACGGCGCTGTGGGAGAAGGGGCTTCATTGTGCAGCCCTGCTGTGTTGAGTGACTGTAGCGTGTGCTGGGCAACAGCTGCTGTGATCCCCCGCAACCCTCCCTCCAACCCTCACCTCCACTGCTGGCCCATGCTGGTCTAAACATCAATGAACTCTCTCTTACACACACACACACACACACACACACACACACACACACAGACACACACACACACACACACACAAACACACAGTATATACAGCACAGCAATGTATACACGTTATGTCTTATTTTGTCCTTTTTCAGTTCTGATGTGTTGGCTTTCCTGTTTACCTCGCTCTCCTCCTTCTATATTACCACCCTACCTATGTGTGTGTTTCAGTGTGTGTCAGCTGCCACGGGATGTGTGTGTCTGTCTGTCTGCCTTTAGACACCGCTCCATAAGGGACACCCCCAGCTCCCCCCACTACTCCCTGACGTTCCCCCTGCTGACAGCTGTCTCCACACTGTAACCCTTTCATGGCTGGGCATCTGTGAAAGTTAATACTACAAAGTTTCGTCATCCTCTTTTGGGAAGGATCTGAAATCTCTTTTTGGGTTGAGAGGGGCTTCACTTTGAGATGCGCACACAGGCTGTTCCCCCGGCCGCGTTTCTGGTGGGCTTGTTTCTCATCAGTTGCAGCTTCTGCTGCTGATGTGACCCTGTCTGCAGCTCATTACAGCATGCCACCTGTTTGTCCTGAAGCTAGGCGAGACACACACACACACACACACACACACACACACACACACACACACACACACACAAATAGAGTTTGTTGAGGTGACAGGGGGTTAATCTAACAGGAGTGTCCGTGGCGTAGCTGCCACATAGAGCAGGGACTGTTGACGTCCCACTGTGTCAATGGCTTTCTTTGTCCCCTGGGCCCGTCTTTCTGTTGCCGCAGGGTTTAGGACCAGCAGGCAGACAGGTGGAGGGTTATTGAGCTTTTGAGGAGCAAAGACAAAACAAATACAAAAAATGGAGCACATGTAGAGTGCTGCAGAGTTGACGCGTTCCTGTCGGCCGACCCTGAAGTTAGCGTGCCATTCGTTCCTTCCACGATTTTTCTTTTTTTTTAGGATTATTGCAGAAAATAAGCTCTGAGGTAAACGTTTACTATACTTACACGTTTTGTTAGAATATAAATGAACTACTCTACGGTTGCGTGACTTCACGTCACCACCGTGAGGATAAAGGCGGACAAGTCAGCGAGATCATGCTCAGTATAATCTCAATTAGGCTTTTTTTAAGACACGTAAAAGCTTCAAAACGTAAGAATAGGGCATTTACTTACATATTTTACATTGTGGAACAAAATGTTTAAATATTGTATGCTTGTGCTTACCACAGACCCTATTTCAGGCATTGTACCAAAAATTCATAAAACTCACTGACTTTTAGACGAGAGGACCAAAAGTGCAAAAATATGAACCCATATCCAGGTTTTAGGACTCATTCCTGCAGCACTCTGTTGCTCCGAGTTTTCCCAGCAACTGACAGTTTTGCCAATGACAGCTTTTTGTAGGCCATGCAATAATAGGCGCACGTTACACATGTTGCTGTCAGCTGTTTCTTTTAAATTGATATGGTGTAATAAAGAAAATATCTTGATGGACACCCAGCTGTTATCTATTCCTATAGCTGACAGTTAGTTCCAGCCCGTGGTGCTATTAGCAATTAATATCACCCGGTTGTGGGCGATTTGCATGGGGTTCGATAAACACTTAAAATGTGTTATTTGCACCGTTCATTCACTCCCCCACATTTTGCACAGGAGCAGTGAGGTTTGAGCTGAACAGGGCACACACTGTCAGAGTGGGCTGTCATTATCCAACAAAGACAGACAGGACTGAAAATTAATCAATTTTAGACTCTTACTCTTCTCTTGCTGTGCAGTGCTTGTGTGTCAGTGTTGCAGTGTGTGCTGTGTGCGTTGAGATGCAGGTATGACCAGGCTAGCCCCACGGCCCGTACACTTGAAGACATACACACACACACGCACACACACACACGCACACACACACATACACACACACACACGCACACACACACACTGACCTCCAGATCGCACAGACCTCTTCTCAGACAGACTGAGTGCCATGTGGCCGAGCAGAACCTTGTCTGGCAGACAGACAGATACACAGCTAGATTCACACACACACACACACACACACACTCATTATATATAACTGACAGACGGATGAGAGCATGTTATGTAGCAGCTGAAAGAAAAAAGGCCCATCCTGTGGATCACACAATAACTCAGCTGACACACACTCAGTAGTTGGCTTGCTGAGATGTGTGATTTGATTCTAAGTGCTTCTCTACTCAGCCGTCTTCACATAATGTAAATTATCAACCGTGTATTCGTGTGAATTTAATGTCAATCGCATAAGCGCACAGATGTTTGTTCTTCATTCAAATGATTGTAGTCCAACGGCCCTGTGTGGATTAGCGTGGATTCGTGGGTGTGGAGTGTGTTTGCTTTGTGCTGAAAGTGCTTATTCAAATACTTTGCTGTTGACACTTTCAACATGCTTAGCTTTGAATTCTCTGCTCCATTCATTTATAAAAAGAACTAAAGCGAACAGCTTGCAGAACGACATAACTAATTACTTTTTAGTTTTAAAAATATTCCGCGATCATCTATTTGTTTAACGAAGAGTTTACAATACGTTGTTTGTGTATACGTTTCTAATATAAAAATGAGCGTTACACAAGCTGGTAAAAAATTGCTCTGTCATTCTCCAATTTAAATTTGATATAATCAAGTCAGACTTGAGAAAAGTGTCTGTCACTGCTCCTCCACATGCAAGTGTTCCTGCACAGGCTCTCCCCAGGTGGACAGATGCCTCGGTGGAGACAAGAGCCTATTGATGGCAGAGCAACAGCTTTCTCTGGCCAACTGATCCCACCTGCTCACTGCTGGTCCTCTGGCTTAAGATAAGATATATGTTAAGATAACAGTTGCCGTGCAGTTGACGTCGCACACATTGACACACGCGGGCACACACACACACACATTTGAGGCACATCATCCCCATGTATAAGCAGTCAACATAAAACATCACATATCATATACGACATATATGTCATGGAAATATCCCATTCAAATTGCTGGCCCGTGAACGACGATGTTTGTTCTTGTTTAATATATGTGGACGAGCAAAATATGTGTTCAATCATCTGTTGGTGTGCGATTGAATGGGCATTCCTTTAGCCTCTTTGTGTGCATCTTGTGATGTGTGTTGCGCTGCCTGCACTCTGACCCCTGACCCTTTCATGTGATTTCAGGTCACCCAAGTTCCAATCGAGTCATGTGAGCAGTATGCGACCTGTGGAGAGTGTTTGAGCTCCGGGGACCCACACTGCGGCTGGTGTGTCCTGCATAACATGTGAGTATCATCATTCGGTCAGTTTGCTGATACTTCACACACAATCATTCTCCAAAATGGCCTGCAGATTTCCTCCCACAAAGGCAGACAGGTTTATATTCTCTCAATGTTTATCAACATCAAATCACGTTTAGGGATAGAAGTCTGGAAATGGTTGTGTAATTGCCTCAGAGTTTCAGTGCTGGTTCTGTAGTAACATGACTTGATATTAACATGAAATGACAGCACTCGGTTGGTGTATGACTTACAGGAATTTAAAAGACACAATAAATTACCAAAAAGGAATATCATATACCCTTTTTGCTGTGCCTGTATGCATCTTTACTGGACATCTGGTGAAGCTTATATTTGTTGAGCCGGGTCCAGAGCAAGTTAGCATATATTTACCTCCCGCTGTTGCCTTAAGAATATGCATAGAAGCCATGAGTGACACCTGCTGGAACTGAAGCGCTATTGCAACACGACTAACTTCTAGAAAGCCAGACATAAGAAATAAACTGTATATTTATTGGATATTGGGTACGAGTCATTCATTGTGATACTCATATGTAAATTGAGCTGACTGTAGTTTGATGATATGATGTAGAGAGTACATTGGGGACACAAGATGAATGTGACTCACTACTAAAGAAGCCAGAAGACATTCAGCTCTGTCTCCATCTCTCCCCCTTTGTTTCTTAAACACACACACACTCTCTCATCAGTCCGAGGTTCTTCTGAGCTGATGTGTGTTGAATTCCCCACTTACAGCCTCTCCTGAATGCAGCCCCTCTCTCTAAAGGTATAGCTGAATATTTGTGTGTGTCAGAGCCCCGCCGCAATCATCATTATCGTGATGGCGGCCCCTGCAAAGTGCACTTAAAGTAATTTACATCACTCCAAAGCTGGGACAGGACAAATAATTGCCTAGTGACAAGGTAATTCAGCATGTGCCTACGGAGGTACGGGAGGGGCTGGCTAAAGCTCTATATTCTTTGCAGTCTGCGTGCCTTCACACAGGGATCATTTACCACAACATTAGCCTTTGTGCTTCGCTGATAATCACATGCTATTTTGTAGGTGTGGTAGGGAATGGAGTCATATTAGTTAGTAGGGATTGGAGTCCACAGCGCGTTAAGGGTGGTGATGCTAAAAGGTGATTCCTTTTTTTAAGCTGTTATGGCGAAAGCAGCTGTGAGGTGGGAACAGCTGTTTAGTGTGCAAGTGCCATCCTGGAGTGTGTTGTGTGTGTGCGTGTGTGTGTGTGTGTGTGTGTGTGTGTGGGGGGGGGGCTCGTGTGTAAACGTGTGAGCACGTGGGTTCGATTTTTGAGGTACATGCACAAACACTTGCGTGGACCGCTGTACTGTACCGTGGGGGAGAAAAGGTCAGCGCTGTAATTCACGTCAGATCAGCCATCTGTTCCCTCAACACAGTGGACCTTCGTGCCACCTGTCTCTGGTCCTAACACACCGTTCTCTGTCCTGACCCTGCAATGAGTGTGCCGGGACCCCTGTCATTCTGGCTGAGTTGCTGCAGAGAGGAAAGTTAAAGGAAGAACAGTTGGCCTCCTCTTGCTGCTGCTCATGTGATATGTGCGTTTTCAATTTGTGCATTATAAAACGTGAGGCCAATGCCGGAAATTAAATTAAAATAAAACAAAAAGAAAAGATGCAATAATGTCTGACAGAAACACATTTTTTGAATACAGACCTTGCCATTGCCTGCTTGAGCTCCTTCTACTGTAAGCAACGCATCCATGTCATGTTTCCACTTACCATTACATGCCTCTACACATAAATATGATGTGTGTGTCTGGATAAGAATAAGAATAAGAAGAAGGCATTTAATTTATATTCTATATATATGTAACTTCAATGCGACCGGTTGACGATGGCCTCTGTTTCAGGTCACGTCTCTCTGTATAACGGTGGCTGATAAAACTATTTCAGGGTACACATGGATCAGAAAATATTAAGCCATTCATAACAAATGTAAAAAAACATCTCATCATGCCATCTTGCATGAGAAGCAGCAATGACATGTTGATGATGTATCAGAGTTGCAGGTGCTCAATTAATTATGTAATATTGTCAATCCTTTTTGACTACTTGCAAGACAGTTGATAGAAACAGGTACTCATTTATCAGAAAATGTAATTGTAAACAAGACTAATGACGTCGTAAATTTAAAATGTGATAATCCCAACGGGTCTGAAGGGGTGTGCTTTATGGGATTAGTTAGCATGGAGACTGCACACATGTACAAATAATCAAGAGTAGAGGGAAGTATCTGGGTGCTAATTATTTTCATTATTGTTATCAGTGGTTGATGGATTTGAATGAAAACTTAGTGAATATGTGTCCCGTTAGAAATCGGGAAGGTCTGTGTTTCACCAAAATATATAATAATATAATAATATATAGAGTATTAATTATGTACATGCTGTCAAACCTTCCGAGTTAACATTTGATAAGTCGTCAATTACCTCTATTCGATTTTCTTTTTAAATGTTCATTCCACGTCTTTTTTCCTTTGTTGTAAAGCACTGTGTGGAAGGTGCTATACAAACAAGTGTTATTAGTTATAGTAATAAGTATCTGTCGAACACTGCTGGAGAAAAGCAGCTGCACCCTTCTGTTGAAGAGCTCCCCTCTTCCCACTCACCCGAAATTAGATTTCTTGCCAGCCGTGGTGCCATCTACAGCTGTGATGCTACCGCTTCCTTCTGCCCCCTTCTCCCTGAAACCATTGTTGATTTTATAAAATTACCTTTCCCCCTCTCCCATGTTTGTGTGCACCTCCCTCAGCTAGCGTCTACGGTATGCCACTCATCTCCTCTCAGCTCAGCACAGCTCACTACAGCCTTGTCTCCCATTTAGACACCCTTCCCTCTGGAATAAGCTCTTCCACACTCCAGAGATGGTTGGCTTGCCACACATAAACATCTCTCGCTTTGATCAGCCCCTCCCACCCCCACGCCCCTCCTTCTACAGCTGCCATCCACCATATCCATCCTCCACTCTTCTCCTCCACCCATTGTGTCCCCCTCCATCATTCCTTTATGTCTGGCATGTATGCTCATTGAAGTGCAGCATTCTAAGGTGGCTAATTAGGAACATAGGAGGACATTAGCTTGGTTTGCGATGATGAGAGAATGCCAAGGAGGCGGTGAGCTGGTCAGGAGTGGCGTCTCTGTCTTCCCTGTCTTTCTGCTCGCTTTCTTCTTCCTCTGATTCAGTGCGGAGTGAGCCTCTAAAGTCCTTTAATTACCAGCAGCTGCTAGGCATCCACTGAATGCACGAAGAATGAGAAGGGGGAAAAAAGAGAGGGGATAAGAATGAGAGAGGGGGAGAGTGTTTGATGCTGCACACTCATCGGCCCACAAGACCGAGCAGCATTTTGATTGCAGCTCAAAGGGGAGCTCATCATCTCCAGCGCTCTTCAGTCAAAGTCCTGTGAATGGGTAGTTCAGCCTCCGTCTGACCACAATCCAAAAACATGGAGCTGTGGCGATTTCTCTCCGTTGCTCCCTCCCTCCCTCCCTCAGCCATGCTTCTCATCACTGTTAGATTAGCTGTCTAATCATACCCAAAAGAGGCTTTTCCATCTCGAAATGCCCCACATCACTCTATTGTTGTACCTGCATCCGCAGGAGAAGACGAGAGGTTTTGTTGAGATTTGTCAGGATTAGTCTGGACTTCTATCCAGAGGGCTGAGATAGGGATCTAGTGCCAAGGTCAGCATGTTGACCAGTATAGCTTGTTTCAATATTATTATTTATATGATAAGAATTACATCTTGACTCAAGTAGTATTCACAGTATGTAAAAATCTGCTCTAGCTTGTTGTATAGATGACAGCTTAGAGCTATTGGTGTAGTAGGCCCCTGCAGAGAGTGAGTCAGCATTTGCTGTGAGCAGAATAACATATCACTACTACACTGTGATACTGTATTGTACTGTACTGTCAATCTGCATGTAGCTGAACTGCTCCATTCTGTTCCAGCAACAACCCACACAGCAGCAGCCTGAATGTCACAGCTGTCCACTTGTCAGAAATCGGTGCTACGAGCTTAAATGCTGCCAAACGATTTGTTTGGCAGCATGGATTTGGAGCATATTATACGGGTACACTTTGTCAACTGCACGACTAGGGGTTTGAGGACAGTTCTTCAACAAAATGGTCTCATTTTGGAACATGAACCATGATTTGAGAGAAACAAGCTTGGCCTTAAACCGATACACCACAGCCCTATCTAAGTACAACATTTCCCCATGAGCCAGCACTGGGGCAACAGTGGCATAAAGACTATGGAGGAAGGACTATGGGGAAGGAGCCAGGTTAGGCATTAATGGGATATGAATGCATACAGAGGGAGAGAGTCAGTCTAGGCCTTCTAGCAGCGTAACTTGGGGCTGGTCCAAGGCAAGCCTGAGCCAGCCCTAACTATAAGGGTTACCAACAAGCAATGTCTTAAGCCTACTCTTACATCCTGAGAGGGTGTCTGCCTCCCAGACTAAAACTGTGATGGTTCATCCAGGAGAGGAGCTTGATGCAGCTTTTTCATCATTGTGCGACACACCAACCATACCATGTAATTTACCAGTGGCAACAACAATTAGCACAGCAATGAAACTGGCTGCTTCAGCCCATTGTTGATGTCAGACTGTGTGTCTAATGGCAGACTCATCAGCGACAGCCGCTGTTAGCAGTCGGAGGGAAGCCGCATCCATCTTCCCAATTGTGCCTAATGAGATATCGATCACGGACATGCAGGTCTATCAATATTTCCATAGATTCCTCGCACATAGAGCTAGTACATGTTGGCTCCATGATTTTTGAAATACTGCACCAGTACGTGTATAAGTTGGCAGGCTGCATATAATACAGTTAATGATCCTAAAAACCACAGTGTGTTTGTACCTTGCTCGCTCACTCATTTTCTGTTTGAGATGCTTCCATCCCCTCACTGCTAGGTTTCTCTGTCCTCAGCCCACGCATGTAAAGCTAAAGCTGCTGCAGAACACTGAGCAATAGTCTCTTCATAAATCAGTTTTTCTCCCTTTATCTTCCCTCTCTTTCTCTTTTCCTTTACCCTCACCCAACACCTTTAACAGAGGCTGACTTGATTTGCATAAACCTATGTGTGTGTGCACATGTGCCTCTGAGTGTGTTTGACTCAGTTTACACCTTAATAGCTTCCCAGATCCATGAGAAGATGAAGTGTATGGGCTGTGGCCATACTGTGCTCTGTGTCCCGTGGGACGCTGTCCCGCAGTGACATTAACAGTCGCCACAGAAGACGGACTGTGAGTTGCTTCTTTTGGTTTGACCCCTGACATCAACTGCTTTCTTATCATTATTCCTCCTTCGCTTCCCTCCGTAACTCCTGTGGTATGCATTGAAATGGATGTTCTCACACTTTAGGGATGCAACAGTTAGAAACAAATGCCCTGAATCACTCAGAATGAGAACAAAACCCTAAAGGAAGGAAGGAAGTTTGTGTGCGTTTGTGTGCGTTTGTGTGCGTTTGTGTGCGTTTGTGTGTGTTTGTCTGCGTTTGTGTGCGTTTCTGTGTGTGTGGACATAATACATCACCACTCTCATAATCATTCCTCTTTTTATGTTTGAAAAACCCCGGTGCAGTCACGCTTCATACGTGTTTATGTTAACATGTGTTTCTGTTGAAGGTTCCATTCAACCAAATCAAATCATCCCAGTGATTCTCTAACATGATGGACTAGTAAAGCTTTGTTAAGCACCATCAAATATTCAATATACATCTAGTTCTTCCTCACTGTACCTTCATCATGCCACCCTTCTTCTTTTCACATCCCACTCTGCCTCCAAACCATCTGTTCTATGCTGTCAATTTCCTTTCTATGTGGGGTTTGTGGCCTGGCTCTAGCAAGGGAAGGAAGGTGCTTTTAAAATGGCTCCCCCTCTGAGCTGCAATCAGACAGTCCTTCACACTTCCATTGAAGTCCTTAGATGTGGTAAGGGAAAGGGAGGAGGGATAGAAGAACGTGCGTGTGTGCATAAATGAATGAAAGATTTTATTGTGAGGGACTGCATTATTTTATGTTTATTATGTATGTGTCTGTGCACGTTTATGTGGATACATGTTTGAGTGTATGCATTTTTTGTCTGTGGCTATGTGTCTGTTTGTTCTCATGTGAATGGGTGTGTGTATTCATAAGTCTGATTGTCTGTCAAAGCTTGGCACAGCAGAGACAACAGTGTAATTGCTTGTCCAGTACAACATAATAAGAAGCAGACATTGGTGGAACAGACCCTGAGGTTTGGCCTCTGCTAACCCCACTCTCTCACTCTGTAACATTTTATGTTGCACTCACACAACACTCTGCACATTAAATAAAGGTTAGGGATTTAGATCACAGTGCAAACGTGTGTAGAGGCTTTATTTGCACCAGAGCAGCCCACACAAAAAGCACAGGAGACAACAATATGCTGTCCTTTGTTTTTTTTATTTTTATTTGTCTTTTCTCACTTACCTTACAAGTCTGTGTGAAATGTGACTGCCACTTACAACTGCATTGTAGTTGGAGTTGTAGATGCCAGAGAGGTGTAATAATAGAAATGAAAGCAGCTATTTCAGCACCATGGACAGGGCTTAACACCCAGGCTGCTTCCAGCAGCGGCTGGAGGGCAAATAGTTCCTTATTACAGGAGACCGGCTGAAAGAACGCCGTGCATGTGTTCTGCCAATCTGTGCATATACATGGAATTGTGTGTGCAAGTGTTCATGTTTGTCTGTGTTTTGAAAGAAATTCAATGTGCGTACCCCCCTCAGGAATGTGAGTGATGGAACACAAAGCATCGGGGAAAGCTACTGAGTGACAGGCCAGGGCCAGACAGGAGGATAAGGGGGGTGTACAGGAGAGGGGGTCAGGAGGGGGAATATGAGGGAGGCAGAATTCTAGTCAACACTCAGTGGCATGCACTTCAGCTAATGAGAGAGTCAAGGGGTCAGTTTCTAACTACACAGAGATAATGGCCATCTCCTGAAACCATGGCAACAGCAGCCATCCTGCACCCCCCCCCCCCCCCCCCCCCACCCCCCCCCACCCCCACCCCCACCCCTGCTGCCACATTCCCCTTGCCGCGCTCTCATCTTACTTTACCCCATAGAAGTGATTTTTTTTTTAAATCACAGTGAGGAAAATCAATGCAGGGCTTTTTGTCAGTTAATGAACACCCAGGTTTTTGCATCTGTACCTTTGCAGCTTGGAGACATGCATAAAACATTGTGTCGCAGTCCACACCTGAAAACACATTATGTATCATTTGCTGTTGCCATTGTGAATGTAAAAGAAGCGCCAAATGCAGACACCTTGCCTAAGAAAGGTGTACTAATTTCGCCTTGTGAAAGAGTGAGGCAAAAAAGGAGAGACATTGAGAGAGAGTGTGAGAGAGAGTGAGATGTGGAAAATACAGCATGTAAAATGTGCAAAATGAAAAGGCAAGACGATGAAAATGTCACATTTACCTTGTACCACAATGTGGTGAAGGAGGAACCCAGTTAATCATTGGAAAAAGAAATGTAAAGAAACTGCTTGGCATAGTGGCCCTCCTGGTTCAGGGGGAGATTCACACTACTACACTAATTCTACACTTTCCTGCATTCTAGAATCGCTCGGGAGGACTGTGCATATGAGTGTTGGTATGCCTGTGTGTGTGTGTGTGTGTGTGTGTGTGTGTGTGTGTGTGTGTGTGTGTGTGTGTGTGTGTGTGTGTGAAGCTTAGTGTGCTTGTGCCTGTTCATGTGAGTCTGCTGGATATGGCTTGAACTTCTGACAACATAATTACAGACAGAAGCTGTGGATGAAGATGTAGCTTAGAGTCAGTATGTGTGAGAGTATGTGGTTAAGAAGCATGATATGGGCCCTGATACACACAGACGAATACAGAGTTAGCAGCCAGAGGAGAATGGCCAGGGTTTGGAGTGGCACATCAGCACCACGGACAGCGACTGACCCATCGGACTCCAATTAGAGATGCTCCGACCAGTTAACCAGACTGGGTTGGATGAGGATAGGGAGCTTTAGGTGTAATGGGATGGAGGGAACACACACTTTTAATAAGAGGGAGGAGGCGGCTGAGCTTTTTTTAATGAGGGTTGTGACGGTTTGTGGGGGTGTCGCGTGGTACTTGATATACTGTCTGGCCATTAAGATCTCTTATGAGTGAGCACCGTGTAATTTGCACCAGTTGCATCACCAAAGTTGTCCAGCAACTAAAGAATATCAATTGTCCGTGTAGTTCTTAGTGCTGTGACTTGGTAGTTTATGTTAGTAAGTATAATGTATTAAATGAACCACTGGAGGCAGAGGCTTCACTGCTGGTGCCACCACTTGTTTGCGTGGTTTGTTGGGAACGCATAGCTTCCAGGAGGCCATGATGGTCTACTGTTTTATAACGCTTTTAGAGCTACATGTCCGAGAAGCCAGATGCTTCGGAGTGTCATGAACATATTTTTACAACAGTCAGCTTTTTTCAGTGAAACCGTTTCATATTATGGCTTCAATATACCAGTGTTTTCCAAAACAAGGAAAAACCACAACAACATACATATAAGAACAACATAACCAGAATCAAGAGCAAATTGTCAAATTTAAAACCTTTTATCAGCACAAAAGATGTCCGGATCATCGAGTGTAGTTCTCAAGTGAGTATAGTTACAGTAAACAATGTTTACTGCTAGTGTTTTTGACATTTTAAATCCCTATCTTTCCAGCCACTTCCCTGTCACAACACTACCAATTTGTCTTTGTAAACTGTCACATAGTATTTTCATCTCTGCACTTATTGTAACATGAGTATTTATTTCTATCATCATGTTGTTATTGTTTTTGTTTTTTACCCTTTCTTTACTTTGTTATTGTTTATTGTATTTATTCATGGGGTTACTGATGTATTGTTTGTTGTAACACTCTAATCTAATTGATTTCTTTTTCTCAGGGCTATACTCGCTCTGGTAGCCTCCTATTCATATTCATGCTGAAAAACAAATATCAGTAACACGATACTTTCTCCCTCTGCTTTCCATTCAGCTGCTCTCAGAGGAACCGGTGTGAACGCGCAGATGAGCCTTACCGTTTCGCCGCCTCTCTCAACCAGTGTGTGAAGGCCACTGTGTACCCAGACAGCATTGCGGTGTCAGAGCCCAGTGTACCTGTAAGTTCACACACACACATTCCTACACACAGTACGCACACAAACACCTGCAATCTTAATCTTGTACTTGCTCGCATTACAGCGATAAATAAGCTTCCATTTACATATTCCTCACCCAGATACAGAGGCAAAACATTTTAAATGAACCCCAGTAAAGCAGTTTGCCTAGTTTTGATTGCACTTGATGCATAAACAGATGAGAAGGTTCATAAGAGCTCGATGTGGGCGTTTCAGTGTGCATATGCTCACTTGGTACAAAGTAGTCAATATGTGTGCCAAGACATGTTTGTGTGGGTGGGTGTGTAGGTGTTAAAGTTGTCAGAGTGCATCCGAGTACTGTGCAGTATGTCCACATGGACCGAGCGAAAACAGGCAGATAGAGCATCAGTGAAAGGCTCTGTCCATATTCTGGTGAACTAACACACATTAGGTCTTAAAATACCCACGTGGTCAAAGGGTCAGTTAATCCGAAACACAAAAGAGACCAGATTCACCTCCTCATGTTTAGACTTTTCTGAATAACCGTGGTGCTCGGCAGCATTTGGTTTTCACCATATTATACGAGGTGAAACTTCTCACAACAAGGTCTCACATGTAATATTTTTTGCAATTTGGTCATACAAAACAAGTGCAGCTAAACTCTATGATAGCAGTCATAAATACAGTGGACGTCTCCAGACCTCTTCAAATTGCACATCAGTACCCAGGTTAGATAGTCAGCACAGGCACATTTTCCTTGTATTTAGGTTAAGATGGCGGTTGGTGGGAGGCTGTTACGAGAACACGACATCAAGGGTTATACCTAGTGATGAAGTGGTATTTGATGAGGAGGGTGTACTTCTAGGTAGATGGAATGGTTATAGAGGATGAAGTGGTTATGCTCTCCTATGAATCCTAATAGGTGGGTAAACTGTAAACCACCAGAAAATCTGTAGATGTGGATACCTGCTTAACCTCAAATAACCTCCACTTCATCACCATTTATACCTAGAATCAACTGTGTGAGGTTCCACCCAGAATCCCCTATGAGACGCTCTACAGATAACCCTTCTGTAGTCTAATAGTTTCACCCAGAAAGCTTTCTGGGATTCAATACAGAATATTTTCAAGAACCCAGTCTCTATTGAAATATATTTTATATTCCAAGGGTTTCATCTCACCCACCTGGAGTCCCTCATGAGGCTCCTAAAGGGCCAAGGCTGATGTGGTGCAGCCCAACCCACAACAAGGTTCACCGTTACAGTTGTTGGGGGTATGCCGACTGGGAACGCCCATACTTTCAACAATCCTTGAAGAACTCTTTCTTCCAAAATGGGTTCTTTGGATGGAAATGGTTCTTAAGATTAACCATTTAAAAACCCTTTCTTCAAAAGTAAAGTGAGCCTGTAGACCTCAGTATACTTGACCCGGTTGTCCAGTTTACAACAGCAGTTTATGAGAAAACACGTTGTTTCCATGTCCACTATACCAGCAACAGGGTCATCTCACCAAACCGTCCACAAAACACTCACAGATTCACACGGTTCACAAATTCCACTGGGGCAGACATCTTCACGACAACACAGCCTCTCCATGTGGGCAATAGGAAAGATAGAAACACAGCGAAAACAATCAAATTACCTTTATTAAAACTCTGCCACCAATTAGGCTGGTAGTTGTCACAAAAAAAACCCACCACCTTCATCATAAGGGAGGACAGAAAAGTTCACTTTTTCTGCTGCAGCCTTGCTGCCTCTGTGTGTATGTGTCTGTGTGCATAAAACATTTTGAGTGTTTATCTGTATATCTGTGTCTTGACAAAATGATGAGAGCTAATTAATGTGAGAGGTTCCTCGGGGAATTCTACATTGAACAAAAGACATTGATTGCTGTGATTGCTGTAATCAAGGATCTCTCTAACACACCTCGGAGCAAAGTAACACAAACACGGTGAAAATAAAACAGGGGAAGACAAGAGGTCCTCGGCAGAAAGAAGAAACAAAATATCATCCATCCTCTCAATGGGTACCAGAGTAAGCCAGCTAACGAGGGAGGCAGTGTAGTCAGACAGTCAGCATCTCTTGAAAGACCTACAGTTAAGCTGCTCAGCTGCCTTGCCTGTCCCAGTAGCCCCGCGGTGTTTAGTGAGAGGCAGATAAAACAAAGAGAAACTTCAAACGACGTGGCCCAAAAATAACAGCTAATGGAACAAGGCTGTGAAATGCCATGATGATAATTATCCAGGCTGCCTCTCTTGGCTAGAGAGCAAGCTCACACACCCTGTGCGCAGAATACATTTATTCATAGGCAGAGCAGCTGAATGCTCCAGCCCCGGTGTCACTTCCCTCCAGAGGATGACTTCAAACGTTTCTATGTGCATCTGCGTAGCGTGTGTGTGTGTGCGTGCGTGTGTGTGTGTGTGTGTGTGTGGTATTGCACATGTACTGCCCATTGTGTGTGTAGGTTTTATTTTTGTTTTTTTAGGGGAGCGGTTGCTTTTGTTTCATGTATCTTTATGTCCTTGTTAACTTTGGAGAAAAAGGAAACAAAAATAGAAGTTGCCAAGTGACCTTTTTTTCACTTTCCTTTGAGCAGTTCAGTATTGACCACTCACTGGATCACACAGTCTGCCTCTACCTCTGGAATGATATCCTCGACATTCAAATGAATCCTTAAGATCTAAATGCAGCCTTATTTTCTTTTATAATGGTGTTGATAACATTTTGAAGACACTGTAGCAATTCTTGTCAAATCACATCATGTTAACATTGTTGTCATTTGCTCCACCCTGGTGCAGCTGCTGGTGAAGGTGAGCCATGTTCCAGACCTTTCGGCTGGCATCACTTGCTCCTTCGGCAACCTGACAGAGGTGGAGGGGCAAGTCAATGGCAACCAGATACTATGTGTGTCCCCCACTGCTAAGGATGTCCCACTCATTCCCATCAATCAAGGTAGAGACAACAAACACACACACACACACACACACACACACCTGGTGGATGGTACACTTTCTATGATGCTCATGTCTAAAATACATTTTAAACATAAGTACAATATCATATGATCTGCTTCCAGAACTGCATAAGTATAGTTAAAACAAATAATACATATTCAAAATGCCTTAAAACAATAATTATAACAATAACAAATATTATAATGTATTGCAACTGTCACTATGGGAATTATAATACACTATGATTCTTGACAAAATTAAATGTCAGTGAGTGACCAGCAAACACAGGTGTTATTATACCTTATCTTATTAAATGATTTATATTGTGTTATGGTTATTTTGACAAGGCATTGTGGATATTTATGAGTGCTTACAACTATGATTATACAGTGCTTTCAGCAGATTGTAACATATTTATAATGCATCTTAGACATAGGTTTAAGAATTTAAACCCCAAATATTTTACAATGTCGTCCATCTCTGGTCTGATCATGGTGATTAGATGTGAACCTTAACACGTCTAAACACACCCAATGTGTGCCTCTCTTTCTGCTACTTATGTTGCACTGAGCAATATGTTCAACTGCCCACACTCTGAAATATCTTTATTGATTCCGCCCTCGTAATTTAAGGAGGCACCGTCTTCATAACAAGCTCCCACAGATCCAGGATCAGTCTCCTGGCTGTGAAGTGTGCCTCACACAAGGCCAGGCCACATTAGAGCTGACAGGGGGTCAGACTGAGATCCCCTGGCCTGTGGCTGAGCTGCAGCTCACCACATTACTGCACTCAGACTGGGATAATTGGCGATGGTCTAATACGCAGCTTCAATCAGCCAGTTTAGTTGAGGGGACGACGGGGAAGTTGATGTGGTGGATTAGTATCTTAGCATAGCCAACGCACAGGGAGCTGGTCTGCTGTTTGCTTTGAAGAAAAGTGGGACTTGATATAGACACACAGCACAAAACACCTAATAAATAAGAATTGCTATTCGTTATAGTAAGAAATTGTATTTTAGCAGGTAAAAATGTCCAATTATTAGCTAATTTCACAAAATCTAAAGTTAATTTATTCATAGTTGAGTAGAACATACCTAAACCTTGCCTAAACAATGTTTATATCCAGGAATAAATATATGCTGATCACCTCTAATATACTATTCATAAAAAGCTCATGACCTTTCAAGCATTCCTCCAGAATATTTTCATTAATATACCATTGTGGTTCTGGGGTCCATTTATTTGCAAACATATATATCATTATAATACTAACACCTGTTATTTGACAATAAATACATATTGTTTGCAAGCCAGGATGGCTGCAGGGTGACAAAACCAAACACCCTGAATAATATATTATGTGCATATTATGTGCAGTGTGCAGTGGAAATCACTGTGTGTTTTGGGGGTGTGGTAATCCTCCTCCCTGTGAGTAAATGACAGCCCTGTTTGCCCAGCGCTCCCACGGGGACTGATGCATCAGGTACTAATATGAATGTTCTCCCCTAGGTAAATGTCAGCCAATCCCCCTGGTAAGCCCTTCCTCCATCCATCTAGCTTTCCATCCCTCCGACCATCCCACCTTCCACCCTCCTCTTTGTCGCCTCTCCCAACGGTTTATGCCTCTTTTTTTTCCCTCCACAAGCATTCCCTTGAGGCCACTTCCTCCTGACCTCCCCACTGTCCTCCTCCATCTCCTGTCCCCAAACAAGCATTTCTATCTGTAGCACATCAACATCGATCGTGCAGTGCCAATGACCTGAGGAGAGGAGGGAAAAAAGGATAGGAAAAGAGAGGAGAAATTGAGATAAGATGTAGAAGGTGGAGAAGAAAAAGAAAAAGAAACTAAACTAAATTAAAACAAGAGCAAAGGAGTGAAAGCAGAGGTTGGGATACAACTGTGAGGATAGTAGGCTGAGTTTGACATGAAAGAAAATAGCTGGCACTTTTCTTCACAAAGGAAAAATGAAATCCTAGAGGAGGTTTTGTGTGGACAGGAACTCTGTACCACTTTGTTTGCTTGATCCTGTGAGACACATTTGAAATGGTAGAAGTCAGCCATGAGCCTAGCCGGCCCGCTACAGAGACTTGTGTGAAACAGAGCCTGATTCCCAACAGGTGCTGTGGAGAGAATGGGGCACAGAGGGTCATTCAAGCCTCCTACACACTGACTGTAATCTGAAATACAAACACACACACACACACACACACACACACACACATGCACACACACACACATATATATATATATATGGAGTCTGTATTTTTGTGGGGAGAGATAAGAGGCTGTTTTTACAGAGAACATAAGCACAGTCATAACTGTCCAGTAAAATACAGAAAAACAAAATTTGATCGGATACTTTTTATGTGACTGAAATGTGCATTATGCATTATGCAATACCAGCAATACCATACAAGAAGTGCTACTATATACTGTATAGTTACCTTGTAACTGACTGGCATAGGATTCAATGAGGTCTGCTGTTCACAACTAAGCAAAAATAATCCACCCATCCATTATCCTCCGCTTATCTGGGTCCGGGTCGCGGGGGCAGTGGGCTTAGCAACGTATCCCAGACATCCCTCTCCTCAGCAAAGTGTTCCAGCCCTTCCTGCGGTACCCCGAGGTGTTCCCAGGCCAGGCGAGATATAAAATCTCCCCAGTCGTCTACTCCGGGGCTTCTTACCACGTCGGATTTTCCCGGACAACCAGTGCAGGAGGCATCCTGATCAGATGCCCGAAACCACCTCAGCTGGCCCCTTTGGACTTGAAGGGGCAGCGGCTCTACTTCGAGCTCTCTCCCGATGTCTTAGCTCCTCACCCTATCTCTGAGGCTAAACCCAAACCCCTTACAAAGGAAGCTCATTGTGTCGCTTGTATCCGCAATCTCATTCTTCCACCACCCAAAGCTCATAACCACAGATGAGGGTTTGAACGTAGATGGACTGGTAAACCGAGAGCTCCGTCTCTGTATACAATATATATCTATGTATAGCATACAATACAAGTTCATCTTTTGTCTCCTCTCTTTCAGATTGGTCAGGCGTTGAGCTGAGGCTCAACTCTAAGGAGACTGGTCAGATGCTTATTAGCACAGAGGTCAAGTTTTACAACTGCAGCGTCCACCAACTGTGAGTATATCTTTCAGAGCTCATTCAGTCTCCTTTCATTTAAAAAAACAATGCCCCAGAACTGCTGCCCAAAACCATTGGATCAATGCTCTGGGAATTAGTTACAATTTGTCCTCAACCTTAGCCGGCCCCAGTCCCCCTAAAAATATCCCCTGTAAACACTAATGTAACGTGATAGCTGACTGCTCCCTGAGCACAGTCACAGGAAGTTTATTTGCTGTTGCACTAATGGAGCCTTCTTCTCAGAAATGCTGCGGTACAAAAGAACGGCATTTTCTGCCTAACAGGTCATCAGGAGGGATTTCATGCCTGTTGTCATGCTCTGTCTGTCCCCGATTGAGTGATGTTGAATTCACATTAGTGGATCGGAGATTTCAGTGCTTTTGCAATTGCTCGCTTCGTTCCCGTGTAGCAGATTCTGTTTGTGCTAGATCCAAAGTCCTTGCTGACTCGGGAGTATCAGTGAATGGAGAGTAGGAGGCTAAGGATATTACAGCACCAGTGGCATGTCATATTACCCTTTTAGTATCCCCTCAACATTAAAGCAAAACGTTGGAGCCACTGTCTCCTTTGTTATTCTGCATCGCTCGCCCTACAACTTCATGTGGTTGTCTGCTGTCTGAGAACCCTGTATGAGGAGCACAGAAAGCAATTACCAGCTCTCACATCAGCTCAGTTAACAGGCGATGACAAAGATACATACTCAGACACGCAGAGAAAGATGCATACACTTGAAGGGGCAATGCGCTCTCCCTCGCACGCTCTGGTGTCACGTCGGGCTCTCTCTTTCTCTCCCTCTTACACATACTGTACACTCTATCTGCCAGAAGGTGAATCAGCCCTATTCTTGTGAATTAGTGTGCTTGCCAGAGATCCCTCCCGTGCTTTTGCATCGATGAATATTTAACATTAGGCAAGTACGCATAACTCAACCGTATTTCAGAGAAAAGGAAGAGAGAGGGAGAGCCGAGTGTGATTACATTAACTGTGAATACATGGCGTAGTAAATTCAAAATCAATTGAAAGTCTTTGCCATGGCAACATAGAGAGGGAATCATGTCCTGTAGACTCAGGCTAGTCCATGCTTGTATTTGCTCATCTCTTCATCCATTCATACAGATAGTAGGTAGTGCACAGGGTTGCTAACGGTCCCGTATCAGCTGGGGCGTCCCCTAAATGGGCTCAATTGGTTTGTGCCATCCCTTCCTCTTGTCCTGTATATTGACTGCTACTCTACTCTGATTATAAGACGGCACTTTTATGCTATCTGATACAACAGCAGTAGAGGTTCATGGGTGTCATCCATTGACACCACAATCAGGTTGTAGTTAATTAAGCTATAGAGTAAAAGATTATTATTTTATTTTATTTTTTTCAAATTTAAAAAGAATATGTCATTACATATGCATTACAACAAACAACACCGCCGTGCCATCAGACAATATTTAGTAGTTATTATTATTTGTTCGGGAGTATTTGGTAGAGGCAACTCTACCAGTTCACAGTGTTTAAAAATACATATACTCAGATGCTATACTGAAGCAGAATTCTGAGGTCAATAATACCGACGCCTGAATGATGGATTTTTACTTGAAATTAAGTACTTTTACATTATGGTGTTGATACTTTTACTTTCAAAATTAGAATTAGAAATTGATATCTACTGCCTGAGCGTAGCTCAAATATGATGATATATAAAAAAGACAATAAAAGAATAAGAAGAGATAATAATACATTTAAAAAACTGTCTAACATGTGTGCACATACACTACACTATACGTTCACATCCACACACACATACATATTAAGCCTTCATATGCCCCCTTATGTAATCTACTGATACTGAATAAGAGATCCAGATATAACATATTTTGCACTGAATAAGTATTATAAAAATACATATTATAGCTAAATATATCATTATTGCACACAGGCAGTTATTGTACAGTATAAAATGTGTCTATGTGGGGTGTACTGTTCAGTATGGCGACGGCCACTGGAGATAGAATCTGTTCGTTAGTCTTATGGATCTGATTATTTCTTCCACTGCCGCTTGCAGTACAGTATGCACCCCTAGTGACACATACACGCACACTTACATATGGTAAATGCAAAAATGCTCACACAGAAGCACACACCTAACAGCTGGTAATAACAGCGACACTCCAACAATGCAGGGCTAATGATAATTGCAGGATCAAGCTGTGCCAATGTCTTATTTGTCCTCATTACTCAATGTTCCTCATCTCTCTTTCTCCATGTGATTCAGGCCATGAGGGCTAATATGCAGCCCAACATTCGCAAACGATACGCAGCATTATTATATGGCTGTAGATAATATGTGTAGGGGAGAACTTGGCCCAACAGCTACAGTATTAGGTGCTGTGCCAACCACAAGGGCACAACAACAGCAGGTGCCCTCTTGGGATCTGAACTCATTTCCTCAGTGCTACTGTTTTTTTCCTGACTCTCTTCTTCTGTGTGTGTGTGTGTGTGTGTGTCCATGCAGGTGCCTGTCTTGTGTGAACAGTGCCTTCCGCTGCCACTGGTGCAAGTACCGCAACTTGTGCACCCATGACCCCTCCAGCTGTTCTTTCCAGGAGGGACGAGTCAACGCCTCTGAGGTTGGTGGAACACAAATGTGCACAAGCGCTCACACATGCATATGAGCAAGCTTTCTACACTCTCTCTCTCTCTCTCTCTCTCTCTCTCTCTCTCTCTCTCTCTGTCACTCTGCACCTTCCCCCATCCTGCCTGCATCCTGCTCTGTGTTCCAGCTCTGTGTCAGCCTTAGGCCATATCTTCAGAAAAAAAGCCATCTAAGCTCTTCTATTTCCGAATTGGCATTTCTCTTTCAGACCTCCTGTTCTTTGTAGTGGCAATTAACACTCTATTATCTCTGGAGTTATTGAGCTTAGCGTGTCTTAACAATGACACAGGATCACTCTGACCCAGTCAGTAATGTGCAGTAGTTACACAGTGCTTGAAGTATGTCTGTGTCTATGGTTTCCATGGCTATGCACATATAGTACTAGGTATTTGCTGGGGGCTGATATATGTGTTTTTCTTTTACTTCTTTAAACTCCTTTACCTGTACTAACACGTGTGTTAATTGCTCCTTTTGGTGGTAAATTACATATATGGCCAGTGGGTATCACTCCTGCAATCATTTAGTTCTTTATGAATAAAGGCCGGCCTCCCTCTCTACCTCTAGAAGCACCAACAGCATAGAGCAAAAGTGTTGTTATGGGATCAATATATGATTTATTATCTATGATCTAAGAGGAATCAAGATGTATGAATGTGAAAAGCTAAAGGCCACCAAGACCAACGGTTCAGTGTGTGACGCTGCTGTAATAGTTTTCCAATGTTGCTTCCACATCATACTGCTAAGCGAGTTGACCTCGGAATTGCTGCCTTGCACCGTAAACCACTGAGCACTAATTTAATTATTCTCTTCACCAATTTAGCCGTTTCAAAATTCCACTCTTGATAATGGGTTGTTCAATGCTCAGACATCAGCTCAGAGCTCTCCAAGGTCACAGGAGTCACTTTTAAATCCAAACTCAAGATTTATTTCCATGTCAGCCGCACTCACCGTACTTCATACTGACCTTAACACCAAAAGGTTTTTCTTCTTCTGGTTTGTTTGCACAACTGATTACTGAACAGCGACAGTTCAGCTCATATTGTCTTCTAGTGGTTACTTGCATAAAAACACCAAATTCAAATAATTATGAAATAAAAGATTGTATTTTTATTGATAGAAAATCCTGACATTCGTAGTTTGAATTATGTATTATAAGCTGCGCAGTTGTGTCATTAGTCCCTCTCTTATTCTATTGTATATGCTGTGAAAGCATCTCCTTCAAACAACAATATTTCAGTTTCTCGCCCAAAAAAATATATTTCCCGAAATGACATTAAAACATAGCGTTAACAATTACGACTTCTCCTCGTATAATACTCATTTTTAGAATATTGAATGCATCTCTGTGTAACTCGATGGAACCTTCGTACGTCAGCCATACTGTTCATACTGTGATGGATGAACGATGATATTAATCTGTGAATCCACCACGGTCCATTGCACCACTAGTCGACGCTGACGTGTGCTCCCTTCCCTGTGCTTGTTGACCTCCAGGATTGTCCCCAACTGGTGCGCTCCGAGGAGATTCTGATCCCGGCGGGGGAGGTGAAGCCTATCACCCTGAAGGCAAAGAACCTGCCACAGCCCCAGTCAGGTCAGCGGGGCTACGAGTGTGTCCTCCACATCCAGGGGGTCAGCCACCGAGTCACCGCCCTCCGCTTCAACAGCTCCAGCGTGCAGTGCCAGAACAGCTCGGTAGGTTTTGGTGACGCGTGCCCAGGTTGTGCCAAGGTCGGTCGTACATTTGGCGATGCATGGTTTTCTCTTTGTGTACACATTGTGCAGAGAGGAATAAACATACTGGCATATAGAATGCTGCTCACTGTTGAGCCGTAGGCTACAACATTACGTCTGTGTCTGTATTTTGTGTACATGTGCCTGTCATTTTAGAGTAGACGTGCTAGACGCAGCCAGGGCAGTAATTACACTGGAGAAGACTGCAAGCAGGGCTCTGCCCTCCAGTCAGGCACGCACAGACATCTGCAGTATATTCCCAGAGGAAGTACGGACATACACATTAGCAACCACAAACATACACATTCTCTCTCTCTCTCGCTCTCTACACACCCATGCACAATGAAAGCCAGGCTGGAATTAAGGGCACAGGAGGTAGTTAAGGACAGCGTCTCCCAAGGCCAGGAGGGAAGCTCAAGCTTCTGCTCCGCTGTCCAGTTCCTTGTGGCTCCTCACTTTGTCGGCGCTCTGATGATGAAACTTCGGGGTAACATCGGAAGGACAGAGTGCTGCATCTACAAGGGCTCATGGGAATTCAAATTCCTCCTCTATGTTTTTTGTCTCTGATTCACGTTCACCCTGTCTCTCTGTCTTTTCCTCGCCTCCATCCTTGGGCCTCCAGTATATGTACGAGGGAATGAAGATCAGTGAGCTGCCTGTGGATTTCTCGGTGGTGTGGAACGGCAACTTCATTATTGATAACCCGGAGAATATCCAAGGTAAGAATAAAAGACGCTGCTGTCAACGCGCTGAAGATGGACACACCTAACACTCTTGTCTACATAGTATGCCTAATCTTTCTCTGCTTTAACATTTTGTAATTTCTAAGCAAAAAGTTCAAGGTATAAATATTTATTTTGGTAATCACACGGTGTGTATTAAAATATGCGTCATCGGAGATAAAAGAAAGAAGACGTAACCTGTGGGGATTTTTCACTCGTAGCAGACTTGACTAGATGTTTTCTTCAAATAAAGAAATTCTCTTACAAGACTTGTGTAGGTTTCTCAGCTGTTGTGTGTTCACCGTGTATCCACTCCGCCTCCTTTTATCCCATAGTGCACCTGTACAAGTGCGCAGCCCAGCGAGACAGCTGCGGCACGTGTCTGAAGGCGGAGAGGAAGTTCCAGTGCGGCTGGTGCAGTGGAGAGGGAAGGTGTACTCTGCGGCACCACTGCCCTCCCATCAATCCTTACACCACCCGCTGGCTAAATCTGGCCAGTAAGAATGTCAAGTGCACCAACCCACGCATCGCTGAGGTCAGTACCCATAATCCTCTGTCTGTCCTTCCTGCCTGCCCACGCACGTCCAGCGACAATCGATGTGCAATAATCAGCTGCTACGTTCTCGTTCTTCATGGAGGATGACGAGGCTGAAGGCCTTTACAAACCGGGGGCTGTGTTGCCGTTTTATTAATTATTACGTCAAAGTATTTATTTTGCCAGGAATACTACGAGAACGTAAATATTAGGCGGCTAAAAAGCGACCAATACCGTTGTGCGTAACAGGTTGAGTTGCGCCTCGACTTACAGTATGAAACAACAACACAGAGGCTCAGTAGTCTGAACCAACACAGACCGGATCTACTCCCACTGTCCTCACCTTTCACAATTAAAGCCCTAGACATATAATATTAGCATTATGACACGCTTGATAAGTCACAGTAGTAAACTCAGATTACGCTTGATCCTAGTTCACTTTGAAACCGTTTGAAACCAATTGTGTTCTTAAGCGACGGCGGGACTGTCGACAATGACGTGTCAGAATTGCATCGAGAGGTATTAAACGAGAAGCGGCTATGCCACTCTGCTCTGTTTTCCTGTGGAACCAGGACGAATGAGAATAAGCCTTGAAGAAGCTCCCCAGGGTGCTCGGCCCACCTAATGCCTGCAGATTTGTCAGTGTGCAGTTACTTTGTGTCTTGTCTCTTTCATCCCTTTCTCTATTTGAGAGCATTTAAAAGAAAAAGAAGCGCAGGCTCCACCGTGTTTATGTGCAGGGTGTGTGTCGGGCTGTGCGATTATGGCCCCAAAAAATCACACAATCACAATTATTTTTGTATCAATTTTGCGATCACGATTCGTTATCGCAATTTTTCATTGATTTTAGGGACAACGTATTTGTATTGCACTTTTATGTATAAATGATCAGAGCACTGCTTTTGCTTCCATGTTGCGCTGCATTCCTGCTAATGTTCAAATCTTTGCGTCAAAATAAGACTCACAATGAGGTTCTTCTTCACCTGAACCGTTTTGCCCATCTGCTTTCTGTCAAAAGATTTAATGTACAATATAATACTCCTCTACGCTGGACTGCAGCCGCAGCATTCAAGAATTGTTCACAGGCTTTCGTTCGTGGCTTGCTGTTAGTTAGGGAAACGCTTCAGTGCATATGCAACTACGAGTTTCTATAAGCGAAGCACGCATTTGAAATGTCAATATCACAGTCGATCATGTTCAATTAATTGTAGGAAGCCAAAATTGTGTTTGCGATTAATACTTGATTAATAGGCAGCCCTAGTGTATACCTGTATGGCTGTATGTGTTATGCTCTCAGGTGCACATTCCTATGGGAGTTCTTCTCACCTTCAGGCTTTATCCAAGGGCAAGGGCCCTGACATACACACGCGCACACACACACACACACACACACACACATACACAGACACACCTACACACACACAGGGCCAGATATATTCAGTTTTATAGGCCTGGCTCCTTGACATCTGCCTTCTCTTTGTGCACAGATGCCTGCTCATAGATTTTATTATCTTTGGTCTTCTCACAAGGTTATTTCAGCCCTTTGAAAGTAACTTTGGCACCAAAGTTTAAAAAAGGAAACCATATAAGACAACCACACAAACTAAAGAAGAATACAAAACACTTTGTAGCTGGATAACAGTTATTGTGTCTCTTTAATATCTGACTAGTCATAAAGGCAACAAGGAGATGTATGTGTGATTCTCCTTTTTCTTTTTCCATGTCCTCTCTGAGCGTTCTCAGACATTGCAACCAACCAAGCCAGTGGTTGGACGTCCTCCACCTGGTCATGACCTGGAAGTGCTTATTTGTTTCCCCATAAGTAGGACTTTGCTTCCTCAGGCCACATTCTCATCCCGCCTGGTTGGTTTGCTTTCACAGAGGGAGTCCAGGAGGACATACTATTTAATTAGGCTTGGTAACGCACCAGTGCATTGTGGTTAACCCACCAGACCCCTCTTCCTCCACATTGATTCATTTGGCCTCTCATTCCTCCACCGCACACTCTCATCTAACTCCAGACAATTAAAAAAAGTGAAGTTAACAACTTGGTTAATTGATTAAGACATAATCAGAAGAGAGACATTTGTAAACTCTGCCTCTCCATCCTGTTTCTTGCTTCTTCTCTCCTGTATGTGTCTGTCTCTGTGCAGCACTATCTCTGACTCATCCTGTTGAATTACACTCTTTCAGTTTGTCATTGTATGGCACATGCCTATTGCCATCCCGAGCGACATACCTCATTCTCCTCAGTGTTTTCATGATTGAGTGTCATGATTGCAATATATGATTACCACTTGCCCAGAACTGCATCTGTCACTCTGCAAGCATTAAGGGGGGAAAATGGGAGATTTGCATTTTACCACTGCGAGGAGAGTACAATTTAAACAACGTGCAGCGTTAGTATAATGTTCATCTACGAGACAGGTGCGTTGGCCCATCACATATTAAGGAGAAGCAGAAGTATAAGATTAGCAATATAAAGAAATGTTACTTAAACATGAAACAGCTATCAGTGCAGTATACTTGGATTATTTGATTCATCTGTTGTCCAATGGTGCATCGATCATTACTCCTGGCCCGTTTCATGCTGACAAGACATCCAGGCTAGATATTTCCACAAAAGCTATACAACTATATACAGCATATACAGCAGCTGCAAGGCATTTCATTCTGAGGCAGAGAGCTCATCTTGTGTGGGGAAACAGAGTCTTATTGCCAAAGCTCCTTCCAACTACATACAGTGTGTAAGCCAAAGATCGATGCAACAAGTTTAATGTTGCAGGGGCTGTCAAAAGGCTTACAGAGAAAAGAGGGTATTCCAAAAAATAAGTTATTTAAACGGAAATATAGTAAAAGAACTCCTGACTCGTGATTTATAACAGAGTCAGAGTGCTGCGGTGATGAATCTTACCTTTAAGTCCTGGACATGGGCAATGTGGTTTGATTGGGGATCAGTGAAGCAGCAGAGAGAACAAAGGACGGAGCAGAACCAAGAAAAGGTGGGAAGAACCGAGGGAAGCGTTGGGGGATGGAGCTCCTGTGGGCTGTCTAAACCCAAGTCTGTTTACAACTGTGGGGGCCAAAACCAACTCTGCATTAATTTAGACGATTCACACATACTTCAGATACACACAAATATTCTTCCTGTTCACCGGCTGTGAAGTTGGCATTCGTTTGTGCCGCGCCCTACCCCCGCCGTCTCTCAGTGATTACAGTTTCTTTAAGAAGCAGACATCTCCCTGGTGAGCTGAATTTATTAATAAATTTGGTTTTGATTGTATGCACCAAAGCCCCCATCATGAGCTGATTTGTATACATACTCGCACATTAGTATATGTGCCTTCCACAAGATAGACCTTTTGAATAATTAATGTTTCTATTAAGTGCCATGGTGCCTCCCACCATGGGCCATTAATATTGACGAGATGTAAGCCCCTGCTAACAGCAGAGGGAACGACATCAAATGAAGCTGGGAGTTGGATGGGCATATGAAAGGCATCTTTTCAATAGGCTTTGGCCGTGGTTTCTGTATGAGTTTACTGTACAGTAAAGAGGCTTCCCTGCCTCCAAGTGACAGTGAATATAAACATCCAGCTGTTGCCTTAGGATAGAACAAAAGCAGGATTCCCATGTGGTGTGTGTAAGCCTATTGTTGATATTTTGCACACCACAGGGATGGTGGGCCTGTCAGTCAGTATCATCGTACAACTGAACTCTCCTCTCTGCTGTAACCCAGAGAGAGCAGCAGCACTGTGTGTGTGCTACCCCTCATTAAACCAGCCAATACGAGGAGGAACATGTTGCACAGTCAAGTAAGTCTTTAGCCAGACAACATGCGCAGTATGACGCCAACACATATCTCCACCTTGCAATACGTTAAAGTGATTTGTTCAAACACACAGCACAAGTACACACACTGAGGATAGCTCATGCATCCTCAAACAGACCCGTTAGCCCATCATTCTGTCTGTGTTCTCCTCTACACACACTAAAAACTGTTCATCACGCCCCATATCTCTTGGATGACTACAAGACATTTAGGACCCCATAAAGTATTTAGGATGTAGTTTGTTAGGGAACAAGTGATCACTGGGGTTTTTTATCAAGCCCATTAAATGCTTCTCACAATTAAATGTGACATGCTCGAATTAGTCTGAGCAGAGTCCAAAAGACAAAGAGATTAGCTGCAAGCTCCTAAATTGTATCCAGTGCTATTTCATTTCAGAAGCAAAATATTTAGCTGTGGAATCTACATCTCAGAGCTTCGAGGATCCTTTTGTAATAAATGTGCATATCAAACAGGGTTCCCGTAGATCCTTAAAAAGTCTTAGAAAGCATGATATTGATATAAAAAGTCTGCCGTCAATGGGATGGAATTGTGAAAAATCAAATCTTTTTTTTATTTTTTATTATCGCCAGATAAGGATAGAGCGACAACACTTTTAGTGGCTTTTTGAGGCCACTGTTTGCTAGGTAGCGTCCACACGGGGAAGTGCAAATGTAATGAAAATTGGTTATTCAACCAAGATGAATGACATGACTGAAACCTGCACAATGCATATGAGGCACACAGTGTATTGTGAGCAGACAGTGTTTCAAACTCGACACGATGAGAGTTAAGGCAGTGGAGTCCACCACGTAGAGTGAGAAACACGAAACTGCCAAGTCAACCCGCCATCATGTTCTGTTCTGCCAACGGTATCTCTGATACCAGCGCAAGCGGCAACAGATCTCTGGGCAACAATCGGTCTAAAATTGTCCCTAAAGCTTAGTAATTGAATTGATTTTGGTTATTGTGAAGCTGGTCTTAATTTAATTCCGAGTGGCATTAAAATAGCCTCTTAAATCTGTCTTGCCTTAAACTGCAGCAACCCCATTAAAGGTTGTAAATACAGAATGTACTGTAAGAATGCTGAAATTGTCTATTTTCACAGTAGATGGGGTGATTAAACATTATTAGCTGTGAATTGTCTCGGGGAGTGCCATTCAGCTTGGTCAGCTGCTGCAGTTCTAGGGACATGCTAGCCTTGCATAGCCCGGAGGCAGCAGTATTGCACTCTGTATTGAGTTCAGCCGTGGCTGCATCAGCACAACTTTCCCCACCATTACTTCAGCTGAATAAGTCACCACGCTGGCAGATACCCCCAGGCAGTTCACGTTGACGGCCATTTCTCCGTCTCCGTAGTCTTTCTTTTGCTCAAACTAGCCGATTATCTTCTCAAAGGAGCCACGTTATTTTGTCTCCCTCCTCAATATAGGTCATCTCATCCCTCTCAAGTCTTTCGGTGGTTGTTGCCAAATCTTACAGAATTTGTAAAGGAAGTAGTGGTGGTTAAGTGGCCAATACTTTGATCCCCTGAGCTGCAGAAGAAGATCATGCTACAGAAAGCACAAGAGTGGGAGCGGGGAGTGCGATGTGCTGGCTGCCTGGCTGTTTGTTGGGAATTACCCTCTATTGACAGTGTGACAATGCCAGGCGGGCAGCAGCACTGCTCTTAAAAGGATTACACAGAGAGCGTGGCATGGCAGGACAGGGTGGGAATGGGGGAGCGGTAAGGGCGGGAGGGTGTCCAATGAGGCTTCATCTTCCGCTTCCCTCTGAAAGTCTGTATGTTAAGACAAACAAGCACGCCGGTGCTTAGAGGAGGAGGATGTGTCACCCGGCTTGGGGGAGACGAGGCGACGAAAGACAGAAAGCAACAGAATCATAAGAGATGCAAAGAAACCGCTGTTGCAGTGAAATATAGAGATAAACTCCCCCCCCCCCCCCCCCCGCCTTCTGAAGATTATCAGCACATGACTGGACTGAGTTCCCTCTGATCTGCAAAGGTCATCAAGAGATCCGGTGTACAGCCAATCAAACCGCGGTCTCCTTTACATGCAGGTTCCTTTACAGATTTAGTGCCTGTGTTTGTGTAAGAAATACAGACACAGAGACAAAGAGCAGCGGCCTGGAGACATCAGTGGCTTCAGTCTTTGAAGTGGTTCTTTTTCTATGATCCACTGAGGAATCGAGGCTCTATCTCCCAACGGGGAGCTCAGTGAAATAGGTTTCATGCATGGATTAGAGTCTTCCCGTGCTTGGTCCACCGTGGGAAGAGCTCCATTTCAGCCTCAAAAGTACAAGGAAGAGGTCTCCCAAGCTTTTAGCATGCCCATCTGGGATACAGCACTGCCGCCCTGTCACCATACCTGCCTCACCTGTCATCCATCATGGCTGATAGGACTGAACAGAGTGGCATCCACAGTCCCTCTGTAGCTCATCCCATTTGCTCTGCCCCATTATTTCTTGCTGTCCCTTTCTCTTTTCTTAACTCTCTACTTTTTCCCCCCCCCCCCCCCCCCCTCTCTCTCTCTCCTATATGCCCTCCTCTCTCTCTCTCTCTCTCTCTCTCTCTCTCTCTCTCTCGTTCTCTCTCAGGCCCTTGCATTGCTTATGTAACCATCACTAAGTCTACTCGAATAGCTGCTGCCATCGCCTGACATGGATATATTTAGCCATTATGTTTTTCCCCCCTCTATACCCTGCATGCCCAAGCAGTGCTAAAAGATTCATGTATTCAGGCCCCTCAGGCGATGCAGTGACACACTTACTTTACATCCAGAGCAATTAATGTCCACTGAATCTAGATTACAATGCCAGCGTCCCACTGGGAAGCTGCAATGCCCTGGTGGGTGTCGGGGTTTGGGAGGGGAGGGTGTGCCGCACCACCCCAAGGTTGGGCGTCACGTTGTGCTTTGCGCCTCAGTAAGCGGGCACAACTCTGACTGACTGTTGTTTTTCTTCCCCTTCTGCTTGCATGGGCAGTAATAGCATATTGATTGTTTACATAGCAGCTCCACACAGCAAAGGGACCACCATCTCCTCCCTGCTGCCCTCCTCTCTCTCAGTCCCCCTCTCCCTCTCCTTAACTTCCCTGTCCACTGAACCTTATGGCCTCCTCTCTTTCGTCTTTCTTTATCTCCTTCCTCCTCATTCCAACTCCTCCGCTTCTCCTCTCTTGTTTAAAGGGCTGGATGATGGCCAGGTCGGAGGCTCAACAGGGCTCTGCAGCACAGAAGGCAGTGTGGCACCCTGTGCCAAGGTCATGCTGGGTAGCCATATTGTATTTTATGATAAGGTGATCTGCACTGAGCATTAATATGGCACCCTGTTAGATTTATCATCTATGGCAACAGCAGTGGTTTATGAGCACGGGCTATCCAGAATGTTAAATTAAATGTTAAAAATGTGAATAAAATTGTATTAGACCATAGTGTAGTATATATAGAAAGGAGTAGTTGCAGAAGTTTTAAAAGTTGCATGTGTATGGCTGCCATGTTTAGACATGTGCCATTAGCTAGTGTTGTGATTAGAGCATGCTCCTGGCACAATGACTCATGGCATGTTGTTCTGAGGATGCAGGCGTGGGGAGTGCTCTTAATTGCTTTTACAGTCACCTGGACCGTGAGAACGTATTTACCCTTGAGCATCCATGGAAACCTGTTTCCATGTATGATGTCAAGACAGGTCCGTAACTGAAGAGAAAACATCATTTTGTTTCACGTTCAGTCACCAAAAGCGTTTACAGGTTTCTCTCCGACTCATTTTTATGACTGTGTGCTCTGTAGGTGACCCCAGTGGCTGGACCGCCAGAGGGGGGCACACGGGTGACCATCCACGGCACAAACCTGGGCCTGGCTTTCTCAGACATGGTGGGCAACGTGGAGGTGGCTGGGGTGAGGTGCACCCCTGTTGAGGATGGCTACATCATCGCTGAACAGTAAGCACAAGCGTTATTACTTCAAAAACTATTATTAGTTTTATGCTGTTTGAAAATCAGATTTTTAGAAATAGCTTTTGTTATTAAATGACTTCCTTCAATTGGGGAATACTTTTTATGATGCCCATGTCTACAATGGATTATTATATTTTTATAATGCATTATAATCTCTCTTATAATGCATTATGATGTGATCTAATTTACTCTAAGTGGTCGTTGTTTGTTTTAACTTTTATAACCCAATAAGTAAAAAATAATTGTGTGATTTTAATTTCTTTTTCACTTTACTTAAAGCAAACAAAGACCACTTACAGTATCGTATAATACATCATGATCCTTGCCATCCTTGTGTGTTTAAGATGCATACAATGGGCTACTAAAAATTGTTTGCCATATTATGTTCACAATGCAGCATGGCCATTGTTTAATTATTATGAATGATCTCATTTCGTAAACTAGACTTTTGTAGAGTTTTAATATAGTGTATGGGGTTTAACAGATAATATACTTTGATAGATATTTGACAAAATGCTGCTCCTCCCAACATCTCTGCCGTAATGAAGAGGAGAGCCGGTCCAGACAATCTGCCCCTGACATTGCTGTTCTCCCCCTGCAGCGCACAAGCCGCTTCTCTCTCAGCAGCTCATCTAGTCAGCAGCAATCCCACAACAGCTGTGTGTGTTTACTTATGTTTACCTCCCTAATTGTCCCATGCCGTGCATGCATCACGTTAAAGCCTGTCCCACTCACCCTGAACTAATGAAACGTTGCCCATGCTTCATAACTTGCCCATCTCACAGAGAGTGTGCACATTGAGAGACCCAGTAGCTTACGGTTTAAACCTCCTCAGGAGATGCAGACCTCGCAAGGGAAAAGCAAGGATATTACCCACATACTGCAAACTAAGATGCTTTACCCTAAATCTATACATTTTTGGATTTATTTAGATGTTCAGAGAAATAAGAAAATACAGGTTTTTACCACATACCTACTGTACCATATTACCATATACATATTATGGTGTGTTGTTAAAGGAAAGATTAGAAATAATCAGCCTAGTAAATGTCAGTTAGTGTGAAATGATCCTCCCTCCATTGATTTGGAGTCAGTTAGAGAAAAGTGTAACGTTTTTAGCTGCACACTGAGGCACAGCTGACACACATACTTGTACGCACTCATGTAAACTCACACACAAGCACAAGCTATCACAGTCATGGCTCTCAGAGGAGACTTTAACCCTAATTCTTTCTTTGGCCTACTTCTGCCCTCAGAAAGAGAACAGCTCAGCACTGCACCATCACTGTAACTGTGCCTTATAGTGCTGTTACAATACATATGTCACACACATACTAGTCTCTACATATGCAGAATGTGAAGGCAACCGGACAAGATTGAGGTATCTGAAGCGTTCTTGTAGCTTTTTATTGGTTTAAAGTTAAACTGGCTACTTTTAAAACAATCTGGTGGTACGCGTCGTCTCTCAAGTCCAACTCCGTTCTTGTGTATCTTAAGTTGCCAATCAGAGTGTGAACAACAAGTAGAAGTCTTGGCCCGGATGCCTTAGGATACACCAGAACCCAATATAATATAATATAACCCCTTGCCCCCCCCCTTTCCATTGTCAGAAGGATATAATGACATATATAATGTTTGAATGAATAGTGTGGATGACATACTGTGTGGTTCCTATCTCGTCACTATGTGCCACTTGTCTGTAAGGGACCATTTGTCAGCAGTGCACTGATCTGACAGCACTTTAATCCAATTGGGGACAAGCTAGGGAATTCATGTATACGGCATATAAAAAGAAAAGAATCTCATGCAACATTTTGAAAACCAACCTATGACCCCTTTAGTCTAACTTTGACAGAGTTGGAATCTTCGTGATTTTATTCAGAGCCTTTTTGGGGGTCACATCAGCTGTATGTTCATTATGTGCTGTTTCAAATACCTGTGCCTTTGGAATACCGAGTGCCGATCCGATACCGGAATGTAATTAATACGCTGTATGAAGGGACTGGGGTCATTATTGTGAGGTAAAATCAGGATTGACTTAAACATGGCTTTCTTAACTTATTAAAACAAAATATAACAAAAGAATACATAGATATAAATGAACCGAATTCCTATAAGAATAATGGTATCAGATACCAAGTCGGTCCATTGTCACGATACTCGATCCAGCTATTTGAGTCAGTATCGGACCGATATCAGATATCTATACTGATCTATTATACACGTGTCCTTATCTGACTGTTGCTGTTTGCAGAAGTGTGAAAGACACTCCTGCTTTGAGGAAAAAGTCTCAAGTGTTTTTTTTTTATGGTGGCCAAATTGTGTCCTCATTAGTTAGAATGTGGTTTAAATTGGTGTAAAGTAAAGTAACCCTCATGCCTTACGGACAGAGCAGGTCTCTTGATGGACACAGAGAAGACACCATTTAATTTTCCATTTTGAAAGGCCAAACCTATTCCCACAAATATGTCGCTTCACAAAGGACCAGTATAGTTGGCCTTGAGGTCGGGGAAGCAAGGCACAGTCTGTATCTCTGAGGCCATGTTAGAAAATAATATCAGTTTTGTCAGTGAGCAAATCCTCCTTTAGCCACCGTCTTCCACATATGTCATCCAGCAAAGCTCTCTGGGTAACACATAATGGCCATCATTAATAAATGGTACATTTATAGTTCATTGAATTTAAGTTGATAGTTTTTTACTGTTGACATTGAATGATAATTGCTAATAATAAATAATGTAAACTATATTGTGAATTACTTTAAATTGTATCATAGCTGGAAAAAACACACACTACAAGTAGAGTATACACTGTTTATTGTCTTATTCACATTATAACATTTTATAAAACTACATTACATATTTGTAAATTTGTACCAAAATATGTGCAAAACCACAAGAGAAATCATTAGTAAAACAATCTATAAATATTACATAGATAGATAGACCAGAAAGCAATTATCAAACGTCTACTCTGCTTCTGCCCTTGCCAACTCACCACATATTTCCATACTTCCATACTGTGTACTGCCTGGCACCGCTGATCAATAAACGTCCTCATTTTATTATGTCATTTGATCTAATCACCTGCAGCGCTTTGGTCTCACCTGATCACAAGGCACAATAAAGCTTTATTGATCCCACTGCATGACTTACACCACATGTACCGCGCTGGCACAGCACCACAGCAGCCTGCTTGTTGATGGGAAATGTACTTCACCCAGGTTGGGTGTGCTGTAGTGCCAAGGGAGGAGGGGCACCGGTCTCATTTAAAGACTGTCATGGAGGGGGTCCTGGTCGATGCCGGGATGTGGTCCCGTAATGAAATGAGTGAGACAACAGAAGAAGACTGCATTGATAGTGGAAGACAAATCGATATCAAGCAGAGAAGTGTTTTGATTACTTTCTCGCCTCTTCTCTCAATCGTTTAAACCCATGGGCAAGTTCTGCGCTTTAAGTTTTTTTTTTTAAGAAAGATGGAGTTCTCTCCAGTCCAGCTGACATTTTACAAATAGCTCATATTTTTGTCCCATTTCATCTATTATGTACGGTGATTTTGATGAATTGTGTTGTGTCTTTTATAGGATTGTATGTGAGATGGATGCCGCTCCTGCAGACAGTCGACCTGGTCCAATCCAGCTGTGCGTTGGAGAGTGCAGACCAGAACTTAGGGCTCGCTCCTCACAGCTCTACTCCTTTGTGGTATGACTATAATCACACAATGTTGCTCTGTCTATATATATATATATATATATATATATATATATATATATATATATATATATATATATATATATATATATATGTATATATATATGATAAAACATTAAGTAAAATATGCTCTACTCAGTGTGAGACGAGCTAAGGAGCCACATTAAGGTGTTACAAAACATGCAGTTAGTTCAATTACCTTGCAAAGTAATTGTTTATGCGCCACAGGCGAATCGCGATGTGTGAGTTGCCATGCTTACCGAGAGTGTAATTAAGCTGCTCTTTGTGTATGCTGGCTTCTTATTTGGGAAATAACATTCATCCATAAACAGCACAACGTTTCCATTACTGATCTCTGCGTCTCTTAGCTTGTGGATGCTGTTTGCTTTTATCAAGATAGGATGGTGAGGCTAAATTAATATGGCATCATGTTCAAAAACTGTTTTGCAAATCAATATATTCTTTACAACTCACAGGCTGGGCTGCATTAAGCTCAGCATTGCTCAATGGGTGGAATAAAAAAAAAGATTTCTTAGCGCTCTTTAGCGGTGCTTTAGGTAAATTCCATAGGCAATAGCTTGTTCAGTGGGAAATGAAAATAGTAGACAAAATGTGATTGGATGGTCATAAAAGAAAGGGAGAGAAAGACATGAGCAATCAACTTGCACGGCAGGTAAACATTATCTACTCCCCATTCTCACAAGTTCGCGCACACATTTCCCCGTCTGTCATTCGCCGTCTGCTCAGCCTGCAGCCAACAGATCAATCTTCTTTCTCCATTTGCGCTCTCTCACACCTTCGCAAATTAGCACTCCCTTAACAATTAACAGCAGCCAGTAATTACCACTGTTGCTTTCAGGTTACCTGCTTTTGCGTGCATTCCTGAAAGTCACACTTCGCTGACAGTTGTGATGCTCTCGGCTGTGTCGTAAACGCCATAAAATCTTTTTCTCACCAGTGTTACAGCTGCTACTGGAACTACCAAGAGAATAGTTCACGCAGCCTACAATTGTCTCCACTTGCAATTCCCTTGTATTGCAGGGCACCTAAAAAAGAAGAAAAAAGGAACCATCACAGAAGTGTTCTTCAAGTTTCCCGAAAAGACACACTCCCTATGTGACTGTCTTTTCCAGTCTGCAATACTGCGTGCGTGCGTGTAAATGTGTGTACATGGGTGTTTTGCGGTGTGACGGGCTCTCTGCTTGGATATTTCTCCATCTGTCTGTGTGACGGCGGGCTAGCTGCCTGCAGCTGGAAACGCTAGTTATTTTCAGACTGTCTTTAAAAAGCTTCATTCAAACACACACAGGAGGAGGATCTCTCAGGCACTCTAAGAGCTCCTGTTTTATCCTCTTTTCTGCGCTCTACTTCCATCGGCCTGGCAATATGAATAACTGTAATTTTCTTGGGATCTGTGATAATACGTGAAGGTACCAAGAGGTGTCACAGAAATGCCGCTGCCCTTTTTTTCCCCTAGAAAATATTCCATCTTTTACTCTGCTTTTTGGTCTCTTGCTTTGTTCTCTCACTCTGCCCCTTCCCTCTTCCTCTCATTTGCTCTCTTACCCTGCGTCTCTCTGTTTTGTAGACTCCCACAGTCACAGGTCTGTCCCCGAGCAGAGGTCCAGAGTCCGGGGGCACGAAAGTAACCATAATGGGAGAAAACCTCGGTGCCGGCAGCAGTGTCACCGTTCAGTTCGGAAACCAGACATGCGAGTTCTTTGGGTGAGATCTTCCTCTTGTGGCAGTGCTATTAGAAGCCCATAAAGGTTAATGTGCTTAAACAGCCCGCATGATCTCGCGTTTGCTTAAAACAAACTATTCATTGAGAAAGGCTTTTTGTAGACTTTAAGGTGAGGTGGAAATTAATTCTCTAAAGAGCAAATGAAAGACACACAATTTGAATTTCACAGTTTACAGTTACGTCATTACAGTGCAATATGGATATTAGGAAGTGAAACAGATCCACTCACTGTGAATGTTTAAATGTCCACTTCAGTAAGTTAAAGAAGTAAAAAACCTAAAAAAAATGAACGAGACTCCATTGTTTATTTGTCTTTGTTTTTGTTTTTCCTACAGCTAACAACACATATTTACAGCTATTATCACAATTATTTGACTCAGTGTCTCTTTCACTTTTTTGAGCAGCTACATACATCACTGTCAGACACTGTTAGATAGATGGCATGCTTTGAGCAAATGAAAAAAGGACAAAAAAACAAGTGCTCTTGTTCCCTAGATGACAATGTGTATTACCACCATTAAAGAAGCTGCTATATTTCAAGGTTTTCTGGTATTTATTTCCCCTTGATATTACTGAGAAATCCCTGAGGGGAAAGCCTCTCTCTCTCTCTCTCTCTCTCTCTCTCTCAGAAACTTATGTAAATCTTAATACGGTTTTGATGACCTACTGCATTAAACTCTGTAATAATAGCTTCCAGAAAACCTGGTGCTCCTATAGATCTTTCTTCCTTTTTATCCAACCCCCCTCCTTCACATTCTATCAATTTGTTCATCTGGTCACATACTCCTGTTTTTCTTTATTTTCTTGTCTCTCACAGTTTTCCTTCCATCTCACTCCACCCGCCCCTCCTTCCCTCTCTTAGTTGCTCTCACACGTCCTCCTTCTACTTTCCTCTGCTGTAGGCATCTATTTTAAGCCCCGCCACAGTAGGCTGACTGTAATGTTGTAAGGTTGAGGAGTCAAGCCAGCTTTAATGAGATATGGGGATAATTACTGGTTTGTGTTTCTCCACTGTATTCTTGGCATGGGGAGGGAGAGGAAGTTGGGGGGCCGTTCTACTACTCTCTGCTAATGAATTGGAACAAATTCAGGGAGTGGGCAGGAGGTGCATGGAGCATTGAAGAAGGATGCACAGAGGTGGAGGTATCTGTTTTTCAGACAGATCACAACTCTCATAAAAGTCTGTTTGAGTGCTTGTATAACACATGTCCTCCATTCAGTTGTTAGAGGTCTTCATTTTTATTCTTTTTACCATGGAATGACAGGTTTAGTTGCTTGTTGCCGAGCTGTCCTTCAAGTGTATCTTTAGTGCTACTTATTAAAACATATTTTCAGCACTCGTGTATAGCTTTTCGTACAAATGTCTATTACTCTACGTACAGATTGAAATAATTCCTATTATGCTTCCCTTGTAGACGGACCATGACGGAGATAGTGTGTTACTCCGCCCCTTCCCTGTCTGGTGTCGGCCAAGTGCTGATCAGCGTGAGCGTGGACCGCGCCCAGATCAGGGAGAGCCTCACCTTCGAGTACATAGAGGACCCCACTGTCCAGCGCATCGAACCAGACTGGAGCATTGCAAGGTAAAGCATCGTATAGACTTCACAGACCATACATGTGGGATTCCATTTTATATCCACATCCTCACCAACCAACCCTGAGCTTCTCTCACCCAGACTAAGGATGTCCTCCCGCCCCACCACCAACACCACCACCAGTGCAGGCCAGTTGCAATAAGCAGACTCAAGTCAATATTGCACTTTCAATTACTGTTCGGTTCTCTTGCAATTAGTGTGGATCTGATAGAACTTCCACAGCTCACAGATTGGGGAGGATTGTTACTGTTGAGACTGATATTCTCCTATCGAATTCAATGTTGATCCATCTGTTGAAGGTCTTTGGCGGATAGACACATACACGACTAATTAAAAGGAAGAGAGGGATGAAGATGAAATAGCAGCTTAGTAGAACAATGTGCTATCAGAGGTGTGAGTCCACAGCAGATGGCTTGGGCTTAGAGATAGAGTGTAGGCGACACTGCAGCAGAAGTGTGATGGCATAGAGGGAGAAGAGAGGGGAAATGAAGGAAGGATCATCATATTGGTCATCATAGATAGATAGATAGATAGATAGATAGATAGATAGATAGATAGATAGATAGATAGATAGATAAGATAGATAGATAGATGTAAGTGTGTGAGTATAGCATATGTAATATAATAAGCCTATAGATAGCACAAGATTTGTCCATAGTCACGCACTATCCACAGTTTTAAAGTGAACCCACAGTTCTAATAACACAGACCCATCTGACATTTATTATTGCAACAGCTCTAGTCTGGTACCGTCTTTGTTCTGCACGCCACATTGACACGCGCGACAACACAAACAACAAACATCACCAACAACACAAACAGCTGCAGGGAGAGCTGCACTCCCCTCCTGCTTTGTATTTGCTGCTGTGTTGTGAAGCCCTGGACTACCAATGCATCCTGATATGCTTGAGCTGCCTTGGTATTTCAAACACAAATGTGCACCAGTTGATTGTAGCCGGCGAAATCAGTTAAAAAGGATCTTTAATCATCCGCCACTCCAAATGCTATTATCCTTTTAAAGAAACTTAGGATTTAAGGCAGTTTGATGCGCTCATTTTTGACTGATGGCGAATACCCAGACAAGAGGTACGTCTGGGTTAGAAAGTTTAGTCTAGAATTGCCTTTGAATTACTTTGAAACCTTTTTTTTTCTTTATTTTTCTTTCCGTTTCGATGACTCTCTTTCTGTCTTTCTTCCCTCTTGAATTTTTGAGACGGAGAAATGAGACGTCATTTGACAAAAATGGTTATTTAAACCCTCGGAGTAAACTGGGTCCTCTTGTGTTTTTCCTCAGCGGCCACACCCCTCTGATGGTGACAGGGACCAATCTGGACGTGGTCCAGGAGCCCAGGATCCGTGTCAAATATGCCGGCAGAGAGTCTGTCAATGTAAGAAACACTACATTGTCTTAACCACAGAGCAAGTATAGAAAGTACTCCTTGAATACACAATGTATGGTAAATGTATGCTAACAAGGTCCTGCTTGACTCACCAAATACTGCTTTACAAGCAAGCTAAGTGATGTTTAGCTTGGATAAAAAACTATCTACTAACAGCCCCTCCAGCTTTCCACGCTTCCCTAACTTTCGCTTGAACCCAGTTGTCTCAAGCACTCCAACGATGATCTGAATAATGCAGCTGGCAGTGAGAGTGGTCTGCATGCAGTATTTAATTAAGAGTTTATCCAAATTTTCTTCAGGCTAAATTACAGCTCCACAGTCGTCCTAAACAACATTTTCACTTGTTTAAAGGGAGACACCACAGGCAAAGACACATTTTCTCGTGCTCTGATAGATTTTGAGATTTGGGGCTATTTTGTGACATGCCTGTTTCAGACTAGTGGAGAAAAAACATAAACAATACACATTTAGCTGTTTATTTACCTCTCCTTAATGCCTCAAAAGTTATCATTAGATATGGCCTTGTTTGCATATTTAAACATAACATTTCTGCTAACTTGTAATACAGAAAATAGTTGTGGTCTTTCTGGAATTTTACCAAACTATCTTGAAAGACGATTTTCCCAGAATATTTTTTTGTCTTAAACCTGTGACTTTAATATGTTTAATATGTGCCTGGCTTTATCCAATTTTCAGATTTCTGTTCTGGAAATAGATGCAAATTAGCACACCCATAAGATAATGCGTAATGTGCATGTTTGAACATACCATTTCAGAAAACCTCTTGTTCAAAAAGGAATTGCCTCAATATAATGAATCGGCTGTGGACGTTTCATTGCAATATCTATTAGTTTTGATTTCTTCAGGAAAAAAAAGAGGAAATACTTTTGCAGTCACCTAGCTGGCTGGAGGACAGTGAATTTGAGGAAAAGGGGTGTGGGGGTCATTGTTGGAAGTGTGGATGATCGGGGGCAAGGAGACTCCTAATGGGTTTCAATGGAAGATTAACTGCGGTCAGAAGTCTTTGGTCAGCACAAAGAGCTCTTGTATAATCAAAGTCTTGGCTGCAGGAAATCGTTACAAATTGCATTTGAGCCCCTGTCCTGGGGCTTCTTCTTTAATTAAGGGGATGGGATTGTGGTGGTGAGGGCAGACGAATAGACGGAAGTTGAGTATGATGGATAAAGAGTGAGAGGAGTCCAGAAGGGGAGAATAGGTAAAAGAAAACAGCTCTATGCTCAATAGATAATGTTCTCCATGTCAACACACTGTACTAACGCAGCACAAAAAAAAACCTCTAATACAGTAGTTCCCAACCTTTTTTTTCAACCAAAACATTGTTGTATTATTTTAATTTGAACAATTGGTAACACTTTAGCCCCCCTCTTAGCAGTATATACGCCTCTGTGGCTACACTGTCGGTTGGGGCAGCGTCAAGAGCGGTAACCGCTGTTTGAGCGCAGTGCAGAGCGGGTTCTATGAGCTTGCCAGTGGAGGAGACTCACATACACACCATGTCAAAAAAGACTCTGATAACAGAGGCTCTGATAACAAGAGCTCACAGGTGTTACTTCACTATATCTGTACATTGCAAATAGATGTTTGCTGCCATATTAATGCAATCTAACTTCTCCAATAACACATATTTTATATAATTACAACTGGGTTATGTAATATTGTAATTCAGTATCAGCAGATTTGGAGATTTTCTTATTTTCACTATTTTGCAAAGATACGTCAGATAACTTGACAACATATACACACAGACATTCATTCTCATGCTACACTCACACATTTACTGCAGCATAAACAACTGGGAAACATGCACGTTGGTACATACTTAAATCAGTCTCACACATTACACTCTTACACTATATAGCCATCTAAATCTCATGCCTCCTTTACAGAATCTCAGGAGAGTTTAGTACACATGCATGCATACGCAAAAACCTCCTCAGTGCTGCACGTCTCATTTGTAGAATTCCACACAGATTTGTCCCAACGTGCCTTCTCCCTCTCTGCATTTCCAACCTCCCATCCCTGACATCAGTATTCTAAAATTGGCCTTAAGTGTCTGACTCGCTTAGTGAATGTTGCTTTACAAAATATCTAAACTCTGCCTTGGGCTTTTTGTGGTACAATATATACCTCTTATAAGAACACGGTTTCCCTAAAACACCTTTTGTGAGTTATGAAACAGTAGTGATTACAAGTAGAAGATAGAGCTGTGCTGTGTTATGTTTACAAAGGAGAAGACTCCCACAGAGACCTGGCGAAATGGGACTTGACGTGTGTGCTGTGCTGTCTGTCTGGTTTGTCAGTTTCTGTGGCTTTGAAAGAGAGTTCTTCATCTTCGCCCTGGCTCGTCTCATCCAACTCCCCACCTAGCAGCTTGACAAAAAAGCCTGAGTCACTGTCTTGATTGGCCCCACAGCCACAGAGAATGAATTTAATATATAAGGTTACAATTACCCATCCCTCATACCCCCCACCCTCCCCCTTTCCTATTTTGTCACTGGAGAAAGGCAAACAGCAGAGCAGCCTATAGCAATAAGAGCGTCTGTCTGTCAGCCAGCCTTCAAATGATCACCTGTCTCACACTAAATTGCCTCTCTTCTCTCCCTCCCTTGTGTCACCTGCACAGATTTACAAAGAGACCGGGAGAGAGAAAAAGACAATTTTCTTTGTAAAATGCTCTGTATCTGTCCCAGGATTCACAATTGAAACATTTATCATAATCTTGATTAAAGTTAAAAGGGTTATTTTCCAGCTCCAGAACATTTCCCTGTCTCGGAAAGATTTCATCTACCGCATTTGCCACACTTAAGACGCCTGGACTGAGTGTCTGCTCTGCTGCTGATCAGAGAAAGTGTTCAGCATGGGTGTGCCAGGCTCCTATCACATCTCAGCCAATCAGGCTGATTGTCTGATACAATGAGCACTGGAGGCTCCGATTGTACTGCAGTCAATGATTATCGACACTCAGAACTTATAGGAGCAATACACGCCATTAAGAGCATTAATATCGCAGCAAAGAACTATTTGCTATTTTGAGATATAACGGAGTAATGTGCAGAGAATGAAGTCACTCTCCCGCTGTGTGTGTTATTCAAGCTTCTCCCCGTTCTCTGTTGGCCGGCCATGCCTGCTTTTAGTCCATGTTAGTGCATGTGAGCGTGCCTAACTGGCAAGCTCCCCGTGTCCGGACTGCACTGTCCTGACCAACAGTGTCATCATGGCAGTGCAACGCCCACCCTCTGGTTCACCCTCAGGTAAACGGCGCTAGCCCTGGCGGCATGTTTGCTGTAGTTTTTACTGTGAGGGCTGTTAGCACTGTTAGCTACGAGGCGAGCGGCGTAGGCGCCGCCATGTTGACAGCCGTTGAGAGGCAGTTTATGAGTTCACCAAGATGCGCCCAACCACTGTTTACTCTTTGACATCTGTGGAGTGTAGCTTCTTGGCTTGGCGACGCACAGCGCAGTGCTTAGCTTACAGAGGGTATCTTCAATTAGTCACGACATCATCACAATACACCAAGCAGAGGATTTATTTCACTTCCAACATGAGAGGAACATTTAAGCTACTGATTCTCTTTTTGCACTAGTTTAAATACCACACAGACTCTTTATGGACAGATCGAAGCCGAAGTTAGAATGAATGCAAGTGTAAGTAGTTAATTGGAATAGCAGGCAGACAGGAAGATAGACAGTGGAGGAGTAACACACAGGAAGGAACAGCCATTTTACTAGCTATCAAATGTTAGCCTCCAAATGACCTTTGACTGTGTGACCCCTCATGTTTCTCTTACGCACATCGACACAGCCAGTCCATCTTATTCCATATTCCTCTCTCCCTCTGTCTCTCTCACTGCTACCCTGGCCAGAGACCTTTGAATGGTTGAGTGTGCTGTAGCAGCACAGTAGATCATGGTAATGTATTCAGCCAGAGGGGTTGGAGTGTTACTGCCTTAAAACACCCGGGCTCCATCCAACACTAGAGAAAGAAGACGGATGAGGCCAAGATTCCAATTATTTTCTCTATCTGTTGACCTCAATTCACTTTATCAATGCTGAACAATGTGCAGCTTCTTCCTGCACATGGCCTAAAGGAATGGATGTACATTTGTATTCTTGTATTTGGCAATATAGAACGAATTTCGTTTTTTATTGAGATAGAGAGCGAAAATACATGTTGTTTGGAGTCAAAGCAGTGTAATGGCATGACAGTATATTGTATCATTCTGCTGTGAAGTAGATGCAGTGGTAAAAACGAATCTTGTGATCCAGAAGAGTATTTGGAAACCCAGTAACCCTTATAAATCCTTTGTAGAGTATACAGAATGCACTATAAACATTAATAAAAATCCATCTATTGAAAGGCAGAAATCATGCAACAGTGTTGTGATATTCTGAAGCCATTTATTACCCCACCCACAGAGGAACCCATCTATCAAATCCCACAATGCTCCATTTACCCATCACTGTGTACTTGCTCATTGCATTGGATTTATAAACGTCACACTCACTGCCACGCTACTTGAAAAAGATCCCACAATGTTTTCTATCTTGTCAGGATTTATTTAAGTAAAATGGACAGAGAAAGAGGAGAAAAAGTGAGGACTGTGTGGGAAAAAAAATCCCACAGTATCCATCTCTGGCAGAGCAGATGGTAGTCAAAGCTGTAGTTGACTTGCAAATGCCTCGCTGTTCCAACGTGACAGTCGAGAGGATGCTGCCGGGGCATCTGGGCCTGTCTATATAACATGTCACCATGTAAGAAAGCAGCCCATATCAAACTTTACTTGAACTCTTTTACCCGTTAAAACTTTGAATTCCTCCAAACTGAATCTGAACACACTTTATGAGCAGGTCAAATAAATTCACATGATCTTTCCAAATGCCGTATGCAACAAACATTTTCACCCATGAATAAAAGGGCAACAATTTTAGATAGATTTTTAGATACGGAATGATTCATCTATTCAGCTTTCTATAATGTAATTATGAACAAATATAACACACAGATGAAGAAAAACGAGAACAAATATACTAGCTAATGTTCATATTTAAAAGAAAGAAGGGGATTTTTGGGGAAACATATATCTTCAACTTCGACCAAATTTCGTCAAATGTTGTTTCTTGAAGCCTATTGTATTGTACGTGAAGATTTTTACAAATAATAGGATTTCCCATGTCCCAATTAAAAGTTTTTTTGTCCCAATTTAATCACTAATTCTGTATAAATCTTACGCCAAACAGTATTTACTTTTGGACAAGCTCAAAAAAATAGTTGTGTTTGGCTTTCTGGGACCCACAATTCCTCCAGCAGCTGGAAGAGCCTGAGTGGTGAGACTTCTGAACAGGTGTAATAAAGTATTTACTGAGGTTCCTCCTACCAAACATTCTGTAGGTTGAGGTTGATATCCTTCATTGAAATGTCACAATTTTCATCCAGACTTCCTCTTGAATGCAACTGCTTCCCTTTCCCATTTTTTTTTTTACAGATGGTACTTTCTTTACCTCCTGGAGTCCCTGGAGTCTTGAAATGATTTAAAACCCAGAATCTGTCCCACAAATGCCTTTTGACACGCGCACACACAACTGTTTATGTGATGCCATAGTTGGGGACATCTAAAAAAAACACTTTTATTAAACCTGTGTTATTAAACATTTTCAATGTGTCCTGACATTTAATGGGCCAAACAAGTAATGGATTAATTCAGGAAATTATATTATTCTTAAATAATGAATAGTTGATTAAAATAATCGTTAGTTACAGCCTATAGTCATACACACATGTGGTATGTATGTATGCACACAGTTTACCCAAATTAAATGTCACCTTTTGATTCGGTGCTGTGCGTAGTGAAAACACACAAACACTCTAAAGTCTAAATCCAAGAGCAAAGTAAGAAAGGAAGTATGGAGACCAGTCCCTCCTGTCACGTCAACACTCCCACTCTCTCAACTGGCCTTGCACTGTGCTGGCAAAATACAATCGGGTGTAGCCTCCACAGAATGAGTCTGCATTGATCTCCCTGGAATGCTCCTGGGCAGCAGACAACAGGTAGGAGGCGTGGTAGTTGCTCGTATTCACCAGCTTTGATGATATTTACCTCTAATTAAGTTTATTCCCCAGAAAGAGAGAGAGCTGGAAGGGAGTGAAAGGAGATTAAAAAAAATAAAAAAACTCTCTGAACAAGAGTGTTGTGCAGCAATCAATCCTCTCCGCCCTTCCCTCTAAAGCTGAGCTGGGGTGGATGGATGTAAGACAGGTCTATCATCTGGGGAAACTGGAGAGAAGTAATAAAAGAGCCATACCTCAACCTCTACCTGAGAAAACAAATTAGCAATGCCTCCATCCTTTGTGCTTGTTGTCCTTCAGTGTTTTTCAGGGAAGCAGTAGCAGCAGTATATTTCCGATTTTACGGAGGCTTTCTCTCCATTAAAGATGGATTTAATTTAATGACAGACAATAAACCTTTTGGGGATTTGCCAATTATTAGGTTGCTGAGCTCCCTGCAGGGTTTGTGTTGATACCAACGTGTTTCAGTTAAGATCAGGTTAAAACAAACAGAAGGCTTTACAACGGATCAGCTTAAATCTCTGTTTTTTTTAATTTCGTACCCAGAGAAAAACAAACATCTTGGCTGTGCTGAATTGTCTAGGTTTATCCTGGATGACTGAATCTCATTTCTTGTTTCATTTCAGGGTGTTCAGGCGATCTTAGCATATGTCGACGGTTTGTGCAACATATCCCGAGTACGATCTCAAAAAGTGGATTTGTTTCTTTCTTTATTCATTCTCCCCAGGTGTGTAAAGTATTGAACACCACCAGTATGAGCTGCTTCGCTCCCTCCCTGATTGCAGAGTACAGTCCCGGTTTGGATACAGTAAAGCACGCAGACGAGTTTGGGTTCATCTTCAACAACGTCCAGGCGCTGCTGGTCTACAACAACACCAACCTCCTCTACTACCCAAACCCTTACTTTGAGCCCCTCAGCACTACTGGAGTCCTGGAGCAAAAACCAGGCTCACCCATCATTCTCAAGGTACAGGAACCGCTGATTTTGTGTTTCATTTAGTGGCTCAACCCACGCAGCAAACTCTGGTTGTCAAAAGGAAAGCCGGTGTAAAAGTGCATGTTTTCTAAAGTCTGATTTCTTTAAGAAAATTACCCTACTTCTCACTACTTCAGTAAACATTGTAAACATGAGTTTATGGTCTCACTCGCTAGTTTCAAGTCTTCTTCAATGCAGCATGATGTTGTGTCCCCATTTAGAGTAAAATAGATGATAAAGCACGGTATGCTTCGGTCGTGGCTACCTTGTGATTGAATGTTCGCTACCACGACATTGTCCAGGCTGGGAGTTGTCCGCGGTTTTCGTCTTTATCCTTTAACCCTTTCACAGGTTTTTTTTAGTTCATTAATTGTATCATTTTAGTCGCCTAAAACTGTCCTATGCAGTCTTTGGTTGCACCCTCTTGTGTCACTTTTTGTTGCAAAAAGCCAAGATGGTGGCAGACAAAACAGCATACTCAAGGCATCAAACCGTAGTCAACAAACCAACGGGTGATTAAGTCAACTTCTTACGGTCTATGCTTCAACCCCCACAACAGACTTATCACATCTTTGTTATTTTCTCAGCTAAATATATGTCATTTATGCGATTTCTTTTTCTCATTGTATTGATTATAAGAAGTCTTGTTCCTGACTCAGAATTCATTGAGGAATATATGTCATGATTGCCAGCTGTCCCCACTTGCCACCACTGTGAAATACAGCACCTTGTTTGATCTCAGTATGGAGTCAAATTTGTCCGCAGCTGTGCCCAAAACCTAGGCATGTTATTTACAGTGTTGTTCGGGGATGTATTGGCTTCACCCCCAACTTTTTTGTGTGTTTCTCTTCCAATTTTACACCCCTCTGTCCATCTCTGCGTGCCCACAGGGCAGAAACCTGGTCCCCCCAGCATCAGGAGGGGTGAAGCTTAACTACACTGTGCTGATCGGAGAGACTCCCTGCTCTGTCACTGTGTCGGAGAGCCAGTTGCTCTGTGAGCCGCCAAACCTCACCGGACAATATAAAGTCATGGTCAGTATGGAAAATGGTCTCTGTGTTTGTTAGTGTCTATTTCATAACTTCCTCTTCCACTCTATTTCAGTCAATCCCTGTATTTGCGGTTTACTTCTTCATAATAACTGGCCTCTAAACTTTATTATCCGTGCTCTCATCATTGTTCATTCAGCTGAAGAAAAGAGGTCAAAGGGAGACCAGGACGATTGTGCTCTTGCTGTCAAAAGGTTCTGCCAGAATCCATGGCAATTATTTTTAGTTGTCTGTTCGTTTATTGAGTGCAAGCCCCAGACTATTTCCCTCTCAACATCACCATGTAGGTGGCCGCATGTGTTTGCACTTGGTATCAACTTCAACAGGCAATATTTACTTAGGATTTCTGAGACTTGGCTCATGCATTGCTGTGTATCAGTTATGTAGATCTTAGGAATAGTGATCAGATTGTTTTTAACACGATGCGTCTTCCTTCCTCTGTGGTTTAGTTTTAAATACCTTCCAAACTACGCTCATTTAAGATGAATTTCCTGTTGTTCATGATGTATTTTGTGTTTCTCTTGGCAGGTTCAGGTGGGTGGTCTTCACGTCTCTCCTGGTGCAGTCCACATCATGTCTGACAGCCTCCTGACCCTTCCGGCCATTGTCAGCATTGCTGCCGGTGGAGGCCTCCTTCTCATCATCGTCATCCTCGTCCTCATCGCCTACAAGCGAAAGTCACGTGAAAATGACCTCACCCTGAAGCGCTTGCAGATGCAAATGGACAACCTGGAGTCACGAGTTGCCCTAGAGTGCAAAGAAGGTAATTATTTAGGATAGTATATGAGTCAGCAGTGAGACCCAGTGCAGCACTGTGTAACAACTGTTAGACTTTGAATTATAGAAGGCGATGATGGGGCTGCTTTGCTCCATTTGCAGCCAGTAATCTTCAAGGCTGCTCCATCACTCGTTTAGTTGAATGGGGCTGATGAATGCATTTCATTCGTGCAAATTTGTGTATATAGTAAAGAAAGTAAATTACTGATGGTCTGGTGTGTGTTAAATAATGCAGTGGAAATGTCTCTAAATCTGGGTCAGTGAATCGTCCCGGGTATATATCACAACACTTATTTTAAGTCAGCTAACCCTGCATGCGTCCCGTCTCGTCTTGTAGTGAGTCCTTCCAGTTCTCACTGCTTTCTAGTTTGCATGCTGGGTACAGATTCAACAACCGACCCATGAATAGAGTGTTTCTCATTAGAGAGCCTCATCATGCTTATTCGCGTCTCAACCGGCGGGGTAAATCCATGTTTATCTTTGTTTGCAATGTGTCTTCATACCTGTGTGTTGTCTTGTATACATGTGTTTTGGTCCAAATATGATCAATGAATGTCGTTAAGCGACACACAGTATCGAACACATGGGTGCTTTAATACACTCTCATTGCCCCGCGGCTCATGGTAAAGAGAGGGCACAGTTGTCCGTCTGACCTTTGACCTTTCAAGTCACTGGGTTGAACACAGATAACTTCAGGTTGACCCCGTTCACCACTCTAAATAGCAGTTCATAAAGAGCGCTCTATATGTTGTAGCATTCAGTTTTATATGAATTCATATTTCAAATAAAGATTGCCCGCGATGTCATCAACGGGGTCATTGTAGCCAATCACTGAGGCCGTGGTGACACTTGTCCTTCCCATGAATCTTTTGTCACCCGATCATGCCAAGACACATCAACTGTCAAGTTTCAATGCTGCAAGATTGGATCTTGCTCGCTTTGGGATACGATCAGCCGTACAACATGCAGAGGTGACCCAGCTCGCATTGAGTGCTGTCCGCACCTCCGTGAGGTGCGGACAGCATGTGGGCACAATCTGGGCAATTTATCAAACGTAGGTCTCGCAGCATCTCCCCCTACACAGGGGTTCCTCTCTCGCGTGAGAGCGAAAGGAAGAGAGGAGGAAAACTGGACCCGCCCACTGAACCGGTGTTGAGCATTTCCTGATGGAAAATGTCTACGAATAAGCACCAATAACAACTAAGGACTTTTATTGTGAAGAATTTAAAGAGAAACTAAATGTGGCTCTACTGTTTTTAAAGCCACTCTTTTGACCAGGTCATGTTGAAGTTTAAAGTGTAGACACACAAATGCAGCTGAGATGTGGCGCATCTGATCACGAAAAAGTTGCGTCACCGCGGCCCGAGATGACAAAAGTGAGGTTTATGTTTGAGAGTGATAAGGGGATTTCATCAGCAAGAGATATTATATATCTCCTCTAGCCACCCCTAATCGGCTCTCCCAATGGTATTATGCAAGGAAAGAAAAACAACATCCTATTGCAGAAAACTTTCAGTATGGTTCTGACTGATAGACAGGCAGGCAAACAGGGGGAATCAGTCATACACAGGCAGCCTTGGGAAAGGAAAGATTAATGTTTTAACCATTAGCAGTGGCCAGGAGTGTAATGCCCCACAGGGTGGATTTAGATGGGTACCTGGGTTCCTCCTTATGAGTATACACACTCTATGTGTGCCTGTAAGCCTGTGTGTTGGTGTCTAAACCCATGGGTTTGCAGGGGGCCAAGGGCCAGGAGGTAAGGGCTAAGACTGGTTGAAGATGACGGCGTAGGGGACTGCTGCTGCTTCTGTGATAGGCTGCAGACAGGGAGCCTCCCCAAGGGCGGAGAAGCAGAGCAACAGAGCCGTAGGCCTGAACAGGAGTCAGTCAGGATGGAGCCAATTAACTCGTGCTCACCTACAGCCTCACACTGAGATGACACACACTCTTTGGGGCCTTAGCTACAGCCAATTTACTGGCTGGGAGGTAACATCGAGTGAGAAAGCGAAGCTTGTGTTTGAGAAAGAGAGAGTGAGGTCTGTGTTTTTTAGGGGGGGGGGGTGTCTATTGAGCTTCTCTGACATGAAGACTATCTTGGGCTTTAACTTTCAGCTTTGTGATAACAGCAGTAAACACTTTGAATATGAGAAATATTCACGTATTTCTTCCCTGGGGATTAAAGAACGGTTTTATTCTCGTGCGGCATGCTCCAACTGGTCTCTCTTTCTTTCCTCCCTTCTCTCCCAGCCTTTGCAGAGCTGCAGACAGACATCAATGAGCTGACCAGTGACCTAGACAGAGCTGGTATCCCCCATCTGGACTACAGGACATACGCCATGAGGGTCCTCTTCCCCGGCATAGAGGATCATCCTGTCCTCAGAGAACTGGAGGTAACGAGAGAAAGATGGAGGATGAGAAAGAGCGATATTAGAAAGAAGACAACTGGGCAGCAAATGCATGAAGAAAGGACAAGAGAAAGTCGAATTGAGGGAAAAAGAGAGATGGGGAGAGAGGAGGAGATTGTGTCTGCCCTTACCTCTCTCTCTGCAGGGTAAGCTCTATAAGCAGGGAAAGTGCTTGAGTGGAAAGGGATACCAGTGTGCCACTTATCCTTTCTACCCTCTGGTCTCACACACGTACACACATATAGCCAACCATGCTGGGCAGCACACATATATACACCTTACATGCAAGCTTCCTCGTGGAAAACAGGGTCCCAGCACATGGCTATTTCATCCACCAGTGGATGCAGTATGAGGGGTAATGAACTGAGTAATTCCCTCTCCTCAAGCAGGACTGTGGGGTTCTCCATTGGGAGGAAAAAACGGCTGGTTAATACTTTTTTGGTCCCCTTCATGGGGCCAGAGTGGTGCTGGGAAATGAGTTTATTTTATGTGGAACACAGTCCAGAGGATGAAACTCAGGGATAAAAAGATGCATTCTAATAGAGGTCCACCATTTGATTTGTTGATTGTGTGTGATGCAGGATGGTGGTGTACCAGCAGGAAGTTGCATGGTTAGGTAGAGGATCCAGATCAGACTAGCCTTGTGTGGTAGAGGTCAAAGTGTCACTTCTTACTTCAGTGACATTCAGTAAGCTGCATACGCTTGTGACAAGTTTTGTTTCTTTTCTTTTTTTCCAAAAGGACCCAATTTTTGATTGTCAAACTTAAACGTACACTCAAACAAAGAAAGTGAGTTTTGTCACTTTAGGTTGATTTTACTCTCGGAAGTTATTTGACATTTGAAAATGTCAAAACGTGAAATGATAGGAACTCAGTGTACAATGCTTTGCTGGGTCAATAATTTATTTTATATCTTCTCAGTTACTCACCACAAGTGGGAACTTCTGTCTGGCTGGAGTGAAACATGAGTGAGGGTTTTGGTGCCTTTGAAAAATAATCTTTATTTTCTGTAAGACGAAGATAAAAGTTGAGGAGCAACAATCCTTTTCAAAACACAAAGGAGCAACAATCCTTTTCAAAACACATTCGGCTCATTGCTATTCAACTTGTTACTGGCCATTTATTATTGAAATTAGCTGGAATCTTATTAGCACTAACACACACTCTTGTCCCTGCCGCTCCTGTCCAGGTGTCAGGGAACGGCCAGCTGAATGTGGAGAAGGCCCTGAAGCTGTTTGGACAGCTCATCAACAACAAGGTGTTCCTGCTCACCTTCATCCGAACACTAGAAATGCAGCGCTCATTCTCCATGAGGGACCGTGGCAACGTGGCCTCGCTTATCATGACGGCCCTACAGGGACGACTGGAGTACGCCACTGACGTCCTGAAACACCTGCTGTCGGACCTCATTGACCGCAACCTGGAGAGCAAGAACCACCCCAAACTGCTGCTGCGCAGGTAACACAGCGCACGATAATGTACCGTCACACATTACGAGTGACTGATTAGATCAGCAGAAAAACAATATAGGTGTGTTTTTTCCCGGCGATAACGAATTGATGATATTTCATGAGTCATATCAGCCGATACAGGTTGATTTTGTTGATGTCTTGCGACGGTAGCTACTATTATAGAAGGATCCACACCTTCTTTTTATGACAGCCTTCCATAAAAAAAACTACCCCATGGTCAGTGTAAAGTAAACCATACGAAATTCTAAATGTTATGCTTTCTTTATCTTGATAAAAACACAGAACTCAAATCATTATGAAATAAAAGATTGTAATTTTATTGATAAAAGAATCTTGGATTTAGTAGTTTTAGTTATGTATTATTAGCTGCTTAGAGTGTTAGAACGTTAAAGAGGTAATCGTTCTGTCTCTGATATCTTATATAGCTGTAAAAACGTATAACAACAGGTTTTATTCAAGTTTGTCCCTTGGGGGTTTCCATACACATTGCGGATCATCCACTCCTGTCATAATAAGACGGCTTGGTTCAGTTGGCGGCAACTGAATTCAAAAGTTATTTATTTGATGACAAATTTGATTAATTAATGAATTAATGTTACTATTTGGACTTTTGAAATATAAAAAGGTAGAAAGAGAAGAGAATTAGCTTAAATTAATATCAACAAACAGCATTATCATATTCAGAGAAATATTGATGATTTAAAATGTATGATTATGGCAAAATCATAAGTTTGATTTGATTAATTCCAGTCAGAAAGATTGAGAACATATTGTATCACTGTGTATCGGTAAATATGTGATTGTGTTCTCAGAGGATAGTTTAATTTAAAAACATATGAAAAAAAGGTGCGAGGCTGTAGGAGGATGTTGATGCTGATAGACAGATGGATGGGGATTCATTCAGAGCTGTGTGTGTTTCCCTCTTTTTCTTGTGGCTGGATGCGTTCTGATTTTTCCCCGGTGTTCCTTTGTCGACGCTTCACAGAATAAGGCTTGTAATGAGTGCTAACAGTACATCTACAATATGCTGAGATAAACTCAGAGCACTCTACGCGTCATGGGAAACATCTCCATTCTCTGCATAATTCCGTACTCTCTCGCGCGCTCGGTCCCTTTCCTGCTCTCTCTCTCTCTCTCTCTCTCTCTCTCTCTCAATGGCAATGTCAGTCTCACTTATCCTCTAGGCTCGGGGTCCTTATAAAACATTCAGAAACGGTTCGATGTAACTTTCTTATTTCTTCCCCTATCTGGTTCTCAGTGTACATTGTTTTTTTCGTGGGATTTAGAGTGATGTGCTGAAACTTTAAACACCTGCCAAGTCCTTGTCCACGTGTCCTCAGCTGCTTTGGTGGCTCTGGAGGCATAGCACAGGTGAAAGGACTGAATATAGTCAGATCAAAAGGAACAGAATGTTTGAAGCACAGTTCTGTGAACAGTCTCTCTGAAAGCTTGACTGCTCTGGACATGATTTTGATTATGTTTGCATGACTAATAAGCAGAGACAAAGAGAGCAGGCAGCCGCTGTACCTTCAAACAACACCTTCGTTCTCATGTTAATGTTCCCTTAGTGTCTCTATTTTTTTTTTGGATTATATATTAGTAGTCAGAGTAAATAATCGCTCGGCGAAAAAGACCACGCACAGAAGCAGATAGAGAATGAGGTTGAAAAGACAAAAAGAGAAGTGGACTAAAGCGACGCAGCATCAAAAAGGACCTGGATTAAGCTGTTATTTCACATGACAGCAGGTGTTCCCTGTCCTCTCTCATTAGGAACACAGTGGTACGTAATCCTCGGATCCTGCTGTTGCAGCCTTGAGGCTAAATGTCCTATAGTTTTTACATTTCGCTCCCCATTTCTTTCTGAAGAATTTAAGGGATTATCGATTTGTCATGGCGCTTTGCTGTTGTTGTTTTCCTCATTGCCTGTTTTTAAGAAAAGCCGACGGTCAACCTAGCGTGCTGACTCGCATGTACGCACACACACACACACACACACACACACATGGATCAAGATGAGCACGTCTTGAGGCAGTAATTGTGTTTGCGCAGGGCATGGAGAGAGGCTTCTGAGCTCTGCTTTATTGTAAATGAATTATTAGCAACCTTTCAATCCCTGCTGGGCCGACATCACATGGCTATAGGAGAGCGCCGACATACAGAAAGAACCTTGAGGTCGCCCAACCCGCTATCTGTTGTCATTTATATCTCAGTGGGTTGAAATTGCGTCCCAAAACATGTTTGCGTCGTAGCAAAGAACTTTGCTTTTTTTTCTGCTCAGCTGTCATTGAATGCTTTTCTCTAGAGTGGACCATGTCCACAAGCTAGCATGCAGACATTTTAGGAGAAAACTATAATCTCTCAAGTATTATGATGTAAAAATAGTTCCATCTGTCGTGGTGTGTTAGCATGTTATCCACATGATCCCTCAGTGTCCTGCAACTGTAAACAAATATCTAATGTATCGTGTAGTTTGGATCAAAAGGTTGTTTATTGAAAGAAAAAACTTTTTTCTAAAGACATAAATATTTAAAAACAGCTCTTGAATTTATTCTTGTGAGTTTTTACAGCAGCAGGGAGGTGAATGTGGGTCTCGACTCCAAATAATAATGAATACTGTTCTGTGATTTCTATGGCACAGAGGGACAAGCATCTGAATATCTGGTTTTGGCTACACGGTCACTACAATATATTAACAGTGTATCTTGACAGCTTTATAGTATGCAGTGTTTGGAGTATATGTGCTGTATAGTGTGTATATATGTGTATATATATATATATATATATATATATATATATATATATATATATATATATATGTATGTAGAACATAATGTAGGTACAGTATGTGCACACGGTCCGGAGGGAAGCTACGGCAGAGCGGCACTGTGGTTCGATGTGGTTGCTCCAGTAAACACCCTTCATTATTTAGCTCCATTCAGTGCGGTGAAAAGATGGAGTACTATGCCATCACTAGCCACAGCTCAAAGGGAAAGCAGAGGACAAGAGGGGAGAGCGAGAGGAAAACATGAGGGGAAGAGTTGAGAATGTGGAAGAGCCAGAGCAGTGGAGGAGTGTTTCAACCGATAGCAGTTCAACAACTAATGAACACGCAATTCAGCAAATTGAATGGAGGTTCTGAATGCTTTCCACAGAGTGTTTTCCAAGTTTCTTGGCCAGCACGTTGAAGATGCTGCATGTAAACATGTCCTCTGATTAGCATTATCTCCGCCTGCCTCTCACCATCTCTGTGTGCCTCCAACCCATTATCTGTATTCCTCTCACACGGGCAGCTTATCTCCTGATAGTATGGTTTACAGTTGGAAGATATACTGATGTACACTTTATTGGGAATGGTGATATTTGATTGACTTATATAGTCTGCAGTTGCTACAAGCTTATCCTATTTTAGAGTCCTCACTATAGATATGGCTATAATCATTTCCAATCTGTAATAAAAAAGTAATGAGGAATGTGGCTCTCTCATCTAGTTTACAGGGCTTAAGGTAGATTGAACATAATGGCTGGTTAAAATAACATCCCTCTCTCTCAAGACCAGATAAATTGTTCTCACTTTTGACCTATAGCACCTAGTATGCTTACAGTAGGTCATAAATAAGCGTTCCTCAGGCTTCATGAAATTCCCATTCATTTGAATCTGTATCCCTCTCCTTGGGTGAAATGAATATCATGAGTAGATGCTACGAGGGTGGATGCCATCCACCTTGTTAGCAAAATGACCAAAATGCATCCCCTTTGTTAAGCCGATACCCCACAGTCGCAGACAGAGTGCCGGGCCAGAGGGGTTGTTCAGTTGGACATGTTAGTCTAGTCTGACTCATTGATCATTTATCTGACTGAGATTTGTGCAAGTTTGAATCTTTAGCGTAAATAGTCGGAGCCTCCACGGGGAGCAGCTGCTCCGCTTTCCCTCTGCAAGGTGGCTGCCAGAGCTGAAGGAAACAAACCGGCTCGGTCCCCCTTTTGAGAAATTAACAAATCGCCGACCGTATATGATAGAAGGAAAATGGATGCATGTGAAAAGCCTCTTGGCATATTAAGCAGGATGGAAGTAGTTACTGAGACTACAATAAATGCAGCAGACATTGGCTCATGTCATTGAATGAGTATGACGGTCGGCTTGATGTGTTTGAATGCCAGAGAGGAGTCTGTGAAATGTTATGTGGAAGTTGGTCTGTGGCACATCCTCTTTTTCCTATTAGGCTCATCCTTAAATGCCAGATCCACTTTCACCATCCATCCTACCAGCCCAGTGAAAACTAATTCTGGCATGTATAGTATCTTGACTTTTTGCAGCGGGGATATCATATCCCCAGTCAGTTAAGTTTGTTTGAAGGGTGCACTCGTGCTCTTCTGAGGCATGTTTCTCAAAAGAAACTCTAGTCTCTTTGGTATTTAAAGATTTGTGATGCCTTCCACTTTCTTTGTCTTTATAGGGATACGTTTTTAGCTCGTAGACACTTGCGTTCTCCTAAAAGCGTTTTGAAAGCAACATCTAAGCTTTGACAATGTGTTTGATTTCCTCAAAATCTCCAGAGCGCTAAGTGGAACTGATGCTGCACCTCATGGGGTTGGATTGTATTCCGCTGCATTGGGGAAATACGTTCTTGCCCTCTCTCGGTGCCCGACCTCTGCAGTGCTCATCCCAACCTTCCTCGTGTCTGTTGTCATTTCACAGCCTCTCTTTCCTGTCCGTTATTACTCTTCCGGTGCATGACGACCGCGCCAGAACATTCTTTAATGGCAAGCCACTTCTTTATCAAACTCTATTCTCTCCATCTTCGACATTCAAGTTTTGCCAAAGCCACTCTCTTTACTCCTCTTCTTTATAATGTTCTTTTAATGGAATCACTGAACATTGCCTCTATCACCTTGAGACTTTTCAATCTTGTATTATTTTTCTCCTCAGCATTTTTGTAATGAGATTTCCGCCCATGCAGAGCAATAGAGTACAGAGTTATTAAGAGAGGGAGTATTGTGTTTGGCATTAGTTTCATTGAAAGACATTCCACATCCTGCTAATAAAGCCCCCCCCCCCCCCCGCTCCACCCGAGCTGCCATTAGGAGAGCAGAAATGGGAGGGGGGATGGAAAGCCCCTCTTAAACACGATGTGGGATAATGAAATCCTGATGTTCATTAATGAAACTCAATTAATAGATAGAAGGAAGTGTAGGCAGATGAGGAGGAGGACACGAAGGAAAGGAGAAGGAGGAGAACAAAGTGCGTCTCCCCCCTCCGACATTCAAATGGAGAGATATTAAGAGTCAGCACAGCCCCCACAAAAAAGGCTTTATTTGACTTCCTTCTTCAAGACTTGCTGAACTTATTAAAATGCTTAATAGGTTCCATTAACTTCTAACACACTCAAGTCTCATACAAGCTGGGAGGGGCGCATGGTAAGCATGGGGAAGAGAGGTGAATTATTGAAAAAGGAGGGCAATTACAGAGGGATTTGGGGTATTGTTCACAAAAAAAAGATCCACAATATATATATATATATATATATATATATATATATATATATATATATATATATATATATTACTTTCAAAAAAAATGTTGTGCCGCATTGTCAAGGTTCAGTTTGTGAATTATGTATATCTTTATATATCCATGTATACTCCCACCTGTGTGTTTGTATATGTTAGAATGACAAAGAGGGAAAAAGCACAGACCTTGTGTGTGCCCACCAAAGAGGATGCCGACCCGTCACACACACACACGCACAAGAGCATGCACTTCTTGTGCAGCTCCTCAGCAATGTTTACTCTCTCATCCTCTAGCTGTAACTGAGGGAGCTAATCTACATCTTTCTCTCCCTCCCCGCTGGCACATCACACTTCAAATAGACTGTCACCCAGCTCTCCATCTTCTCGACGAGCTGCCAGTAGACTGGCCAGCAGTCACATTCTCAGAGGAATAGCCTCCTGGCATGGGAGACAACATCAACATCTTGCCGCACGTCATTCAAAACAAAATGTAACCTCTGCTCCACTGGCCTGCTACTGTAGGAGAGTGCTGTATTTGCAAGGGAAAAAGAGAGAGAGAGAGAGAAGTCTTACTCTATCTCAATTTAATGAGACAGGAAGAATGACTGACACTTTCTCTTGCCTCCATGACTAAAATCGTAGCTGTTGTAACCTCCCCTGACTCAGACTATCCTTCAGGGACTTCTGTTTCGGTTCCAGACTCTTGCTTATAGCCCTCGCACACGACTTCACGCAATTATCTCCATAATAGTTATAATTTCTCCTTAGGTCCATTCAGAGCCTGAATAGGTATAATCATCCCTCGCACTATTTAGCTCTGAGGAGACGAAAGCCTTGCAGCCTGCCTTAATACCTGGCTGCTTCGACTCCTGCTAATCCAGTTCAGCACATTGCGCTGTAAGGCCTCTTCATCGTACACACCAGAGTAATCACACTAAATTCCTGCTACAGTAAGAAGGTCATTTAAAAAATTAAAAAAAGTCAATGCATTGCCATTTAAATTGGCAGCACGTGGACAACTGGAGGGATCGTTTGTAGCCAGGTGACAATCACATACTGTCGCACTCTTGCAAATGGCAGTGCAGTCATGTATGTGGCACTTTATCACGGCATCCTAACTTTTGATTGGTAGACTGGCGTTGGGAGTGGGCCTGTCAGCCCGTTGTTAAACTACACGGCTGAACATTCGCTGGGTGAATGTGCACGGATGGATCCTCTCGTACCCCGTCTGAAATGGCTGTATCCTCACTGTCCTGCATTATAAATAATAGTAATCCATACATCACCCTCTTTCTCTCCTTGAGCGCTCGTGCATTAGCTCCTTGTTGTTGTCTTTGTAGTTGCTGTAGCTGCTTTTGCATACAGTATGTTTAATTTTATGTTCTCAGCCATTGCGGTACGTTTTTGCGCCGTCTAAAAACAACTTGGAGAACATGCGGACGGACCAACGCACCATGTTGCTGTAATTTATTGATCCCATTTTCACATCCTGCAAAAGCAGTATGATATTGCGTCATCTACCAAGTCATTATTTTAAAATGCCAGGTAGGAAATGGTTGTTTACTAATGTTGGATGCCATGCACTGATAAACTCGCGGTTAAAACAACGTGCTGTGGTCTGAATATGCGATTTACAGAATAGGATTGTACAGGGCAAACAGTGACGGAATAATTCAATGTTTGTGGTTAAGCTTTTTTGAGACATTGCCTGTGGGAATAATAATGGTCCGAAAATGATGCACTCAAATGATTCCTCGTATTCCTCGTCCCTGGTGGCAGCCTTTTCAGAGCTGGCAGAGGCATTGACATTGATAATGGTGTGTGTGGTAAAATCTATTTCCAATACAAAGCAGTTTAATTATTGGTGTCAAGAATGCAAAAGAGCATGGCAGAAGCGTTTTCACAAGATGAGCTTGTTGTTGCTATTCACCTCAGGTGCTTGTCCACGCTGGCTGCACAGAACTAACCCTTTCATCTGTGCTTCTGGCTCGTTAACCATTCCCACCTGGCTGTTCTGCCTTTTCTTTTTCTCTTTAAATTCAACCTCTGTTTCTCTCGTGTTCCATGATGGTGCTAATGAGGCGGAGGAGGGCGGGGGATGTTTTTCTGGCATTTGGAGAAAGATATGAGCAGGAATCCTAAAAAAAAAAAGAAAAGGAAAAAAGAGCTACACACGGTCCTCTCATGTGCTCTGCGGTAGAAACAGTCGAGAGGTCATTGCACACTTGTGTGTTTTCATGCCCAATCAAGCCCAGCAGCAAGCTGTAGCTCCATGTGATTGAATGGGAAGGGAGGCGAGGTAGGGGAGGTGGAAGAGAGGGACATGAGAGGGGAAGAGAGGAGATCGTTTTGGCTGTGATCAGGCGTTACCTGGCTGTGACAGCACTCGTCTCTCTCAACAGCTGAGGCTTGTCGCAGCTGCCGGAGTCCTGCTGTGTTCAACCACACGTGAATACACACGCACACACAACACATTCGCTCACGCTCACATCCAAGCATACTCAATCACACACTCTTTTTAACATGTCCACACACACACACACACACACACACACACACACACAGATGCCCCCTCGCTCTCGTTCTGCTCACTCACTGTGACCACAGAGTTGCAGGCAGCACTACAAGCAAAACGCCAGGATGCCAAGATAACCTCCCTGAAGTCTTGCACATAACCTCATGCATTATGCGACTCTAGTATTATCTAAAGGTTTCGAAATATCAAGAGAAAGAATAGAGTTCAATTTGGTTTTTCCCATTTAAAAAGAAGAAACCAAATTGTGATTTCAGAACGGAGTCGGTTGCAGAGAAGATGCTTACAAACTGGTTCGCCTTCCTCCTCCACAGATTCCTCAAGGTCGGTACACCGAGCAGCAACACTTTGTGTGTTTGTATGTGATTACACGTACAAATATAAATTTACCCTGTGCGTCTTATTCATTTCCTAAATTAAAAGTGTGATTGCACATGATTAGATATTTACATGTTTTGGTGGTAGGTGTTTTCGGGGTTTGTGTGCGTGTGTTTATGCTGTGATGTTCTCTCATGTGTGAATCTGTGGGTTGTGTCTGTCTGTGTGTGTGTGTTGTGTGTGTGTTCACAGGAGTGTGCTGGGGAGCCTCTGTTCATGCTGTACTGCGCCATCAAGCAGCAGATGGAAAAGGGGCCCATCGACGCCATCACAGGAGAGGCCCGGTACTCCCTTAGTGAAGACAAGCTCATCCGCCAGCAGATCGAGTACAAAACCTTGGTAGGTCACACTCCACAAGGCTCACAGATATGCACAAACACAGAGGTAGAAGAACCATAAAACGTACTGCACAGTACAGGCGCTTTACTTTTTCACCACAATTTATTTTTAAGATAGCATAGCTTTGCTGTGTTGGGTTTCTTCCTCGCTGGAGGAGAAGAAAATAAGCTAATGTTTCCACAGACTCCAGTGTTGGTCCAACATCAGGCTAGGTGGTTGTGAGATTGGTACACACCAAACAGCCATCTCTACACACACACACAAATAACACACTCGCGCAGCCAGCATGAGACATGACAATGCTCTGATTGCTCTGACTGGGAATTTAGCTCATTACGTGTTAATACCCTGGCAGAGCTGGAAATTGGTGCCCCGCCGAAAGTGTGAAATTAGATTTTGGGATGCCGGTGAGAGAGGAAATGGTTTCTCAAAGCTCCTGCCATGCTCCAAGGAGACTCTAATGAGGGCGAAGCCTCAAGCTGGACCCATGTCCAGCCAGTAACAGAAAACCTCTTCCTGTCCTCCATCATTTCCTTCTGTGATTGTTGTCTTTTTTCCGCTCCCCTCCTCCCCATCTGTACAATCCAGACCCTGAACTGTGTGAACCCCGACAACGAGAACAGTCCAGAGATTCCGGTCAAGGTGCTCAACTGTGACACCATCACCCAAGTGAAGGAGAAGATACTGGACGCCGTTTACAAGAACATGCCCTATTCTCAGCGGCCACGTGCCGTCGACATGGACCTCGGTATGAAACAACCACACACACACACACGTGCAACCACCAGCACACACACACACACACACATGCACAATTCAGACGCTCACAGATGCAGTTGGCAGGTTTAAAGTCCCTCACACCCACAGATTAATGTATCAGTGGAAAAAAACCTAGCCATGTGTACAGATTATCAGTGCATTAGTGTGATAAAAGCTGTGTTCCAGCAGCCGAGCCAGCCAGCCTCAGTGTGCTGCTGCCAGGCGTTCTATCAAGCTGACTGACAGTGTGTGCTGCATCCCTCCGTCTGGCGGCTTCCGCTCCCTGGTAGTGCCAATAAGACACAGTAGCTCGAGATAGAGAAGTGTGCACGTCAGTATGTTTGTGTGCTATTGCGTCCGTGCCGCGGCTGTCCGACTGACCCAGGTGAGAGCTGACAGGCGGGCTCGCCAGTCTCACGCCGGGCTCCACCCCTCTGCAGTCTGCCACTTCCATCCTCGCCCGTCCGTACCTTGCCTCTCATTTCCCTCTCCCTCTCAGTTTCTCTCACTTCACATGGGTGGTGAAAACAAATGCCCCCCTGCGCTTTGTGGCAATTCAGCGTGCCGTCCATCTCGCCACAATATAGCTCTGTGTCCATACACTGTCCTCTCGCTTGTTCTCCTCTCTCCATTTCTCACCCCTTCACTGATGCCCTGAAATTATTTGGTTTGTGCATTCCTGTATTTAGTTATTTATGTGGGATTTTCGGTTTTGTTTTTTTTTGTTGTTTTTTTCCCAAACAGTGTAGTTTAGACTGGGGATACACCAATCCGACTCTTTTCCGTCTTCACTTTGGCTGATACCGAGTACCGAACAGATTTTTAATAAGCTGCATACCTCACTGTGTGGAAAGGTAACATCAGGCTGGATTTTTACATTCTTAACTTTGCAAAACAAAATGCAACAAATACATAAATATATATACATGTATTTAATTGTTATCCATTATTAAAATAATAAATTGTAGAGCAGCAATTTGGGAAAACAAAATACATTATAATTTAAGTGTAAACCCTTTTATGCAGCGACCAATTGTCCAAGGCCTAAACAGAAATTAAAATTCCTGTATATAATGTACAGTATATAATATATAAACATAGAATTTAATTGAATAGATCAGCCTCATTGTCACAGATACCCGATACAGATATTTGAGCCAGTCTCGGCCTCATATCAGTATTGGTGCCTCCCTAGTTAAGACGGTGATGCTGTGCCAGGCAGAGATGTCATGTGGTCACCTGGCAGAGGCACAAAGTAATAAAACCCAGTCAACAGAGGAGAAAATCAATAATCACTGCCAGCATGAGAGCCACAATGCCTGTCCACTTCCCCGTCAACACCCTTATTACCATTTCAATCAGGAGAGACTTCATTAGAATGAACAATTATGTATTACACATGCATGAGAAATAAATAGGGCAAAGTCTTTGGCAATCGGGCTCCATCCTGAAGTAATATGATAGAGGGGTAGTGATGCAGAGGTCAGAGAAGGCATAATCCCCCTGGAGTCGAGACACTGGTGGTGATGGTGATGATGAAGGGAGCTGCTGCAATCCGATGATGAATGAGGAGCATGACTGTGATGCCCGGCTGGAGGTGACTGGGGTGGAGGAGGGTTGCATCTGATTGTGCTGCAATGACAACTGACAGCAGCAGAGAGGAGACATTTTATTTGAGGTTTGTGCACAACCTGGTTGGTAACTTAAGATGAACGCCTAAAATCAGCTGCTAGAGTAGACACAGGGAGAGAGGGACTGAGAAATTATGAATAAAAAGGAGTATTAACAGTCTTCCTGACTGAACTTCTGCCACTGCCCTCCACCAGTGCTGCGTATAGCCTCCACCTGTTTCCACTTCCAATCTTCTCCTTTTCAAAGGAGCTGATTTTATCATGGATCGCATTTTTTCCTCTTGCCTGCTCCACTCTTCTCTTCTTTCTGACCCTGACGGGCCGACTGTGGCATATGCTAATGGTGCGCCATTTCCACGACACAAGTACCAATTAAGGCATGCAGGCTGCCTGCATATACATCTTGAAATCGTTTTTGTGTAATGTTTAATTAGTATGCGTGTCAATCCAAGTCTGTGAGAGAAGTACGCTCGCTGGGAGCCGTACAAGAAACGCCGGCTGCTGATATTGACTCATCTGGGTAATGTGTGAAGAGAGCTCTCTTTGGGACTCGTGTAGTCTGACGTTCCACCGACTGAAAGGTGAATGAGGTTTGAAAGAGAAGTGTTTAAAGAGTTTGTTTTGTGTGATGTGAGAACGTAGGTTTATTTTAGCACACTTCACAATTGCCTTGCAAGGTAACTGGTTCTGAAGCCACTGAACACAGCACTGAACACAGCACACGTTGAACACATGTTCATTCAAAGCCGATGTGCGTCCTGAACGCAAGGTGGTTTCAAGTTGTACGCGTTTAAAACGTGACCCCCAAAACCTCTCCACCGGAAAAAAACAAGGCAAATAACAAATCGGCGTGGCTCACTACGACAAGTGCTTTGTAAAGGCAGCTGTGTATAATTTTGGATTGTGTTTGTGGTCCTCAGAGTGGCGGCAGGGGCGAATGGCTCGGGTGGTGTTGCAGGATGAAGACATCACCACCAAGATAGAAAATGACTGGAAGAGACTCAACACTCTGATGCACTATCAGGTAAATGTACACAAAGGCTTTAGTACGATACCTTCATCAACTCTCAAACTTCAAGCTCATTTTCAGCACAATTTCTGCTGTTACTTTTGTTATGGAAATTATACCACACACCGTGGCAAACTTTGATGTTTCCCCGCTCTTGACTTTTAGGCAGCCAATTTTCTGCTCCTCATTTGCATGCCCTTGCTTGGTGTAATCCAAGTGACAGAGTAGAGGACAATTACTGTACAAGTGGCAGGAGAGATGAACTCTCAGCATCTCAGCCGACACTTCTCCCTCCTCCCTGGAGAGAGGAAGCTGCTCCAGTCAGGAGGACAGCATCTCTCTCTCTCTCTCTCTCTCTCTCTCTCTCTCTCTGTGCCCCGTTGACTCCTACGCTGGCAACAATTAGACCCGCTGTGACTGCCTGCTTCTGTCTCTTCACATGTAGAACCTCGATTCACACCCCGCAATTTTCAGGCCCATGGGCTTACCTGTTTCCCCCTGTTTAACGGAGAGGAACGTGGAGGGCTAAAGAGGGGGAACAACTTTAGTTCTGCATTTTTCAGGGCAATTTATGACGGTTCTCAATGAAAAAAGGGGAGAGCAGCAGGGAGTTAGAGGAAGCCAGAGTGAGATAATAACAAGAAATAAAAAGGAATAAAAAAGGCAAGGCAGAATGAGAAGCCAGCCTTCTCAGCAGGTCACGAATCTTTCGCAGCACATGCTCAGCCAGCTCTCATTAGTCAACCAGGGGGGACCATCTGCTTAAAGACTGCATGAGGCTCGGTTCTGGGCTACCTGGTCAAGAGCAGAGGTGCCGGGTGCTGAGATGCAGCTGTGGCCGGGAGTGCCAGATACCTGGTGCCGTGGGGCCAAGGTATGCAGTGTGGTGAGGCTCAAGCTCTCATGCTGGGGGTCATTCTGAACTCCCGCCCCAGCAGAGTAAGCAGAATAATGTAACAGCTGTAGGAGTCAACAGAAGAAGGGACACATCATAGTGTCCTTCACCAAGGACTTGGCACCTTGCAGCTTCTTTCCCCTTTGTCTTCCCTCCCTTGTCACTCTCTATTCTGTCCTCACTTTCAATGTCTCCACTTTCTCAAATGTTGTTTGTTTACATTTTTCCTGACCCACTTAACATGTTTTCCTTCTCGCCCACTGATGTGCAATGAGCATTCCTTGTGCCTTCATTTCCTACTCTCTCCCTCTCTTGGTCTGAGCACCTCTTCTCTGGTCTCTGCAGAGCTTTGGTCCTCGATGAAGCAGTGCAATATGTTCCACCTCCACACCATAATGGGCTTCTCTCTTGTTGTGGTTTTTTTGCAATCCTTTGCATCGCAGTCCGTCTGCCATCGTTAGCCAAGGGAGATGCTACGGGGAACACAGGAACACGCGTGTTGCTGCTTCACTTATTCGTTCGCTCAATATCAGATCTAAGGACTCCTATTGATCACGCATCTGAGGTTCCCTGTGCAGAACATAAGGCCCGACACTGTGCAGCTTCAGAGGAGATGCTGGCAGAGCAACGTGGGAAAGAGAGAAGAAGGAAGGGAGCACTGAGGAATGGGACAGTTGGTGGTAGGAGAGATGAGAGTCGGATGGGACAACAGAGACACTTGTGCATCGTTACTGTTTTGATGAGCTGGCAATGGCCAGCAATGTGTGAGCTGCTGTGTGTTTGCGTCGCACACCGGCATTGGCAGTTGCGACAGCACATCTGGCTGCCTATCACAACAAGAGAGCACAGCTCGTTAAGCCCTAGAGTGAGGGGAAAGCTTGAAGGAAAGGGAATGGGAAAAGGTAAAGAGGACGTATTGAAACGGGGTCTGAAAAATGCAGAATGAGCCCAAGGATCACCTTGCTAATTCTCCCATAGAAGAGACACAGGGACCAGAGCCATTACAATGCATGGGACTCACAGCCTCCCAAAAAAAAATCCCTTCGGGTATTTACCCTGCCTCATGGGAAATAATGGTTTTCATAACCTGAATATGGAAATGTGCACCTTCCCAGCTTCCTGTTAAACCAAAATTAAAAACATGAATGCACACATTTAAAATGAGTTCAGGATCTTTGTTCAATCTTTATTCAACGCCTTGGCGTTCCCAGTCAGAGGACTTAGGAATCCCCCCCCCCACCCCACCCACCACACTTGCTCTATTTCTGTATTTTTTACAGTCTTTGTGCATTGATAAAGATAGGGGAAGATAGAAGAAGCACACTCAGATATGCACACGGTGCATGTGCACACACACACACACACACACACACACACATGCAGCACATACCCGCCTTGCACATGCTTATACACAGACAAACACGGGAGTTGAGATAAAAGATTCATGAGATTGGAGAGTTTTTGGCTGATTGCTGATTTTGATCTTTTTGTTGTTTAATCTTCCACCCCATCACCCGTCAAAGGAAAGTGTTTCATCACACCTCCTTTCTTCTCCACCTCCCCCGTCTCTGTCATCCTGATACACACAAACCTTGCTCCTGCTGGACGGTGTCCGGGCAGTAAGCGGGGAAGCCACAGCCACATGAGTCAAACATCTCACAGGGCAGCATTAACCATCCTCACAAACAGGACGGTATAATGAAGTGAAGTTGACAGACTGCTTAGCTTTTTTCATTATGTTTCAAATTGCAAGCAGTCCTGCTTCCTATTCACCGGGCGATGTGCGGGAGTAATTACATTGATGATGTTTGTCAAAGTGTTGATTCAGGACAGGTGGACTGTAGTCTTAGCAGCATATTAATATTTGTTTGCCACATCCATTTGCAGGCACACATGGGCAGTGTGTGTTTTGACTGGAATAATTTTCCTAATGTGCAAACAAGTGACAGTTCAGGGCAGACTGCTCCCTCTTTTACTTTGGCTGAGACTGCGTCAAAAAGCCACTTTGGAAACTTCTATCCCCTGCTGCCTGGTGACCTCCATCTGTCCTCTTCTCTGCGGTGAAGGAACAGGGAGAGCAGACACTGATGACCACACCAGGAGAGCCTGCCAGCTAGATACTGTTACCAATCTTGCAGGCATCACTTGGGGCATTTTTTAGCTATTCTGAACAGCCCCAGACACAACGGATACCATGACATCGCTATCTATTCATAAATCCAATTCTGTCTTTGCCCACTGGTCCCCGTTGTAAATCTGAATAGAAAATCTCAGGCAGCGGGTAATGCAGTGCTGCAGGCAGGAAGTACTTCTGAGGCACGAGGCTATAAACAAACTACACCAAGGTCTCGTATTAGCAACCACCTTTTTAAAGACACATAAAAGCTTCAAACTTCATTCTACAGATGTAGTTTATGTTAGAAAATGTTCATAACACTTAAGATTGTGTTAACCACATGCCTTATTTCAGGCATCTAACCAAAGACCCAATGAAAAAAACCATTACGAGACGATGGAATTCGATTGCAGACACATTCACTCATTTCCGCGTTTTGGGACTCATTCCTGCGGAAATCTATATGAAGGTTTTTATTTAGGAAATTTATGAAGAATAGTGTTTTCCCCAATGAAAAGGAGAGACATATTTGATTAATCCTGCGCGGGTGCCCCTGAACCTTAAGTCATATCTCCAATAGCAATAATATACTGTAATATTTGTTAAAAAAAACGTCAACTTACTTAATTAAATGGCCGGCAGATTGGCATTTCACTTTTAAGGAAGATTCCCATTCCATGCAGGAGTTAAGTTCACACATGATCTCAGAAATCTCAAATGGCGTCATTCCTGACAAGATGGGCACATATACACAGGTTGTGTGTTTCCAAGCCACTCGGCAGAGTAGACAGGTTTGATAAGCATCGTGATCTCGGGGCACGAGTCCAGCTGAGATTGGGACACCGAGGGGGAACAGGCTCGGACCGGGGCTGTGGCTTACGTGGAGAGGGCTGAGGAAAGAATGATGGAGGCTGACCACACTCTGCTGTCTGGTCGGCTCTGCACTGTCTAATGGAAGGTCTTATCACAGGCAGGGCCCACAGCCCTTATCACACCTGCCCACTATCAGCCCCACACTGGATTATCCCTGAAGGGCGAATCTGCACGCCTTCAATCATTTACTCTATCACAAGGACCCATCTCTGCTGTATCCTCTCTGTCAGCCTTGAACGGAAAAAAAGCAGAGAGAAAGAGATGGAGGGAGGCATAAATGGAATGGGGGGCAGAGAAGCTATTTCATGCTCCCCAGAGAAAATGTATCACATGAATAGTCGGTGGAACTGTTGGTGTATCAGAATTTGTCCGTGCATCATTAGTCTAGAGGAGCCTATAGTATGGAGATACTCTAGAAATTATAGGTGTAGGGAAGCGGAGACAAATAAGAAGGAGGTGAGGTAAGAGATAGAAGGGTCTAAGATGCCGGTCGTGGTCTGAGAAAGACAATTTTTCATTTCCCTCCAAGAAGCCGTGGAGCCAGAGTTGCATCTTTTTAAGAGGATTCCTCCAGATTTCAAGTGTCTCTCCTGCGAGGACAGTAGAGGCCAGATGGCAACTGCAACTAATAGCGCAGCCGAGATTAGTTTGGGAAGAGTGGGGGAAGAAAGGGGTGAGGGCCAGACTGAAGGAGGATGAGAGGCGGTCGGGTTTAGAGAGCAAAGGAGGGACTCTGTAAATGCCCATTCCAATATCCACTAGCTTATTCTCCAACAAGGGTTGGAAATGAGCCCATTTCCTCTCAAGCAAATGAAAAGAATACATTTCAGTTGTTCTATAGATTCTTTGAGGTATTCCTTTTGGAGCCTGGCATTTGCCTTTTTGTTTATATCTTCACTGGAGGCTCGTCAGTTGTTTTTCTTCAGTAGGTCTGAAGCGGAAATCCCTCCTCGGGGTGGGCTGTAAATGCCAGCCAACAAGCTGTTTGTTGTTTTGGCTTTCAGAAAAGAACCACAAGTTTTGTTTGCTATGTTTTACATTTTTATAAAACAGGGTTGTGGTGGCGTACAAACAGTGGTTTATTTTAAAAATGTATTATAGCTAAACTGCCGTCTAGTGAATAATGTATTACACTGTAAGACTGATGAAGGATCTCTGTTAAGAAGTCTCTCAAAAACTGTTTTAAAAACATAGTTTTTCTCCGTTTTTCTCAGCTTATCTTAAGTGACATCACACCGGGCCAAGAGCCCTTTGTAAATATAAACCACAGGGGGCGGATGAACCCCCAGTGTCTGTCTATTGTTCATGAAACACCATATTTTTACACAGCTGCTTCTTTTCGTCTTCTCTTTGACTCTGACTCCGTGCTGCTCTAATGCTATTATTATACCTGCGTACCCCATTTTCTTTCAGGGTGCAAAGTGTACTCGAGATGTGACATTCAGCATTCCAGTCTTTGTCTCTCTCTCTCTCTCTCTCGCTCTCTTTCACTCCCTCTTAGCGTCTTATCCCCGTTCCAAAGCTTACATCATGTCTCTGATGTTTGTGAAGGGGATGACAATGACAGTCATGTTGAGTACAGCCATCATGCAGCCGCAGCACTCGGCTCTGCTGAAAGAAAGCCACGGGGCTGTGCTAGAGAACAGCAGGGAACACAGATATGACAGGAAGGGATGGGTTGCGCAGGGGTTTGGGATGTGTTTTGTTTATGGGATTATTCACTCAGGGCCTTCCATTCCTTCATGTAATCTACCCTTTACGATGACATTTTTTCAGGGGCAAAAAACTCTTCAGAATTAACACCCTTACTCTGTTCTAATTCAAATGTGAAAATCACCATTATGACACATGTGATATGTGCCTCTTCACACAGGTGTCAGACCGCTGCGTTGTGGCTTTGGTGCCCAAACAGACCTCATCGTACAACATCCCGTCCTCAGCCAGCATATCGCGCACCTCGATCAGCAGATACGGTGAGTCAGGAGACCAGATAGCTCTTTTCATACCCTTGTCGTGACCTTGATTACATTAATTACAAAATGCTAAACGTAATCAACGGGTAATTCCGTGCAAATGTAATCATGTTGCTCTTGTAGCCTCACAGACGCGTCACAATATTTTTATGCCCGTTGTTTCAGATATGAACAAAGCCAAATCCACTTTCCCCCGAAGTCATGGTCAGCTCTGTTTGGAGCAGCTTTTCTTTTTTCTGCAGAGGGGCTTGTTTGTTTTTTTTGCAGCCTTTTTCTCTCTCTCCAACTGTGTGTGCTGCAGTTTGCTTTGCAGTCCGGGGCCAAACTCTGTTGGGTGGTACAGTGATGGAGAGAATAGAGAGAGAGAGACAAAGAGAGAGAGAGAGCGTATAAGCAGAGGGGAGAGGGAGAGATATAGTCATTGTTTGATTTTTAAAGCCACGATATTATTATAATGTTGATGCATTCATTGCAGCACACAGTGGGCTACGACCGTAGCTGCCTGCACACTTGCACCCGTTTGTAGTTTTGTGCTGCTGAGTGCAATATTTGGCCCCATGCCAGACACACAGCAGCACGAGGCAATTTGTGATTGCTAATTATTCTGTGTGAATGATACTTCACAGAAACCCCCAAAAAATATGAGTGACCATGGCAAATTAACAGGATTGGAGATAGAAAGTGAACACTGCCTTTAAACTGCCTAATACAGAAACACAGCAAGATACTTTCAAGCACTTACACGTCTTATTTAGGATTGCATACCTGTGGATACGTTGTGTATCCTTCAGTGGATGTGTTTTAAAATAATATGGAATGAAGATTATCTATGATGACCTATAGGTCCAAGAGTACAGTGTGTTACTTAAACAGATGATAGAGGACCAAAGTAATGTCAAGAAGTATAACTACCAATCTAACAAAAGAGAGAAACCCTTATCTACATTATGTTTATTCTCATATCTTTTTTCACCCTCAGCTTCTGGAGTTCTGCACCTACATCATAATTCTCAAATATCTCAGGCCGTGGTTACACCTGCCATTTCAATGCAGCTTTTGTCATCCCATCAACCCAGGATGCATCCTCCCGCACACAGGAGTTCCTCACCTCGAGAGCTTTTGCTGCTTCAAAATATAAACCCTTAAATAAGAAAATAACGGCAGACTTTTATGTGAATAAATTAGGGGCAAATAAGCTATCCTTCCATAAAATAAGTCTACTACCGCAGGAATGGAAGAGTAAGCTGTAGAGATAATGGGTAGGGTGGGCTTTTATTGAGAAAAATGTATAGGATATTAAAAGTATTCATCACCAAATAAGCAGAGCTTTTTTATTAGCGGCTATTCTCGAATAAAAACAAGTCTTGTAAAGGATTTATAGGAAATGTAATAGGTTTATCCGATCACTATCTGATCAGGCAGGTCGTATTGAGGTGCACGTGTGGACACACAGCGGAGTTCCGATCTGACGCATCCGGTCGCATTGAAAAGAGAAGTGTAACCGCGACCCGAGTCACAAGGGATATTTTAATCTATCATGAAAGTGCAATAAGCTGCTGCGGCTGGTGGCCGCTGAGAGGCTGTACTGTCTTGTATTCTTCTCTTAATTTTGACTTTGTGTGTGCGAGTGCTCAATCACTGGTGTTGGGACGTGCACGGCATAGAAAGCAGAGGCTCTGCTGACGCCTGCCCGTCCCTCATCAATCATGGGTTGGCACAGCAGGCACAGCTGCACCTCGACACCTGCTGATGGATTCATACCAATTTCACATTCAACACTTAGCATCTTGACTGAATTTACAGGCCCCACCCCACCCCCCACCCCTCCTCGAACCTTAAAATCAGCCAGAATGTACTCCCCGACTGTCTGAATGGAAGAATGGAAGAGAGCTGCTCGTCCCTGCTTCGTGTTAGGAGAGTAGGGGGAGGAGGCTGAGGGTGCCGGAAGGATGGAGGGGATGAGGAAACAGCAGAGCAGTAAAAAACAGTGGCTGGATTAAGATGGGATTTGGGACCTCAAATCCACCCTGCGCACAAGCACATATATTCCGCCCTCCTGACTCAGGCCCTGGTCCCTAGTGGCCCCTGCAGAGGCGCAGGATGGTATCATTTGAGGGGTGTAAGTGGCTGTATCTGCAGGAAAAAAAAAGCTTTGTTGTTCAGCTCGGCCTTTGAAGCCAGGTCAGATTCTCATTGAGATCCTCAGATCCTAAATCTCTAGAGAGCCTGCTGTCAGGAGTAGATGCCGGCTAATTAGGGGAACTGAAACCAGCATCATTCAGAGTGAAGAGCGAGGAGACAGGGACAAGAGCAGAGACAAGGACGATGTACTGTCTGGAGGAAGGAGGGTGGCTTCACTGCTTAACGTATTAGGGATATTTTGATGCATTGATTAGAATGTGACAAGGGCGTTTTCAACATGGCGTTGGTACAATGTGGCAGCGAAGAGCCAATTATGAGTGCCTTTTAAAAAGAGCCAGACACAACAATGTCTCTGTCAGTGAGGCAGAGATTATATAAAGAGGTCAAAGTATAAAATATGTAGCAATTTGTAAATACAGCTGGCTGAAACACTGGATATAGAATAAAGATAAATGTGTGGCACGGTCTTGTGTGTCAACTTGGATTGCAGTTTCAAGAAGGCCACTATCAAGGCAGTGGTGCCACAACCTCCCAATAAAATAAAAAGTCATACAACAATTTACCTCAGACAGGCTGCCAGACTCTGCTCTGGGTCAATAGGATCCGGGTAGTTTGTCCTCCGACTTTGCAAATCTATTACAACTTTTTGTTGTAAAAGGTTGCAACTCTTGCAAATTTGCATCGCTTCCAGTATGCATTGGGGTTGATGCAAGATATTCACAGCCATGTATTCCACATTTCTGTGTCATTTATTCATCTCTCCCCCGGTGTGTAAAGACCTTTAGAGCAGAGGTGGAACACAGAAGATTTGGCTTTGTAATGACGAGAGATGGAAATGAGAGAGAGGCTGTGTTATTTAGGATTACTGACAATTCTGTCTTTGTTTTTGTTGTTTTTCCTGGACAGACTCTTCATTCCGCTACACGGGCAGTCCCGACAGCCTCCGCTCACGTGCTCCCATGATAACTCCGGACCTAGAAAGTGGTGTGAAGGTGTGGCACTTGGTGAAGAACCACGAGCACGGAGACCAGAAGGAAGGAGACCGCGGTAGCAAGATGGTCTCGGAGATTTATCTGACCAGGCTGCTAGCTACCAAGGTAAGATATCCTCCCATACATCAACTTTAGCACATGTTCACTTATCGTAGTTTTTTCATGACTTCCTTCTGGCTGCTTTAGTGCCGTCTCCTGTTTCCAACAAATTGCTCATCCACAGTATGTGTACTCTCCTCTTCCCAGGGTACATTACAAAAATTTGTCGACGACCTATTTGAGACGTTGTTCAGTACAGTTCACCGAGGGAGCACTCTTCCCCTCGCCATCAAATACATGTTTGACTTCCTGGATGAGCAGGCAGACAAACATGACATTCATGACACAGATGTACGTCACACGTGGAAAAGCAACTGGTGAGGGCCTTTTTTTTTTCTTTTTTTTTCTGCCAAAAGTAATTTCACATGCAGTAAGATCTCATGGCCGTGGCGTATGATGACTCAATCCATGAGATGACTTCACTCTCTTACTTATTCTCTTTGTCTCCATCTTCCAGCCTCCCATTGCGTTTCTGGGTGAACGTGATCAAGAACCCGCAGTTCGTGTTTGACATCCATAAGAGCAGCATCACAGACGCCTGCCTGTCTGTCGTAGCTCAGACCTTTATGGATTCTTGCTCCACTTCGGAGCACCGCCTGGGAAAAGACTCTCCATCTAATAAGCTACTCTACGCTAAAGATATCCCTAATTACAAGAGCTGGGTAGAAAGGTAGGAGCTTTACTCGCCCCTCTGTCACATCTTTTTGTATCCTGTTACAATAAAATCTGGGATATTTTGGGCGGATTGATTCATAATTCTCTTTCTTCGTGCCTACACTTCCCAATCAGATTATGGAGAAGCCTTTTGTCAGCGTCTATTACCAGACGTACAAGTGATATTATAGCGATATAAAGAATTGCACGTTGACTCGGTGAGTGCCTGCGAGTGATGCCAAGTGTTGCTTGTCTGCATCTTCAGGTACTACGCTGACATCAACCGGCTGCCAGCCATCAGTGACCAGGACATGAACGCCTATTTGGCCGAACAGGCCAGACTCCACTCCACAGAGTTTAACATGCTCAGCGCTCTCAATGAGATCTACTCTTACATCAGCAAGTACAGCGAGGAGGTGAGTGATACTTACATACATGCATGTACTCGCACACGCTCAACCAAACATAAGCACAATTATTTTGTTACGCATTCTAGTAGAATCACTAAGTTTCGTGCTTTTTTGCGTTGAGGATGCATCGATCCAACTTTTTCGGTCCCGATAGCGTTACCTGGACTTTGGGTATCGACTGACACAGAGTAGTCAAGATGTACACCTCACTGTGTGGACGTGACTGGGATCATTCCTTTACGTGTAAGGCCACATCAGGCTTGACTAAAACATTGCTATCAACAAATAAACTCATAGATTAATGCTTTTACTGAATTTACCAGTAACTTGATTAAAAACCTTTAGAATTAACAGGAATTACAATTCAAAATGCAACAAAAATATTCTTCAAAAACAAACAGGAATTCATATTCCAGTATGTAATATATATAGTATATAGTCATAGAATTGAATAAACCATCCCCAGTTTTTAAAAGAAAGGTTGTGGTGGGAAAAAGAATCTCAGTGACTAACTATGTAACTGAATCAAAGACATATAACTGACGCAGAAAAAGAACATGAGAGCAGTGGCTAAAATAACATAGCTTGTGAATATTTTGAAACACCAAACAAAGAGGATGGGAAATGTTTTTTCCTAATTAAATTTGATTTGACATTTAGCTCTGTATTCTATTGAAACGTCATCCGTATCAACACCATCTCTATTCTCCACCTGCACTGCTTTGAGCTTCCGCTCCGCTATCTCTGTTTCTCTATTTTCTCCCTCCCTCTTTTGTCTTTTTCATTAATAGTATAAACAAGTCGATTGTAATAAATGTATATAAAATAATGTTTTCGCGTAATTATTTCTAATTATTTCTGCGCAGCATAATTACGCAGCATAATTTAATTCGGAGCTTGGTGATCTCGGATAAATCCCCCCCCCTCTCTGAACTAGATACTGAGCACCTTCCCTTGCAGATTTTACCTGGAGGGCTGTCCCAGGCGTTGATTGGTAATGAGCTGCTGCCTTAGAAAATCAGCTGCTAATTACAGGCAGATTGCCAGCGCAAATTGAACAAAAGACGTGCAGCAAATTTGCCCCACGCTTTAATATTCGTTTATCTTGCCCTTGGTGTTCCCAGACTATTCATAACTGGCAAAGGTTAGTGAGGTCAGCTCAGTCTTCAGTAGACTTCCCTAAAGCTCGAGGCCTAGCGAGACCTGCGCTGAACAAGGCAGTGTGTCTGATGTGCAGAGCAGACAGTTAATGTCTACAAGCTTCCAGCATGCTGCCCTGTCCTTTCGTCTGTGCTGAGTTAGAGTGCGCTATCTGTTATATATGGCTCTCATGAGTGGAATCCTAGACAACACACGCACACACACACACACACGCAAACACACACATGCACTGTCAGATCCACAGGAAGTGTAAAAAAAAAAACAGGGAGGATGATAGGGAAGGAGGAGAAATTGCATTTATGGAGACATTCTGCTTCTAATGTCAGCTCCTCCTCTGGGAAGCATTAGCATGACCTTTATGTGGACCACAGTATCTCTCTCTCCTTCTCTTTCTCTATCTCTTATATTCCCTGTCCCTCCTTCCTGTACTTTACATTTCTTTTTTTACCTATTATCCAGTCAGCTTCCCTTTGCTCTCCATGAAACTCATACACCTACTTTTGCTGCCTCTGCAGTTGTAGCTGTCTGATGTCACACATGGGTCGAGACGTATGCAAACTCACACTCATTTGCACACATGCAGTCTGCACACATGTACCCCATCAATCCTGCAGTCTCTGCCGTCTCCCTGAGTGCAGTGTGTAAAAACCTCACTTAGCATTAACGCTTCTTTATTCCAACTCAGCCCTTCACAAAGGGCTGACCAGGCCAGAGCTGCAGCCCCACTTAAATGGATTTGGGAGATGGCATTGGGAGCTGCACCTGCATACAGTGCTACAGATTAATAATAGATGCTATCGTGCCCAACGAGGAGGAGGAAATGCTCTTCCTGTAGCTGCCAGCCTTTAAGAGCACTTAAGCAGATGGGTGGAAGACGATGGGCGTTTTTACGGATGCTTGTTCTGCAACTGGGCAGCCGGCAAAGGTTGCCGTGCTATGCAAAAAGAAAAAAGAAAAAAAAGAGAAGAGAAGAAGAATGTTGCTGACATGTTTTCCAGACAACAAGCAGTCAGTCAACTTGTACTGCATACAAGGGGGTGGAGTTACCGACCCACCAAAAACAAACCTCTGAACACTAAAAGTGTGGTTGTGATTGACTGAAGGACACCAACATGGCATTTAGGTAACTTAACACCACCTGCTTCGTAAAATGTTTGAAAGCACAAGAATAGACATGGCACTGTGTCTTTTTTGCTTGGGACAAAATGCTTGTACAAACTAGATATTTTATCTATAACAATAATATATCATGATGATATATGTCCCTGCCTTTGCTGAGACTCTGAGTAAATAAATAAATGAGTAAAAGCAGAAGAAATGTCCGTGATTAATTTTAAAGTGTGCTTTCAACTTGAATTACTGGTACATTGTGGGTGACAGTTTTTCTCCCCACATTCATTATTATTTATCTCGTACCTCAGAATATTTGAAATTACTTTTTGCATCAGAGAGGTCAATTAATAATTTTGTTTGAATCATGAATTATTGAGTGAAACACTGCATTCCAGTCGAATGTAGTTTGATGTGAAATGGATCTACAGTTGCAAACTAGAAACTATATGTTGAAATAAAAGCTCAAACACAGATATCCATATCAAAGGTGATGACGACATGGCCCATATTGTAGTATTCTTTGCTGTTTTATGTTCATATTAAAAGGCCTTTGCCATGTGTGTTGCTGCCACTCCGACATGGATTCATCCTGACAAGACAGACACTAGATGAGAGCAGCGAAGAGGTGGAGAGCCTGTCTGAATTCCTTTTGACCCGACTTGACAAACGCCAAATTTACAAGAAATGGGCTCAGAAGATAAAACGGGAAAGGCTAAAACACAAATATTCTCATGTTGTCAAAGAAAAAGGCGGTGATGTAATTCTTTTCTTCTCTTTCATGTGACTTTCCTATGCGAACATGAAAGAACAGGCTCGACTCTGTAGGGCAAAACACAGCTTTCTATTAAATGTTATCAAGCTCTAAAGTAATAAAGACATCATAACCAACAAGGTCGGCCCGGCTGGAGCATTATGTTTTCAGGCTGTCCATCTCTCTATCTGTCAGTGTCGCCGGCGAGGACCCGTTATGTTTTTGGGGTTGTCCGTCCATCCCATTCTCGTGATATCTCAGGAACAAATGTCTTCAAATGTGGCCCAAACGTCCACTTGTTGTTGGTCAAAGGTCACTGTGGCCTCAAAAAACATTTTTTTGGGCCATAATTCAAATGCTTATTATGACAACTATGTCACAGAACTGTCTAATAGGTATACAATGATGAAGTGATAACATGTTGGACAGACGTGGATGTAAATTGAAACTTGACAGGTTGGTCGAGGCAAACAACAGCGAGACGGTAATTGTAGTTTATGGCTGGGAGTTGACCGTCGTCTTTTCTTCTCTCCAGATCACAGCAGCCCTGGAGCAGGATGAACAGGCGAGGAAGCAGAGGTTGGCCTACAAGGTGGAGCAGCTCATCTCTGCCATGTCCCTCGAGAGCTGAGAGTGGCCGCCACTCAAAGAGAAAGAGGACGAGAGAGAGACAGGACCACTGTCTCCACAGAGCCTCCCAAAACATACCTCTCATCGTGGGAGCGACAACCACGAACCAGACCTGGGACTTCTCTGCATCCAAAGCCGGACAGACATACAACTGCTTTAGTTTGTCATTCTTTCACCTCCTTCCATGATGGCACCAGCTAAGGGCCCACAGACTAAGATAGAGGACCTGGAATGGCATCAGCAGAGAAGGCAACAACATGGCTTCTATTTTTATGGTTTTCTCGCTCTCTTTTTCTCTCAGTTTGAAAGGAAATTGTACGTTGCGTGTGTGTGCGTGCATGAGTGTGTGTTTGTGTCGTTCTGAGGAAGATTCCTCCAAGACCGTGAGAGCAAATGGAGTAACAAATGTATTCCCCGACCAGTCAGAAACTCACATTTGAGACAAAAAGAAGCAGAGGAACAGATCTCATGTTGGACAGCTGAGTTTGCATTCAGATTTCTCAGATTTTTATTTTTGTACTTGTACATTTGAATATTATCAGTTACAGTTGAAAAAAAAATCCACCCCGGATTCCATAAGTGTTGTTGTATAGAGACATGAAGAGTGCAACACTACAGCAGCGTAGTGCGGAAGTGGAATGGGCCGTGGTCCACGTCTGCTCTCACTCCTCCCCCTCTTGGACTGATGCTCCACTTGACTCAGACAGAAACCTCTGCTTTTTATCCAATCACAAGTGTACAGGAAAACATGAATCTTGGGCTCATCATCGAAGGGTCGTCGGGGGTCACAGTTCAGCCGGCATGCTCGCAACTAAACTGAGAGTAACAGAGATGAAGTCTATCGTGTATTTAGGAGATGACTTTAAATCAGCATCAATCTGGTGTGCGAGGCTTTTTTTTTTCTTCTTTTTTTTTTTCAGCAGTTATGTCATCTGTGTATCTACTGACTGATACTGGCCAATCAGTGTATGTGAATGTACAAATGTTTTTACTTTGTTTGTTTGTTTGTCTATTTGAGTTGTGCAAACAGAAAGGGGCTCAGTTGAACTGAGCTCCATAGATATTTGCAGTAGCTCGTCAAGTGAACAACTCCATTTGTCCGTCCTGGCCCCAGCCCATCCAGCTGCTTCCCAAACTTTATTTACCCTAAACCACTTTTCTGCTAGAGGAGAGTGTGTATCGTCTGCAACGCGGCCGTCGCTGCTGTGACTCCGCGGCTCATACGCCACAGTATGTGCATCTTGCAGCTAGTAGGAACCAGACAAGAAGAATTGGTCTCCGTAGGCTCAAACTCTCATTTATATAACCACCGTGTGTATCTCTTTGGGGACTTTATGTGTACTTTGCATGCATGCTATCACACATCTGAAGTGTTCTAAGGGTCCATCTTTGATTTTTATCAAGTGCCAATGAGTCACGCCAGCTCTCGTTGGCCCGTTGAGGTGTTAGCTGATGGGAGTTTTTTTTACCCGACCACCACCCATGTCCTCACACAGACAATAAGAAGTCCAGCTCTGTGGGGTTCAGTTTGAACAAGTGCCAAAAGATGCTGTTGTTTGAAATTGTTCACTAATGTGTCAAAAATCGGTTCATGCTTTACAGAAGGAGCAAAGCTCCTCGGAGTGTCGAGCCGGTTAAAGCTGAAGCTCATATAACTGGAACGGTGAGTTTTGTGAAAGGTACGAAACGTAAGCAGGAGAAAAGGGATCTGGGTGATGAGGAAGAAACATAAAAAACACAAAGACATTGTGTGTTATGTTTCATATTGTGTGGGTGCGTCTCCTGACTTCAACCAAAACGTCACGGGTTAAAAGGCGGCTGTAACCGTTCAGCCTTCGAGCTGCATGACGACAAACTGTAGATTCCATCCTCTGGATACGTAATTTAAATATGTCTGCTTGTTGTTTACATCAAGTACTTGAAAATAGGTAGTATTAAAGGTTTGCACAGTATGCTGCACTTGTGTGTGTTGAGCGCATGATAAACACCAGTAGTGGGTGAAAGGTGCTTCTTTTCTCTGTGGCCTTAGATACCCACCTGCTTAGTGTTCCTGATCTTTTAGTCCTCGACTCGGGCGCAGTCCTTTCAGTCCTTTCAGTGCTTCGGAGCACAATAGTTTTTCAGCGATACCCAGCTGCCGGCACTCTGCTGAGAACTGTCTTAGCGAGATAAAGTAAAAGGAAAGGTGAAGAGGCTACAGCCAGGCTCAGGCAGACATTGCCTCGCTCAGCACTCGGCTCGCCTGAGCTGTTTGAAGAGAAGTGTTGAGAAATGAGGAGAGAGGGAGAGGTAGAAAGAGAGAGAACCCCTTTAGCTCTAGTTTCCTGCTCCGGCTTTGAAGCTGCTCTTTGATCTGAGTCAGTTGTGTGCACAGTGTGATCAGAAGATGGAAAGAAGACGAAGAAAAAAAAAGGGGGGGGGGGGGGAGACATCAAACTAACATGCAAGAAGAAATGTAGGATGAGGTGATGATTGACATGTTATTACTGTGTCTGGCCAGTGGGGGCAAAAGAGGGAAGGAGTAGTTGTAATTTGTTCCTTAATCTGAAAAGGCACCTTCTCACTCCCTCACCTCCTAATACACATCTATAGGTACACAGTGGCGAAAATATACAGTGCATACACAAAACGAGCTTCTTCCTTTTGATTAAGGTGTCTTCCCAATTTCAGCATATAGAATTGTATCCTCCTCATACCTCACATTGCTTGTATGGAGTAATGCTTTTTATCATTTTAACAGGACCTAAATGCCTTTTCCTTTTGCAAGGGATGAAAAAATGTTATTACATTATTTCCACCCTTACATGAGCTCCCCTATATCAAATTGTGACTAATGTAATCAGAGGCACACAAATTGGTTGAAAGTGGCTTGATTTTTCTCTTAGAGATCGTTCATATCAGGATGTTTTCTTTTGTCTTGTGTGAGATTTTTGCATGCATTTTAATTCATGCTCGGTATTCCATATCGATCCACGCCATCATTAGTCTAGCTGCATTTCTTCCAGAAAGTCCATATGTACACATCTTCACAGCTGAATGCACCTTTTTTTGTGAAAGAGATTTTTTGTTGTTGCTTTGTTACTAGATATCGCTTGTTTCCATGCTGTACACTCGTTTCTGAGAACGTTTTAAATTAATTTTGAATTGAAAAGAGAATAATTTGTTTACTCTTTCTGCAGCGCAGACTCCCAATTGACTGCCAGTTGTGTAGATTTGTCATAAACACAACCTCTTTTCAGCTCAAGCTGATTGCTAATTGAAGATGCTTTTGCACTTTTGTTGCTCTCGGTGTAATGTGTTGTCGAGGAGATGGTGTTGTGGTTTTTTAGGCTGGCACGTGTCATTCCTTATACAAAACAAAGCATTTAATCAGCATTTTTGTTTGCTTCATGGCATCAGACAGAGGAATTTAAATCCCGATCAATGTATTACTCTCAAGTCAAAATATCACAAAGTATAAAATTAGTATTCTTCCATTTTACACACATTGTAAACAAACCCTTTGTAGACACTGGAGTTCTGTAAAATAGTAATTACTGGCGATGATGACGATGATAATAATGGCTGTCTGTTCTTGTTTTATAAAAGTGTTGTGAAAATTGTAAGAAACTTAAAGTATTTAAAAAAGGTTGTTCTCTTGTTTTTTTTATTTGCTTTGATTTTGTTATGATAATATATTATTGTGTACCTATTGTAAATATGAAGCACACCTATTTTGCAAGCCAAGGATTCACTTTGTACTGTTGTTTATATAAATAAACTTTGCTGGTTAAAAATTGCATAGAGCCGAAATCTGTGTTCATGTCTTTTTGTTGAGCGACCACACAATTTAGAATCATAACCAGTTCCCACAATGCTTTTGGGGAATGTAAACAGGAAGTATAATGTTTTCAAAGATTCTGTATAAAATGCGTGCGTCAACTTTTGCGCCGCATTTCTGGACTAAACTTTGTCCCCGTTAGAAGAGTGCAGTGATTATTTACATTGTGCCAAATGATGAAGGCCCAAGGACAACCACCACTGGCTTAGTGCGACACTGAAGAAAAGTTCAATGCGATCATTGTCGAGGAATGAGGAGCATCTTATTTGGATGAATTCTAGGCGGATTTACAGACACTGGAGATGACGATGATATACCCCAGAAGTGTAAGTCACGCTTTTGTTTATGTCTGTGTGTTGAGATTTGACAGACTGTTGATTTAGTGGACCAGTCTGTGTGATAACAACCAGAACCTGATCTCATCTGATCTGACCCTGCTCTCATCCAGGACTTTATTCACACCTGTCCCTTTCATCTCTCGCAGTAGGTTATGTGCCTCGCGCCTCTCCCTCCCCGCCTCAGCTTGAAAATCCTCTTTACCAAAGGTGATGCCAATTTTGGTCTCTGTCAGACACATCCCCAAACTCCCACGGTGTTCGGGCACCAGGAGACACAGGCCATCTCTTCCTTCCTTCCTTCCTTCCTTCCTTCCTTCCTTCATTCGGTTGTTCCTTCGTTCCTTGTTCCTTCCTTCCTTCCTTCGTTCGGTTGTTCCTTCCTTCCTTTCTTCGTTCCTTCCTTCCTTCCTCACAGACCAGCCCGTGGCTATAACTCGCTGGTCGTTTGGGCTCTGCTTCTTTGCACCGCCACAGGAGCTGCAATCACCTCAGGCTGCTAATGGAAGTGCGGGTCAGTGTGTTTAGCTGGAATGAAATGACGCAGCGAGGTCATCGATTCCTCAGAGGACGGTTGTGGATGACCACTATAGAGGTACAAGCTCAAATGTTTGTCAACTCTCCAGATGCATTTTGTATTTTATTAGAGACATACACATTCTGGCAAACACTTCGCTCCACAAGAATTAATGTGTCATACCTGTGTCAAAAATATGGAACTGATTGTGTATAGACAGAGAAAGGAGTGGTCATTCATACACGACATTAATACAAATGTTAGTTGATAGAAGAATGGAGTAGTGGTAGAGGTAAACAATGCTTCTCAGCTTCTTATTGCAGCCTGTTATCAAGCAATATTTATTCTATATCTTGAGTCTCGTGGCCACCCCTGCTCCTATATTTCCTCCAGGGAAGGTCTAATCCCCGCTGCTTCTAATCCTGTACTGCTGAGACCAATTCAAATCCACGCGGGATTTAACGCCCTGTAATGCCTTTACAAGTAGTTGCATAAAGCTGACATCCCATTCGTTCTGGGTAGGATTCTCAGCTTGGATTACAAGGCAAATTCTGAAATAATTACAGTAATGCAAGATGATGCCAGGGGTGATTTCTGCTCCATTTTGAGGAATATTTGGGTATTAATTTCAGAATGAAACAAACCCTGACACTTTGTTGGACCTCTACTGACGGTTGGTGAATGTCTTTGTTTTCCCTTTGCCACTGTTCGAGATCTTCTTTCGGCAAACCACTGCTTTGGGGATTTCTAGATTACGCCTGTCGCTGTGTAGCCGTGTAGTTGATAGGGAAGAAAAGTGTGATATTACCGTGTATTTTGGTGTTGACAGAGTTGTACTTTTGTAGCCCAAAAGCACTCATTCTCATTAGATTTTTTGGGAGACAACTCTAAGCATCCTTGAACAAACACCCCGACCTTCTCCGATGAGTGCATGGAACAAATTGGGGCGTTGTGAGGCGCTTCCCACCACGCTGTATACCTGCACACCATTCATCATTTAGATCTATGCATGCAAGTCATAGGCAATAACATAAAGGTTGTGTTCAGAAAAAACAGCTTTTCAAGGATAAGTCTGGGGATAGTCAGGGCTGTAAGAAAATATTGAACCACTTCAGCATTGCAATATTATGTTTTGTGATACTGTATTTTTCAAAAACACTGTATTGATTTTAAATTGATCGTTTACATACAAAGATGTGTGCCTCAGTCAGAGGCTCAGATTGTAGTAGTGCTCTGATGTTGGATGTTACAGGGACTGTGATGGATACAAATCCTGAAAAATTGCAATATATCGCCCTGTCGTATCACAATAAATATATTTAATCATAACTCTTGTATGGCGATCGTATCGTCACACAATCCAAGTGTTGTTATTGTCAAAAAATCCAATGAAAAGACCCAAACCAGCAGTGAATCAGTCTCTCAATACTACCTCGTAAATCTGTAAAAGCGGGTCATGAATATAGGCTGTATCTTTTACTCAAATGATTTTCTTTAAATAGCCGGGCTTACTCAGACAGGGGTTAATAGTGCATTCGTGGCGGTCGACTTACAGCCACATATTAATATACATTTGATGTCCTCCAAAAACATTGTGTATATAGGATTACGCCAAAAATAGTGGCCATGTTCAACATAATAAAGATGCATGTTTCCCATTGCAACAGAGTGTCTCTTTGATGTTTATTTAATAGTTAATGGACAACAATGGAGATCTATGGGACAAAGGGGTTTGCTATGTCAGGCTTTGGACACACAGGAAACAGTTTTATTAATTGTGGCAACATTAATAAACAACACATTAGATGCCCTTTAACACCATTTTTTATGTGAATCTGACAGTTGATGATTCTACAGTTCATTGTTTAAGACTGAATTACAAATTAATCAAGTCAATCGTATTGTTGAATTTATACATCTATAATAAAATACTTGGAGAATGAGTAATTTGTTTAATTTGTCAAATTTAAATGAAGTCAATCAGAAATCATACACCTAACTTCTATATAAATGCAGGTTTCGTTCATAATTATTCACCCCCAGGTCTGAGTCTAACTCTATATTACACCATCCTGATGACTTACAGTAATGATATGTAAAATGACAACTATAATGTATGCTACACTGAGTTTGAAACAAATATGTGATCTTAAAATGTTTGGTAAACTCATACTCAAAAACTCATAATCATAAACTCAAACTCAATTCATAAAATAAAAAATAAAAAAAATAGTTGTTTTTTTTCCTGATGGGAACCCACATCTCAACAACCAAAGCCAAACAAAACCCAATATATAGAAAAAAATGAACAAAACTGCCTAAAAATGACAAAACCTATATCACGTTTGCAGCTGCCATGTCCGCTAGCATTATACTACACGTGAATAGCAAACGGCTGCGTAACCCCCACAACCTACGGATTCAGATGCTACCTTCTAATCTCTTCTCAGACAAAGCATCAGCAAAAATGTCATTCAGCCAAAAGAAATTTCCAGCAAATGTACAGAAAGTTTGCTCACCCTATATGGAAGCCCATTTCCGCCAATGTAAGAAAAAGATTAGGATCCTGTAAGTCATAATAATGAGATACTATCTCATTATAATGAGATAGTATCTCATTATTTCGACTTACTATCTCATTATAATGAGATACTATCTCATTATTTCGACTTAATGTCCGACTGAATGCGGGGCGTAACAGAGCAGAGAAGGGACGCATGGTGAAGAAACAGTGAAGCAGGTGAAGTAAAGATACAGTTTGAGTTAACACTACTCTTGTTACTGTAACTGCACTATAACCTCTGCAGGTAAAAGCCAATGAGAGGAGGCTAACGGCCGCTCAACTCCATGCAGAATAGCGATATGTTACGCTATTTTCACCGCAGTGTCTCGGGAGGTTTTACAGGATCCTAATTTTGTTCTTACAGTGCGGAAATGGGCTTCCATACATTTATGGTGAATATCTCGGGCTCCAAAACATGTCATTTTGACTTAAGAATGAACTCCGGCTTCCTGTCTATCTAACGGAAGTTTTAACGGAGGTTTCGAGAGACAGTGGAGTCGGATTCTACGTGTCACAACTTGAAGGTTTTCTGTGGTTTTTCTGTAGCTAAAAGGGCTGTCAATCTAATGTGGATCCTTTAGACAGCTCCCCATAGGCTCTAATGTTTAAAAGGAGTGTTCTTAGATTAAAATCAGACTTGGGAAGGCAAAGATAGGACAGAAGTTATGGAAAATTATGATTCATGCGCCAATATTTTATGATTTGAGGCCACAACATTTAGTGTATGTTATGTGGATGTATTGAACACCATTAGTGATATAAAAGTGAAATAAACAGCGTGTGTTACATGAGAAAATGGAAATATCACACACAAATAAATGTGTTTTCTTTTAATTTTAATTTTCTTTAAAACGCATGATCATCTGAGCAGGAGAAAGAGATGAAAAACATATTAAAAATACCACTTTTGACAGAGAGAAGACATTAGAGGCAGCTCGGAGGCCGAGAAGAACACACGAAAGAGATGTGGGTGCTGGTGTGGAAGTTGGTCGGAGGGAACCAATGTGAATCCAGGTGTCATAAACTCCCAGCACAGCCTCTATTTATAGTCTGGCTTCCCGTTGTTGGGGCTGTCATTCTCAGTCTGCTCTGCAGCCCGTCTCGCCTGCACCCGCTAGCCTCTCTCTCATTAGAACTCCACAGCGCAACACACGCCGGCCACGTCAGTGGGCGCTCTGCATAATTCACAGGTCAGAGACTCGTATAGCAGCATGGTCTCACACACACACACGCACGCACACAGGCACGAGTCACACGCGCACACATAGGAAATAGTATGGTTTTTGAAAACGGCACACACAAGGTGCATTACGAGACGCTGGAATCATGCAAACATGCATGTTCAAATGAAAAGGAGAACAGCTATTAATTAACTACTTCACTCATGCATATATAAAGTCTCCCTAAGCCATTTGCTGACAACAAGTTCTCCCACTTTTCAGAGCCCTGTGACTGCCTATCAGCAGGCGAGGCTGACGATCAGTGCCTTTTTCTGGAAGCGACTTGTCCCTGCTCCCTGATATGGTAATGAGCCTCTCCCAGCATGCCCACTGACAGCCTCCTGTTGTGTGGCCTCATCTCTTTCAGCACGGCACAGCAAAAACAAAGAGGTGGGAGAATGACGTCCAATTCGACCCAGTGCCCCCCACCCCCCACCCCACCCATAGGCCTACCAACTTTGCTTCTCAAAAAAGTGCAGGCATAGGTATTTTTCAGCTATGCAAATGCACAGGGACAATAAAATACACAAGTGCACCCTTAGAACAAGGTTGTGTTGTGAATATGAAGTACAGAACATAATTTGATTTTGTGTGTGCGTGAGTCCGCACTGTGTGTACCCCGACACACACACACACACACACACACACACACACACACACCACGGTGACAAACTACTACCCTGCTGCTTTCAGGCACAGAGTGCAGGTGAGAAACGCCTGCCAAATTTCCCTAGCTGGCGCCCGCGTTTGCATATGCAGATGTTAATTACCACTGGAGCTTGTATGGGCCAATCAGCATGCTGCTGGAAAACAGCTTGTGCATCTCTCTCTCCCCCCCCCACAGGTCGCCGTTTCCACAGTTACTCCCCTGGCTGATAATAAAGATAATCACCTCCGATTTCCTTCATGGCTCATTTTCACCTGCTCGCTTCTGAAAGGCCAGAGCGCGCTGTCTGATTTTCCACGCTGAGCTCTTATCAGCACGCCAGGGCCGCGGACGGGCGGGGGCCAAGTCGACACACCACCTGCCACACACTCACCAGAGGGGACAGATTCGTTCAGTCAGGGTCTCGATATGGAGGGGTAATGAGTGCGAGATCATCCATCCGGTATGGTGTAATTGTGGTTGAAATTAAGTCCTGGATGAGAGCAGGGTCAGATCAGATGAGATCAGGTGCTGGTTGTTTCACACAGACTGACAGGAGGGGGGAGGACTTGAAATTAAGACTTGGTCACTAAATCAACAGATAATATCCATCAGATATTTTCTCAGTGTTTTTTCTTAAGCCCTTCATGGAAGTTAAAATGTGATGAATCGGGATATTAACATTGTCTTCTGTGAATTTTATTTGCCATTACAAAGCAACATGTTGAAAATGTTACACCGCTTTTAATCTCCTTTTAACATAATCTGTCTCACTGAACATGTTGCACACTATATATTCAGGTGATAACCCATTATCACAAACCCATCTGTTCTGGGCCCACACAATAGATCCAATCCACTGTCTGTCTGTCTCTTTCTCCAACACCCCCCCCCCCCCCCCCCCCCACCCCCCCCCCCCCCCCCCCCCCCCCCCCCCCCCCCCCCCCCCCCCCCCCCCCCCCCCCCCCCCCCCCCCCCCCCCCCCCCCCCCCCCCCCCCCCCCCCCCCCCCCCCCCCCCCCCCCCCCCCCCCCCCCCCCCCCCCCCCCCCCCCCCCCCCCCCCCCCCCTTCTTTCTGTCCGTGCTTCCCTTGAATCCATTGTCCAGATAGAAACGTGCCTGGGATTGCAAGGCCTCGCTTTCGGCACACTTCTTTGAGAATTATTTAAGGCTTAGGAGTTTCTGTGAAATTAATATTTGATGTGGAGGACCCAAGCGTCTCCTGGCGAGTCCAAAGCAACACTTCAGAAGGTGTACAGCTACCTGCTTCAAATCACACACACAATCTCATCCACTCATCACCATATCCAAAAAAAAACACTCCAGATGGGTTATGGTGGGTTATTGAATGAAAGGGTCTGCATCATACAGTCTGGAGGCTAACTGATCTGACTGGGTGCATGTTGTCTGAGACTGTGCTTTTGTTTGCCATCTTCACTTAAACATTGGTTTAGTTCAGCTTTCCTTCAAGGTCCCTCACAATAATATGGCTGATTCCTTTTCTTTTGGGCCTTCGTTGCACATGTTCTCACATTTTCCCCATGTTCTCATTTTCACCTCAATGTATGACATGTTGACAGTTTCATAGCATGGCATTAGTCAATTCCATATGTTTTGGATGGCAAGAATTTGCTAAAAAATGTTGGCTACAAAATGGGATTTGTTTAGTTTTTCCTTGTTGCCACAAGAGTGCAGAGTTGAGTCATTCAGACATATATCTTCCCTTTGTGTTCTAACAGCCTGATCCTGTAGTGCCATCTCATGGTATGTGTGTGAAATAGCTTTGTGGTCAAATTTTCTTGCAAAATTAAGCTCACCCCTGAGAAAAAAATTAAATTATTAGCTTCCAACTGTTCATTTCATATCAACACCTGCTTTTCAGTAAGATAAATACAACACAATAAGTATTGTCATTCATATCCTGGTAAAACTAATTAATAATAAAAAATGCTTAACATCTGTTTCAGCAAATCTGTATTTGAACTTTATGTAGGTTTTTAATAAGGCCCGTGGAGACTATAATATCACTCGATACAACTGGCGAGAATTACCAAGTTTTTTTTTACTGTTACTGCCGACAGTTTGACTTATGTGAAAGTACTCCAGAGATAAATTGAACAGATACCTGTAATGAGGGCCATCTGGGAATCCAGCACTCTAATGAATTAATCCCACAGACCTTATCTGGCCGTGTGTGGCCAGTTTATTATGTACTTACAGGATGCCAATGCTATGGGGGGGGGGGGGGGGGGGGGGGTTAATGTGGTCCATCTTCGTTGCGATGGATGAAAGAGCAGTCAGGAAAGTGAGGCATTTATATTTTTCGAAACATGAATCGAGCTAATGAAAAGTCGATGGTAAAAGTTTTTCGTTTATCGTTCTTGTGTCTTAGTCTATTGCAGCAAATTAATATCAGATTAGTTATATAACTAGGACATTAAGGACCAATAAATGATTACTCATTATAATTGCAAAAACTGGAATTACACATTAAAACATATGGAGCAGAAAAAATATGAGTTCTGAAAGGCTTTTTGAAGTACTTAATGCTTTGCTCTCATTCCCAGCAAGTGCTTGCATCAATATGCATAGACCCTTAATAGATAGACTCCAAAGGAAATCTGGATCGGGGATTTAAAGCTCCTGGGGGTTATGACTGAGAATCTCTGAGACCCAAAGCACACCCAACCTTCACAACCCTCTCAACCTTGAGCATAAATCACTTCAAGATGTCTACGGAGCCATCCAATCAGAGGCAATTAGGGCTAGTTACAGGCCTGTAGAGTTTGCCCTTTTCAAATAAAAAGAGGTAAAGGACTTGAGGAAGCTGGGGGAGACTCAACGAGAGGTTGTCAGGGGACAGAAAGTGAGACGGAGAGAGTAATAGTCGATGTCTGTGAGTTTTATTATTTGTTTGTTATTGAGACGCTCTCCTCTAAACTGGGGTTTTCCAAAAAGTGTTGCAGTTGTTGCTCTGTCGACTAACTTTCCATGCTGTGTTGTGCTTCTGATCATGTGAGTCTAAGACTGAGTTTGCATGATTGTCTGCTCGTGAAACTGAACATGCATGCTCTGTGTGCTGGGCTGGGTCGGCCAGGACCGTGGAATTGATTTTAGGAACAATAAGTTGTAGGCTCCCTCCAGAGGGGGAGTGCTGAAGAAGAACATCTGTATGGGATCAAGCCAGTGGGAGAGTTACAGGAGAGGGAGGATTTTTGGCAGTGGGTTCTGTGTTTTGGAAAGTGCAACAACGCAGACTATTCAATCAATACAGCAATAAGGTCATGCGCATATCGTAAGTAAACAAGGAAGAAAGGGAACGTTTCTCCAGCTCCACACATGATTATTGAGACGTTGTCTCAAATATTCAGTTTGTTGTTCCTGCAGGACATATTCAACAGTATTGTGTTGGTGAATTGTGTTTACACACAGACACATTCTTTGGGTTTCCCAGAACATGACGTAAGGAGGCCTCTCTTACATTAACTGTGTAACTGTTGGCTTCTGTCTCTTTTCCTCAACAGGACTTGTGAGTGGTGTCGAGATAACGCTATGGTAACGTCGTGTCCCGGAAGCTGTCGTGGCTTTCTGTTTTGTTTTCTGTTTAGTGGGTAAAATCTGTGGGCGTGTCCTTTGTATCTCTTGAGAACCGATCTACTTTACACTTGGCGGATGTATTGCGAGGAACCCAAAGCCGTGCAACACCGGACAATGCTGCAAACGACAACACCGGGAGCCGAGCAATCGGCCCGTTCCAAACAACAGGCACCCCAAACAGCCACGCCCCCAAACAGCCACGCAACCAAACAGCCACGCCCCGAACGGGCACTGCACTAGTTATTTAATCAAATTCCTAAATTGCTCTAACTAATTGATTAGATTTCTTCGTAACAAAATATATTTTCATTGTTCGCGCTTTTGAGCTATCCCAGACCACGGGCAGGCGACTGTGCTTTACATTGATCAGATCCAAGTAATCAGCAGAGGTCTCTAGTTGTGTTACACAATGTTCTTTCCTCATTTTCTCTCTCCTTGTCGCTCTTTCCACCCAGCTCCCTCTGTGAAAAACTGGACTCTGGTGCTGCCTCTCCATTGTGGTACGGAAACACTCGCCCAGGTCTGTCGCGTTTCACATGGTCTTATGTAACACACGGGGAAGGCGGGACATCAAGATAGCACAAGCTGCAGGGTTATGAGTGAATATAAAGAAATTACCATGTTCGTCTTTCACTGGTTTGGGGTCAACGTCTGCACACTTCTGGACCTGCACAGGGAACGGTGGATTCTTTTTGACGATGAGGAAACATCACACACGAGGAGAATGGAAGGAAACAGAAGAGGAATTTAGATGCGGGAGTGACGATAGATGGGGAGGTCAGCAGGATGTTAAGGGAGGAGAGGAACCAATCAGAGAGTTCATTCCATGGAGAGAGAGGATTTTTTTATTGTTTCCTTTTTTTGGTCAAATCATTACTGATATCCGTGCCTGGAAAGTCTTTCTTCAATCACGTCCTAATCCACACTGATGATAGGAAAGCCTCTCAACTTCCAGGAATGTTTTGCGTTCACAAACAAATTGATTTAACTTTTGTGGCATAGTCTTAAAGTGTCGCAAATGACCTCACATTGAGCTCTTTTATTGGCATAATATCATTACATCCGCTTTGCAATTGCCCCTTTAAAGATTTAAAAAGATAAGCAAAAGCCAAACGCAGAATGAATATACATCATATTCAGGTCGGCAGCCGACATCAGAAATAAATCTTATAGTAATCAGGGTATTTTGAGAAGAAACAAACCGGAGGAAGAAAAACAGCAAAATGCCCTGAGCTGACGGTCAGATGAGAGGAAATAAGACCACCTCCAGGACTATTATTGCAAACAGTAACTTAGCCTCCAGATCGCTTGCAGTGTTCTCAAATTCATACATTCAAGATTACCCACGTAGTCATGCCTGTGCTGTCACATGTCAGTCATGCTCTTATGATGGGTGCATCCAACTGGAATCCATCTGACTCACAAAACACCGAAACCTCCCAACAGAAACAACGCCAAACAGGTCCCTGAGGGTCACATTCTCTGCTAGACTTGTGCCGATCCTCGTGATGTCCAATGCCCCACACTCACACACACTCACACACTCACGCACACTCTCTCTACAGAGAGTCTTTGTGCAAATAAACCAAAATATGTCAAATGTTAGGATAGGGAGTGACTAAACGGAGGGAAGGAAAGGAGTAAAAGAGTTAAATCCGTCAGAAATACTCCCCTGCCAGGCTTAGATAATCAGGATTCTTCAGCTGTAGCGGAGACATCCCTCACAATCAAAGAAGTGTGCAAAGATAATCCTCCACAAACAAATATAATGCAACTGTAGAAGTTGTAAGAGATTTGAAAACGTGCAAAAATATCCACATATCTGTCAACATCCCTTGGCGAATTGAGGTCCATTATATTTTTTTTCTATTTTAGGGTAATCCACTTTGTTACACCCCTTCATAGCGCTTTTCTAATAGTGTAATAATTACTAGACCATGGCATTTTTCTTCTATATAATAGTTGTTAAGAATTTTTTTATACACAGCTGTTTTTATAAAATATTGTATTCTTTTTTTTTGACAAATAAGCGTCTCAAAGTTATTTACAGAGGGAAGTTTGGATATCTCTTTTTATCGCACCATAAATCAGAAAATAAATTCAATAGACCGAAAAAGAATTGCCATGGTTTTAGGAATAAAGTATATCAATCATGTTATTTAAAGTCTTTTCAGATGTTGATGAATGTATTCTGTCATATGTATTTAGTAATAAAGATGAAAAAAAAATGAAAATTCAGACAAAAATGTCGCAAAATTCATAAATGTTACAGAAATTAAATTTTTTGATTTTATTCATTGTGAATGTGATATCAAGGCCCCCTTAATAACAAACGTTACCAAGTATCTGGTCTGAAACATGCAGGGTGACCAGCAGGAGTGCCTGTTTGCCAGACAAATGCCTGATCTTGGCTTGATTCAACCCCCATATGGGTTGCATTGTTTGACGAGCGAGTCTCCAGACAGTCCTCAAAAGCCCAGTGCAGTGCTTCCAGATGTGGCCTGCCCGAATTCACTGCAACAGCCCATCTCTGTGTGAACATGAATGCTGATCACACCCCTATAACACACCGCTCATTGGTTCACCTGTGTGTCACTTTCTGCCGATAAAGTGTAATTAATAATGTAACGATGTCAAAGCGCGTGTGTTACAGCATTCTTAAAAAACACGAGCACTGTACATATAATTGTGCACGTGTGTACTTGTGTGGTTCAATAGATGACTCATTCAGCTGTTAGTCATTTGTCCAGGGACGCACAAAAAACAGGGGCCGAGCGCTCTGTGTGACGCCATGTGCTTTTACAGGCCTCTCAGCAATGTACACAACATGTAGGCGGCAGAAAGAGCGCTTCCTGTTTACCAGGTGCATCTTCAAAAGTAGAGAATAAGGACACGCTAAGTTGAAGTGTTGAGCCAGTGTACTTTCTTTTCATTTGGTCAACCAATGGAAGCAGCCTGTATTTGTACCATGTCTACGAAAGCATCACCTGAAGCTTTCCTGAAGTCCAACCACAGCCCCCGCATTGCAAGAAAAACAGTTACACCACGAGCAGGCATTTCCCCAACATTTTTGACCAGGAAACAAAACTTCAGTGAAGATAAAGCTCAACAGGATGTCACCCACTAACATCTGGTTCTGGACACACACACACACACACACACAGCGACAAGGGAGGATGTAGGTACGGTTGCATTGGGGGAAATGGGTTGGAAGCAGGCAGTTTGAAAAAGGGGTGTGGAAAGAGCAGAAAGAGAGTGGGGCCATATAAAGAGCAACAGCACACAAGCCGGGCTTTATCCTGCCTGACTGTCCCGCTCACTTAGACCTCACAGGAAACTCCCGACTCCCCCGGCCCTCACACACTCACTCATTATCACTCACCACGCTTTTTACTCACACACTCCCACCGGCTGACCAGAGAGAGGATGGCTGCGTCCATGTGGAGGATGAATGGCCCCTGGAGAAGGATGGCTGGAGTTCTGTTGCTCTGCGCTCTGATGCTCAGCAGTGAGTACTCTTCTAATTGTTGCTTATAGCAACTCCAATATTCCCTATCTTCTTAGAAAGTTATCTATCCAGTCTTGTGTTATTTGTGGATATACATTTGTTGCTGTTCTTTTGTGAGTCTCTAAAGTTTCATGTCACGCAGTCCGTGTGCATCAACAGTGGCTTTTTACACGCTGGTTAGGGGGTTTGCTTTGATGTGTTCTGCCATGAGGTTGCACGCAGATGCAAAGAGGCATGGTTAGCGACGGGGTGGCTGCAGACACAAAGGGTCTGCTCGCGAGTGGAAAGTTGCAGTTGAGAATAATTGTGCTTTACATCCTGCAGTGCATCTGTGTGGAGTTGTTTAAATGTGTGTGTGAAGGGATTAAAACCAAGCACACAACACAGCATTAAAAAATAGATATATGTTACTTTTAATGTTAAAATAGGATCAGCTTGGTCTCATCTGTTGCATACTGTGTGTGTCTTTGCGTGCAATCATGTATGGATGCACTGCAGGCTGAGGCCCAAAGCTAATTGCAGGGTGATTTATGGCTTGGATGGTGTTGCTGCCCTGCTGGTTGTAATACAGGACTAGTTCAGCCCAATGTACCGGCTTCTGCAGAGCCATCAGGACCCATCTATGGGCACAGGGGCGGGCTATGTTTGGGGTGACCTTGGGTAGAGGAGTGTTCCAGGCGGATGAAAATAATTAAGGGTTACTTTAACGGGGGAAAAAATCACGAAATGGCGGAACATGCTTGTAGTTTGCACAATAAAAGGGAACTGTCTGCATCAGCAGCTTAACAGATGGTAATTAGATTTACATGGAAATCTAATTATTCTGGCCACACCCTGCCGAGAAATTAAAGCTATACAAGGACAATGTCGCAACTTATAATCAAGTGTGTATTTTTTTGTTCATTGCTGTTGATGATTGGAAAAAAACAGCTATTCTGCTATCGTATTATCTCCATAATTAGGATTTTGTTTTTAGTGAACGTGATTAACTGGAAATAGGATCTTACATTTGGCCCAAACGTCTCTGTTTTAGGTTCTAGGAGACAGCTTCTGATTTCTACTTTAAGAATATCATAGAGGTGTTGTCTCAAGTCTGCTGACCCATCCTCGCCATTCTTTACCACATCCAACAGCAGTCCACCGATCACACCGACCTGCTACATTGTTGACACTTGTGTCCAACTGGCAATGCGGTGCGAGTTTTTAGAGGCCTGGTCACCCCGGGCTCCAAAAAAAAAAGAAGGGGAAAACCTCTAAATATATGCAATGGTTTATTGCTACTTTTATTACTATGATCTAGATCCGGCCAGTTCTGTCACTCTGTTGATCGTCTGCATACTTGTGTGGCCAAGTCACAAGAGACAATCTGTCTCCTCATTGACTCGGCTCACAGTGTAGCCCCGATGTGACTGCAGTGGTACATGCGTCATTATTCATTCAAAGACACAAACCATTTTAATGTTTCATGTTCCATTATTGCTGTCTTGATGTGCACAAAGAAGACTCTCTGTCAAGTCACTCCGTCCTGACACATGCGGAGGCGCTCCACTGCACAGCTCCCGTCTTGTTGTGTCTTGTTCTGTGTGGACTTGTCTTGTATCGGGAGGTTTCATCATTGCCACATCAGATTTGGTGGCACTGATGTCATTAGCCCCAGAAGGGGGGAGTGGGTGTGGCAGCTGATCTCAGGTCAGATTTAACCATGCTCTCTAGTATTTCTGCAAAACAGAGAAGAGCCTGACCGTTAGCTTTTCTCTTGTTGTTTTGCATTTGGAAACCATGGAAACCAGCAAGCTCCAGTCATCGTACAACGTCATGTGTATGGACTCAGGGGGGAAAATTTAATTTGGATTGGGCTGAGTCAAAGACATTGTGGCATCACAATCTTAACGATGCAGAATATATACATACTACGGGCTGCAGCTTACCAAAAACTCAGTTAATAACGTGCATCTAGCAAACCTCTTGGTTTAGATGTGAAGGTTAGAAACACAGTTTCAGGCAATCTGGGATGCCAGAGAGACGGGATGAGAGCCTTTGATGCACTTGATGAGTGTGTTTGACTTTGTTAACCAGAGCAAGCATCCCTCTCATGTATGAGCACGCCATCATCCAGAATCTCCAGCAAACATATTTAGTTTATGCTCCCACTTCCCATGGCTGTCATTCAGTAGTTATGCAGGCGTGCAGAAATGGGCATGGACTGTGATGTCGGATGATGTCATTCATCGCCTCTTGGAGTATGTTTGAAGCTGTCGCTCTCTCAAGATTTTGGGGGAAAACCCAAGCTTTAAATCTGCTGTGGCGAACGGGAAAAACATAGTGTCTTGCTCAGTTCAGGTTGTCATCTACAATGACCGTTCCTGTTTCAAAGTCAGGGCCTCAGGCCAAGATGAATGAGTTTGTCTGTGCGTGTCCATCTGTGCTTAAGCCATCAATGCTCAGTAGATATGTTTTGTGCAACACACACACATAAGTGGCCTTCACTGAGACACGTTGATTCAACATGGCATGAACTGAACTGATTGACTACAAAGGAAGAGGAGACACAATAACTCACGGACTGCTGGATTCTGAGAAAATGTAAGAGAGAAAATGACCTGATTAAAACCTTGAAAAAGGTAGCACATTCTTTACAGAGAGTTGAAAAATCACCGTACATATCTGTCTGCACAGAAATGCTCACGACTTTGTTTCTCAGCAGCTTTCGCCATGCCAATGTCAACATGGGCAGAATATTGCCACTCTCTTTCTCATGGCTCTAGGCTATTGACCAGCATTCCTTCAGTCTCAAGTTGCAATGGTGAAAATGTGTTCACGTCATCTGCTAGTGGGTGTGGGTCTCTTTATATAAGCTTTGGCAGATAGTGGTCTTATGTCAGGCTCGGGTGTGTGTCCACTTGGGCCCAAAGTTATGGCTTCGGAGCCACGTGAGCTTGCAGAGTAATTAAACCTGGAGCCTGTGTTCTGTCAAACTGCCAATTTGCTTCAGTGATTTCTACATGTGAGAGCGGCAGGTTACAGCTGAAACCATTAAAATATTCTGTCATCGTTGTCCGCTCTGTTACCTCGTCTGCTAGCTCTCATCACACAATCACCATAACAAGGGGAGTGGAGGACATTTTACAATGTTTTTTCTCTCTCTTCATTTAAAGCTTTGCGCTTGTCCAAAGATAACATATTAACGATAAGAAAACAAAACCCCTTTCGCCATGAACAAATGACCATCCAGAAAAAGGACTTGACATGGAGAAGTGTATCATCTAGCAACATTATTTACTCAGTAAAATAATGTTAATGAAAAGCAGACGCTGTGTTAGCATTAAAATCTTCCTATTCCAATTACTGCTGTTCTGGTGAGCTTATTGTTCCTTGTTCCCCTGGCACCCTGCTGCAAATTTACAGCTGTTGGTTTTTACCAGCATTAAGAGGGGAGGGGGCTCTCCCCCTCTCCCCCTCTCCCCCTCTCCTCCTGTTTCTCCTTCATTTTCAGACCAGAAAATTGGCGGGACAAGGCAGAGAAATACCAGATATCACTGATCAGATCAAAAATCGCCCATATGTGCACAACATGTAGGTGGCAAATGAGCAAGTCCAAAGATTATTGTGTGAAATCCAAAACAAGAAACCTGTGAGCACTCTCTGCTTCTTGTGTCATCCCTGCTTTTTCACGCCGGCTCAAAACTTCAGCAAGCTGCTCAGCGATCCTCCTCCCATGGATCCAAGGTTCACGGTGATGTCATGCCAAACACCAACATAAAGCTACGTTGTAGCAGTTATAGCAGTCTGTTATTCTTTTAAGCGGTTATCAAATCACAACAAAGACCAAAGTTAATTGTCATGTTTAATCTTTATTTAAATAAATAAATCTCCTTCAGTTTATGAACTTTGTCTTCACTGCTGCTCCATTGGTACTGTGTGATATAATCCTACTGTAGCAAAGACATGATGTCTCTTACTAGCCATACTCCGCAGGGCAGGTCATGCCTTTGCCAAAGCAGGATTCATAATTTAGCAACAGAGATGAGAAGGAAGCAAGATGGCTTACTCATTATATCGTCAGATCTGGAAAAAAACTATGTTTTAATTCTTTTTTTATTGGGCAAATGATTTTCTAGATTTACTAGCCCGACGTGGCATTTTACTCACCCCCGGGGAAAGCTGGTAATCCTTATTGTTTCTTGAGCCCAAGTGTATGTTGGATAACCAATCAGGGCTGTATTTACAGAGGGATACACTGTTAACCTCTGAGAAAAAAAAGCATTTAATGAGCCTTGGCTGGTGCCTTTTGACTGCCGGAAAATGCTGCTGATAATTGATGTTCAGTAAAAGGTATGTTGTTAAAGCTTTATACTTCCTAATTGAAAACACAAGGCCGTGCCCTTTTGCTGAATGTATTGAGTTTGGACCATTCATTTGTTCTGTATGTGTATAAACAGTGTGTTTCTGTGCACATTTTTGTTTTCTTAAAACAGAACTGCAGCGTTTAGCTATATCTGGAAGGCGATCACATTCGTGCTATTATTTCTCAATCTTCCTCTCCCGCTTTGGCTCCTTAGCCTCAATCATATCGAAGCCAGATTCTTCAGGGCCATAGGTTTCAATATCTTTTTACAACCACTCCCACACACAGTCTCATGTAAAAACAGCAGCTGGAATTGGTCCATGAACATCTGCTCTCGCAGCCCAGAGCTGGTTCTGACACAGTGTAGAGAGCAGCTGGTGTTTCCAGTTCCTAATCCGCGAAAAAAAATGGATGGACTGTTTTGGAAACAGGTTTTAAGTTTCACTGCACTGCTGAAACTATTTTAATGAGTTAATTAGAGGTCGAATCAAAACAATGGCGAGTAGCTGCTATCAATCGTAATGTTACTCTTTCATTCGTTGCTTTCGTCCCTCCTTAGGGATTCCTCAGCCTTTGGTTTTACAAACCCTGAAGGAAAAGTAAATGTTGAAGTTACAGTAACATTTTCAGTAAATTATCACATCAAACCACTATAATGTGTGTGTGTGTGTGTGTGTGTGTGTGTGTGTGTGTGTGTGTGCGTCTGTGTGTGCGTGTGTGTGTGTAACCCTACTCCAGTACTGTGTGTCTGTATTGCAGAGTGTTATCTGTAACCCCCAGCATGTTCACCTCTGCAATTCCAAGAGGTCACTGCACGCGGTGTGCTGTGACAGCCACATCCTGTCCTAAGATGTGCATGGATAACATTCCCAACCTGTTCCTTTCAATTTTTTTTCCAAAACTAACTTGTATTTTGTTTAAAAACACCAGGGGCGTCGGCAGGGCGGAAAAGTCAACTTTTGCCACCCGTCTGTGCGGAAACAAAAATAGTTCTCACGTTCGGGGGCACGAACCGTGAATTCCTGCGTTATTTTTTCTTTTGGATTGTCACTGTAGAAAGTAGTAGTAAAGTGGACTTTGTGTGGTTTCCATGGCTACACTTAGTGGTGTACGTTTTTTATTTTTTTGAGTTGGAAACTGTGTTATTTGTGGTGTGCTGTGAGACCACGTTATTACCTGAAGGCTAATGTTACTATGATTGCAGGAACTGTAGTGGCCAGTTTGGCCGACAAAAGTATCGTGGTCATCTATTGCTGAAATGTGAGGATTTGCTCTTTCTTCTTCTTTATTGTTTCATTTCAAAGGGCCAGAGTGTAGCATTTTGGTGGATCAATTTGCGGAAATTAATAAAATATTCATTACCAAGTTTTAATTGCCGGTCTTGGAAAGGAAGGAGTGAGCGGAATGAGTCCAAAAACTTGGCCCGATGCCGACAAATCCGGTTTCTGGATATTTGATTTACTAAACAATTAAATAAAGATGAACCAATAATACAAATAATTAGTTTGGCTCATTCCCTCCATCTTAGTTGCATTTCCTTAGCATGTCTGAGTCTGTCTCAGTCTGTGAGAATTAAGCTGAAGTGACTTTTGTCCTCGTAGGGAATGAAAAGAAATGAGTGAGCGGAGATTTCAGGCTCTTTTGTGGACATCTGGATACAGCAGTCATGGATAAGGAAAGGAGAGGAGGGTGTGGCATATAGTGACAGCCACGGTGTCTCTGTGGTCTGGGTGGAGGTCAAATGCAAGATTTAGAGCTGAAGCTTTCCCCCTACTCCCCCATGATGTCAGACGCTTCACAGCTCTCTGACAGTACAGGGAGGGAATGAGCTCCCTCATGGGGACCGACTGCAGCTGCTGTCCCCTGCTCATACACTGACTGCACCCGTTTAATCAGGTGTGACCATGTTTGTTTCTGCTGCTCTTCCTTTGCTCGTCCCCACCCTAAATCTGGGCCCCGGAATGTAAGGAAGTAACAAATGGTAGTCAGAGAGAGAATGGAAAAGGCTGTAAAATGAGTGATTCAGGGACATGGTGAGTGACTGAGTATTGGACCAGCTAGCACTATTCATAATATACTTACCCTCTATCTAAAGTGCACATACACACACTCTGTGTGGCTACAGCTGCTTGTAACTGACACAAGGGTGATAAAGGCAGGTAGAGCATTGTGTGCAGTTAACAATCCTCTCATGCAGCGGGCTGATGCCTCTAGCTGAGGGTGAGCTAACGTTAGCTTTTTACTGACGAATAATCATTAAATTGGTTTTCATTTGCGAATTGTATCTTGCTGAATAAAATGTGTGAGGATAATAGACTTGTGTTTGTAAAAAAGCATGTTTTCTGCAACAATCCAAAAGCCAATGGAAAACTCCCATTGGCAAGGAAACTATTGCAATGCTAACGTCGAAGGCCGACCTGTTAGCGTTGGAACCAAACAATGTCAACATTGTTGTAATAATATCTAGAACTGTTTTCACCGCTCTGGTAGCTTTTTTTTAGACCTTTCTCACAATAGAGTGCTGCAGGGATGAGTTGTTTTTGTTGACCAAACCTGGAAGTTAACATGGCACTGGTTCCCTCGAAGAAAATCCAATGGGATTTTTCAATTGGATCTTAGATTATTGCAGACATTTTTTTTGATGATACTTACATCTTTTCTTCAGCAAAATACTCACAATTACTACACCATTGTTGTGATTAGGCTATAAATGAACTACACTTTGGTCACATGAGCGTGAGTATACAGAATGAGGCGGTAAATGCGAACTTGGCATAATGATGTTTAGGAATTTCATTTCACGAGGGGCATTTATTGACAAATATTCAGTATCATAGAACAACACTTTAAAATATCGGTGTTAACCGCAGACCTTAGTTTAGGCATCTAACCAAAAATCCATTCAAAAAAACCATAAACTTTGAGACAAAGAATCCGAAAGTTTTCCAATCATTTCCAGATCTTAGGACTCAATCCTCCAGCACTATTCATTCGGTGGCAGCACATTGGCCAAACAATATACTGAATGTGAAGCTTTTGATCATATCTTCCATCATGATTCACGACACTGGTGAGGAGGAGAGAGGCCACGAAACTGACAGGGAAGACATATTAGAGGAGGAAGCCATTAATGAAGACGTCACAGAATATGATGCAGACCAATAGACAACCAATGCCTAAGTCCTTTCTTTGCTAATAAAAACAATGAGCCCTATAGGCTATAAAATAGCAAATAGAAGTTCAAAACGTATAATGTTCACATATTATGGATTTATACTCAACTTTTTTGGACTGCAAAACACAAAATTGTAAACGTGAAACAAACATAACAGGAGGGTCAACATGCTAATATCAGTTTTTTTCCAGAGAAGGCTATGCGCTATGGACTTTCTCCAGCTGTGTGATTGTAAATGTGTGTCCATGAACTTATGAGGGTGTGTCTGTAAGTATTGAAAGGGGAGTTGGATGGGCTTTTTCCCTAGCGAGGAGGAGGGTGGAAAGGAGGTTGTCTGGCGTAGCTTTCAAAACAACTTCATTATATGAATTGATGATGAAACACAGTCTCCCCTTCCACGTTATCATCTCTCTTCCCTGCTCTCCCCTGAGTCCTCGATAGTCTGAATGCCGTGGAAATATATGGTCCACCACCTGACACAGAGCTAAACCCTGGAACACTCCCGCACTTATTCCATCACTGTCCCTCGTGGATGCATCAGTCCAACCACAGCTTTGAGTGCTACAGAATGCTTTTATGTGTTTGTTTCTATCTCAGCCTTGTATATATGGTTTATTTTGGTGGACTATATCCTGGAATTTGAGCTGTACGGGATAATGTTCAAAGACGGGTTTGTTAAATCCGTAATCAACAGAGTGCAAATTATACAATGTCGGTGTAGTCTCTTAGAAAGGTCCAGGAGCCCAGGCCCACTCTTGATCCATGCTTGGAATTGTCTTTCAATGGTGCCATTTATGCATGATGTACCATAAATATACATGTATGCATGATGTATCATAAATACAGATTTATGCATGATGAAAGTAAAACATCTTATCTTCATTCCCATTCCTCTCCTTACTGAACACAAATCTTGCTAGCTTCACGTAAAATTCACGAGAACCTCCTGGTAACTACATAGAATATTCAATTTCTCCATATATAATCTATGACAGTCATTTTGGAAATTCTTGCAAATCTTCCAAGGGATTAGGCTTGCTTTATTTATGCACCTGATATCTAATATGTATCAAATGTCACTAAGTTTAAGAGCTGCTTATGTTCCCTTGAAGTATGAAGTACATTGGGTCACATTACAGACCAGCATCTCATTAGCTGCAGCACATTCCAGCAGCATGTCAACAATAATGATTGTGGTGTTGTAAATCTTCATAAACGGAGCCAAGAACTTGCCAGGGGCTTTGTGTGCTTAAATATGTCAGCAGGCATGTTGCTGTAAGGCACTTGAAGCATCCACCACATTGCATTTGTTCGTGATACATCTGCCTTTTGTGCTGCCTTATAACCGCAGTTGATTTGTCCAACCACAAGCAAAGAAGAATGCTGCATTTTAACTGCCACTCAGCATCATTCTCTCTTGAACCTCTGATTTAGTTCTTTGCATTTAGCGTGGCTCCACACCACACACCACGTCAAAGACAGGAACACCCAGGCTGAAAGCTTCAAGGAGGACAGCCGTTGCAGGAAATCCACTTGATGGAGCCCAGTAGTGAAGATCAGAACTGAGCCCAGCGGTTATATAGTCTGCAGCCTTGGCCTTGTGCTCTCTGAGCCCATTAAAAACACTCTGGAGAGACACCAAGGTTGTGTTTATAGAGTAGGAGTGCTATGTATGTTTCTCTGTGTTTGTGTTGAGACTGGAGGTCCTAAGGCTTCATGTTGATGTTGTGGGGTGATATTTCTCACACAGTTGTCTGATGTGCTTCTGTCCACAATTGTTTAGTGCAACTGAACATATAGTGCAGAGTTTCATCATGTGACCGTTTAAAAGGAGTAGATTGGTGCATATGTGTGTCTGTCCAAGTGCATCATAAGCATGTATGTGCATTATGTGTGATGAATCAGTTCATGTAATGTGTGTTTACAAGAAAACCATTCAATACAATGATTTATACTTTCTAAGAAACTGGAGGGGAAACTTACAACATAAAATATAAATAAACATTCCTATTGCAGCAAGTCTCAATACTTAATTGTTAGACAGTGAAGGGCTTTAAAAGCATTCCATAGATACTATTTGTCTGTATAAGATCTTTATGATGCATAACTGAAATAGATGAATTCAATGCTGTGGAGGCGGGACATATTTGTCCCACATTATTGCTCTTTTCAACATAGCAGCTCAAGCCGAAACCTTTATGCCACTTACACCAGTTCAAATGCAGCACATGACCAGCTTTGGACAACACCAAAAACAGGTTTCCTCTGATTGCAGCATATTTTTTGATTCAATGTTAGACTGTTAACCCACTACATGCGGAGGGGAGTGTTTTAAAAATGACGTGTAGGATGAAATGGATTACATATCTGTCGTCCTGATTCATACGGGAAATCAGCTGTCTCTTTTTGATTGGCAGCGTGATCCCTGATTGGGCCTTAACATGTATTGATGCTACTTCAGTTTTGCTTCACACAATGTAGATGACTATTGAGAGATACTTCAAAGGAGAGAGTTTTCAGTAATTTCAACCTAGGGAAGTCATTCATTAAATTACCCAGAAAAACCTCACATGAACTTCGGAAAAAAGCCTTCCTACTTTCTTTCTATGTCAGAAAGGTTGAGCACCACCCAACCTAATCCCAAGGTTAGAAACAGGATGTCTCCCAGAAGATAGATGTGTAGTCAGGAGGACCTTCTGACTAGTTTATTTGTAAAGGCTGCAGAGTGAGAGAATTGGTCCACATGTGACTACTAATTAGTTAGAGCCTCTAAGAACACATGCCAGATCAGTTTGGCGAGTTGGACACAAGGTTTGGGTCACCAGGTCAAGCTTACATTCCTGCAGGCATCACAGAGCATTGATTCATGAAGGGAACGTCAAAGTGTTTACGTTGCTCTCTGTGTGTCTTGCTCTCCCTTCCTTTCAGATGAGGTGATATGTCAAGATGCTCCAACAACAGATACACCTGCTCTAGCTGCAGACACTGACAGTAGGTTGATAAACCTGCAACGATCCTTGACATTTGAGAAGTTATTCCAGAGTTCAGATTTAGTCCCGTGATGTTGTTTGATGACACATCCAGTATGAGCCTGTGTATAACAGCATTGTCCTTGGATTCTGTTCTTTAGTGGCAAATGGCACTGCTGATGAAGGTGCTACTCCAACTGTTGCTGTCGGTGGAGAATCTGCTGCTTCTGCTGCTCCTCAAAATAGTACACTGGTTGCATTCCAAGCAACCATTGTAAGCATTGCACTTGGTAACAGCCAGGATGGAGACACCTCGGGCACCACAGGCACCACTGCTGACCCCATTGTCGAAGCCAGCATGGTCCCAGATGTCTCCAACATTGTTAGAACAGTGGTGGTGAGTACCTGTCCGTACCATGTTCAGATGACGTTTCTCCACTTTTTGACTTTTCAACATCTTGAGTTAAATACAGGCATAAGCAAAGCAGCACACAACTCATAGTAATAATAATTTTAGTTTGACATTTTAACAGATATTTCTGATCTTTTGTTTTGAAGGAAGATGTGATTACAATGGATGACTGGTGTTGTGGTTGCCACCATATGTGAGAAGTGTGCCGTCTTCTCTTTACCTTTATATGGCTCTCTGATCTGGCTCACTCTCTCCACAGCCCAATGTGATGTGTGTTGGAAAGGAGGACATCCCAGAAAATAATGCTGTCAAGGCTGCGTTGGCAACAGCTGATTGTGTGAGTATGAGTTTACCTCTTTTATATCAAACAATGTGACTGTAAAACTAGAATATTCCCATCAGCACCAAAGCTACATCCTATCACCACCTGTATGCCCTCCTCTCCTCCCTGCCAAAAACAGACACAATCAAACTACCAACAGCTGAGATTTCGGCATGCGACATTTAGGACCACAGTGAAACGAGAGGAGAGAAGGCATGTTTACCTTCTAGTGACACAAGCCTTTTACCAAAACCTCATCTGGCCCCCTTCACAATGGGTCCACAGGAAGCAGCTTAATCCACTTAGAGGAAGAAGATGAATGTGTTTTAAAGAGTTACAGTTCAAAATATGGTCCTGATAAAGGCAGATCTTTTCGCAGACATTCCTCAGGCGTTGTAAATCCTAAGACTATGTTCCTGCTCGGGGACCTTGAGAAGAAAGGAGGAATAGCAAGGGTGTGGCTTTCAGTTTTTCATATTACTGAAAGCCTTCACATAGAGGTACTTTTTTAGTTTTTTTTTTACATCAGGCATTTATTTTCTTGCCTGTACAAAATTTAAAAAAATGTTAGCAAATATTTGGAGTCTTATTAGTATATAATAATAATAATAAGTTTTTTCATGCGATTAATTCACACTTTTTTTTCAAACTGTTTTTTTGGTCATGAGTACTTTCACACAGAACGCAAATATTAATATTAAGTGGTGAAAAGTCGTTATTTCCCTTTCAAAGCTCAATTAAAGGCATAAACCCCCGTCACATGAAATATACACTTCCCCTCTCTATGATAGTGTAGCCCAGGGCAGCAAACCATAGACTGTGAATAAGAAGTGTAGTCATCGTGAAGTTCCCCATTGGTTTGTTTACTGCCGTTATGAAGCCCAAGACATACACTGCCTAACTGTTTACCAGAGCGAACTAAAATGTCAGCATTTTGCTTAAAGGAAGCTCAATGAAATAGAAATAGCTCAATGAATGATGTGGATTCATATTTTATTCCTGAAGAATGAGTTAGCGCAAATCTATTTGAAGTGTCGCAACTGTCGCCAATTTGCATCGCTGCCGGTATAGTTTGGATGTGAAAGATTTGATTTGGCATTTGTCTTTATTTGTGATGCCCTCAATGTGTGCTTTGATAATTCCTCAAAGCACATTAAACATAACTTGTTTGTTATGTAACAAAAACAAACACGTTTGTTATTGTTACATTGTACAATATGTCAGTAGAGACCTGAAACTAAACATGGACTAAAGTGCCAGAAGCCTTAGCCAGCTGAGGATTTGTTCATAATGCACGTAGGGAGAAAAACAAGGTTATTCTAATCTAAAGGAACAAGCATGTGTTAGTTAAAGAAATGTAGTAAAGCAGCAATGCTTTGAAGTAGTGGAAAAGGAGAGAGGTCTTTTTCCAACCTCTGTCAATCTCAAAGTCATCATTGCTTAATACGACAAAATAAAAACATTGTTGTCCTTCTAAACATAATTTCAGTGTCAAATGAAATCTTTGGTTTTATTCAAATGCAAACCAATTGTAACTGGAGGAAGCCACGTCAGGTCAAGCGAAGCAGAGAATTAGACAATGTAGGATTCCTGAGAGCAACATGTGATGGGTCACAAGTGACAAACACACATGGAGAAGAGAGTAGGTTTCATTCCATGATACTGACGTTCAGCCCTCTGGAGTTTTTTTCCTTCCTGCCTCAAAGATCTGGGTGTTTCAAGAGAGTCCAGCTGTGGGCCCACTCCCCACTGACTGAGGTTTCAGGGTTTGCTCACAGTGTTCTTCTGGGAGCACTGAGAGATGTCTGGATCACATTACAGTGTTCCCAAGTCGCGGAGCCTATAGTTGTGCAGTGAAATGATGTCACAGTCCGGGGTTAAGGTGGGGAAAAAGAAGGTGTGGTCAGCAAGTTTTCCTTCCAACTGAGTGTTGTCTCCATTACTCACACAAAGGCCTATGTGCGCTGATGCTCAACCGGGAAATTCAGGAACACACACTGGATTGTTGGCCCCCAATGATCCCCCAAAAGAGATCCAATATGTACTCTGTGTAAACTGTGAACTGAGAATGTAACATTTGTTCAGGCATTCGCTAGATTTAAATTAAGTTCATGCTCAATTTGACCCAATCAGAGAAATCTTGTTTTTCACAATATACACCCAGAGAAAAATTAACTGTTTCATTATTATATATCACTATGTGATGCACTTGGATAAGCTTGATTTCACAAAACTTGTTGCAAAAAAAATGTGTAGACTTTGCGTTAATCCTGTGATTTTGTTCACGCAGCTACTGTGTTGTAAATTATCACAAGCATGTATCGTACATTTACCTTTAACATATGTATATTCTCTTACAGCAAAAAACTAAAGACATTATTCAGCAGAACCCTGCAAGTTGGTGCCACAAAGAAAACTGTAATCTAAAAATCTTCCAAGACGGCAACACAGCGCTGGTGGCCAGTGATGATGGTGGGTATTGATGGCATCCATTGATATATAATAACTTGTACATGCACAGTTTATTTCATGTAAGTCAATAATACATTATTGGCTTGTTGTGTTGCAGAAAATACTACATAGATCTGATTAATTAAGTACTAATATATTTCTAATTTCCACTGCCCCTGCAGCTAACTTGGCTACTTTGGCTGACGCACTCAAGAGTGAACATCTGAAAGACAAGGTGAGAGAGCACGAGATGCTAGCAGATTGAATATGATGGTGTGGAGATAAAATGCTCCATCAACAGACCAATGATTTTATATGGTTTCAAATTTACACACATACTGCTTTTGACGACAACATTATGTCTTCAACTTGTTTGCAGCTGGGTGTGACAAAGACCGAAACCCCGCCTTCATCAGGTTCCTCTGTCTTTGTGGGAATACTCGTCACTGGTCTGCTTGCTGCCCTTGCAATCCCTCTTGGTTACCTCAAATGCCAACGCAGGACGGACACCAAGGGAGTGAGGCTGGTGAGCACATGTGAAGAATGGATCTACAATATCCTGCTCTGTGTATATGTTGCCACTGCGGACCTCACTTCCTGGTTGACGTGTTCCTTCTGGCTCTACAGGAGTTGCCTATCAGTGACGCATCATTCAGCCTCGAGCACATTAATTTAAACAATTTCGCCTTTTCCACTGCAGACCATGCATACTGCTGGTTTGATCATGTTTGAAATGAATCAATTGTGTTAACCTGAACATTTGTATTCTTACATTTTAAATAATGACCTAATGGGTGTCATATATATGTGTGTGTGTTCACCACACCTCTCGTTAATAACTCTATGCATATATTTTATTTTAAGGCGAGGTTCATGTTTTACTACATCTAAAATCAAAACAGCACTCTTTCCTTCCTTTGGAATCAATTGCTGCCAATGTTTTAATTAGGGGATGTTGCTGGCCAGCTATCACAGAGAATACGTAGAGAAAGAATGTGCGTTATCCAAAGACCCACGCCCTGTTCTCTGCTGCCTTATATTCATCTGCAGAGCTTACTTTTTACAGCAAGACATAGCTGTTTCTCTGTACCGCTCGCAATATCACATGATAGAGACCACATGAGAGAATATGTTTGTGTGTGCGTGTACATAATAATGGAAGCGTGTGGGGGTTAGTAGACGCATCTGTGTACATGTGTGTCTTTAAGCGCCTGATGTCTGATCATCAAATCAAACGCTTCGATTTTATACCCTTTACAATATTTGATCCATGGACCTATACAACACATCACAATAAGAAGCTTTTGTTCATTTTAATATACTGAAACGATGCATGGGAATCTCTCGCATGGCTGCTATGTGAGTGATGGAGACTTTAATGTGCATGTCCAAGACATTTATTTTAAAAAAGAGGGGTCAGCTGCTCCCCAGCCAGTTCACTTTCTCTGCTAATGAGCAATATGTATCCTAACTCTTGTGTGTTTTGACATTCTCTATCCGTCCTTTACATGATGACTTCATTTGTGTTGTATTTGCAGGCAGAGGAGGCCCATCCAGCAGATCAGGAGAACCAGGGGAACACTCTTGTATCTGTGGCCCCCCTCATCCCCCCTCCGGAAACCACGGAGAAACCCAGCATAAATGGAGACTCCCCGGAGGCAGACAAGACCCAGCCTCCTCCTCCCATCAACGGCCACTCCACCACCAAGACAGCGGACACCGAGATGTGAAATAGTCTACAAATAATTGTAACCCAAGAACGACCCTGAAAAACACACACCACCCCCCCTTCCACACACACAGACACACACACACAAACACAAACACACACACACGCCATTTCTGAATCCTTTCTTGCCCAACCACAGTGAGTCCACTTGAATGTGGACATCAGGGACTAGAACAATTTCCTACATCAACGCTCCTTTTTTTTATGGTCCCCTTGCCTCCCTCTCTTTTGGCCTTTTATGTGCCTCAATAAACATCAGGAAAGCTAGTCTGACGATGATGACGGTGATGAATGAGGTTGATAATGACGAAGGTTCAGTCCCTGGGATGTTGACGGCAGTCAGGCTGGAGACAAGAGACAGGAGATGGGCAGTTCAGGGTGGGAAGAAAGTGTAGTTGAGCATTAGTCAGCACTGGTTCCCATGATGCACCCAGCCTCTGGAGTCCCAGCCATGTGCTGTCAACACAAAGCAGGGCCTCTGCATGTCGTCAAGTCTAAAGCTTCGACCAACCCTCAACTAGTAAATACAACACAAGCACATCAATGACATTGTTCCTTAGTTTATTGTATAGCCAGGACAGATGGAGAGGAAATAAATCACACTGCCTTGAAATCTGTTTACAAACTCAGAGGAAAAATGCATTGGTCTCTGATCTTGTTTGTCTGATTGAGTCATTGATTGTGGAGGTGTGAGAATGCATGTGCTGCTTTCGTAACCTTGCATACGTGTGTTAGTGTTTACTTGCTGACTGTTTTTATAGCCGTAAATGCATCTGAGCTTCCCTTGCTTACTGTATCAGGGTTCCTCCGCGTTAGCTGGGAATAAACTACAAGACGATCAACCATAAATCCTCAAGACAGACAGCATTTCCATCTGAAAGGGCAAAGTTCTGTTCAGGATCATATTAATTCAAATGGTAGTTTTTGGACAAGAGTATTTTTGGTAATGTTGTTGATATGCAGTGAACACCCGCAAGTCATAACACATGCAGGTTGAATGACGTTACATAACGTATTTTTCTTCCCAACTCGTTTGAACAATTAAATAATGTTAAATTGGTGAGCACGTTGGTTTAAGGTTTGTTATTCAACAATGGTTTCAAATGTGTTTCAGGCATTGCTGAGAGAGTTACATAATAACCAATGGTAAGCCGAGCTCAAAACAATGAATGGAAGCAACACAGGCTAAATGCTGGCAAACAGTACTTTTTTACTTTGCTTGAATCTTCTCTTCAAACGCAATGCTACATTGTGAATGTAAAATGGACCGTGACATGACAACTTTTGCGGCGGTAGCTTACAGTGGGTGTGATGAGCCTCGTTAAAGGCTCCACTTAATGTGACATTAGCCATGAAAAGTGTAACCATTTTGTAAAAGTGATGGCTCACCGAGATTCCCATGGTGAGAAGAAAGAAGTATTGAAGTTTAAATCACATTATTTTCTTGAAGAAGGTTTGCCGCAAGGACTTCTCCCATCCGTCACAAACTGTGGTGAAATCAATCACAAAGCCAACCGGCCTCTTTACATCATGAGACTCATGAGAGATGCAGAGCCTCTTCCTGTCCACTCCGCCCATCCATTTGTCTGTGTTATTCTCTTTTCAATATACTGTGTATGCTCTTTTTTACTATCAGTATCCTGTGTGTATAGTATGATAACTTTTTTGTCTTGTTAATGTTTTGTGAACACGTTTCTTTTGTGTGCCAAAGAACTTCATTTCAAGTTATGTTGTGCTAAAATGTGTACTTCTTTGATCCAGGCCATATAAATAAATATGTCCACGGGCTGTTAGAAGGAATCATCTAGTTTACAAAATCGGTTTGTTTGTCCTGTAAATGCAATGTTTACTGACGATCCGGAGATCAAATACAAAAGGAAACCACAATAGTTTGAACTGGAACAAGGAAAACTATTCTGATAGATAATTTGAACATCTTGCATCTCGCATTCTCCTTTCAATCCATTTTGTATGTTTTCATTGCTAACATTCCAATGTGACTATTTCATTTTACTAGCACCCTGTAGTTTAAATTTGATTAAAACATGAAGAGAATAAACAGCGAAAGATGAATTGTCGTGTTTTCAGCCTTATTTATTTTATTGAAAAAGTGAGTGGGGAAAGCAACAAAAACAGGTGCACATGTACTAAGACACACGTGCACCAACTGTTTTTTCTGGGGCCCGCTTTTAAAAAACAATGACAAACCATGTGATCCAATTGGATTGTTAGAAGAACACATTTGTGCATAAATGAACAATCTTGATAATTTTAAGGCCATTATTAGATGCTGCGTAAGCGTCTAATTCTAATACATCTTGAGTAGGTAAACCAGCTATTTAAAAGGGATATACGTTTCATTTTAAACAACACAAACATTCAGGCTCCCTCATGTGGCTCAAAGGTGTACCGCACCATATAAGAATGGAAAAAATTCTGCTTAATTCTGCGACCGTAATAAAAATATCCTGCGACCTTCCTGTGGGTCCCGACCCAGTCTTTGGGGAGGACTGCTCTAACAAAAAAAAAGCTGAATTAAATCCCATACAGCCCATAAGGTCACACAGCTGGTTTGCATAAGCAGTAGTAATGACATCATTCCACACGGTTTTGTCTTTCACAGTTTGGGTGGGGCAATGAAAACATCCACCAGCTGTCTTCTTTCTCTAAACGCCCCAGAACATGTTCATGAGCACCATGTCGGTCCAGAGTCTACACACATTACACATCATCTACACGTCATTGTGTTCATATACGTATTTTCAATAACTTTTCTGTCACCATCCAATGCATGTGACAGTGGGACTAGTTTATTTCCCATCCACTCACACCCTTCTTTCATCACAAGATCAAGCCCCATGTGAGTTGCTACCCTGCCCTGGGCCATAGGGGATACCATGGAAATCGGGGTTGGGCTAGTCCAATACCAGTCCACCTCCATCACCAACCGGCCCTCCCTCTGACATCGCCGGCCCGACTATATTTGCTTCACAGAAAACGTTAAATTTACTATAGGCCTACCTAAAGTCAATAATCACTGACTGACATTTATTGTATCGTATTCACACTCATGTTTTCCATCTTCTTTACTCATCTAATCTCTTCCATCAGTCTAACTTTTAGGTATTATTAAATGTCAATCACTCTAGCCTACTCAACACGGCGTCACTCGCTCGCAGACAAAGACATTTTTGAGCGCGAGCTGGGAGCACGGCACCGGCACCAAAACGTAAATCCTTTAAAGGTGGAACTTAAAAGCTCAGGGATAAAAAGAAGAGATGTCTTTACAAATATTTACAAATCTCTGACTTTTTTAGTAAACCACCAACAGGTGACAGTGATATGATGGTAAGTTGTGGCGTTGACTTGGCCAATGTTAGCTTGCTTTTCACAGATGAGGTAACGTTCCCTACAAGCTAGCCTAGCTAACGTTAGCTAGATAAATGTCCATAATTGAGACCGTTATGATCTGGTCAAATAAGCAAGCTGGCGCTGTTGTCATCATCGAGATGATCTAATTCAAGTTAGCCGTAGTCACTTGCTTACAATCAATGAGCAAGCTACCCATGGCGGTAGTTGTAAAGAGGGAAATCTTATCATTTCTAATAACTGGAGGCAGCACTCCAAGTGTTTGCTGCCATTTGATGACCGAGCAACCGTGGCTGAGTTACAAAGCGAGCTCAAAAGTCTGGCACGACAGTGGGATAGGCTGAAGGCATCAGTATTTGAGGAGTACACAACCAAGACAACAGAACCCGGGCCGGAGGACGCTGAAGATGAGGCAGAGATGGTTTACAAAAAGTGATCATCTTGTAAGGACTGTCCAATCTGTTGCTACCGAGTTCTGAAGCAGTAGGCCTACAAACTCCTGACAGATGCATACCACATCATAGGCCTTGCATACAGGTTCCTGCTTATCCTCTCTGTCACACAGGTAGCATGTGAGCGAAGCTTTTCGACGCTGAAATATATCAGAAACAGGCTCAGGAGCTCACTCCCTCAACAGCACCTGGAGGCTTTTATGTTGATGGGGACTCAGACAGATGTTTGGCAGATGCTGGACGGTGAGAAAATCATAGACGGTGTTGCAGAAAAGAGTGAGCTGCTGCAAAAACTGCTCATGTAGTGAGGTAATAATAACACATGAGTATACTGATATTGTTTTTTATTACCATGTGACTAGAAATGCACCTGGGCCGTTACTTAACTTATTGTTTTGTTATGCACCTTCAACACCCCTACACACACACACACACACACACACACACACACACACGCACACAACCACACACCCAGCATGCAACACTACTGATACCACTGATGTTCACACCCCATCGTATGTTCTGTTCTGTTCATTTCTACAATATAGTTCGTACTAATTATACCCTCTGATACCAGTTTCTTTATAGTGTGGTCTTTCTCTGCTGACATGCATTCCTTAAGGCTCTGCAGTTATACGTATCATCTGATACTAGCCCAGAGTTAAGCATATTCATCTAGCAAACTATTACCAGGCAAATTGGTGGATGCAAATGTTATTAACAAAAACATATATGATGTAATTTCTTTGTAATCATCCAAAATAATGTTAAGTGTATGGGTATTTTTTCAAGTAGGCCACTGACTGGTCGATATGTGCGATGCTTTGAGTGGGCAACGCGCCGTGTATTGAGTGGGCCGGTCTCACAGTAACTCCCGGGCCACTTTTTTCCCCCAGTCCGCCCATGGCCCTGTCCCCTTCCACACCCTACAAGGAAAATATGTCCCATAGGCTATTGAGCAGTGCTGTCCTCACAATATGCCACAACTGCAGAGCCATAATAAACGGCCCATACTATAGACATAAATATTTTGGATTAAATGTGGTCATCTAAAATATGAGACATGGCCAATTGCTGCATGGTACAAATATAAAAGGTGTAAATTGCTGTATGTATACACACACACAGACCTTTCTGTAATGTTCAACCTCAGTGACCTTGAACTGTGGGAGATGAAAAACAAGAGCATTACTGTAGATTAAAGAAAACAGACTCCACCCATGTGAGGATATTGAGTCTCTTGTGTCTGGTGCACATTCACTAATTCCTCACACTCTCCTGCCTGTCACCCTTAAATTGGTTGGTTCACTCAAATTACACACACGTTTTCTTTTTTTTCTCTCTTATCCCTAATAGTGTCTTGCCATGTAGATAGTTTCAAACCACCGATTCTCTGAATGAAGGACGGACCTGCTAACCACTGACCCACAGTAAACAATCCTATCTAACTGTCAAGATACCACAGTATAAGTGAATAAACATGTTTAATTTGTAATTTGGATGAACTGACTCTTTATATTTCCCACCCATTGGCCCCTGTACCCCTACAGTATATCACTCCAAATCTTCTCTTCCACAGTTTTTCTTCAGTGTCCCACACGCCCCCCAGCTCCAGCCTGCTCCCCTCCCATCCTTCACCTCATCCGGCTCTTAGTTTCTCCACCCCTTTATTCCCCCATCCAGCCAAGAGTAGTGTATGTGCAGTGGAATCTGGGATTATGAGCGAAGCTCAGCTGGTTGTTTTTATTGTGGGGTGGCTCTCCCCTCAGTGTACATACAGCTGCCAAGTACGTCATGTTTTCCCTCTTTATGCCAAAGCACGCCCTTCTAAACTCATTGATGGTAAGATAATATTGGGTGGAATGGATGGGTGGGAGGTAAAGGAAAGCACACAAGAGACAGAGCTATGGGACTCGGAGGTTAGGAGGTGTGAGCCTATGATGAAAATTAAAAGCTGATCAACTTTCAGGTTCATGAGAAGGTTACATGGGTGTATGCAAGGAGGAATATTAGTCTATATTGAAACTTTGATTGTGCATGATAAAGGGTTTGATCTCTATTAACATGTCTTTCTACTATAAATATGCATTATATTCAGTGGATTTTATGGGCATACTGTATTATTCCCAAAGTAAATAAGCACAAGACAAACCAGGTTGAGCAGATAGAAGTAGAAGTACTTTTTAATCACACGCTCGATCCAAGAAAATAAAAAAGGCTTAAACGTGCAATAGCTGATATTAGCCACCTGGGGGCAGAATAAACCAGCTATGATCAAATCACTGACGTATGTCGATCTTAATTGACAATATACACATTCTAAATTGGCACTTTTGTTGCAAATGCAGGAGCTAACAGGAAGAAACAAATGACAAAAGGTGTTGCCCGAGCAACAGGAAGGCAATGGTCTATTAACACATCGTGCAGATATGGTGCAGATTCACCCCCACTGAATGACGGGTATCATTTGAACCCATTACCCAATTTGCGCCACTGTTTGCCAATCGAAACAAAGATGGCAGCCGGCCGGCGACCCGCGATAGGTAACTGCGTCACGCAACTTTTCTTTTTTATCGCGCAGCAGACGGAATATGTTTCCATCCCGGTGGTTAGAAAAGTTCTTTGATGGGTTAGAAAATGTCCTCACAACCGTGGTAAGTAGGCTACTTACAAACAAAAGTACTTGTTTTGGGGGGTTCAAACATTGCTTGGTTCATTGCTGGTGGTTCCCCGTGTGAGCTGCTCACTGCTTCCTCTGGCATCACCAGCCAGCGTTGTGAACCAGCAGTTTCAGGGATAAACAACAAACAATGAGCTGAAAGACTTTAAAGTACTCAGTAGAGCCACAGTTGGGTGATCATATGGAGCAACCCCTTGAATGAATATATGAATATATATATATATATATATATATATATATATATATATATCCACTCGGATTGTATGGGATGAGTGCTCATATAATAATGCTGTTATTGTGACTGGAGAGCTGGTTGCTCAGGAAAGGAAAGTTGCCACACAATTCCGTAAATATGCTGTTACTGTGGAGGAGAGTAAACAAAACAGTTGTCAGAATTAATTGCTGTGGACAATTTAATCTCACTTATAGTTTTCTGTGAATCAACAACATACATTACCGTGCGTGATATTACACAGACACTGGATCAGAGCATTTCTGACCCACATCTGTGATCACAATGGATCCTAACCTTGAATCAACTTACACAACTCTGGATGGGTCACCTGCTTTTTTAGGTTCTTTCAGATTAAATCAATTTACCAACCAATCACAGTAGGCCTATGAGTGGAAGAGGAAGTTTCAGTAACGCACTCCACCTGACCTTGACGAAATGATGTATGTTGTTGTCTGACCTTGACGAAATGATGTATGTTGTTGACACCTTGGCAGCAGTGAAAGGGTTTTAAAAATCTGTCATCCATCACCCTTGCATTAACCCAACAGTATGCATCCGCTCACAAAGATCTCAAAATCCAAAGTGCATGTCAAGTGAAATATAATATACTTCCACATACTTTGGAACCCGCCCCCTCCCCAAAAAACATGGATCAAGGGAGATGTACAATACAGTTTCAAAGCTGGGATCCAGATTAAGGGAGTGTCCCTCTGTAACACAAATATGAGGCTCCACTGACTAATGTGTACGCATGAGGGAGTGACCATGCAGACACATCCTACTTGTAACTGTCCCATCAGGCAGCTGTGTCAGGCCAGTAAGGTTTTAGTCAATGCTTTTGTCATGACCCTATTAGCCCTGATAAAAAGTCACACAATGTGTTTATTGTTAATAAACTGCAGGTTATTCTCCATCCTCATACCACACCATTCTATGTGGTATGAGGCTATAGGCCTACTTTATATTGTATTTTTTGTAATCGCGTCTGAGTAGTCTTTTGCAAGTATATTTGGGGAATTTATAAAATAACAAAGATCACCGTTAAAAGGAAGGAACTGCGCTGCTTTATCAAATAAATGAATATACTAATTAAGGAATGATGGAAATTGAAAAGCTCAAATGTAATATTTTGTTTCCATAGACACCTAAATGGAAAACAACAACGGAAACTTAAATTGATATCCTGTCTGTTTCCTGCACATTTCTCTGTGCAGTCGTTGTCTATTCCCAACATCTGCTTCGGGAAACAATCTGGAAGACATTGTCTCTTTTTTCCACTGATGCAACTGTCCACAGAAAGTCCTTCACACCCTGTTGTGAACCGTAGACTGCGCAGTAGATTGCATACTAATGATAATTTACGAAAGCTGTTTTAAGTGCAGACAGATGGCACAATAACACTGCATACTATGAATCTAATTCATCAGTCTTATAAAAAGGTGTGACCTCAGGCTTTAGATAATAAAATGGAAATGCTCATTTATAATCTACACACTTTGAAACAGGCACGTACATTCTGCAAGTGATTTACATCGGCCCACGTTGAAATAATCCAGACTATAGCTAGAGTAAAGCATACAATACAGAATAAAATATACAATACAGAGTAAAGCATACAATACAGAGGAAAGCATACAATACAGAATAAAATATACAATACAGAGTAAAGCATACAATACAGAGTAAAGCATACAATACAGAGTAAAGCATACAATACAGAGGAAAGCATACAATACAGAATACAATATACAATACAGAGTAAAGCATACAATACAGAGGAAAGCATACAATACAGAATAAAATATACAATACAGAGTAAAGCATACAATACAGATTAAAGTGTACAATACAGAGTAAAACATACAATACAGAATAAAGTATACAATACAGAGTAAAGCATACAACACAGAGTAAAACATACAATACAGAGTAAAGCATACAATACAGAGTAAAACATACAATACAGAGTAAAGTATACAGATTAAAGCATACAATACAGAGTAAAGTATACAGATTAAAACATACAATACAGAGTAAAGCATACAGATTAAAGGGAAGTTTGAGTGTGATTGTTGTGTTAGGATGCCCCCTGCTGCGGCTCTAGGGGCAAACCACAAACAGTAAAGTGAAAGTGAAATGAAACAAGTGAAAATCGAACTGATTTTAGAAATATGATTTACGTGGCCCAACAAAAGTTTAAAGTTCAGCCGTTTTTTTTCATACACATAATACTCTACATAATACACATTCATACTCTATCAGCTTTTTTCTATAGATATTTTTGTAGGCTATTTGTGTTTTTGTCTTTGCTTGTATTGCTTCTTTAAAGTGAGCATGGTTTGAGTTGTTTGTCAAGCAGTGGGGTTGTTTGCTTACTTTAACCATTTAAAGATTTAAATGAAGGTGCCCAATGGGTGCAAATGTTATATTAAAATTGTAATAAATTAGTTTCTATGAATATGTTTTTTCGAATTGCTATGAGATTTATTATGGCACATGGGACATATTTGTTAGCATATCCGGATGCTGAAAGAATATCCAAGCTGTGGCAATATTTATTTTTTAAACAGGAAAGCTCCTTTAGTTCATTTTATATTGTTTAATTCATTAGTCTATACGCATTGTTCTATAGAAATATGACATCCTAATATCAGGAAATGGTTGGAAAGTGCCCGTATAAAATATGGGGAACATTTTGGAATTTAAGCTCAAGCGGAAGTACCGAGCAGTGTACCTTCTTGTTTCGCCTGTACTCTTTGTCATGGATGTTTAAAGAGAACGCTCGGTCCTCGCTCTCTGCGCCTGTTTGTAAACTTGCGTCAAAAGCATGTGATCCGGTTGACGTCTGTCGGAGAAACGTCCAATCAGGACACGGGGGTGTGTTTGTGTGTGTGTGTGCGTGTGTGCGTGTGTGTGCGTGTGTGTGTGGTGTGTGTGTGTGTGTGGTGGGCGTGGCTAGTTTGTGTTGCTGTGAAAATGTCGATGGACAGGGTTTTTCATTAATTCAAGGGACCACTCTGGATTTTATACTAACTGGGAGCTTGATGGGAGGTAATGGCAGCGGTGACGGAGTAGTAAAGGGACCGGACGTGTTACGAAAGAAGCGGTAAGCCATCTTAGCTTTCAAGAGAGTGCTGTTTATTTACTTTCAGCTACTTGCTCCTGTATACTATATACTGTACCGTCATTTATATGGATGTATGTTACAGCGTTTCGATGGTGGGTGGTAGGTTGTTTTAGTGATTTATAATTATGATTTGATTATAAACGGTCAAGATTTAGTTGTTGTTCTATTAAAGGCCATTGGTCATTTGTTGCATGCTTGCGACTTTATTATTGCGATATAGGCTAGTGCGATATTCCAGCGTTGTTTGCAACGTTACCCGGAAATACGCAGGGTATTTGATCTCAGCTGTTTCCCTATAAAACATGTCTGAGATGGATTTGTGTCTTATTTTTCTTCGCAGCCAGTGAGAGGGCAGAATAGCAGGGTGGGATGGAGAGGTGTGCTGGATGATTGCTGCAGGAGGATGTTGCGCACTTCAATTTACCTCCGGAGTGAGTGGTCTTTGCATCCATATGGTACTGAGTAATGATTTAATTGATGTAGTAGATATTGTTATTGTTTATGTCTATACTAGTTGTGTTTGTTAGTAGGAGTTTAGTATTGAATACAGTTGGTTAAACGTGTTATATCCTTGAATGTACATATTCTAAGTTGCAGTATACTAAGTTTATTTTAAAGTTATATAGGAGGGGAAATTACTTTTAACTAGGTTTGAGTAAAACAAAAAAGTAAATAATTCACAAGAGAAAAAAATGGTGGCTACGTTTTCAAGAAATTTTAATTATAGACTTTGAATTTGTGTCAGAGTGCATCATGCTGTATGTAGTTAATACCATTTCCAACTGAGCATACTGCATTTAAACTGTAACATCGATAAAGAAATGTAAAATAAGTTACCTCTTCATTCAACAGCATGTTATTGAATATAGACCTAAAGTTAAAATGATCTAAAGATTATTTTTTTTCATTATGCATTTGCAGAAATAGATTTCCTTTTTAAATAGTTTAGTTTAAAGAAAAGCCACTTTTAAAGATGTGTATTGTTTGTAAACATTAAGTGCGTGTGCCTCCTGGGCCAATACCTTGACTCAGCTCCATCCATCCAGAGGTTTCTGTCATACGCACTTTTTATTCCTGATGTAAACAAACCCTCCAAAAGCAATACTCTTACTTAACACACGGTGGCGGATTTGTGCAAGCTTAGATCTTTTACTGAGCATGAAGTTATTAGAGACAGTCTTCGAATGAGTCAGATATTATTATAAGTTGTAATGCAACACTAAAGAGTGAGGGCAAAACGAAGCGAGTATGTTGTTATTAATGTTGTGCCCTGTAACTTTGTTGACAGGAGAACTGACACATCCAGCCAAGGACTGACATCTCCTGATGTCAAAACCCCAAACCGACTGCAGTCGATTGACCCATTTATTTTGCTTCAGAGGAACAGTAACAATAAATGTTCTTCAATGGTGTGATATACTGGGCTCTAAGGAAATAAATATAATGGGAAATAAAAACTAAATAAAAAAAGGCAATCTAAGAAATTGGAATAGCTTTAGTTCAAGATACATATTGCTATTTCTCTTTTCACAGATAATTACTTTCAACTTACAGGAAAAGGTAAGAGCACGTACACGTCACAGCAAACACAGCCGGCAACATCTAGGACGAATGGCACAACAGTGCACTATCTATATTTATTATTGTTGAAAAGTCACAGTTGGCCAGTTGCATAGTATTCAAGTGCAACGTGGAGCAAGTGATAAATTATATACATATTAACAACCAAAATGATGAAATCTGGTTCCAAATAAAGTTCTTCCAATTGCAAGACATCAAAGTGTTACAATATTTCTGTACGGTCACTTTTTTCTGACTTTGTCCAACACTGTGATGCCATAAACTACTGAAGGCTAAGGGGAAACATTTTAATTCACCGTGTAGTATGTTTGACATGTCTTGAAATAAGGTCTGGGATTTCCTCGGGACCTGGCGAGGATGAATCTCTTCTTTTTCGTGCATGATGCTGGAACACGTGCTGACATCTCCAGAGAGAGCCTGTTTGCATTCTTCTAAGAAACCAGGTAATAAAAATAACAATATTACACGGTTTACTTTCAATAAAACATTGCAAGAATATTACATATTTTTATGAATGTATGTGAAAGTGCATTTAGGAGCTATGTCCATTGTTCCCAATACAGCCAAAAGCGATATCAATGGCGTTCACTCGGCACCTTTCCAAGGGAGAGATTAGGGTTTAGGAAGTAGAACAGGCATGCCTGATAGATGACATGGCTAAAATTAACACACTACCCACTGGATGAGGAGCATAAATAGCAGACAGGAAGGACGAGTACTTCAGTGTATCTTTAAAGCTGCAGCGTGTGTCCGTCAGCACAAACACTGTCAGATAAACTTCCTGTTCTCTTTAGAGGCTGATTATGTTGGGAAAATTGGGAATTCCCATGTTATCAACAACACTTGAATATCTGTAATGAATGGATATGATAAAACTGCTACAGACATATGACAGCATTCAATATAATTAAATGCATCAGTTATTTTATATAGGGTGCAAAGTAATGCATTTACTATTATCAATCTATAAATCAATCAAACATTATTCGTATAGCACCATTTTAACACAGGCTGTTTCAAGTGCTTCATAGATGGCTGACAAGCCATAAGACAGAAAACAGTTAAAAAGACAAAAACATAAAGCAATTCAAAATTTGAGACAAATACAGGTGAGATAATAAAATGATTAAAAAAAATGTAATTTAATTAAAAGCTAAATTAAAAGTCATAGTAATGTCAAATAAACAGTAGATTATTAAAATATAAATATAATCAAATACAATTGTACAACTTAAATACAATACAATAACTGAATAATAAAATATAACAATAATGTTACAACTATGATTAAATAAAATAATATAAGAAATCCGAGGCATGGCTGTCTAGTTTGTCAGAGTTTATGCAATCTTCTAAGGAGAAAATGTTGCACCAAACCAAATGCCCAACATTCATATTCCATAGTGTTATTGTAGTCATGTTGCATAGGGTGCATTGACAGAGATCTTCATCCTAGAAGAGAAGATAGACCTCAATCTTCAGATCAATACAATCAGTATCTACCAGTCGGCTCTGAGCAAACATGCCTTGATCCCTCAGATCCCTTACACGTCCCATGTAGCTCAAGGGTGAAAGCTGATTCTTTTGCCGATGCTCTCCTTTCTCAGTCATGTAAGGTGAAATTAGGACATCAAAAGCTACTTGAGGGAAGCAAATGTACAGCCATATGAACGGCCAGATGAAAATCTAGACCTGTAACTGAAGGATAATGAAAAGAACAGACATTAAAATAGGCGGATGGTTTGTGCCTTGTCTAAACTTTAACGTTGATTTTAACTTTGTATAAAATAGAATCATAGTATCATTTGGTCCCATAGGTGTATGGCATTGATAGATTGGCTTATGTAGCATTCACAAGGCTGTAATTCTCTGAGTGTCTTGTTCGATGGAGTGTTTACACATTTGGCTTGACTCATGTTCATGTTAACAATTAGATTATTTCAATGATTGTTAGGGCATTCCTTTTTGATTTCCCCCTCTTGAAAAGTGTTTTTCTCCTTTTTATCTACCCCGCAGCCCTTCAGTCTGATTTACATAACAAATGATGACCTCTGATCCAGGTATGTGAACAATCAGATAAAGAATGCCAAAAGTTCTTAAAATAATCTCTGCTAATGTTTGACTGAACCAAACCAGACTATTAATAAGACAGGAACGCAGTCCTTTTAAAGGAACAGCTACGTTCCCGGTTAACATTCAATACAATGCACTTGCATATATATATTATACAGGAATGTCTTTTTTAATGTTCCTGTTCTTCTACAATATGCATTATTAGTTTAACTGGATAACAGTGTTATTTTGAATAGAAACATCATTCAGTTTCCTTTTTTGCAGAGCTGTGGAGACCTGAAAGAAGAAGCACATGTGTGGTAGACCTATTTCTGGTAAAGTGTCAAAGTGTCGTTGTTAAAGTCAATCACCTCACCCGTCACACTTCAATGCTTGCTCCTCAAAGTAGTGACATTGAATAAGAATCGGCATGTTTTCCACGTGAAAAACCAACATGTGGACATTACAACATCCTGATACAACATAAATAGAGTATCTTATTAATGTTCCCTTTGCTGCAGACTGAGAGATAAGAGGTGTCCCTCATTAGACTGTATTTAAAAAGCCAAAAGACCATCTGAGTGCTTATGCAACTGATACACAAGCTGGTGATGTGCCTTTAAAAGCAGTGGGTTGTCAGGTGATCGAGGAGGCTCAGTCAGCTCAGCCTCACAGGCAGAGGAGCCAGTGAGTCTCTAGCCGAGAGCAGAGAGGAGTGCGCCAGAGAGGGAGAGAGACCCGAATACAAGGGGACATGGGGGGGAAATGGGGACACGGCAACGTCACAGCGTTGGGGACAGGCAGCCACGGTGGTAGGGTCCCTTCAACCGCAGTCTGCTATGCTCTCGTGCCTTGTGTGGCAGCTAGCTAATGTGTTTCTGGCTCAGCTTGATCAAGAAGTTGCATTGTGTTGCCACAACAGTGGTATAAAAGCACAGAGAATTAAGTGCTGCGTCACAGTCGGGAAGCGGAAGAGCGTAATCGTGCGTGTGTGTGTGTGTGCGCATGCGCATGCGCACGTACATATGTATTAGTGTGGGTTCTGCTCTGTATGTGTGTGTTAGCTCGAAGTAGCAGACTAATAGCAGTTCTGCTGTTGCAACAAGATGAAAATAAAGAGTGCGTGTGTTTTGAGAGGATGGCAGAAAGGGAGAGAGAGGGAGGTACCGGGAGGGAGGGCGAGCGAGCAAGTCAGAGAGAGCGAGAGAGAGATTTTGGATTAGTTGCTACGTCACTTTTTCATGTCAGGAGAAACGGAAGCTGAGATAACAGAAGCCCAGAGTCATCGAGTTTTTTCACCTGAAGTCGCCACAATGGTTTCGGACAACCTCGGCTTTCTCCTCCCCGTCCTCCTTGGTAGTTTTTCTGCGTGTGTGTGCGCGCGTGTGTGTGTGTGTGTGTGTGTGTGTGTGCATGCGCGTGCGTGCGTGCTTGCGTCTTTGTGTGCGTGCGCCTCTGTGTGTGCTTTGCAGGAGCTGGTATCGGGAGGTTCAACATGGATGCTGAAGATGTGACACAGTTTCTCTAGGTCTTGTTGTGATCGCATGGTAAGTGGTTTGGGTGGGCAGAGGTGCGACAAAGGGGTTAACAAAAGAATATTCTGGAGGGTTCCTAATAACCGAACGAAGCTCGGTCAGGAATGTTTTGCAGAGAATTATCACGGCATTCAAACATCGCTTTTTTCTTCCACCGTCACCAGGAGGAATAGGGATGATTACATTGGTGAAAATAGGTGAATACAATCATGCATGGTGCCATCTGACCTATTATGAAACGGTATTAGACATTTAATACACCCTTGTATGGGAGTGTGCACAGACGCAGCCAGGTGGACATTACAGTAGCCTTTAAAAACAACAGGATAAGCTGGTTGTTGAATTCAGCAGAAGAGGGTAACGATTTGTCGGTCACTTCATGTGGACATTTATGTGTCTGTGTTGGAACTGTTGACTGCTAGCCTACTGGTGGTGAACTCCTGAAGGAGGTAAAGGAACGAGTGAGCACGGAGAAGCAGGCATGTATGAAGGCAGACACTGGTTGGGATCCAGCTGTACGCTGCTATCAGACAACAGATCAGCTCGGTGTCTGTGGCTCGTGGCACATGTGTCATGTGATTTTGTTTTCGCTCCCCAGGGCCACTGGGATTTGGCAAAATAAACCTTCCCGAGACATTTGTTTCTGCGTTTCTGCGTAGCAGATGGTGACGCAGTCATTTTTTAGGCTGGACTTCTCTTCAACCAATCCACGGCTTGTATCGAGCAAACCGAAGGGGCTAAATGTCATGGCTCAGGATCAGAGGGAGGGAGAAAGACAGGGAAGGAGGAGAGGGAAACTGAGATCGAGAAAGAGAGAGAACTTGTTTACTTTGCTCTCTTGGTGGCTCCGGTTTGGCTCCTCTCCAGTTCACAAGCACTGGCCTTCCTAAAGCTGCTGCATCACAGGCCATCGTGCCAATGCTGGGTTCTCATTGGGTGGGAGGAGCTTCACAAGCTGCACACCAGTGCTTTATTGGCTTATTGCAAGCAAGCAGCTGGAGTTGAACATCTGATTGGTTAAAAAGCACTATTCTCTTACACAAAGGCTTTGCAGTTGCAGAAACACCTTTCCATGGATACATGAGTGCCGTGTAGGTTTATATGGGTTGAGCTGTTAATATATTGTTAAAATAAAATACATATATGTTCACCAGGGATTTTTGTCAAAATTGTAACATTAGTTTACAAGGTGGGTTTAGAAGGCAAGTAAGAGATGAATCAGATCGCTGCCGGTCATCAACATATTTCATTAGTTATGACATTAGTTATCAAAAACAGATAGAATAATCTATATGAGTGTGATTTCCCAAGAGTTAGTTCAGAGGTCCAGTAGTTTTGGAGAAACCCGCTGCTCTAGCCGATGTGACCGTTTTCAATCGGAGTAAATAAGTTTATTTGATGACAGAATATATTTATTTACTCCATATTCTTGCCTATAGACACATTTAAGATAGTTGCATGTAATCTTCTCTCGAGGCTGCACCAGCAGTTAATCAGAATTAATTAATTGGAAATGTACCAATAGACACTGTCCCAATTCATACCACACTACATGGTTCCTTCCAGAAGCCTTTCTACAAATTTGCAGTGACATATTGGCTCTTTTTGAGGAAATTATGGGATACCATGGTGCCAGTAAAATATAGTGTTACCCTGGCTGCCCTGTGCACTCCTGCATGCCTGACACTGATACCTGAGATGGCGAGGAAGGCTTTAAATCTCTAGACAAGAGAGGTCCTCTCGTTCTCCAACATCCTAAAGATGCCACGTTTCTAAGATGATGCAAGAGCGCGTGTGGCTGCCCGTGCTCTGCATTGCAGCTCCAGCCTCTACAGTCAGCGTCTTTCTCTCCCTTTCTCTCTCGTTCCCTCTCCTCTCAATGTGCTGATGGTATAACTACTATCACTGTCTTTTTTTAATAATATATAAAGATGGTCGTTAAAAGAACATGATGATGATGATTCTTAGCAATAGCGCTGGAGCTAGTTCTCACTTCACCACTATGGGGGGGTCATTTCTTCTAAAATAGTTAACATTGCGGTTAGTCTACCAGTTAACAAAAGGCTTAATCGTGAAACGAGATAAAACTATTACAGCTTCCCTGCAGAAAGTGTATTTATGATATGTGTATTTGTTTTGCAATGAGCTGTATTTGAACTTGTATAGTATTTTTATGAAAAATACAGCTGTACAAATTGTGTATTGTTCATGTTTCACAGTTTACTCACTCACTGTGAGACCAGCTTACTGTTGGTTTTGTATCCCTATTTCTCTGTAAATAAGAATTGCTGTGATATTCACCACTATGGGCTTCCGCAGTTCAATCCTGATTCTGTTGTTGGCCACTCTCTGAAGGCTTCCTGTCCCTTTAAATCTTTTCTAAGCATTACACAACAGGTCCAGTGGTGCACAAGCAACAAACAACCCCGAAAAAAAGAAAACTGACAGGGTTGGGTGGAGCCAGCCATGCAAAGGAACCAGACACCTACGGACAGACAGGCCCTCTGATCAGAGCCGTCACTGTGGCTACAGTGCAAACACACACATATACACACACACACACACACACACACACACACATACACACATACATAGCCCTACACAAACAGCCCTGATAAAAGAAAATCTTGGCCTGGTCCTTCTGTAGCCTGATAAGGACGCGTTAGGGCCGTGGCGATGTTGTCCTTCCTTTTTATTATGAAAATCTAAGTAAATTGTATGATTTTGGCTGGGGCTTAGCTTCTCTGATTTGGCTTTAGTCACGTTTTGAGACAAGTAGTGTTTGTCATTGTAAACATGACGAAATTAAGGCAGACTGTGTGTGGGTGTGTGTGTGTACTGGAGGGACATGGAGGAGTGGTTGAAGCAAGACAATGTATTGTTAGCGGTCCTTTCTCCTGCATGCAAAGTGTAAAAACAGCAGGAGGGGGAAAAAATGATGTTAAAAACGGTTGGCTAGATTTGTACTTTGTTGAAAAACTTGGCAACAAGTCCGTGAACTGGCCACTACCTGTCCTTGCCCCACCCTCAGTGCTTTGCTGCTACGTATCTGCGTCATGGTTCTCTTTGCCAGCAATTCACTTCCTTGCTTTTTCCCTTGTAGTGGCCGGACAACAACACACTATCATCCCCACTGTTCCACCAAGCAGCAGAGAGGAGGAGACTCATCGACCTCTGTATGCATAGAGCTGCAGGTGAGCTTGAAAGACATGCAGTTGCTGTGTTTTGTGTGTCTGTTCTTGTTTTGGCTGAGAGAGAGGAGGGGGCGGGGGGCAGGGGCGGGGGGGGGGGGGTCTGGTGCTTTCATCTCTCTCTCTAAGATGCTGATAGGTTTCTGTGAAAATCAAGGTTGAAAAGGACCAAATTTAAAGCTTCCCATGCCTATTATTAATTTATCAGCGTATTAGAGACTAGAGGCATTTATGGCATCTAACCGCGGGTATCTCTTCAGTGTCCTCTCACAATTCTGATAGTTTAGGGGATAGGGGTTAGCTTAAGAGGCCATTATCTATATGCTCTCGCATAGCAACCAGACTCCATTGGAAACGCACATTAGTAATTCTACTTTGAAGAACACAGTAGGTTCCGCTCTACCGCTGCCTTGATCGGTTGGTTTGTTTTTACGTCGTTGTGGGAATGTGGTTAGTTTGTATTCAGCAATGTCGCAGAAACCCAAAACGAACCTATTGAGGCAGCGTTTGAGCAGCAATCCCTCAATTCTGCGAGGTAAGATTGCTGTTCTTTTCAACGGAGTCGTGTGACTTTGGCCAGAGCATTCAAAGCTTTCACTTCCCCATCGGAAATAGCTGTCTAGAAGCAAGGTCTCATGGTCGTTCTTTTAGGGAGATACAATATGTTTCTCTGCTGCCCCCGTCAACAGCAGTACATTGTTTAGTTTGTTGGTCTTGTTTCTTCAAACTGGGGGTGTGCTGACCACCATCTACTGTCGGTTATACACCGACAATTCAGAAGTACCTCATACCCCATCTTCAAAACACCCAAACTATCCCTAGAAGTTCAACGTTCCTAATTTCCCAGGCCACAGTCTATTGTGATTTAAATGCCATGCATATTTGTGTTGTGTTGTTTTGTTTATTACATAATTAATATCGGCAAACAGAACCTGCGATGGGTAGTTTCTACATTTCATACGATTTAAGAATATGCTGCATGGGCCTGGACCACGGGGCATCCAGTGCTGCTGCCTCAGAACCACTCTTTTGTTCTCTCAAACAAACATCTTTCTGTTTCAATTAGTCAGATGTTTCTGAGATCCCCTCTCCATTTTAATGGGGAATGACTTGTTTCTCGGGTCGAGCCGACAACCAGTTATACAAATTGTTTTCCACTATTTTCTGCTCTTATTGACGTCAGTTTCCATTACTTTTTAGATTTGAGGGTGTTTTACGCCACAGACGGATGCTTTTTGTCAGCAGTGCCCCCCTTGGAAGCTGGTTTCAGATAGTGGCTTAGAGTATTTTCATCTATCTAGCACCATTTGAAATCAGTGTTCTTGGGGTGGGAAGTGTAATTCACTGGCCGGCAACAGGAAGTACCGCACGAGGTGTCCGGAGCTTAAGGCATCACTTCCTGAAGCACCGCTCAGTGGGCTACAAACCACCGCTCTCTTTGTCCTTTCTCCAAGGTTGACCGATTACTTTTGGTGTTCAGAGTCTGCTTTTGTTTCTAGCACCATTTGAAATCGGTTACAGTGAAGGACATACTCATCTTACCCTGAGAAGGATTGTGCCATCTGAAGACTGTAGATGGACAAAGCAATTACTGTGTTTAATTACAAGGGTGGTTGATGTTTAGAGTGGAGAAAGAAGTATTCAAATCCTTTACTAAGTCGCTTTAAAAGTCGCAATACCAAACTTTATATTTTTTGCTAAATGTATTGTTTTGTATGTAAGACATGTATCTGTAAAGTAACTAAACGGTCAAATAAATATAGTCACATTAAAAAGTACAATATTTCCATTGAAATGTATTGATGTAAGTAAACAGAAGCATTCCATTAAAGTAGTAGTAGTGAGTAAGATAAGATATTACTTTATTCATCCACAGGGGGAAATTTCGTGAAGCAGCAGCAAACATGTTTACAAATATACAATACAATAAAATAGCAATATTACATTTAAGAATTTAAATAATAAAGGAAATGAAAATGTAAAATAAAAATGGAAGTGTATACAGTGTAACTAAAGTATAAAGTGAAAGCGGTGCTTTATTTTTTTTTAGGTTTATTGATGTTCAATTTGAGGAGGATCTGGCCAGAGGTGATTTATTGTACAAGTCTTATAGCAGTGGGCAGGAATGTTCTCCTTTATCTGTCCCTGTGACAGTCTGTTGTACAACAGTACAATAACCTTGCAATTGTACTTAGGCACTGTTAAGGTAATGCACTGGTTACATTCCATCTCTGGATGTTTTTCTGCCAACTTGATCGAGGGATCATTTGAACAATGTTCCAGTCAAATCCACAAGGCGGCGCTGTAGTATTAGAGTCCCATCCATCATCAGGTACACTGCCCTTTTAAACCATGTGTCATTTTCAGCATGTATAGAGCTGATTTAATAATACTAACAATAATAATATTAACTTTGTATGGCACCTTTTTAAAAACAAAGTTAAAAAAAATACATGGCAATATAACAACAGAAAGACAAACAGCGAGGCCAGAAGAAGAAGACAAAACTAAGGTAAAAAGGAAACGCACAATACGTACAATAGGGTGAAACACACATAAAACTACAAATTACAGAATATAAGAGGTGATTTAAGAGCAATTACTGATTCTGGGAGCGTTATCTCCTCAAAGCCGAGGGGTGATGGCAAAAGCACGGTCCCCTTTAGTTTTCAACCTCGACTTTGTAACAGCCAGAAGGGCCTCACCCGAACAGGCTAATCACACCTGTATAATATTTAGTCATGATAAGCAGAGCTTCTATACATGTCGTGTGTGTATATACGTTAAAAGTATACTGTGAGCACATCATTGCAGGCTTGGAGGTTCAGTTCCATTACATTGTCTGTTATTGTTTCACTATATTTTAGTTGTTTATACTGATTATAAAAGGTAGTTCCAAAATATACGTCTGCCTCAAAACAATACAAAACTCTTGATGTTCTGTTACATGTTTTAGTTTAATAAATACGGATTTAAAAGGCCAGGCAAGTGTATAATATTCAGCAATCAGTATACACCAAAACAATGATAAACATTACATTACATGTCATTTAGCTGACGCTTTTATTCAAAGCGACTTACAATAAGTGCATTAAACGATGAGGACAAACTCAGAACAACAAGAATCGAGAAAGTAACATTTCTTCAATAAAGTTAAACTACAAAGTGCTATCAGTAAGAGCCATTTAAGTGCTACTAAAGTGCTACTACGGCGCTACCTTCCCTATTCAAGGTATAGTCGAAAAAGATGTGTTTTTAGTTTGTGATGGAAGATGTATGTACAGACTTTTTGATGACATTAATCTAAAGTAGGCCCTCAGTAAAACCTTCTTTAACAAACAACTGTTATTTTCCATTATTCTGTTTTTAGATGTGAGTGTATCTTACGCCACAGAAGGATGCCCCCCTTGGAAGCTGGTTTCAGATAGTGGCTTAGAGTATTGTCATCTATCTAGCACCATTTGAAATCAGTGCTCTTAGGGTGGGAACTCTTTTTCACTGGCCAGCAACAGACCGCTGGGAAGTGTCTGGAGAGGTGTCCACCAGTCTCCAGTGGTGTGCAGCTCCAGCTCCTTGTTCTCTCTCTAAGTTTGACCTGTTGCTCTTGGTGTTTTCTGTTGAGTCGGCTTTTTTTTCTAGCACCCTTTGAAACTGATAACGGTGAAGGACAGATCTCATCTTACCCCGAGGAGCATTGAGCAGGTAAGCTGTGCTCTTTATTTTACAGACTGTGGTTTGACAACGTTACTGTTAATAATTACAAATTAAACACATTGACTCACCGTGGAACCTTTATTGATGTTTGCAGTGGAGGAGGAAGTGTTCAGATCCTTCATGTAAGTAGAAGTTTAAAGCCCTGCACTTTAAAAAAAGTTTTTTAAACAAGTTCTAGTCAAATCCACAAGGTGGCACTGTAGAGTAGAATATTAGAGGAATCTTTTTGGGGGGGAATGAGTCTGTGCCCACAGTTTGTATTTCAATCATGTTCAGAATATCAAGACAGTTTCCATGTTAGTCATTGAAGATTAATATTATGAAATTCTTATATATACTCGTATGTATACTTTTCACTTAAATATATACTTGACACTTTAATAACAGACTTGCTTTAAAATACTCTTAACTTGTTAGTCATATTCTTTTGTACACATTTGATTTTTTTCTCATATTATACTATGGCTTTGATTTATGACTGACTATACCATGGTTCTCAAATGGAGAACAATGAAAGCACTCCAGGGTGGTATGCTGCTAGAAAGGCCCAGCCAATCACCTGACTTGAATCCAAAAGAAAATCTATGGAAAGGACTAAAGATCAGAGTTGATAGAAGGCCCACGAAAGCTTCAAGATTTGTGTGGAAGAATGGGCCAAAATATACCAAATTTAATTCAAAATGCTTTATTTGTCCCTCAGGGCGCACTTCAAGGCAAGAAAAAACACAAATGTGATTAAATCTCACATTTCCACAGGTCTCCGTTGTCTTGCTGTATCTTCCGTGTGTTGCTGGATCAGGGTCTTCATCTGTTTGAGCCACACAATGTGTTTTTTGGATCAAGTACCCACCTTCCCACAGAGCCCTCCCAGGCGAGGATGCCTGTCATTTCTTAGACATTTTCTCACATGACAGACTAACATTTGTTGCAATTGTTATTTTGTAAACAAATAAAATTGTATAATCATCTGGTCTCTTACTATCATCCTACATTAATTATTTCATGGTATTATCCATTTTGTGACAGACAATATACTATGACTTTGTTGTAAAATGTTGTATTATATATATTTTTTTATGCACAATACCTTCCATTAACATGCATATGTTCCATCTATATGAGGTGACGATGATAACCACTATGGTGGTTGGTGGTTTGAAATGGTTCCCAATGGTCGGCCACATCTAGCCCATTGTGTACGAGTCAATGGGAGAATTAGAAGCGAAGGTTGTGCACTTACATTGTTTGGTATTATTTTATTTCACAAATTAAATTACAAAAAAGTACCACAAAAATAAGACCATGCCACAGAATAAAACACAAATCTTACTGAGATGAAACACATTTTTGTTCAAGAAATACAGATTATCTTAATACAACCACAGGAAAGAAACCAGTACATTGTGTGGAGGCGGGTGGGAGTTTTGACGAATTAATATAAAATAGAAATGATTTGTTTAACTAAATCTGGTGATGTTATCGGGCTACACACAAAATGTGCCAAATATGGCATTAAACATGGATAATTATTTAACAAACATTAAGCAAAACGTAAGCCTACAATTAAGCCTCCATTAAAAACTTTAAATAAACTGACAAGCTAAAACACTTGGCTTTGTGCAGTAAGGCAGTTGGCAATGCTTGGTTCTGTTTTACAGATTCTTGTATTATCTCTAGGAAAGTGAAAATTGAATATACTAGACATGAGGCCCAAGGAGGTCTCTCTTTAATACAAATGTATTTTTGGATGAGTCCATTTCAGTTTCATAAATGGTTTAATTTGTGATAAAAGTAAATAGTTCCAGGCAAATCCACTGTGTTCCAAGTAAAACACAGGTATCTGCAATATTGAATGTTATTGAGGTTCAACCCAACTCAATGTAATCATAATAGCTGTATTTCAAGCTGATTTTGCTCGTTTTAGGCCATCGTCAAGCGAATGTGACGAGGCTGAGCTGTGCTCTGAGCAGTGCAAACATTTTCAAATCAACATGGAGTATAAATAAGCCTCTGGAGCAAACGTGAAATCTCAGTCCTTCATAATTACAGTGTTGAAACACTGCGGTGATGTTTTAAAAAGGAAAGGGAAGGCTTCCGAAACATCACTGAATTGAATTAAGTGCAATAGAAAAAATAAGTTGTGAATGCCTTGTCAAAGACTCAAATTATTGTCAACAAATTAGAAGAGTAGTTTTATAGCATAAGTTAAAGATTGAGCTCAATTAGCTGAGGTTTCTGAATCTCAAGACATTCAGAAACTACATTTTCAGCAGAAGCCTGTGCCATTCACGTGCACATGTACATTCAAAGTGACATCTTCTTCTCAACCAGCGATTTTACAGGCAGTAATGCTGGACCCACAGGACGCTTACTACAGAAAAAAGAAGAAGCAGAGAAAAGTTGTCTAAATTAGACATGTTTCGACAAATTGCAAAAACAACCGTGACAGCCCTGTGAAAGAGGAACACATTGACTGTGTAGAGTAGAGAAGCGATGCAGGCAGTTACTCAAGGTCAGTCAGTAGCTTAGGAAGAAAAGATTAGTAATACATTATGGACATACAGATATGAGGATCTGTTCCTTTGGCATAAATGAGTTTAAGTGTGCTTGGCAGCCCATCTTCTTACCGCGAGTGCTACCTCCTCTTCTGGAAGGACAATGACAGGAGAGCCTCTCCTAGAGCTGTAATCCAATAATGACCAGAGTCACTGCTCATGTACAACCGGGCACACACAAAGCGAGAGAGTTTCAGGAAGCCCAGAGAAAGAAATTCTTCCCCCACAAGAACACAGAGCGCCTATCTTCTAATACCTCTCAAACACACTCACATCTGTCCCCCATTTGTGTGGGTGTTACTTTGAGGTGCAAAAATACTACACATTCATTTCTAAAAGAGCTGAAATCAACAGGTAGCAACAAAAGTAAAAACATATAGCCAGAAAATAGTAATTAAACACTGTTCATATACTGTGTGGGGTCTTCACTTAAAAATAAAAATGTGAACACCTCTTCTGCAGAAAGTAAAACAACTTTAATAGTAACAAATCCTCTGTCGTCACAATTTTAGAATATGGCCTCCATCTTTTCAGCCATTAAAAAGGTTTAGTCCAGTCCAATTGAGTTGCCTTGGGGGGCGAGTTGTAAAATGTTGATGCAAGTTTCCAAACTACATACACAGTGGTGTGACAGGGTTTATTTATCATTTTTAAGCCACTCTCCTAAACAGTGATTGGGCATTACACACAAATAACTCTACCCCAACAGGAAACAAACCGTTTCCTCAGAAACATAACCAGAAATGAGACGCACCAGCAACTGCTACTTCCTATTTTGCAGAGATAAAATTAGCCAATGTAATTTGTTTTTAATTTCTTTAAACCAGAAAGGCTGTCAAGCAGAAACTACAAATCGTACTTAAACCGAACATGCAACCAGTAGCTTTCCACAAGTTGTGATTCTTAACTGGACACCTCCTTGTTAAAAGGGGTCAGTTTTGATGCATTTTTTGTCAGCACTTGATTAAAACCACTATAAAAAAGGCATTTGGGGCGGAGCTCTTTCTGCTGAGTGAACTTCAGCTCTGTGTAGGAGAGTGTTTTGAGGGCTTCTTACAGCATTGACACGGTTTGCTAGAGAAATACCGTTGTTCTTGAAAAGCACCAACTTCGACATGCAACACTTGACAGACAGCAAGCCTTAAAAGTATGAAAGTGCTGACTTTACACAAAGCACTGGGATATTAAAAAAGGTTGGAAAAGCGTCGGCAGCGACCAAGCACCAGTCATGAATGGTCAGAGATGTTAATAAGAAAAGTCTACAGGGTTGAATAAAACCAAATTTTACCGTCGTTTTTTGATGATTGCCAGAACTCCACAGCAATAGCACACACAGAAAATGACAACACCAGTGAAGACTATTTTAATGGGAAAGAAATAAATTGAGATGTTTAAAGATGATGGGCCGTGAGGCCGACAATGGCATGCCATTTAAATGCCTGACATGAAATGGGTTAAATTGGTAATCCTAAAAACCTTTGTCTTTTCATTATTGCTTTTGCCCTTTGTTAGAATACCAATTCAAAAATGAAAACCTGATATGCAAACTTCACAGAAACAAAAGTACAAAACACAGTAAAATGACACATCCAGACATTACTGCATGAGTGTGCTCCAATGGCTGAAGGTGTCACCTTGTTATTTGTTGTCTCAAATAAGAACATGATGCCGTCTCTAGAACTCCATAGTGACCCTACTGTAATATACCCATGCTGTTCTGAGACCATCATGATCTTAATTGGGTCAACATTACCTCTTTACATACTGTTAAATTATGAAGTTGAAACTTACCCGTCAAACCAATACCCAACCCGATTAAGGTTTTCCCATTTCCATTGTTGGCTGTAAAAAAATAAAATACGGACAGAATTGTGTCAAACTGTGGTTTTGGTTAAAAATAATAATAATAATAATAATAATAATAATGAGAGATTACTTTGATGACTTACCAGGTGAGCTAGTGGGGTCAGAATCCACTGAAGCAGAGAGGTACAGTCAAAACATTAAAACAAATCATCATCCTTAGATGGACATATCAACTTGGGCTCAGCAAAGAGAAAGAAGTTAACGTGAAAGACAATGTATTGAAATGAATTACTTGTTTTGACTGCTGTGACTTAAAAAATTTAAATTCAATAAATAAAATGTGACTTGATGAGTGCTCTCCACATTCTCTCATCACTGTTGAGTCAAGTTTGGTATAGACCTCCATATAAATGTTTTTATCAGTTGGCATATTAATTAATTAATTATATAATTTCCTAAACTGATATAATCCATTAATTTGTCAAATACTGGACATAAAAAGTAAATTAGCCAGCAAGCAAGTTAACTAATGGGGAAAGGTAGTTTGAAAATTTGACTACAACTATCACCGCAGATTAATTTATGGATGGATGTCACAATACGTAAGCACACATATCTAGTGTTACAGGAGGAAAAGATAATTGGAATTTTCTATGAAAATACATTTGTCATTTTTCCTTTGCATATATTGTTAAATAGGTGCCCATAATGCCCTGGGGGTGTGATCAAAAATGGTTAAAAAGGGCATTTTCCATTGAATCCAGACTTTATCACAACACACAATATTGGGAGATTGATCCAAGACATTAATTAGCACTGGTACTGTAAAATAGTTTAGCCCAGTTTTTACGCACAAACAAATTGCAACATTTTAATCAACAGACACTTTTGGGCTTTAGATGGTTCTTAAGCATTAACGTGGACTTTACCTATTGATTTCTTGGTGGTAGGACGTGTGGTGGTTGGTATTACTGCAAAAACAGAACGTATTCAGAATTGTGTTGTCAACATCAGGGTCCTATTGTGCACATATTTACCAATTTACAAAAATCAATATCTTCATATTTTTTAATTAAAATCCAGTGATAGTATAAATCCATGTTCAGCAATGGACAAATGGCATTTTCTTGACGGACTTAAACAAAAGCAGTAGTTTTCATTTATGACTTACGTCGACATGTTGGAAGTCCAGGTGACCACTGACCGCCTATTTCACATGTTTGGATGCGCGCTCCTTTCATAGCGTATCCAGATATGCACTTGAAAGTCACCGTAGACTTGTATTTGTAAGGGGGCCAAGAACCGTCAACCCGGTCAGCATTTTGTATTTTGGGATCTTCGCATTGAACAGCTGCAGGCAAAGGACATTTTAAGTGGAAATGAATACAACTGCCCAAAATAAATGTCTCAATATTATGTGAGTAACACGGTCACAGTGGAATTTACACTGGAGATAATGTTTGAGAACGGTTATATACACTTATTCGTTAAGAAGAAATGAGAAATGCCTTTAACACTTTTAGAGCACGTCCCATGTCATATTGTGAACATGTTTACAAAAACCTATTTCTTCTTATTTTTTATCCAAAAATCGTTATTTCTTGTAAAACTAAATATGAACTGAAATTACATAAGCTAGTACCATCCACTTGGAAGCAATAATATCATGACATCCATCCAATCAAGTCCACAATTCTTCATCTTTGTGGCAGGCTATTTGTGGCTCCCCATCTCCACTGTGATTGGACGGCTAAGTAAAATGCGGAAGTGGCAAACGCCCAGGGAGTCTACCTTGCTTCACGCTTAAGTCGGGTCCTAGTGTTTCTCATGAACCCGGGTATTTCACCAGTGTGAGTGTGTGACACAACTATTGCTCAGGAGTCAAAAGAAGCGCAGTGTTGAGTGTGAAGTCGATTGTTTGAGCGCTTCTTGAGAAAGAAGAATGTGATACTGATTTCATAACAGAATGCAATGGCATCTGGAAAAGTATAAATATATGTTCATCAATGGTTAAATGTAACAGGTTGCCTTTTCTTGACAGACTTAAACAAAGCAGTAGTTTTCATTTATGACTTACGTTCACATGTTGGAAGTCCAGGTAACCACTGACTGTTTATGCCACATGCTTGGTTGCGCTCTCCTGTCATAGTGTATCCAGATATGCACTCGAAAGTCACCGTAGACATGTACTTGAAAGGGGGCCGAGAACCCTCAACCCAGTTGCCATTATTTATATTGGGATCTTCGCATAGAACCACTGCAGGATAGAAAATAGAAATGAATTAAATTGCCCAAAATAACCTTTGACATAGTATGTGAGTTTGCCAGTGAGAGCTGAATTTACACTGGGGATAATGTTGCGAAAGGGTTGCGGAAAAAAGTTAAAACACTTACTGACACATGTTGGAGGATCAGGCTTAAATGTTTCATCTTCTGAACATGCTAAGGAGTTTGATCCAAAGAGGGTCAAATGGTTTGGACAACTGTACTGTACAACTTCTTGGTATTCATAGTATTCTTTGTCTGGTTTGAAAGTGACAACACCATCCGATGATGGCGGAAGACAATTTACCACTGCAAAATAGAAGTGACATCTATTAGAATGGAAATAGACACAGAGTGTATAGGTCATGTGCCCTGTATTAATGCACAGACATTACCAACCGAGACATTCTGGCAACCGGCTCATCCACCCTTGGTGTCCACAAAAGATTTCGCTTTTGCCAACTAAATTGTAACTAATTAGGGAATACAAAAAAAATAAAGAAAAGATTTAGCATGGCAACACTGGCTGATAAGCCCCACTGAATGCCCAAATTGAATAGAAACACTTTTTTGATTTTGAAACATAATGGGTGCTGACATTTTGAGTTAGATAGTTAGATTTAGATTTAAAAAACACATTTTCTGAACATGAGCAATCAGTTTATTACTAACCCAATGTTGCAGGTCACCACTAGTTTATTGCCAAATTCTATCCCTTCAGCATAATCAATGATCCCATTTTGGATCTCTCCAGCAGAGCCACAGGTCCTCACTAAAAAACAAAAAACCCTTAATGCACAAATGACTCAATCTATTCATCCAGAATGTATGTGTTGGTTATCTAACAACAAAAATAATGCCAGTTTAAACTAATATTAATTTGAATGTAAAAATAAAATGTTAATATTCACTCTCGCATTTCAGCCTCAGAGGACTCCAAAGGCCATCAGTACAAATAATGCTTGGAGACCCTCCTACAGATATGTAGCTATAAATACAGGCAAAAGTAACTTTCTGCCCATTTTGGAATGTTTGCGAGCCATTGAAATTGCCCTGCAATTTCATGCCGTCTCCTGCTACTGGTGTGGGGCAGCCTTGAGCTATAATGAAAAGTAAAGGAAGACAGAGATGAACACTAGAGGTGAGGTCAAGATAAGGTAAAACCAAACAAGCACCAGTATGATCACACACAGAGTATGTAGGGAGGCTCTGCTCTCCCACTCACCTTGAGTGTGAATGGCAAGGGCCAGAGTGCTCAGGAGGAAGACGTAAGTGACGCCCATGACGTGGTCTGGAAAGTCTGAACGATATCAATGAGCTTTCTGGAAAAGACAAACGCGAATGTAAGCAAGACAGTCACGATAATAACTTGGTAAACACAGTTCGTACGAGCGCTGAAAAACACTTTCACTTACACATAATGCAAGAAGTCATCAATGACAGCGAGTCACTCAACTTACAGAGAACTAGAGCATCAATATAGATTCAGGTTAAGTTAAAATTGCCAACATCACGAGTAACGATGCATAGCTGCTTAGTCGTGTGCTGTGTCGCATATTTAGGAAAACGTCACGTCAAACTCCGGTTAAAAATATCTCGATATCAGCCAGTTACGTGACACTACTTAGGACCCTAATGCTACAGATGTGATGTCTGTGGCTACACTGGCAAATTCTGCACATGTTTAAAAACTAAAATGACAAAGATCCTACCTGTTACTCCCCTCTGTCTTCCTTCATCACAACACACCCGTGGGCGGTATCGCGTCATACTTAACTAACTAACGGTGTAAGACTAACTCCAACTTTCAATTATGTAGTTAGGATGTATGCCGAATTACCAGATGTCGGGAGAAAACGTCAAATCGCGTTGAATTGAGTTGTTGAAGTTGTTGAAGTTGCTCGTTATCGATATCCTCACTGGCTTAAGCTAACGTTAGCTAGCTAGCTGGCGTTTAGCTAACGTAACGTCAATGATACGTCGAGTTAGTCCGTCTCTCCGTTCAGTTTTCGGTTGGCTTCGTAGTGCAGCTCGTCAAAAAACATCGGCTCATCGGATTTGATTTACCCGACTGAAGGTGAAGACTCACGATGACCGCGGCTGACCCACAACAGTGAATTTGGGTTAGTTCCTGGCGGAAATGGGCGTCGCTTTCTCATCAGTGACGCAGAGCCTAAATCACCAACTTCACAGACATCCGGTCTGTTGACATTGTCAGCGCGTGAACGTCGAATAGTGACGAGACAAAGTTATGGATCACGATTTGGATAAATTCATCAAAACTCCCAACAATACAAACACACATGCCGCTAACTGATTCATCCATTCACATTCAAACTTTGAAATAAAAGTTGCACTAAAATATTAGCTCTATCAAAATGAGGCCCATTTCTGAATAATGCTACCTCATTACTGGATTATAATTACTGATGCGTTGATGTGTGGCTATATTCATGTTGTAGCTGGTAAATGTCGAGCTGATTTTCACTACTTTACTGTGTATCTTAACCTGTAATAATATATCATAATTCATTCATATTTTAGATTAATGATATTAATCTGTAAAGTAACTAGTGTTTAAAAATAATAATAAAGTTGAGTAAAAATATATATAATCTACAGAGCAGTGGACCTAAACATCATATAGACCTTTTTAAACTTGACAAAATAAACCTTCTAATTTATTTGTATTTAACTACTTTAACCTCTCCTGTAAACCCCATGTGGTTATGTTTCTTCTCATTTTCCGTCCCAATCCACCATCATTTTAATGGTAACAATGGAGACCATCACACAAGGCATTTATAGAGCATGATGTAATGGACCCAACCCTGGCAGGGTGAATAAGAGGAAGTGAGTCTAAGTTATTGCTATTTTTATAAAACCATTTTTCTCTCCTGCCACCAAATCACATTGACCATTTTCCTTTTAAGTCACTTCCAAGCTGTTCAAAAACAAGACAGTAGTTATGTAAGGAAGTTTAGGAATGACAATGTTCTAATGTCAGTATTTCTGATTTAGGAACCTGCAGCTTCTAGCACTGAGAATGGATGGCTCAAGACTCCAGTCCTCTGCCCAGTCATATATTTCTCTGCCAACACTTGGAATTTTTATGTCCATGCCATAAAACAACTCACCGCTGAGTCATTGTTTGTGCAAGAGATTAGTTTTTATATATACAAATATGTGGAAAGAGGTATTTGCATTTCTTTAGATTCTGAAAAAAACCTTGTGTACATAAGGCTGCATCACTCATAAAGCTTCCTGACTCTAGATGAAACCAATTGGTTTACACTCACTAAAACATAATCTGCAACAACACCACACTTTATTTACATTTCTAATTACACACACTTCATTGGATTGTCTCTCAAATCACACTCATAACCAATGCCAACTTTATTAGGACCTAGTTTTGAACATTATGGAGGTGACAGCGTGCAGTTTGTGGTCTGTTTCTGTGGGTTTGGCTTTCCGCTGTAGAAAGTACAGTGCCTGATACACGCCCCGTTTCCTAACGTTCTATTGTATGACATATTTACATGAAAGAATGGAATGAAAATAAACACTCCGGCTATCTGCAATCAGGCATGTTTACAGTCTTCTTTCTCATCAATAGTCATGGTCATCTTTCCCATCTGACATTGAAATGGTTGCCTTTATTTAAACTATTCTGTTCTAATTATGTAACAAATACAATATTATATATAGTAACCTATTACTTGAGCATGAACATGTGGTCACAGATCATTCCTATTTTTTTTTTTTACATCTTGGTAAAGGCAAGGAAGGAGACTTGCAACAAATATTATTTGTGAGAAACTAAAACGATAATAAGTTTGATAAACGCTGCAATGAGATCCTCTGATAAACATGCTGATGTACATTATGATCCAGACTCTTCACAAATCATTACATGTTATGAAAGAACCATGGTAAAAAAAATAATAACACAAACCAATGTCACATGGGCTGATATGACTTCCAAAGAACTACTGTTGTAAAAATGATGTAAATGAGCCAACTACGGCATTGGCCTGGTTCACACCCTTCTCCTCCTTTTGGCACTTTTGTATCTTGCTTTTGTACATTTGAGTACAATGCACATAAATATCAATATGGACACAAAGGAACACCAACGCAGCAATGTATACCACAATGGCACTCCTGTCCATGCCCTGTGAAAACAAAGGTTTGATTAGTGACTGTTTTTCAGACAGCAAACACTCTGTGGAAGCATTTAAAGATATATCAAATGACATAATTCAGAGCATATCCATTATCTCTCAACATAGCGACGGCTGAGTTGGTGGTTTGCAGCTGACGATGATAAAAGTGCAAACAACAGCAACATCTAACAGCGTTTATCTGAGGGGGATTCAGATTTCTGTCAGTTGTGATATCATAATCAGCAACTACCACTGCATGAGCACAATGCAGAGTGGTGGCAGTTAGTTTGTCATTGGGGCACGGTCACATGCACTAAAATCAAATAGAGAACCTTTAATACATATAAGAAATATAGCATGGTATTGTACAGTGTAGTCTAACCTGCTGAAAAACGGATCTTGATCTGTTTGATTGATTGGTAAAGATCTGTTTCTGGAGTCAGAGTGGATGTTCACGGTAGCTCGACAGGTAGTCGGAGGTGGAGGTTTGGCCGTTGTGGTGCTCATTCTGTCATCGCAGTTATAAAAGGATTGGCCTGATGATCAACACAAATATTACAATGGAATTCTTTTATGAACTTGACCTTTGTGCAATAAGGATTTCACAACAGTTTTAACTCATCAGATCCTGTCAATGTGTTATATATATATATATATATATATATATATATATATATATATATATATATATATATCCCCTTGTTGTATGATTTTGTATAATTATGTGTAAGACAAAACAATCCCATTGTAAGTTGGTGCAGTGCACAGTGTGTATCATGGGTCAGCTGGGAAGTTGATTAAGGGAAGGGTAGGTAAGCACTGCTGTTCGCTACAGTGTCTTTTAAATACGGCCACTAAGTGTCGCCAAAGTCAAATTCAACACACTAAGGACTTAATTCATTATATAAACAATATACAGTATACATAACCATACACATAAAAAAAATACTAATTATAATTACATTACATTAAAAAAAAAGTTACTATTTCTTGCTTTGGTGAGAATACAACCTCACATCTGTGCTTACCAGGCAGAGTGACGACATAGATGCAGCTGCGGTCAGCGGGCATGAGAACCTGCACGGAGAGGACATCGCTCTCCTGGCTGCTGATGTCGTTACTGGCGATGCAGTAATACTCGCTGTCCTCCCGCACTGTGCCACATTGTAGGTATAAGTCGGACCAGTTGTGGATCAACAGCTCGTTGTGGTGTGTGCGTCGGTACCAGACGTAACCAACGCCTGTGCCCTCTGTGCAGCCACAGCGCACGGCCAGCGGCCTCCCCCAACACGTGAGCCTGTCCGCCAGAGAGCTCAAGGGCTGAAGCCTCGGTTTAGATACCGGAACTGGCAAAAGGTATACAACAATATGCATTTAAATTCAGCTACCCATTATATATACATATAGTAGAGGCATTAGTAATGCCCAGATCGACTAACATGGAATGAAGAGTGGATGAACATAGGCTACAAACAAAGGACAAAACTAAAAGTAACTCTTGACATGTTGTCACGTGAGTCATCGGTCCCATGAGTCTATAGTGTAAAACATGTCATTGCTTGAAGGTGACGTAGAGTCGTTAGACAGTAAAGTTAACGTCAACAACGCTCTGTTCCTAAACCTAACATAACCTATTTTTTTCTTGCCTAAAATGAACTTCCCGTGAACGCAACACGTTATTATGAAAAGACACTATGCATGCAAGTAGTGGAAAATGACACGCCGTCCTTGACATATGTCCAAACTGACGTCAGAGGGGTACCTCATAGAGGAGTTGGGCGTGAGAATATGTTGTTTCTGATATTGTGATTATGTTTTATTCTTACCTTCAGTGATGACCACATTAACTGATGTCATGGTGTCAGCAGATATTGTGTCAATCCCAACCCAGTAGTCTCCAGAGTCTTCAAATTGGAGATTTGTGACTTTCAAAATCAGCCCTCTTCTTCTTGCATCTAATATGTAAGATCTGTCTGTGTTCTGAGTTTTACTTTCTGAATCTAGCAAAATCGTACAGGTGCTTCTAGAGTTCCCTCGACACCAGTACTTTTTACTGTACAGAAATCGGTTTGTGTCATAACGGCAGATTAGATTGAGTTCACCGCCAATATGTGCTATGATGGTCCTTTTATCACACTGGAGCTGAAGACTTGCTGAAAGACAAGAGTCCTCATCAGAATGAAATCGCACAGCCACAGCAATAAATTCAACTTTCATTTTAATGGATTTCATTGTCATTTTTTCCCCCACATTTTGATATTAATCTTGTAAGCTTGGCAAAACATGTAAAACAACAATGGGTTACCTAATGTAAATTCAACGTGTATGTGGGTTGGCATCACATATTCGTTTTCAGTTACTTTAAATTAAACTGAAAATGTCCCATGTGAAATAACATTCCATATTAAAATACCTTCCGTGCAGGCACATATATTTTTTAGGAATGACTGCACGTTGTAAGACCGTAATGATAAAATGCATACAACATATACAAAACATACCAAAATCATGCATATATATATTTATTAATATGGCACAGTAGTTACAGTGTGACTGATGAATATAAAATATGTTTACGTAAGTGTGAAGTTTGTAATCAACTTTTCAAGTTACAAATCAAATTTGGATTATTAATAAAAATACACGTACTGTTAAACATTGTTAACCCGATATTTTCACAAAACACTGGCCCGTTAAATGGAGATTATAACCTATTCTCATTTTCCAAAAGGCAGAAATAAATTAGTTTCTCTTTTAGAACTTTTTGAATAAATAAAATGAGTATTAGTATCATTAATACAAGTTGTAAATCATAATCAACTTACCATGGAAAAGCAAAATCAGACACAATGTCCTCATTTTGATGTTTAGTAGGAGAGTGAAAGCTTAATAATCTACACTCAGGAAGCTGTAGGGGTGGACTGTGGTAACTTCCTGTAGGTGCATTGTGTTTCACATATATGCTTTAGCTGTTATGCTTTTAACACGCGTATCACATGCTGCACACATAGGCCACATTTACCTCAGGTTGTCTTTGAAAACCCCCCATAAACACTGGTCTCATCAACTGAGAACACTGCACTTTCAATATGGCAACACACATTACAGTTTGACCCGTTCTTCCACATTTGAAGTCACCATTGAAGCGGTCACTTGTCTTAAGACTGGATTCGTCATTGTTCAAAAGCTGGCCAAAAGTCAGTGACACAAACAGCTAAATAAACTAAACAAATAAAGTTAATTTCACTACTTCACCACAAAGCCACTAGATGTCACCATCTCACTGATGCAGCGTGCAGCACCTATTGGGTGCAGTGTGCCATTCGTCTGCATCATGTCAGCTAAGTTGCATTTGGGCTCCCTCCTTTCACATGAACTGCATGTCAACTTCTCTGGTAAGCCGGTTCTTATTACGTTTTCCTTATCATCTTCATGCGGGTTTGTTTTCATATTCATAGCATTTTGCTAGCAGTGCATATGTGTTTTGTTTTTATAGTCGTTTATTTTATTGATCATACTCTAATCCAGCGTGCTATAAAGGGAAGTCTTGTGCGCGTGACAGAGCTCCTCCCATTTCTCTTTAAAGCTTAGTTCTTCGTTGTCAAACATAAACTGACCAGTTTCCACTAGACAAATAACAGTATGTTTCACAAGGAATGGCAGAGTTTACATGGTAGTATTTTGTCTAGAATAGTGTGCAGTGATTTGCCAAAACAAAGGGCTGCAGTGGACAAATAGTGGGCATAAATGAAGACCAAGTGTTGGGATAGCCAAACCTGTTGGATCGTGAGCCATCAGATGATGACATAGAAAATACATGTTCTATCAAAATAAATCATTTGCTGCTCGACTTTACTGTTGTGTCTTGCTGTGGCCACATTTCACAGAAAGTATTTCTGTATCTGCTGCTCTTAAATTTTATTTCAATTAATCAAATGCTTATAAACTCTAATACAGTGTATGGTATGTTATGTGTCAATCTGTAATTTATTAAAGTTAAAACAGACAAAAATGTCCAATTATTGTTTTCTGTTCATGGCCTAAAAGCCCACTTAAATGATGCAAATGTAAATGTAAGACGTACATCTATAAGTCTAATATTAAGATGTAACAAATAGAACAGGCAGACATGTCTAGAGGTCTAGAGACATATATAAATAAACAACTTATCTAGTGTATGAACTAGAATGTGCAATGCAATTCATTAGAAAGATGCTAAAGCTTTCATACCTTTTTTCCCTGTGAAAGGGCTTTTTCTATTTTTTGGGGAGTTTATCCTGATCCAATGTGAGGTTCTGGGACAAATTTGTAATTTGTGATATTGGGCTATACAAAATAAACTGAATTGAATGGAATCAAAGCCATATTGTAGTTTATTTTTTTAAAAAAGGTTCACTACGGACCAAAGAGCAGCAGGTCGCGATTGGTCCGCGGGCCATAGTTTAGGCCACCCTAGACCAAGAAAGCTAAGTGCGCTGCTGCTAATTGCTGTCTCAGAACATCAGGATTTTCTGGATTCTTAGGCAGTCTCTCTCTTCACCACTCCCTCTGCCTCCATCCCAACCCACATCCCTCCTCCACCCCTCCTGTGCTTCCTGAATGTGGTCCAACCGGCTAGACTGCCTGCACTGCACTCTGACATTGGGTAGTAACAGTTGTTTGTGATTGTTCATATGCAAAAATGTATGACCCACTGTGTTTGTGTGTGTTTCCCCCCCCCCCCCCCCCCCCTTGTCCCACTGTCATGCAATGAAACACCCGGGTGAGTTTAGAACCCAGTGAGAGACACACAGGGGGCGCGGCAATATTTTTAATCTGACCACAGAACCTGTTAGTTTACTCTTGCTTCCTCAAAGACAGTTCACACATTCTCTTACAGGAGTTCCTTGATGTGACAGTTGCAACAGAGAAGTGCTCTGTGCAGCAGCAACAGAAGCGCCATCGCCCTGAACCCGAGCCTTGGCGACCCTAATCCATGACCCCTGGACGAGGACCTTTGTGTCCTGAGATGCCTGTGAAAGTGTTCAACCAGCCATGGAGCAGCAGTCCTGGATACTGAGGGACCTCCTGGTACAGCTGGAGAGACAGGAGGCTGTGGACGAGCAGGCACCTAATGGCATTGCTGGGGAGTTTGTGGTGAGTGAACTGTTTCATTCTTTTGGTTGAAGTAGCCCACTGTCGTGAGAAGTATCGATGAAGCCTCCACACGGTAGAAGTATTTATTTCGTGGCTCTCGTTATCACATCACCAAAAGCCATGTCATAATAGCTATGTTTATTTATACTGAATGAACTGACAGTAAGTACAAAGTTCATAGTTTTACAGACTTCCAACATTTTACAAAAGCGCCATATTCAGGGAAGTAACGCGCTGCTGTTGTAACACTGCATTTGTGCTTCCTCTTTGCACTGATGCCTGTCATTGAAGGCTCACAGACAATAAAGACCCAAGCAAATGCATTCTAACAATTTAACAATGAATAAAGATTATTCAATTAGTCAAATAATTTGTTCATTTACATTCGTTCAGTTTTACATATAACAATGTGTGTACATTCACACACAAGCACACACATATATGCAGAAAAAACCCCTCTTCCTCATAAGTGGAAGGATGACATCATCTGAGGGCTGCTGCCATGGTGATGAGTGACATGCCAGTGCCTGAGGACAGCCCCCTGTGCTTCACATGCTG